>NC_138749.1:39754778-40464778 GCF_965113315.1 Podarcis vaucheri
CTTAACTTCAAGTAAGTGTGCTCCGGATTGCACTGAAGGAATTTGTAGTGTTGCAGGCATGTCAAAGCAGGCATTCCTTCCACTTCAGGACTATTCTGCTGGCTAACAATGGAGGACTGCCAACCACAGCTTACTGCTGCTCAGGCCTAGTGGAGATTTGTATCACCTTATCCCTCCGCCAACAATAAACACTGGGAAAGTTGGGGTTCCTGCTGCTGATCCAAAGACACGGCAGAATTATCTCACCTCTGAAGATGCCTGTTGCAGCACTATTTGAGTCACTACTCTGAGCCTGCCTCCTTTTAATAACACTGCCCAAAAGTAACCTTTTGAGGCCATAAGGCTTCCTTGTGTGTCTCCAATTTTAAAGCCTGTTTGAGCAATCAGAAGTTTATGAAAATAAGTGACACAAACCAACAATACACAATGAAAATATGTACTTCTATTCCAGGAGGAATTCCCATTCCCATTGTCAACTTCACTTACATTCTGACATGAGTCTAAGGTGATTCTTTGAAAGGTGAGATAGTTTGCCAAACTGCCACACACCACTGCAGGGCCAAGGATGGGCGGCCGGAAAGATTCTCTGCTCTGTGTTTAAGCACTGGGAAGCAAATCATTCAGCCCCATGCAGGTGCATAGATGCTCACTTGGTAGGTGTCCTTGCTGATGTCAAGGAAAGTAAAGGACTTCTGCCAGGGATGCTAAGTACCTGTCTCTACTCCGTCCTCTGAGCACTTATGGTAAGTGCAGAAAGTCTCATCTGGCTTTAATTGTCCCAAAATGCTGGCTTGAGATCCCAATTAAGGAAACTTCTCAATGTTGCACAAGCCTTCACTGAATGCAACTTGTGTATTTTTGCATATAAATAACACATGAACAATACAAAGGAAGAAACAGGCTCCACTGTGCCATACAGAATATCCGCAATCAGAAGAAGGCAATGAATAAGCTGTGATCCACCACTGATGTGCCCAACACTATATGCAAGAATAAGGTAAAAACCTAACTTATAATGACTCTGGAGCAGCCCCACCAAATGGAGTGGGATCTATTTCCCAGAATAGGACTGTAAGGAAGACAAGGTTAAATATGCAGCCTGGACTATTTATCATCTGAAGTCTTATTCTTAGGAACTGATAGCACCGATTTATCCAGAGCACAGAAGATTGAAAATATCAGGCTCGAATGCCACAGGGTGGCTGAATGCGCCAAATGTTGATGTTATTTCTGGGAAACACAAATGTCTCCGTGTGTCAAACAACTGCCATATGATATTTAAAAGAAGATGAGAAAGATACCAACAGTCTTCTACTAGTTTTCAAAACTGTCTAGTTCCAGCATCTCAAAAGGATGCCAAATTCATGTAAATTGAACTGATGCTGTGCCTTCAATATATACAAATCTGTGTATACAACCATATAATCTGTATATGATCAAGTAATAATTATATACAACTTAGTAAAGGGGTTGTTGCTCTCATCTCATTCTATAGGCCGAGGGAGCCGGTGTTTGCCTGCAGACAGCTTCCAGGTCATGTGGCCAGCATGACTAAGCCGCTTCTGGCAAACCAGAGCAGCGCATGGAAACGCCTTTTACCTTCCTGCTGGAGCAGTACCTATTTATCTACTTGTAGTTTGACATGCTTTCGAACTGTTAGGTGGGCAGGAGCTGGGACCAAGCAATGGGAGCTCACCCCGTTGCGGGGATTCAAACTGCCGACCTTCTGATCAGCAAGCCCTAGGCTCTGTGGTTTAGACCACACGCCACCCACCACCCACAACTTAGAACTGATGTATAATAGATGCCCCATTTTATATGCAAACAGTTTGTTTTATGAAAAAAAATAGGTACTCCATCTCAGACTTGACTATGGTTGACTCTAGAATTTTGTATCGGTCTTCATCAAATCTTCAGAAATATAAGCAAGCCGATCATTCATTATCTAAGGGCAGAACTGAACCTGGTTGATGCGGTGGCACTGTGGTTTAAACCACTGAGCCTAGGGCTTGCCGATCAGAAGGTTGGCGGTTCGAATCCACGTGACGGGGTGCGCTCCTGTTGCTCCGTACCTGCTCCTGCCAACCTAGCAGTTCGAAAGCGTGTCAAAGTACAAGTAGATAAATAGGTACTGCTCCAGCGGGAAGGAAAATGGCATTTCCGTGTGCTACTCTGGTTTGCCAGAAGCGGCTTAGTCATGCTGGCCACATGACCCGGAAGCTATCTGTGGACAAACGCCGGCTCCCTCGGCCAGTAAAACGAGATGAGCGCCGCAACCCCAGAGTCGTCCGCAACTTGACCTAACAGTCAGGGGTACCTTTACCTTTTACCTCTCTTTGTAATGCATGCTGTGACATTACCACTTGTTCTACTTCACTGCCTGCTTTTCCCTGGGGGTATGGAAAACCACGTAAAATCACACCACAGAGTGCCTAAATATTTTGAAGAGGAAGGCAGATAACTCAGTTTGAGCACTCATGTTTCAAGCGTAATGCCTAGTTCCTCCCTAAAATGACAAATGAACCCATAATATTCCTCTGGACAGAAAAGATTAATGGGAAAGAATGCATTATCAATACAGCCTGCAGCAGTTAACAGGGAAGCAAGGAAAATGCAAACAAATACTAAGGATAAAGTTTAGATACTTTTCTTCCCCTTAAAGAAAAAATATCCTGAGTCCAAGCTCTGTTGGTGAGATTTCATATGCAAAACACCGAATGACTGATGTGAATTTGAATTATGTTAGATGGGTGCTGGTGAAGTAAAATAGATATTGCTCACACTGCCATTATTGACTAGATTTGTTCTGACTAATCTAGAGCAATGCTTTGCAATATGATTCACCTTAAGGACTATTCAGATACTGCAAATTCTGGCATGGCACATGAGACAAGATAAAATTTTGAATTGTGCTGAGATTTTGACCGATTTTTTCCTCCTAGCAATTTGCATGGGGAAGTCCTAAACATACATCACCCTAAAAAGAGGGGAATATAAATTTGTTACAAATTCTCTAAATTGCATTTACCTTTTTTAATGTTTTAAGGTGGGTGAGATGGGTGAATTTGTGTGTGTGTGTGTGTGTGTGTGTGTTATATCTGGCTCTGCAGACGCACCAGAAGCTCATACTTTCTGGAACGCAATCCTAACAAGAGGATCTGTGGACAAGTGGAAAAGCTTCCTTTGGTAGCAATGCAAATATATTTGTTTAAGTTTAAAACAGGAGGTAAGGAATCCTGAAATTTAAGAGTAAGTACAGTCCTTTGTGTAGCCAAAATCGTCACCATCTACACATAACAGGCAGCTATGAGCAGGTTTGGGGAAGCAGCCAATTTTAGAGAAATGCTGGTTAAATATTAAATGCCCAGAATGTACATTTATGCAACATAATCCAGAGAGACAATGCATCATGCCACACCATTTCTGATTTCAAGAAGTAGACATTCCTGAAACATAACTTTTCACCCTATTACACTGAAGCGCCATGCTTGCATTGTTATTTCCTATTTAACAACTGACATGTAAGAGACAGATTAGATGTTATTGGCAGTTGTAGATGAGGAACATGTAGATTGGTCAGCTGTGTATTGGAAGGGTAAATAAATTTAAGGAACTGTGGGGGAGATGCTTGTAAAAGCAAATATTCACAGTCATAAGAAATCAGCTCAGCACAACCGTATTTAAGGAGTGTCAAAACGTAGAAGGTCTACCATGGACTTTCTAGCAATCCCCAACCCATGTCACCCTGGTCCTCTTCAGAGGATTATGTTTGATGAGAAATGTTGAACAATCAATCAATCAATCAATCAATCAATATGGGGTCCAAAGAACTGTGATACTAGTCCTGTGTGATCAACGGCACTATGGGCTTGCATTTCTCTTAACAGCAGCACTTATGTCACATGGCGAACCACTTTTGAGCCAAAGGTGACTTAAAAAAGTTATTTGTGATGTGCCATGCAGATCTCTTCTTCAACAGGAAAAAAAATCAATGCCTAAAGCAGCTTTTGGATCCCAGCCTAAGTATATTTCAAATATTGCAGAAGGTTTTATAAACCAGTGCGTTCCTTAAAAGCTGATTCATCCTTTCCTCAAATCCTTCCCCAAATCCCACTTTTGTTGTGAATCCGTTGGCACAAACCCTCCCTCCCCAGTTCCCATGCCCTACTATAACTAAGCCTAAGCACATGCAGATGAAATAAACACATCTGCTTTCTGCTGTTTATCCATGCCTCCCTTTCTTGTTTATTCCTGCTTCTTTTGTTTTCTCTTTCTTAAATTATAGCAGGGGCGGGAAACCCTTTTCAGCACATGAGCCACATTCCCCCGCCCCCCCAGGCAACTTTCTGGGCACTTGTCAGTGGTGCCAGAGGCAACAGTGTGCAGAGCCATGAATATAACTTTTACCTTTGTACAGTAGACAGGTTTTTGCACACAAACACAGACCCCTCCCCACCCTTTATCTAAGCAAGCAAGGATAATGGTCAGAGTTCAAGGAAACATTCCAGCCAGCCAATGATGCTCAAGGAAGATGTGAAGCAAAGTGAAAGGTGTGGCCAGGAGAAAGACAGTGTGTTCAGGGAGGGAGTGTGGCCAGACAGAGATGCCTGAAGGTTTAGATCTGGCCACGGGCCTGGGGTCCCCCTGGTTTCAAGATTGTTAGGCCCTGACTGCAGGTTCCATTCTTGCAAAACAACAATGCACAGTCATGGTACAATATAAAGCAGTGTTTCCTAAACACGGGTCTCCAGCTGTTTTTGGACTACAACTCCCATCAGCCCTAGCTAGCAAGACCAGTGGCCAGGGATGATGGGAAGTGTAGTCCAGAAACAGCTGGAAACCCAAGTTTGATAAACACAAATAAAAAGGAAGGAGAATAATCAACATAACCATACTTGCTGTTTACAAAATGACCCCAAAGTGATTTTTTGTTGAAAGTAGCAATTTGTGAGTAGCAGAAGCAGTTTAGCTAGATATACAAATAACTATCCACACAATGAAACTGTCTATACATCTGCTCTGTGTGCCTGGAATTTGCTCCCTTTTTTTTTTTAACCAGTTTCTCAGTACAGTGGTACCTTGGGTTACAGACGCTTCAGGTTACAGACTCCGCTAACCCAGAAATAGTACCTCGGGTTAAGAACTTTGCTTCAGGATGAGAACTCTGGCGGCGCAGCGGCAGCAGGAGGCCCCATTAGCTAAAGTGGTACCTCAGATTAAGAACTATTTCAGGTTAAGAACGGACCTCTGGAATGAATTAAGTTCTTAACCCGAGGTACCACTGTATCGTATTTGGAGTTACTGGTCCGGTGGACCCAGTTCCAAAAAGCCCACCACCACACACTCCATATATGCAGCTCACTATCATGGTCTTTGGTTCAGGTCCAGATAATGTGTCACCCAAGTGACGGTTTCAGCAGCCGTTGTGTACCAAACTGCACCATATAAATGTGTCAGTATAATGTCAACATATGAGCATTAGCTAAAGAGCATTCTCAAGTAGGTAACATAAAATAAGACAAACAGCTGTTTTATGCAAGGTAAAAACACACTGTAATAAAGGGAGATAAGAGTCAAACATTCAATCTTCCTTTAATGACAAGTTCCACTCAGTGAATCAATACTACCTCCTCCTCCTCCTCCTTCCCACTTTGACCTCAGTCAATGCTAAGTGTTTCTGCTAAATATTGCAGGAACAACAAGATTCCTGTTTGTAAAGCAGATATTGAATGAAAAGGCCATTAGTATGGCCTTTAATTTTATGTCCCCTGTTCTCCTACAGAACAAGGAGCTTCAGCTACTACAGCTTTACAGCCAATTAGAACATGTTTCACAATCCTATGTCTGCTTAGCAGGAAGTCAGTCTGTCCACTGTTTTCATGAGGCTTACTGCCTATTAAGCAATGCTTACTAGAAAGTAAACCCCTTTGGAATCAATGGGTTTATTTTTGAATAAGCGTGCTCATCAGAACTGTGGCCTAAGCAGAGCTGGGCCAAGGTATTTTGCTGCAAGTCAATATGGCAGCCCCCTCTGTTCCACATGACTAAGGCAACTGGACTGGCATCTGGATCTTAACTGAACACTGGCGGTTAGGTATGGGCCAATCAATTTCAGTTTCTCAGTTTCCCACTCTTAAATTCAGATTTCCACATGTCCACTTCAGTTTGCAATCTTTTTTGGAGGGAAACCCCCCCCCCCCGAAGTCCTAATGAAAACGTGGCAGCATTTAATGCAGATTTCTCCTAATTTACTCATTTTTGTATTCAGTTTTGGCTAATATGCACATATGTGCAAAACAATTTCCCCTTATATATTGCATTTTATATGTTATTTCCGTTTTTTAAAAAACCCACAAATTTTATATAGGTCATTTTCACTAATATATGCATTCATGTGCACACTTTAATATATGCATTTTTGTACACATTACATAGCTGAAGAATACCGCATTGCAATATTCAGAGAAGAGCACATTTCAAAAGAAGGCTGTGCTTCAGAAAATGTAAATTAGGCAGATTTATCTATAAATGCACACTGATTTGAATTTCACCCTTATTCCTCCTTGTGGTGGTGTAATGTAAGCAAGTCACATAAAGTCAGCTAGATACTTTCTGCTCTGTATTTATTTATACTGCTGTGCTGTGATATACTGGATTTTAGTTTTGTTTACTGGGTTCTTTGTGAGGAAGAGCATGTTAACAATAATTCAAAATAAATAAATACCAAAATAAATAAGCTGTGTTGTAAGACAATCATATGTATGGACAATTCTAAGTTCTCCACTAACACGTGAATGTTCCTTTTTATTCTAGTGACATAGCACAATACTAACTCCACTTAATTCACTGTTAGGACAAGATTTCAATTTTCATGGTTCCTTCTGAAATTATTTTTAGATACATGTACCTTAAGGTTGCCTTCTAGTATGAATGAACATGTCCTTTCACAATGGTTAGATTAGATGTGCCTCTATTTCTCTGCCAAGCACTAAGAGTCATCAGTTATGCCTTTTAGACAGCAATCTAATAGCAATTAAGAGATGAGTTGTCAAACAGTTCAGCAATGATCTACACCAATCATTTTCACACTTTCTAGTGTAATGGACAGGAGACAAAAATAGACTTATTCCTATCCCAGAAATTTCTTCTCCAGCATATTGTTTCACTTAGTTTAAAACTACTTTTGTAAACTCTTGCTGACTTAGGAGCTTGCCTGGTAATCTTTGATTCAACAAACAAAACAATGCTGTATTGTTTTTAACACTCAGTTGGAGAAACTCAGCCAGATGTGCGGGGTATAAATATATTATTATTATTATTATTATTATTATTATTATTATTATTATTATTATTATTAATGACTGGAGTGTTGTCAATGATCTTGCAGAGATATTAAGAGGGGAAAGTGAGAATAGGAGTTGAAATAATTTTGATTCGAGCTGACTCATTCACTCTGGTCGACTCAGGCTGCAACCTCTGACCTTGAAACCTACTGTACTTTTTACTGCTGAACTCTCAGCCCAACAGTTTAAAATATGATTAGACTTCTATTCATCTGAATTTTGTCTGCTCTAGCCTTATTTCCAGAAAGAGTCAAGAAAGGCTTCAAGCAGAAGGAGCTTGGTTAAGCTGGTAATGTTGATATTGCTGGTTAAATGTTCTGTTTGTGGAAGCTCTTTGTTTCCAAAAGACTGAAATGTAAGCAGAAGCTTACCAGAAGAAGAAGAGTTTGGATTTTTTATCCCATTTTATCACTGCCCTAAGGAGTCTCAAAGCAGCTAACAATCTCCTTTCCCTTCCTCCCCCACAACAAACACTATGTGAGGTAAGTGAGGATGAGGGACTTAAGAGAAGTGTGACTAGCCCAAGGTCACCCAGCAGCTGAATGTGGAGGAGCAGAGAAGCGAACACGGTTCACCAGATTACGAGATTACTGCTCTTAACCACTACACCACACTGGCTCTCAGGTGGAGTAGAGCTGCAGTGCTACCTTCCTGGCAGGTGAATTGTTGTGGATCATCAGGAGGGTTCACATTGCTTAATAATATAATCAGGAAATATTAGGTTATAGGACTATAGGTTATATCCTGTAACTTAAATAATCTAGTGTTAAAGAATGCTTACAGGAGACCCTTTTGGGTCAGACATAAAACAAGCAAAGCTCATATTCGAGCCAGTTAATATAATATATATCAGGATGGTTTTGACACCTTGCCCCCTCATACTACCTTGGCTTCTTCTCTTCCCTTCCTTTAGGGCAATATCTGAGGTAATCTGAGAAAGACTTTTTAAAGAAAGGCTTACTCTTTAAGAATGGGACGCGGGTGGTGCTGTGGTCTAAACCAGTGTTTCCCAACCGGTGTTCCGCGGCACACTACTGTGCCGTGAGACATTGGCTGGTGTGCCGTGGGAGGGAGGCGGGCGAGTCGGGCGGTGAGAGGCGGCGGCGGCTCCGCAGTGGTGGTGCCGAGCGGCGGGGCAGCGCGTGCAAAAGGGAGGAGCGCGAGACAGCGGAGGAGGAGGAGGCCGGCATGTCCGGGCAGCAGCAGCAACAACAGCAGCAGCAACTCCCGGCGACGGCTCCTCAAGCCCCGCCGCCACCCCCTCCTCCGCCCGCTATCGCCGCCACCACCACAACAGCCGCCGCCGCCTCAGTTGCCGCCGTCCCTCAGTCCCTCGCTCTGCTGCCTCCTCCCACCCCCAAAGCTTGGAGGTTCCCCGGCAAGGGGGAGGGAAAAAACTTTCACTTTCGTGCGTCCCTCCCGGTGTGACGCTGTGCGCTGATGTCACGGGGCTGTGCCGCGGTGGTGTGCCGCGAGATTTTTTTCCTTAAACAGGTGTGCCGTTGCCCAAAAAAGGTTGGGAAACACTGGTCTAAACCACAGAGCCTAGGGCTTGCTGATCAGAAGGTTGGCAGTTCGAATCCCTGCGGTGGGGTGAGCTCCCGTTGCTCGGTCCCTGCTCCTGCCCACCTAGCAGTTCGAAAGCATGTTAAAGTGCAAGTAGATAAATAGTTACCGCTCCGGCGGGAAGGTCAACGGCATTTCCGTGCGCTGCTCTGGTTCACCAGGAGCAGCTTAGTCATGCTGGCCGCATGACCCGGAAAAACTGTCTGCAGACAAACGCTGGCTCCCTCGGCCTACAGAGCGAGATGAGCACCGCAACCCCAGAGTCGTTCACGACTGGACCTAATGGTCAGGGGTACCTTTACCTTTACCTTACTCTTTAAGAATGCTTAAAAAGCTGTTGAAATGTGTTTCCGCTATTACACCTACCACTAATGCATTTTTTAAAATATATGTTCTATGCTCTCATTTCATATCTTGTTACCCTGTAAATATGGTCCAATGTTTTAAAGCAAACTACGCTTTGGGATGCGGGTGGCGCTGTGGGTAAAACCTCAGTGCCTAGGGCTTGCCGATCGCATGGTCGGCGGTTCGAATCCCCACGGCGGGGTGAGCTCCTGTCGTTCGGTCCCAGCTCCTGCCCACCTAGCAGTTCGAAAGCACTCTTAAGTGCAAGTAGATAAATAGGTACCGCTTTAAAGCGGGAAGGTAAACGGCATTTCCGTGTGCTGCGCTGGTGCTGGCTCGCCAGAGCAGCTTCGTCACGCTGGCCACGTGACCCAGAAGTGTCTCTGGACAGCGCTGGCCCCCGGCCTCTTAAGTGAAATGGGCGCACAACCCTAGAGTCGGACATGACTGGCCCATACGGGCAGGGGTACCTTTACCTTTACCTTTACCTTACGCTTTTATAAAGTCCCTTCTCTCAAGTGATTTGATTTGTATTAGTACAGCTGTACTTTCTTTATTGTTAATTCTGCACGAAATACTTGAGAGTGTGAGAATTTGCTTGCAAAAAGAACATTGCAACAGTATGTTCAGGGATCCAGTTCTACATAAACTT
Organism: Podarcis vaucheri; assembly: GCF_965113315.1. Lineage (NCBI taxonomy): Eukaryota > Metazoa > Chordata > Lepidosauria > Squamata > Lacertidae > Podarcis > Podarcis vaucheri. Next base: position 39,764,685 of record NC_138749.1, read on the forward strand.
GTCTGCTTAGCAGCCCATGGAAATCCAGATTGTCAGGTTGCATGAGCACATTCTAAGGCATACAGTGAGCTCATGGAATGCACAGACAAGAGCTTCTTCCCCAGCTTGCAAAGACCAAAAATGTTCTCAAGAACTCAGCCAATGCTTATTCCAAGGAACCTCAGGGTTTCCCCAAACACGGTATGAAAACTGCATGACAAAGTGTGTAAGTTCATGTGTCATGTCAAGTAACTGTCATATGGCAAGACAAAGCATTTATGTACACTTTGTACACTTCAGGATGTGTGAGACCAAAAGCGTCAATAGCAATGGAGACACTGCTACAAGTTGTTTCATAACTGACGACAGGGAAGTACCAGAGGCATCTGTGTTACTTGGCTGTTGGATTACAACCTTTATGTTACAATGTACTATGAGTTTAACTAAACTGCGGGAGGCAGTGGAAGACAGAAGTGCCTGGCGTTCTCTGGTCCATGGCGTCACGAAGAGTCGGACATGACTAAACGACTAAACAACAACAACTATTTAAAAATAAATTAAAAAATCTTACATTGTGAACACCCAAAAGGAACTAAATATCTGGACACAAAATGGCAACGAACAAACCGAGAGACAATAAATACATTCGTGATCATTACGACAAAGTTATTAACTGGTGGGTTCCACGTGTCTGAGAAAGATGCACATATGTCTACATAAATGTTTGCTTCAGCATGGTAGCAGGCCAAAATTAAATACATTTTAATAGGTAAAATTTTAAATTCATATGACCACTTTTCTGATCTATATGGGGGGGGGGGGAGGCAGACAAATGTTTTCCCCCACTGTCGTAGGTATTTCCCTCTCCTTAGTTGTGTCAGCAGCACTACTGAAGCATCTGACTGAATGAGCAACATCCGACAGACCTTAAGGGCACGATAAATCACTCTGACTTGCAACCCCAGGACAAAAATAAAGTGTTCTTATTTTTCAAGAAAGAAAGAGGTTGAAATGTGAAATAAATGGGATATGCATAAGAGCACAACTGCATTTTTGCACATCTCTCATTATTTTAGCTGCTTTGCAATGGACTGTTCCCTAAATAAATCCCTGGTACAAGGATGGTTTCATTTATTCGGACATTTTAAAAACAACAACACTGGGTTGCACCCAACACTGTCCTGTCATCCTCATAAGGACTTTCCCACATTTCACCTTTCTCCTGCAGTCCTCTATGCCACCTCTCATGACATTCTAGAGGGCACCCCAACTCTCTAGACCAGGGTTTTTATGGGCGTGTGTGTAAGGGAATCAGCAAAAATTGTATCCCTCCCCCTTCCAATTTTGGGGATCCCTAACTGGATCAATGAGCTGTCCACAAATGGATATAATTCCCTAAAAATTAATGGATGACTTCAACAATATAATTACACTGTATCTCAGTCTCATCGCTCAAAATACTGGTTCATGTAAGCACATCTCAGAAGAAGGTGGTGGAGAGACAGACTCACAGAGGAGACATCTGTCCACCCTTTGCCCCTGAACCCTTTTGACAGAATGGGCAGAAGAGATACCATTTGGAAGCTGAGAGGTAGAGAAAGATCAGACCTTTGGGGAAACCTAATGCCTTTCATTTGGCAGAGAGCTACTCTCTCCATGGAAATTTCATTGCTTTCACTTGCTTTGGGGAGTTATCAGTGCCTTTGCAACATCCGTCATTGCAAAGGCATGTGCCCTCTTTAAAAAGATAACCTTCTGTCAAGATGGGGGCATAGAATTTGGCAGCCTTAAAAAAGTAGTATTTTTTTCTCGATTAAAAAAAACAAAAACCTGGTTGTTATTAATTCCTCCAACACCTTTGCTTTCCGCATTTACCTGAAACCTGCCTATTCTTATTAAAAATAAATATTTCAAGCCTTGTAAAGACCTATGAAATTAAATGACACAAGCTGAAAATAATTAGCAAGGAGCAGCTCTAAAATTATTTCTCCACACACACACACACACACACACACAACATTTTTCTTTGGAGAATATGGCAATTAGGATTAAGGACTCAGGAATAGCATTGTAAATAATAAGAGTGTGGAAACACTCCCCCCCCAAACAAAAGTGGAACTCCTTACATTGGCTGTTCATCTGTAACTATGGTGCCTTAGCAACAGAATTTGTTTCCCTCCCCTTTCCCTACAGAATGCATTAATTACAATGCTGCAACAGAATTATTTTTCATCATATATTTCAGAAAAAAGCACATTATCAAGCATTTTTATAGGGCACTCTCAGCAACAACAGCATCCTCATTATTAAATTTATATCCCACCTTTCCTGCAGGGAACTCCAGGTAGCATACATGGTCCTACTTCTCTGAGATAGGTCAGCCTAAGATATTATGACTGGATCAAGGTCACTCAGTGACCTTCAGGGCTGGGTAAGGATTTTAACTCTGGTCTGACACTCTTAACTAATACATAATACTGAGGGCATGTGGCCCTCAGCCCAATTTCAATAAGTATTTTGCAGATTTTCCCGACACTTCTTTGTTTCCTACATTTTTTGGTTTTAAATTGAGATGACTGGAAGAGAAACAGGTTTGCTTTGGGCAAGTATGGCAGCCAAGTTACCCCAAAAGGGGGAGCCAATGGTAGAGAATATTATTACACATATACATATTTGTTTCCATCTTAAGGGAGATGGATCGGTGTGCGGTTACAATGGCACTTCTTTGAATGTGATTACACATAATATTTCATTACTCTCAAGCTTCATCACATGCACTGCACATTCTTCTTACTAGAACTAATAAAGCATTTTAATAACAGTCATACTTTCGATTTCAGACATTATTGCTTCACACACAAACATTGCAGATGACCAAATCCAAGCACATACAATGTGAGTACAGAAGTGCCCTCAGTTTGAGGGCTCAAGTAGCAGTGTTGATTTAAACCAACAACATGGGTACAGTCATTTGCAAAATTCACTTGGACTTGTGTGAAGTCTCATGTTCACGGGTAAAGCAATATGCAAACACTATTACGTCATGCAGAGAGCAAGACTGCCTTTTCCAAGCCATAACTACATCACTCTCCTGACCCACTTGGGTTGGGCTAGGCCTGAATAGGGGAGCGTGTTCTCTGTATGTAGGTTTCCCAAAAGGTTTGAAAGCCCAAAAATGTAGATTCCCCTGCAACATGTGGAATGTGGTGGGCATATTGGTGAGGACTTTTATGACAAGGGAGGGGGCAGCAAGCGAAGCCCTGCTCTCTCCTTCACACAAAGGTAACTGTGTGAAGTGCTAGTACTCAAATAGGCCTTTGAATGCCTTGAGAATGATGGATTCCTTTGAAGCTGTACTGCCTATCTTTGCAAGTGCTTCAACAAGTGAATTCCCCTGAAAACGCTGTGAAACTCATCTGGTTTCAGTGGCTTCAGACATTAATGACCAAGCCACACTTTGTGTATTTTCAAATATTAACATTTTAAGGGAGGCAAGTGCTTAGGAGGCGGCTACAGATGTGGGTCCCCACTTCAGAAGTTTATAACATGCCTTTAATAGATAATATCATTAATGTCCAAGGCCACTCTGAGTTCTTGTTGCTCCCTCAGAGCAGTTATGTTTGCAGAACACAGCTTTTCAGAAATGCCTTTGGAGCTTCAAGCATGGCTCAGTGCCTCAAGCCATACCAGAATGCTCTCTGTGCCTGGAATTTTGTCACTCCTCATTATCTGCACACTCGCCCAAGCCTTCAGTAGTCACTGCTTTTCTGAAGTTCTCCTGCTTTGATAAATGTATTGTGACGGTCCCTCTGAGAATACTAGGATTATTGTTAAGTTAGGGAAGAGACTCTGATGACAGTAGGCACGGGAATAAATTTTGAGAGTAGGCTAGAAACTGGTTCATGCCAATATTATATTGGAGAATATAACACAAACACACAACTGTATGTGTGCGCACACACAAAAATTAAGCTACCCATCAATTTACTATAACTTCATGCATAGCAAGTCAGTACCATTGTTGTTAGGCTAAATGTATTGCGACTTCTGGGTGGCATGAGTGCCAAACCCACTTATCTTTGCTTTGCAGTTCTCCATACAAAAATAATAAAAAATGAGAGCACAGTTCTTACCAGTACACTGTATGCATTTCTTTATGCACAATGGACTCACTCTCTATACCAAAATATACTCTGCTCTTGCCAAGAACTGATGCTTGTGTAACAAAACAAAACAAAGAAGGTAAAACTTTACTTTCATAAAGAACTTCCATTAGTTTGTGAGAACATCACAGTGGGTTTTAAGGAGGCCCTTTGAAGTATTTCAGAACAAAGCTGCCTTCTAAGAATTTTTTTTTTGGGGGGGGGGAGAGTTTCATATTTCTTTAAAGCATATCGGCTCCTTTAAGAACATCTGCAGGCAAGAGATAGTTCAATCAGCCTCCTGCCATATGATTTGCCAATGTGTACCAATGCCAAACAGCATATATACTGTATGCTCTCTAGATTCTTGTAGCACAGCTGGCAGGAGTGTTCAAATGAAATTTAAATTACTTAAGTACAGCTTAAATAAAGTGGTGCCATTCTATCGCCAAAGTATTAGGAAAGGAGGTGGGCTGATCAACTATTCAGAAACTTGTTTCTGCAAAGGTCGATGTCATAAATTAACCTTTCATCCTATTTCCAGACAATTTTATATAGATAAATAAATCGTCATCGCATATTTGAATACTGAAACATCCCTTTGGCAGCATACACTGGCAGATTTCTTATGAAATAGATGATAATTGCTCTATCAACAGCCTGGTTTTTCAAAATGGGGGGGGGGACTACTTGCCATTCTTGGTAGCGGCGGCAATTGTGGAATGGTGCGGTTCTGGGAAAGCGGGGTGGGTGGGTGTCAAAACCCTCCTGCGCCATCTTAAGTAGGTGACCATCACTGCCTTTTGTGGGAGGAAATTCCATAGGGACCACTCCCACTTGCCCCTCATGGACTGTCTGGAGGAGCTGGGGCCCCCGGTATGAGACAAACCTCTCCGGGTGTCCTCCGGTGTTGCGCTCCCCCAGGATGGCCATCAATCTTCATCCCCGGTGCACCCAGCAACACAGATCGGCTGATCCTGTGCACGCTATTCATCAGCAGAGATAGCAGTAATGACCAGAAGTGTGAATGTGAGCATCCTAAGGATTTATTCTACAGTATTTACAGGACAAATCATAATTGCGTCTGTTCTCTTCTTCAGCAACAGAGAGAGCGAGAGAAAGAAAGAGTGCAACAGCACAACATGACACAAGAGATAAGATGTAACTTCCGTCCTCAGAACTTTCCCAGCTCAGGGAACACAGACATGTTAGCCACAATGTTAGCAACGGAGGAGTGATTTGCTAACATGGACACCCTCTGTTGCTAAGAATACAACAATTGGGTACAATTGCTGGGTACAATTACCCAAAGGATTAAGTGAATGCTGGAACTGCTGTGGACAAATTTGCCTTTTGAGGAAAGGAAAAACTGCAGAGTGGCACCACGCCATATGTACGGTGGGAGTTTAAGATTCTTGCATATATATATGTACCCTGCTGACTGAACACATTATTGCAAAGTATAACAGAACAGAACCACACACCTTTGCTCGACTGCAACACCTCAATCAATCCATACTGCTAGGTTGCAGATCTGAGGTCAGAGCCTGTAAACGGCACAGACTTGTGATTTTGAAGTAGATAAACACACATCAGGGACCTCCAGGCTTGTTTGAACTACCAATCTAAATCACAATTGCCAGATGTTAAAAGACTAGCACTCTGTCTCGATTTCAGGGTGTCAGTGCTGTAATTCAGCTGAGTTAAGAGTTGTGGAACTAACAAGCATGAGGCCAATCTTTTTGGAAGCATAAACGCTAAATGAAAGGCAAGTATTACACAAATATCTCTCAAGCCTATTTCAACTGAGTATTCGCTCTGAAAACACGAGGCACTCACAAGTACGATGTGGGTATCCAATGTTCCTAAGAAACACAAAGCTTGTCTCATTCAGTTCTCCATCAAAGAAATGTTTTACGCACACAGGCATGCACAAACACATTACAGGGACGTTCACATTGTGCACTGGAACGATGACAGAAAAGAGGAAACAGTAGCCCCTAAATATTTGGTGCCTAATACAAATGGCATTTGAAAAGATGGAACTTGAAAGATGAAGAGGTAAAGTCGGTCATGATACATTGGGCCAAAGATTTTGGTTATAATATACAGTTAAAAGACTGGGAGAAATTGTGAAAAGAAGGAATCAAATTTACAGCATGCAATGCTTTGAAAGAAAATGTGATGAAAATGATGTACAGTGAAATTAGCTAAAATGTACAAAACAAGTAATAAATGTTGGAAATAAATGTTGGAAAAAGAAGGTAGTTTCTATCATTTGTGGTGGGAATGTAAGAAGGTGAAAAGCTTCTGGGAAATGATATATAATGAGATGAAAAAGATGTTGAAATAGACATTTATTAAATTAAAAAAAACAACCCCAGAAGCATTTCTACTTGTAGGCAAGGACATTAATAGACACGATAACAAACTGTTTTTATATGCGACAATGGCAGCAAGAGTATTATTGGCACAGAAATGGAAGCAAGAAGAACTACCGATGAAAGAGGAGTGGCAGGTGAAATTAAAGGACTATGCAGAACTGGATAAGATGACAGGGAGAATTCGAAACCAGCAGGACCAGAAATTCTTGAAAGATTGGAGCAAATATTTGAACTATTTGAAAAACAATTGTAATTAATTGACTACGCTTGTAGGATTACAAGAAGTTTTGTAAGGAGAACTATATGAAATCTTGCAGGGGGGGGGAAATTAGGAGAATGGATTTTAAGTTATGGACTGTAATGGTTCTAGGGGTTACTCGTGCGTAAGTTGCCGCCACTCCTGGCGAGGTTACCTGGTTGAACCCTTTCTGTCTGGACAGCCTCTAGCTTCGTGGCTGTCTCAGTCGTTGGCAGAATCCGTCAGTGGGCGTTTCTTGAACTTCTTCCAGCAAAGAAGTTCTTTGACGCCAAGTCTCCTCCTACTCTCCCTGCGCGGAAGTCTTCTGCGCAGGGAGGGTGTGGGCAGCGGAGGACCCGTGCTCTCTCCGCTGGTCTCCGGCGAGGAGTCTTGGAGCCTCCTCTCCGATTCCCCCATCTGCCCCCCTTCTCCACTGATGTTACGCTGATTTCCTTCCCCAGCAGATGGGCTGCCCCTCTCCCTACTGGGACCCTCTCCGGCATCCCTCTGGGGCCTTCCCTCCGCCTCTAGCTCCGATGGCAGTTCCCTGACATGGACTATTAAAAGTAATAGTGAAAATAATGAAATGTAAGTCTAAGTGATGAAGACTGAAATTCATTAGACGTGGTTGATGGAAGTCCTAGGCTTATAGCCAAAATGTTGTATAAGATGAGAGATGTTATGTTTTGTTTAGAAAATATATATAAAAACTAATAAAAATAAAAAAATAAAAATAATAAAAAGATGTTCTGGATGGGGCTGCACTCCCTCTGGAAAGGAAAAAAAAAAACAGGTTTGGAGTGGTGTTCTGGACACAAGATGTTAAGGGCCTTAAAAATAATAAAGGAACTTATCCAAATTTTTTAAAAAAGAGTAGGTCCCACACACAACTACCAGTGTTGCTCTAAAAATGGTATAACCTACACATATATAAAGTGCAAAAGAACTTTCTTGGGGTTGTGTTATTTGAGGGGGATATGCATATACGGGAATCGCATTTCTGAATACTTCCCCTCATGAAAAGTTCCCTGAATTGACTTGTTCATTGAAGTATTGATAATCTGCGCTTTCATTACCAGTACAAGAAGGCAGTACGCAAGATGCAGGTAATAAAACCAGTAAAAGCAAGAGTAAAAACATAAACACAAGCATCGATAAAACATCAGTAAATAATGGTCAATTAAAAAGAAAAAGAAATATTCCAAATACCTGTCTATTTACACAATAGAGTTTTCAAAAGAAGGCACGGACAGTTCCCGAAGAACTTTTACAGGTGGGGAGTTCAGACCCTCTAAGTGTCCCTATTTTCAGGAATAGTCCCAGATTTACAGAAGCTGTTCCAGTTTCTGATTTGATCCTGGAATGTCTAGCTTTTCCTTAGAACATCCCTATTTTGATCGGGTAACTTTTGGAGGGTATGGAATTATGCGAACCCTGAGTTAAGGAAGTAAGTAACTATACAGTCATACCTTGGGTTACAGATGCTTCAGGTTGCATTTTTTCGGGTACAGACTGCCGAAACCCAGAAGTACTGGAACGGGTTACTTCTGGGTTTCGGCGGTCGCACATGCGCAGAAGTGCTAAATCACGCTTTGAGCATGCGCAGAAGCACCAAATTGCAACCTGCGCATGCGCAGACGTGCTGCTGCGGGTTGTGAATGTGCATCCCACACTGATCACGTTCGCAACACGAGCGTCCACTGTACAGCCTTTAGAAAACATCTGAAAGCAGCCCTGTAAATGAAAGTGTTTCTTTTTTAATGTTTAATGATGTATTATGTTTTTATATATGTTGCAAGCTGCCCAGAGTGGGTCAGTCAGATGGGTGGGGTATTATTATTATTATTATTATTATTATTATTATTATTATTATTGAATAGGACTGCTTTATTTTCATCGGAAAAATGTTGGAGGGTTTGGGAGTTTCATAGGGCAGGGCCAGCCTAATGGGGAACCTAATAGTATGGTCCTTAACAGAGACCAACCAAACCTCAGGGGTATGGGGAACCACCAGAAGTGCCCCATCAGAGGATCTCGGTGATCAAGGTGGAACATAAGGGATCAGGTGTTCCTTGTTCCTTAAAGTATTTTGGGCCTGAGTTGTTTAGGGCTTTGTGAATTCACACACGTGCCTTGATCCTGGTCCAGTGCTGCTCTCTCAGCAGTGGAATAACATGGTGCTGGCAATCTGCTCCTGTGAGCAACCTGGTTGCTGCATTTTGTACCAGTTGCAGCTTCCGGATCGGATACAAGGGCCGCTCCGCATAAAATGTGTTAAAGTAATCAAGGCTTGAGGTTACCAATGAATGAACCACTGTTTAGAAAACTAGCGTTTCAGAGGAAAAGTTAAGCTAATGCTCTTCTTCCAGGCGTGCCAACGATTCAGCCCGGAAGGTTTTGACACGAAAGAAACACTCTAGTGTGCAATTTCCCACCTGCCTCCTGAAGTGAACAGGCACAAAAGCACTAAATCAAGTCTTTCTTTTCTGAGGTTGGTCCCCATTCTATTTTCCACCAGCTTCATCAGTTAAGGCAAACATAGAATACAGGCACACCCAGTGCTTTTTTCTGAGGGGATGCAGGGGTACACATACCCCTAAACATTTTGTGAATCTAAGTTTGGCCTCATTGAGGGGCAGTATTTCAATATGAGTAGAAAAATGAGAGTACCTCTAAACACACACACACACACACACACACACACATGCTGACTAGGTTTGTCATTAAAAAGCAGAGACATCACCTTGCCAACAAAGGTCCGTATAGTTAAAGCTATGGTTTTCCCAGTAGTGATGTATGGAAGTGAGAGCTGGACCATAAAGAAGGCTGATCGCCGAAGAATTTATGCTTTTGAATTATGGTGCTGGATGAGACTCTTGAGAGTCCCATGGACTGCAATAAGATCAAACCTATCCATTCTTAAACAAATCAGCCCTGAGTGCTCACTGGAAGGACAGATCCTGAAGCAGAAGCTACAGTACTTTGGCCACCTCATGAGAAGAGAAGACTCCCTGGAAAAAACCCTGATGTTGGGAAAGATTGAGGGCACAAGGAGAAGGGGACGACAGAGGAAGAGATGGTTGGACAGTGTTCTCAAAGCTACCAGCATGAGTTTGACCAAACTGCGGGAGGCAGTGGAAGAAAGGAGTGCCTGGCGTGCTCTGGTCCATGGGGTCACGAAGAGTCGGACACAACTAAACCACTAAACAACAACATATATATAGTGGTACCTCGTGAAAGGAATGCAACCCGCAGTGGCGCATCTGCGTACACGCAGGTTACAATTCACCGCTTCTGCACAGGCGCGTGACGTCATTTTGTGTGTCTGCGCGTGCGCGTGCGCGAGCGGCAAAACCCACAAGTAACCCTTTCCGGTACTTCCGGGTCACCATGGGACACAACCTGAAAAGACGTAACATGAAGCAAATGTAACATGAGGTATGACTGTATGAAAAAAAAAACCACTGGGCACACCAATGACAGAAATTGCAACCCACCAATTTAGTCCTGCATCTGCAAGTCAGACTTTTCATTGCAGGAAAGGGTAGTCATAATCTCTGTCAGCAATGGGAGGCCTGTAAACATTTAGGGTTCTGAATTATAGACAACATGAGACCTGAGAAATGCACACTGCTCCAATATAATTGCAATGCAATGATAGAACTCTGGGGCTTAAATTCTACCCAGGATTCTCTTCTTCAGGCACACTGCTATGAATCAACTGTGGTTCGTATTCCTGATAAAATCACATATTTAATATTAATTTATCATGCCGCTAAACTCTGACCTCTTTCCCCTTCAATCAATGTAATGCAAAACATCCTTTTCAAAGCCCTATCGTATCAAATATCCATTTACAGATGCTTAGGTTTTAAACAGGTTAGATTAATCAGATATAAAAGCTATTGATTTTACCGTTGTGTATCCCACTGGTGCCTGGGCACAATTGCCAGCCAGAAGAACCACAGTGCATTAATATAAAAGATAACCCTTTAAGCAAACAAAGGAAGTATCAATTATCATGAAAGCATAGAACTTAAACTTGGGAATCCGTCACAGGCAAAGCTGCCAGGATAGTATGTGTATAGTCCAGTGTCAACGGCAATTTATTTCTGGCAATTTATTTATTTATTTCTACATTTATTTCTACATTTATTTATTTTAAAGGCTTATATACTACACAATAAACAATGTATCCACGCAGTGATGAAAAATTCTTTGGGTGATTCCAACTTTTACACGGTCACAAAAATTCTGTTCCAGCTGAGGATAAAGGTGGGCAATTGTGGAAGTAGCGCTTGATCTCCTATCCAGCTTGGGATACAGGTGTGTAAACCACTGAGCCTCTTGGGCTGGTCAGTCGGAAGAATGGTGGTTCAAATCCGCACGATGGGTGAGCTGCGGTTGCTCTGTCCCAGCTCCTGCCAAAGTAGCAGTTCAAAAGCACACCAGTGCAAGTAGATAAATAGGTACTACTCCAGTGGGAAGGTAAATGGCATTACCATGCGTTCTGGTTTCCGTCACTGTGTCCCATTGCCCCATTGCCCTGTCGCGCAAGAAGCAGTTTAGTCCTGCTGGCCACATGACCCGGAAAGCTGTCTGTGGACAAACACAAGCTCCCTCAGCCTGAAGCAAGATGAGTGCCGCACCCCATAGTCGCCTTTGACTGGACTTAACCGTCCAGGGGTCCTTTGCCTTACAGGTGTGTACATTTACGGCCCCTAGCTGAATCTGGATGGCACTGTATATGGTATTGTTATCCATTTTTCCATTATGCTTTTCAGCGTACTAAGCCCTGTACCATTTTTATTCTCAATGTGGCTCATTGTCATCCTCCCTGCAAATATAATTAATTTCCGTTTTCTGATAAAATCTGACAACTAGATTGCAGGCAGACAGAGTACACATATATGTTTCCTCTTCTAGTCTGAGACCTTAAAACCTTTTCTCTCTGTCCCCCGCCCACCCCACATTCTGAGCTAAGGCCTTGGTTACCTGGTTACTATCTCAGTCAGGAAGTCAAGCATGCTTGCAAGGCCAGGAGGAACTGGTGTTTTTCCCCATCAGGCGCCAAGGTATCACTCAGAACCCTACAGTTCACTAAGGAGCACCAAAATGGCTTTCGGCTTGTGCACTTCGTTTCTCTCTTAAACGGCTAAATACAGGGTGGGCTGTCACCTGAGGTATGTCACATGCTCCTCTTAGCAACTGCCTGGAAGAAGAGAGCTTTGTTACTGAACTTCTCTCAAGTATTTAGAAAGCAAACTTTGAGGTCATTTTTTTTAAAAAAAGAAAACTAATAGTAAGGTGCCAAATTCACTACAGGATGTCAAGCACTACCCTTCTACTTAATCAGACTCACAGCCTGATCTTCAACAAAATCAATGGCGAAACACTGCACAACAGGAGACAGAGAGGAAATATTGAAGGATATTTATTTAGTAACCAACACTACACTTTCGGAGCCCGATATGAAATTTTCAAAGGTGAAAGGAAAATGTAAGAAGCTGGATTATCAGTTTTCTGCAGCTGTCATCAAAAAGTATGTCCTGCCTCTATCCTCCCTGCCCCCCCCCCCCGCAATTCTTGTCCCTCATAGCCACCGCAATTGATGCTGTATTCCAACTATTGCCAAGTTGGTTTCCTCTAGATGTTGTGGGCTCCTGCTCCCAATCAGCCCCAGTTTGCAAGACCTGAGGTGGTAGCAGTTATGGTCCAGCATCATCTGTATGTCCACAAGCTTTGTTGGTGTGAATCTCTACCTTACATGCTATGCCATCTTCAACTTACACATGAGCACAACAACTCTGCACAAGCCGAACAAAAATTATTTTACAGCTCGCTGAAAATTCAAGGAGGAGGAATGAAAGCATCTTAACCCAAAACTCAAAGCAGAAGGCAGTACTTGGTTATCCATTTCTATTTTGGTAAGTGAGCACATAATGCTTAAGGTAGCTATTAATACATTTACCAGTATACACTAATTTGTCTTTCCCTTTGGAAAGTCTTAATTCTTCTTTTAATTAATGTATCTTTGTTCTAATGCAGATAGAAAGGTACAATGGAAAGAAGTTGTTTTCTTCTACATAAGAACATGACAATAAGTTTTGCATCTGCAATATCATAGGTTATAGTAGAAGGAACTCCTCAAGTAGTCAAACCATTCTATTTGCTGATAGCCTTTTAAACAGTTGGTCAGGTGCATTATGTGTTGCCATAGAAGCAACTAGCTAGAGAGACCTTCAGAAGGAGCAGGTAGACCTCCCCACAGCACTGACCTGGCTGGATGCCACATTTGTCTACCAGGAGAACGACAGGAGTTGGGAATACACAATGTCTAACTTGCTATAGCTTTCAGGGGAAGGGGCCTTCCTAGAGACCCAATGAGCAAGATATGTTAAAGTGATAATGCTGTAAGCTCTTCCATTTTATGCTCTGGTTGTATATCAGTGTAAATAAAAATCGCATATCGAAAAGACACCACACTCTCCAGTGGCCTTCATTCCATGGAAACCGAAATCCCTGAAATGTCTCACTGCTTGGAGATGGGGGTGGTTTGTCATTGATAGTTTTTGCTTTTGAAACCTTGTTTTTTAATCAATATATTCAATTGAAATATTTCAGTGAGAGAACCGACCATGTGCCTAATCTTGTGCCTGGACTGGGTGAAATGCTGTTCTATGGAGCTCAGTGTGAAAGAGATGGCAGCCATGTTTTAAGTTCTATAAGGAGGAGGGACAGGATGTTGTTTCCACTTGTGCATTCGTGTGCAGTCTTCTTACTGCTGATGTCTGCAAGAAGAATGCCAGAAAGGAGACCTTATGCACACAGGCTAGGCTCTCGTATCTAACATTCCACTGAATGTGCTGGAGCCAAATTCAGAGCCAAAGAGTGTGGTACCGCTCCTCCCTTCATATGTATTCTACATGTGCGTAGGACTAACAAAGAAACAGCTGTTAAGTCATCTTTCATCTGCTCACACTGACCTCATATTCCAGGAAATAGCAGAGTTGTCTCAAGGTCTCACCCCTATTCTACCTTCATCACCTGTGCATTTTCTCCCTAAGTGATAAACACCTTAAAAGCTCAATATGTATCAGCAATTCTGTAGCAGCCTCTATTGGGTGTCCTTTCCTGATCTCATTAGCCTACAGCAATTAACACACTCTCTCCAGACCACAACTTCAAAAAACAGCTGGCCAAAATTTACATGATGCTCAGTCATCAACCTCATACCTGACTTGTTTTGTAGGATACATGGCCACAGGAGATTGTCTTTCGGAAAAAGAGAGGGTTTCGCTTCTGAGGATGGTGTGGAAACAGCTCGAGAGGGTGGTCCTTCACCAATATGTGTCTGCATCTTAACTTTCAATTTAATCTTAGGACCAGCTTCTCAAGGAACTATCAGATAGATAGGCATGTATGCATATATGTATGTATCCCACCTTTCCACCAAGGCAGTTAGATGAGAGAAAAGGAATTGTACCTCTTCCTTTCTGAATTGTCTATTTTGCTTGATGCCTCCAAATATGTACATTACTGAAGGGGGGAAAGGAGAAGAAGGGTGGTTTAACTGCTCTAAGTCTGGCGTTAAACTGCAGAACAAGAATAATCCTGTGTTCCCAGATGTCTGCAAAGTGACAGGTTGTGATGGCCTGGGAATTGGATTCAGAGGCTGAACTTGAGGAATCCCAGCCTGACAGGAGTCCCTGCCTCCAGAACCAGCTGAGCCGGGGCTGGGGTTTGAACCTGAAGGACCCTCACCTGTGCCGGATCCTCAGGAGCAGGCACCAGCTGAATCTGCTCTGGCTCCGGAGGTGATGGAGAACCCATTGCCTGCAGGTGCTCCAGTCTCAGCCGCATCAGGGGAAGGTGAGGTTGCCTCTGGGTCCAGTAACCCTCCAGCCTCTCCTGAGCTGCAGAGGCTCAGGGCAGAGAGGGGGAGGGAACTAAGTTCTCGCAGGAGGATTGCTCGTCTTCAGGCCAGGAGATGCGAGTCACCTGTGGACCGGGACCGCCCTATGGCTCGGGGCAGATAAAAGCCAGCCAGCCCCAATCCCAAGTTGCGGGAGCAATGTTGTTGGTAACCTGTTCCTGCCCGCACCCTGTCCTGCTCTTCTGCCAGAGTTCCTGACCACACCCGACTCCTTGCCTTGGACCCCACTTCAGCCTTGACGGACAGCTTCCATACCATACCCTTGACCTCGAACTGGACTCGGACCACGCCGCACAGTAACCCCCTGGGACCAGTGCACAGATCTGGCTAAAAGTGGGTACCAGGAGACTGGAAAGCCCAGCACACAAAAAATAAGAGGGTGGATTAGAGACCAGTCTTTAAATATCTCCCCACAGCCATATTCCTAAAGACACCCTCTGCCTTGGAAGAAAAAACACAATGGAATGGACTGGGAGCCAGTGTGGTACAGTGGTTAGAGTGTCAGTGTAGGATCTGGGAGGCCACGGTTCAAATCCCTGGTCAACCATGAAGCTCACTGGGCCACTTTGGACCAGTCACTGCCTCTCAGCCTAGCCAACCTCACAGCGTTGCTGTGGATTAAATGAAGGATTAAATGAGGAGGGGGGAGAACCATCTACACCACCTTGAGCTCCTTCTGGGAAAGATGGGACATAAATGAACCAACCAAATAAACAAATAAAGCAAAACAGAGCATTGATGGCAATGACGTACCTCTTATACACAGTCAAAGAACGGGATTCTTTTTTAGTTAGAACTTACAAAGACCTATGTAAAAACAGGGCAGCTAAACTTCCCCCGATGGATGATTTGTAGCACAACTGTTAACTGAGGTTTGGCCAAAAAAAGAAATTTCCCTGGAAAAGTAATCATAAATAGCCATCGTCTTCCTGAGCACATACTCAATTAAATTATTGCCAGCATTTGGTAGGAAGTACAGAGGCATAATGCTATTGTTTTTCACAAATTAGAGTTGGAAATGTAGGGGGGTGGGAGAACAGGATACTCTTTGTGCAGTTCCTTGTATAAAGGAATGAGTAGGAAAGTGCCAAAGGGTCCTCCTAGATTGCTGAAGGCAAAATTATAA
The DNA here is from genome assembly GCF_965113315.1 of Podarcis vaucheri. Taxonomy (NCBI): domain Eukaryota; kingdom Metazoa; phylum Chordata; class Lepidosauria; order Squamata; family Lacertidae; genus Podarcis; species Podarcis vaucheri. The sequence goes on from NC_138749.1 coordinate 39,780,490, forward strand.
AAACAAACAAACATCATGGGTTCCTCCATTTAAAATAAGGCATGCAAGGAAGTACTTCACCCCTGGAAAAGCATAGGTGGCAGACAAAAGGACACAAAATATTCTCATGTAACAAAAGGATACATGTTTGCCCTTACAGAATTATCTTGTGTCTTGCCAAATAACTATACAGGGCACATTAGTGGTACTGAGACTCTGAAGCCTCGGTGACCTGTGGCTGTGTGAACAGAGGTGTGGAATGGGCAAGCCAAGGCCCTGGGCACACATTTTTGAGGGGACAAAATTGAGTGCTCCCACGACAGGCACAGAGCCCTGGCAGCTGAATAATAATAATAATAATAAATTTTATTTATATCCCGCCCTCCCCAGCTGAGCCGGGCTCAGGGCGGCTAACAACAATCAAATAAACAATTAAATAATCATACATTCTAAAAATATTTCATTATAAAATTAGTTAAAATCAAATTGATGGCAACCGATTAAGCAAAATTCTGTGCAGGTTGCCAGAGGAGGGAGTCAGGCTGCGCCCTGACCAAAGGCCTGGCGGAACAACTCTGAAGCGCAGTGGCAGACAGGTTGGTCTAGTGGGTGGGTGGGTGGAGGCAGCGGGTGAGGAGCCTGTTGGAGGTGAGCTCCGTTCACCCTCTGCGCAGGCTCCACACACCACCACCCCGGCATGCACAGCTGCCCAGTCCACCAAGGGGAGCAACACTTGCCCTGCTCCGGCTGCCAGCAATCCATACTACACCACTGTGTCTGAGATCCCTGGCTCAAGGCACGCAGTCTCATTATGGAAAGCTGTGGAGTATTAAGGGATACTACTATACATATATGCTATGTTCTTTCCATTGAATTCAGCTAGGAGATCTACATTCAAGGAAGTCTGGCTGCAAAGCATTTCATGTCCCTAAAAACATCCATCAAATTCCTCTTATGTTTCACTGTTACATTTCTATCCTGGAAACTGGAATGACTTTGCAATTAACCTGACACTGAAGTCTAGATGCAGAAAGTAATAATTTTAATGTCACCTTTCAGCAACTGCTTTCAACTGTTAATGAACACTGCAGTGCACTGATTATCCCAATTATGTTTTCAACAATGTACCCACAATTATGTAACAAAATTTTGCAAAAACTATTTAGAAACAATGCACAAATACGTTGCGCAGTTATCCAGAGCACAGCTCTGATCTCTAAAAAAAGAAAAAGAAAGGGAATAAACACACAGCATTTATTGCAATACAATAGTTACAAGAAACTGTGTTTATTTGTCTGCAAAATAGTTTACTGGACATAAACTATTGATCTTTCTAATCAAGAGAGGTACATAACTTAAAGTTAAACAAAGAGATTGTTTCAGATAAACATTTAGTATTAAAATACAGTGGTACCTCGAGTCAAGTACTTAATTCGTTCCAGAGGTCCGTACTTAACCTGAAACTGTACTTAACCCCATACACCACTTTAGTTAATGGGGCCTCCTGCTGCCGCCGCGCCGCCGGAGCATGATTTCTGTTCTCATCCTGAAGCAAAGTTCTTAACCTGAAGCACTATTTCTGGGTTAGCGGAGTCTGTAACCTGAAGCGTATGTAACCTGAAGCGTATGTAACCTGAAGCGTATGTAACCTGAAGCGTATGTAACCCGAGGTACCACTGTATATCATGGTGCCAGCAACATAAAACAGGTTCTTTTCCATGGTGGCCCCTTGGTTGCAGAATTCCCTCCTCATTGCAGAAAGGCTGGAGTCAGCCCGACTTGCCTTTTGGTAACAGCTTTTATGGAGGGCACCTGATGTTTAAGCTGTAAATTGGTGTTTCATTATGTATTTTTTAAATTTTAAATGTTATATATCTATACCAATTTCACATGTTTTATCTGATTTGTTATTTGTTTGAACAGATTTGTCTGGTTGTTTTAATGATACTGTATGCTCCAGCATGTGCTGGTATCAAGACTTGATGAAACCAAATCAAATCAAATAAATTATTTTTCTAATTTATTTGTATATCACTTTTCAGCCAAAAAAGGCCTCCAAACTTCAAGCTACAGTAAGTCACCTCAAGGTCACACCAAAGAGCTCTAGATATAGAAGCGGATGCAAAATAATCTGAATATAAAAGGTTGCTGACATTGAAATTTTCATACATTGACTGCATGCCACTAATATCTTGAGCTGTATTTTCTACAAAAAGTAGAACAATGGGGCCATATGCTCAGCTGGAAACTTTGACATTACTGTGATATAAATAATAAACAACTCAATTGTGTGTGTTCAGGCAGTTTTTAGAGATAGAACTCATAATAAAATGTTATATAAAGAGCGGGTGAAAAAAGAATTCTATTCTTTTCCACAGTATCTACTGAGCAGTTGTGTTTTTCAGAAGGTAAAACAGAGCCTGTTAGACAGGCACAAAGGGACATGTTACTATTGGAGATAAATATTCCTTTACTCCAAAACAGTTTAATGGACTCACTTAGGCTATTAAATATAATACTGTCCTGTTTATGTGTTCCCTACTCAGATTATATCGATTTGAGTTCAGGTTGCTACTTGAGGAGATGTTCCTAATGATGTGCCTCTGGTAGAGCTTAAAAAGAAAGATTCCTGTATTTATTTATTCTAAAAAAAAATGACACTGGATTCATTTCTATGTATTAAAAAGTGCCATAACAGCCTCTGTGACTTTGCTGACTAACAGCCTCATCATTAAAATCTAATTAAAAAACAACAACACTCTTTGTAAATGGATGTTCTATGCAAATGTTCCTGTTTTAAATAAAACACAAGGCAGTGCTTGGCTGCTAATATGGATCAGAATGAAATAAACTGTTTGCAAATGTTAAAAAGGGAAGCTTTCCTTTACTTTCCAGATAAAATACATTAATTTATGAGGGTATGTCTTACATGTTAGCACAACATTGCTACTAAAGTGGAAATTGCTGTATCATCAGGACGTCATTAGAGATGATGATTACCCACCTGCTATCTTGGTGGTATTGGAGACAAGTTCCTTCAACATTCGAGGACTTTCCTGATCTTTGGGCTATAGGTGATAATACTGCTAGCCTGCCTCTTAGCCTACACTTGGTGAGGTGATCTACAGCACCAGGAGTGGATGTATATATGTATGCATTCAAAAGCATTTATATACTGCTTAAATTTTTTTTAATCTAAGTACTGTACAGTCTACTATATATTGTTACACACCACCCACAATCTCCACTGCAGTGTGAGATTCCAGAGAGTTCCAGGTGTTTGCCCAAGGGTTCATGTTTCCTTTGGAAATGGCACACAAATGTGGTATCTTTATGATATATGGTTTATTTACACATATACAGTGGTACCTCGGGTTACAGACGCTTCAGGTTACAGATGCTTCAGGTTACAGACTCCACTAACCCAGAAATATTACCTTGGGTTAAAAACTTTACCTCAGGATGAGAACAGAAATCGTGTGGCGGCGGCGCAACAGCAGCAGGAGGCCTCATTAGCTAAAGTGGTACCTCAGGTTAAGAACAGTTTCAGGTTAAGAACGGATCTCCAGAACAAATTAAGTTCTTAACCTGAGGTACCACTGTATACAGCCTGAACCTAGGATGGAAGGGCTCCCAGCTTTACACTCCAAGAAAGTCTCACTTTTCCCATAGGCACAGTCCTGTCTGTTGCCTTGCAGACTGCCCTGCTCTCCTGCTCATGGGTTAACTTCTAACCTTTCCTCTAGCACACCAGGGAAAACTGCAATGCTTTCTTTAATGCTATAACTTTAATTTATTGATTGGTAAATACAGAAAGAAAAAAACAAAGAAAGAAATAAGCACAAAAAGGAGGGGGGGAAATACAATTAATTGACTTCCCATCCATCCTTCCATGGTTTCCTTCGATTATGGCTACATATTCTAGTTTAACCAAATCAATCTTACATGTCCCCTTCCCTGGGGTGCAGTGTTGTGGGAGAGCATCCGGGACCAGCTAGTGACCCGGCTGGAGTGCGGAGGGATGCCACCTGCATCATTGGCCACTTGCCGTTCAAACTGCAGCAATCTTACATCTTTATTTCCCTCCATAAAATTATAAACTGCTGAGCTTACTCCAAACTGACTGGTGTCTTAAAAATTTTCCAAGGACAAACTGCAGTCCTGGAACTCTGCCACAGGCCTTTGTTCTTTTACCCAACTCTGAGCTCAACAAGGGTCTTCACCCATTTTCCAGCTGGCACAGACTCTCTGCTTTGTTAATCACCCATCTTTTTGCTCCCTTTGTTTGCTTTACTACTTAGTCATTTCCAGAGTAGCCCTGTGTTCCTTTTCCACTGTGCCACAAAGACAGAGATCCAGCAGGCACTGCTACCACTACTGCAACTATTATCTAGCTCAGGGTTTTCTTAAGCTTGAACAGGCAAGTGACATTGCCAGTCATTCACTCGGGAACCCTCTTCCACAGAGCCTGGGCTGGAAGAGGTAGTGGCAGCTGTGTCCATGCCCAGGGCAGGCAGGTGTGGACTTGAGGGGATTTGTTTTCCCAAGGGCTAACGTCATCCCTTCAGTGATCGATGAGGTAAGACTAGAGTGCTTTTGATTTGTAGGAAGAACAGGCCCAAGGTGTCCCAGCATCACCAACAACTTCTCCCCAATGCTGTCTATAAATATGCAATACTGTCTATAAATATGCTAGTACCTTTGCTATGGGACAGCTCCCATGGTTTATGGACTGAGCACCTCCAACCAGTGTTCGAAACTGCCATTGTTCTAGGCGCATTTTGCAACAGGAAATTTCATTAGCGTGAGCAGTTTCTGAGCTCTGGGCGCAGTACTGCACCTAAGATTTCAGATTATAACTGCAGAGTGGAAGGAAAGGAGGACCTTTTCTGCCTCCCCACTTCCAGCTACTTTCTGAAGACGGAAGGAGAGACCCTCTTAAGAATATTAGGGGGGTGGGCAAGGGAAGGATAAGACCATGTGAAAAATGAACATAATATTTTGGCTGCAGTTCATTCATTTTCAGCTTTGTATTATTGTTATTTAAAAAGCGTGTCTAGACATTCTGTTGTTGCGCCCATAACCTATTTAAATAACCTATTTAAAATAACCTATTTAAAAATATTTAAAATAACCTATTTAAATAACCTATTTAAAAAGCGTGTCTAGACATTCTGTTGTTGCACCCATAACCTAGGTTTAAGGTGCCATTTAGCTCCTAGCTTTCATATCTAGCAGGTGTGAGGGTATCGGTGGCGAGCAACTCATGTAGCAGTTAGGCACTGGATTAGTGATGTGGGGGGGAGGGGAGGTGCGGCCATCACCTGCCCCTTCATGATCAAGGGTATTCCGTTAAAGGAATCCGGGGGTCTGGATTTCATCCGAAGCCCGCGGAGGGGTGAGGTCCATGCCATGTCCCACCGGGAGCCCCGGGGTAGAGCTTGAATTGATTGCCATCGACCGAGCTCCCTCTTTGGGTGGTTACCCTTACCAGTCTCCCTGCAAGGCGGGCAGGAGTCAGTTATAGTTTGGATGCCAGTGCCTAAGCCAATACCGCTCACATTCTGTAATCAATAAAGTTGTGGCCAAATTTTGCCCATTAATGTTTAAACTTAAACCATGTGAATTCATTTCACAGGGGGGTGGGCTGGATTGTGGCCTTTATGCACATCCTAGGTTTAAGGTGCCATTTAGCTCCTAGCTTTCATATCTCAGTTTCTAACACTGCCTCCAATGGTGAAGTGATGGCTTTGGAAAAGCAACAGTAATTCTTACTACTGGCTATGCTGTCTGGGAATGATGTGAGTTGGGATACAGCAATATTAGCCACTCCTGCTTTAATGGAAGAGGCTGGGGGCTTTCTGAATGCAAAGTGTGCACCCTACCATGCACCTATGGCTCTTCTAGTCTTATCTGCACCTCCTTCCTCCCATAGTACGCAGAGCCATCTACTAACTGGGAGTGGTGATGGGTGGTCTAAGAGTATATACATTAGACTAACTTCCATAGGTTTGTATTTCCCACAAATCAGATTCATCTGTGTTTCAACAGTAGCACCCACATTATCTCCTCTTGGTGTTGCCATGCAGCCAGTGATAACTGGTATTATCTAATGGGAACATCATAAGAAGCTTTTTCACAGCTTCCTCCCTTCTTCGATTAAAAGGCAAGGCCTCAGTGAGTATGTTGCTATTTCCTGACTCTTACACACACACACCCCGCCTAGCAGCAATCTTCAGTTCCCCATTGTACTCTTTTCTTATGCCTCTGCTAAATTTGCATTCCTTAATTTGCCATAATTTGCTTATTAGATAGTAACTTAATGGCTCATGTTTTCAAGATCTTGCTGTGCTCAATAGCAGCTGAAGCCGACAACAATATCACTCCCTTTTGTCGGAAGAGCAAGATTGCTTTGACGTGCACAGATCATATTAAGTTCATACGAGGCTTGATTCGTAATAGAATACAACACAACACTGTGCCTGTTCAGGCATTGCATCCCAGAGGAAATTCTCAACCCAGCATGAACCGCGCGCGTGCACACACACCCTCTGCCTCTCTCTCTCACACACACACATACCTACTTTCTTCCAATGGGGAGAGGAAAGGCTTAACAAATGAATAGGGATGTGCAGCATTTTCTGAAACAGTTTCCCCTAGGCCATACAATTTTTAAGTTCCATTATTTTTGTGGTCAGGGCAATATGTATGTAGTACTTTCCAGTTTTTTCTTACTGTTCTGCCCACAGAAAGGAAGTGTGGTACCCAAGAATCCAAGACTCATATAATATCATTTGATTTAAATATTCTTTAAAGTCAGCATAGCTTAATACTGGTATGTTTTGCACTTCTAAGCTCTTACGGATGAGTGCAGATCAATTATGAAGGTTGTTGTTGTTGTTAAAGGTTTCCATAACAAAAGAAGAGGATACACACACACACACACACGAAATGTACAATTTCATTTAAAATATTACATTTTTCTAAATTTTAACAACCACATAATACTCATATATTTTCTTCTTGGCAACATTATTTCTGAAAAGTCCTGTTGTACACTCTGCTAAATATGACACTAAAAATACTAAATACAGTGGTGCCCCACAAGACGAATGCCTCGCAAGACGGAAAACCCGCTAGACGAAAGGGTTTTCCGTTTTTGAGCTGCTTCGCAAGACGATTTTCCCTATGGGCTTGCTTTGCAAGACGAAAACGTCTTGCGAGTGTTCCGATTTTTTTCCGCTTCCCCCCTTTTTCTAAGCCGCTAAGCTGCTAATAGCCTTTTTAGCCACTAATCCGCTAAGCCTTTAATAGCCGCTAAGCCTTTAATAGCCGCTAAACCGCTAATAGCACTAATAGCGCTAATCCGCTAATAGGGTTGCTTCGCAAGACGAAAAAACCGCTAGACGAAGAGACTCGTGGAACAGATTAATTTCGTCTTGCGAGGCACCACTGTATGTCCAATTAGGAAAAGGGAACTGCCTCAACCAAAGCCATGTTGACCCAGCATCATTTATGCCCAACTCTAGTATCAACTCCATGAATTGTTCCCAATCAGAGGCAGCAGCTTTCCCAGTTTTTCTAGTCACTGCATTCTTTTCCTATAGCACCATCTCAGAAAAGGCCTACTTTTCAGTAGCAGCTGGTGTGATGGGGCAAAGATGTGGGACTGCACTCCTCACACAGGCATTGCTACAACTTACATGGACAGAAGTGGGGCAGGGAGATGACAAGGACAGGGTTTAACAGATGCCCAAGCAGGCCTGCCAGATGAGCTCTGCTGGTGTGCCCCATCATTGCTTTTAAGCAAGTTAAAGAGACACTTTCCCTCTGCTTAGCTAGGAAAATATAGGTCTTTGTGGGTTCATCTGGTGGCATAAACACTTAATTTGTGAACTCAGAGAAGGCTGGGAAAAAGAGGGCAGGGACCCAAGTCCAAAAATGGGAGAGTAACACCAACATATGCAGCTTCTTCATGAAGGTTTGGCTTCCCTACTCTCTCTAATGCCCCTGTACTTCTTGATTCTGGTAATATTTAATGGGATGGAGCAGCCTTGTTCCATCACATTAAACAGTAATGAAGTAAGTGGCTGGTAGAGGTTCTGGCAGCCGAATATTCAGCATGCCAAAAGTATTTTCAACTGGATCTTTTGTTGCCATTATGCCTGGCTGATAAAGCTTTGCTCAGCCAGGAGACAATTCTCTTCTGGCCATGGAACGCTTTCGTCAGCCAGGGAAGCTGGCACATCTTTTCTGCCATGGATTTTCATCCAAACAGAATAAAGTCAGCCTTGCCTTTGGAGCATGCTTTTTATGAGTTCCTAAAAGACTTCCCTAAACCTGGCTCAGGAAAACTTTGCAAGCATCTCTGATTAAGACCATCCTCAAATGGCCCCCTATGGTCCCTTCACAAGCAAGTACAGGACCTGTTCCATTGGAACACCATGACTCTCCCAAGAATTATAGAATCATAGAACTGTAGAGTTCCTTTCCTTTCAGAAGGAGGCAAAGATTTTTGCTTTTTAGTTTTTAATCCTGATTTTTAATTCTGAAAGCCTGTCTGCTTTGTTGTTTGATGTATTCCCACCCTCCATAAATGGCTCTGATGGTCTTAAATTCTCCCCTAACAATCCAACAGCAAACAAAATAACTGCATGACATACAGAATTTCATGTATAGCTTTCTTCCATCACTGCATCTTTGAACCAGACTTTTAAAAACCCCAAACCCTGCAACTGTTTCATTTCTGGGTTTTTTGGTCTCCTTGATTTTTGTGCAGCTCTACAGGAGTCCTACCAGGTATAATGGTGGCAACTCTCTACCTCTGTAACTAACAGGTGATATGAGCTTATTTAACAGAGTAATCAACAAAGCTATGGGGAGCAAGGGCCCCAGAAAAGTGCTGCTGAAAAATGTTCAGATGCTAGAGTGAAAATATCATTCATGTTGCTGCGTGGAATGTCACACTTTTTCTTCTTGGGAAGATCTGAAGATGGGGAAAGTTGGATTTAAAAGACTGGCTTAAACATTACAGCTGAGTAAAAACCCCAGCCTTTTAAAACAGGGCCTGCATTTTAATCCTTTCAACTACTTGTGAGAAAAGTCACACAGAGAACAATTGGAAAAGGCATTCAGATGTTTGGCTCTACTCTCTGCTTCTGAGAGCAGTCTTACCTTGGATGTAAGTATAATGCAAATATTGTCAGCATGTGTTATCAAGAACAGGGATGAGAGAATCTGTCAATTGTGGTTTCTCTAAGTTGCTCATTTTTCTAATCTTTTGTTCAGTTCTCCCCATTTCCATGTCAGCTGCCGTGAAAATTAATTAGTGCAAATTTCTCCAAATACACATATTTTTGCAAAGCTACTTCTCCAGATAGAATGCATTCTTGTATGTCATTTTCATGACTATATGTGTTTTTTTGCACACTTTACCCTCACATAGGCATTTTTGTAGACACTGTACGACCATTTCAAAGGATGACTGTATTTCAGTTCATGCAATGTTTTGGAAATTAAGCAGGTTTACCTTTAAATGAAAACTGAATCAAATCCTTCTCCCACGCTCAATCCCTATCCGAGCGGAAGGAAGTTGAACTTCTATCGATACTCTCACAGGGAAAATATGAAGGGTTTTGTTTGTTTGCTTGTAGGTAACTATAGACTGGGGGAGATGACGGAAAAGCTGAAAGGAGTGTTCTCTATGGAAGTTAATGTATGCTTGATTTGTTTCATTTTTTTAAAAAATCAATTTACTGCATTAGGGCTATTTTTTAAAAAAAGATTGTTCATTTGATTGATAGCTGTGCTTGTGTAATATACTTAAAATTTTGAAATGACTTGTGAACATATGTGGATATAAGAAAGAGCCCCATCATAACAATATCAGGGACACTTGCAAAATGGACAAAACCTTCTGGTACATATTTAAAATGTTTTTCATGGGGTACATAGAAGGGCCCGTCAATGAAGAGCCTGCCAATGGCCATTCTAGTCCAGCATCCTGTTCTTATAGCGGCCACCCAGATTCCTATGGGAAACCTACAAGCCGGACTCCAGCCCAATAACACTCTCCTGTCCTGCCGTTTCCAGCAATGGGCATGTGGAAGCTTCTAACTGTGGTGGCAGAGCCAAGTCAATCTCCAAATCGATGCAATGTTTTGAATGAGATTTAAAAGCTGATCTATACAAACAGCGATGGGATGCGGGTGGCGCTGTGGGTTGAACCACGGAGCCTAGGACTTGCCGATCAGAAGGTCGGCGGTTTGAATCCCCACAGTGGGGTGAGCTCCTGTTGCTCAGTCCCTTCTCCTGCCAACCTAGCAGTTCGAAAGCACGTCAAAGTGCAAATAGATAAATAGGTACCGCTCTGGCGGGAAGGTAAACAGCGTTTCTGTGCGCTTCTCTGGTTCACCAGAAGCAGCTTAGTCATGCTGGCCACATGACCCGGAAGCAGTACGCCGGCTCCCCCGGCCAATAAAGCGAGATGAGTGCCGCAACCCCAGAGTCGGTCACGACTGGACCTAATGGTCAGGGGTCCCTTTACCTTTTTATACAAGCAGCGAACATTTCAGGTGCGTCCAATTGACATGTGATAGCTGACACATGAGTTATTTTGGACTCGGAAGAGGGCAGAACGGGGTGGAATGGGGCAGGCTTATGAACACACCCGACATGCACAGGGACTGGAAATGGAACCCCCTGAACAATATGGTCACCACCTGTATTAGATTAATATCATTCAAACGTTCTATCAATGAAGAAAATATTCTGTTGGATCCAGAGAAATGTGTGCTTAATAGGACCTCCTCCACCAGAAGCTCTTGGAGGCGGCTTCCCAGGGGATCGGGGGACATTGCTGGATGGGATAAAGCAGTGGGCTGAGAGGAAAAAGAGCGGCTATGAAAAAAATGGCTGAAGGCAACCTCTGTTTTCAGGTATTCCCTGCTCTCTCAGACCCCTGTGCCACAGCTCATGGGGGAGGTTTTCTGCCAGGGAGGAGGGGTATTAAAGTCTGCTTCTTCCAGTTCCTTATGCATGCATTTCTCTGCATCCAACCCACTACATACTTGACAGTTAAATTTGCACAGGGCACAAATACTGACAGCAAGTTCAGTATGAAAATCCTATCATTTCATAAAGCATCTTCAATCCACAGGGTATCTCCCATTTAATAAGCAAGCAATGCTTAATGGACTGAAAAACCTACTAATTCTAGCCACAAATATGCTATGATACCATTTTTTAAAAAAGAAAAGAGGAAAAAGCGAAACAGGAAAACACACAGCACAGCAATGCAGCACAATGAAGAAATAAATCCTAGAAAGAAGTGTCTCTAAGGAAGACTTAATACATCACGACAGACAAGAATTCGACTTTTGTGACAAAATGCAATTCTTAATGCATAAACAGAGGAACTAGGGCAATAGGAGCTAGACATGATTTTTACACAACCAAGCTGAAATTAGAATAGCAACTTTGTCTATATTTTCTAAATTGACACAGAAACTTTTGGGGAGAATTTAAAAAGAGGTACAAGAAGGATTGAGAGAAAAACAAATCACGAAGAGGTACTCCATGTCTGGCCTGTTAAGACTATCCATTTTCTTGATTGTACAGGAGAATTATGGCTACTAAAGGCCTGTTTCAGATGAAGAAATTTAACGCATACAGCTGGAGGACAGAAACACAACTTTCAAATAAGAATGTTTAATACTGGGATTAGCTGGTTCTGTTATAAATTAGAAGATTTCAAATAATTCCTCATAAAGTGGCTCTGTCCCATAAAAAGAGGAAAGGGAGGTCACCAAATCAAATCATTGCCAATGTTTGCCTCTGCCTGGACTAAATGAGTGGGAAACGTTTTCAGGCAAACAAGCATGACTTTATCGAAAGCATACTCCATTGTGGTAAGAACAGAATTATCATAAACCTTTCCAGTGCTATTCTTTCACTCTAGTGAAAATTTTAGTTATGAGTTCTATTGTGCCAAGGACAGGCCAGTCTTTTCCAGACACTTACCCTCTGACAGCATGAATAAGTCTCAGTGATGGATAGGCAGTTCGCACTTTCAATTTATTCTTAAGGATTAATGCATTAACCCACTCCACATGCTTCTCTCCGCCTTTGACCATGAAAGCAGGGATCCAAAGGACACTGTCATTCAGCATGGATAGCCTATGCACAAATTTCTCTCTGTCACTCTCATTCCGAAAGCCTCCAAATGCTCTTTGTACAACTGATGGGTTCATGGTAATAAAATCTGATTTAGTCCCCACATCGGCAGCATACTCCACCACGGGAGCTAGATTGCACCTGAAGAGGAAGAGATTAATGGAAAAAAATAAAATAATAAATATGAAACATTAACTCAGATAAAAAGGTGTGCGTGAAATAAAGGCTGAAAATGAACGTGCAAGGCTGTGGCGTCCCACATGCTTTCACAAAGCACTGTGTGGCATCTAGTCATCTAAAAAATATTGGGTGAAATCCAGAAGCATCTTAAATCCCACTGAAATCAACAAGGACCTCTTACTTTATGATGCACTTAAGCAAGACGAAGAACAGCGTACCTACTGAATGAATGGGCCACTGATTTAAAGTGTGTTCCCTAGAAGATAAGCACCATTTCAATGAATGCAACGAACTTCTGAAGAATGTTTTATAGTTAGGCTGTAAGGAACTAACCAGTGCTCTTGAAATTAACAGAGTGTTCATTTACTCTAAAGGTACCACACTAGAGGGATTTGATTTCTCTGAATTCCAATGCAGACTAACCTGATCAACACCTCCCAGTCTAATGTGTAAATCATCACACAATTATCCTAGGGGTTTTGCACTTCTCCGATTTTTGCAACACAGTTCTCGGCTTCAAAAAGTGTCAAAACGCGTTTAAAACCCACATTCCCCTGCAGATTCCATATATTAATTCAGAAATGGACAGAATGGGTTTATGGATGAGCACTGGCAGATCTGACACAGATTGGAATAGAAGGATTCATCCCTAACACACTCTCACTCACTCACTCACTCACTCACACTTACACCCTTTCGACAGTTGCCATCAGGATGCACTGATAAGAATGCTGTCATAAGAACCATCAAATTAATCATTCTGCGGCTGGTATTTCAAACTGTAATGCAGCCCTGCTCACATATTTATCTGTAAAAACATGTATATTTTTATAAAATGGTTGCCATGCTACTTAGTTGACATAAACTGACTGCTTATTATTTGAACATTGTAAAATGCTGTCAAATGTTCCATAAAACCTCAAATACCATTGTATAAGTGGCAGCTTTCTATTTTAAAATCCCAAATGTGTTGCCATTTGTAAGCAAAGGCAGGCGTGAGGGCATAGCAAACTTATTATACTGGTCACCTTGTATAACTCTAGGCATCACTACATAGGAGCAGGGGACGCAGGCTGACATCAATGGCAAAGGCTACTGAGGGACTGACCTTATTGCTTCCTATAGGAAGTAGGGACAATAGCCTCTCCATATGATTTGGCTGTCTGTCCTGCAAGTCTCCTGCTAAGGATTGGATTCAGGTTTAGAAAAATCATTGCCATTTTAAAAAGCCATAGGTAAGTGGGGTACATCTAGTCTTCTCAGGGCAATGTGTCCTGCCCATATTCCCCATGTCAGGCAGGATGGAGTTTGAATAAGAACTATTGCCTCCACAATGAATCATCTCAGACTGGGAGCTTCTACAGGATATGGAAGCTCTGCCCCTTCCCAGCTCTCAGCCAGCCCTGATCTGAGCAGGTGCTTCCTCAGTTTCTCAAGTAGCCTTGCATCCAGCTAGTCCATCCATGCTTGATGCAGCTCTGAAGTTCCTACCTGGTTCACCGTATCCTCTGCTCCTTTTCTGAGGATACCTCAGGTTTGAGGCCTGGGAAGGGCTGAACCCTGACAGTTCTACAATGATGGTGGGAGCCACTAAAAGGGCTCTATCCCATGCCACCACCAACCACGCTTTCATCCTAGATGGGACACAGATAAGGGCCTCTCCATCTCATATTAGGGAAGTAGGTAGGTTGGTACAAGAGGAGACAACCTCCCTGGCATCCTGGACCCACCATTGCTACTTTAGTACAACTAAAGTACAACCCGCAAATCTCCTCATAGGTTTTCAGTAATTATAATAAAAAATACACGTCCACCAGTCATAAATGACTACCAGGCCACAGTTACCTAAATGCCAAGTATAAGCTGAAGAATACTGGAAGCATCAGATCATCACACCCAGCCACCTACTGTAAATAAGATTACACCCTAATCTTTACTTTTCCCATCTAAATTAATGTCTCTTTTACTCAGAAGGTAGAAGGAAGAAAAGCTTTCCTTTGCATCTGCTCAAAATAATCTCTGGGCAGCTTTGTTATTTAAAATCTCAGTTGTTGTGATAATCTAGCCACCTCTCCTTCTATTTCAAAAAGCACTTCATCTTACAAAACACTCCTGTAAATATTTCAGCCATTTGCAGCATGGTCCATTCCACTATGAGCACATATCTGAAATAAGTGCCATTCTTCAGACTGCATATTGACTCAAGGAAGCAGGTGCATGACTATAAATATGAACAGCAAGAGTATCAGTGATTCATCACTTCCTGTGAAAGACTGCAATGCTACTGATACCTTTGTTGCAGAACCTTCCATTAATATGTTTATGGAAGGATTTAGAATGCAATCTGTGAGCAACCAGGAAACAATGGCAGCAAAAGAACTTTAGAAAGATTTCACTATTTTAGCTAACATCAGTGTTTAACAATGGGGAAATTAGTGATGCTTTTTTAAAAAAAATGCATTGCAACTAAATGAAACAGAAACAAAAATTGGGAGTTCCTGTAGCTACTATCAAACATAGTTAGAAAAAGGATAAGAGTCTATGTTGCTGCTTCTCTCCAGAGCAGAAAATTTCAGTACATTTTAGATATTGGAGGGTTGGAGGCATATACATATTTTAAGTGCACTTCTGCAAGAACTCCTAATCAGGCAAAATAAGCAAAGCAAAGGGATGGAGAAGAAAAGCTGGATGATGTGAAGTCATCTTGAAAGAGTGTTAAGGCGGAATATGAAGAAGCTGGCAGACATTCAAACTACATAAACTGTGGGTGCTATGGAGATTACAGGTTGACCACAGCCTTTAGGGGGCGGGGGAGAAATACACAATGCCTGATTCCCCATCTCTGTAAACTTATATACCATTCTCTTGACCTATTTCCAATGTTAGGCAAAACACACGAGTTACTTTGTAGGTATCAGGTAAGTGGGTATTTATAAGTTACCCACGGTTAGAGAAGAAGACTTTCCCATTATGATAGAGCCCTCTCCCCTAAAAAAGTATAAGTACTTGTACAATGTTGTAACTTGTGCATAGATCTGTATCAGAGAACATTATACAGAGATGCGCTTTTTGGAAGCATCTGTCTGGCCAATGTAACATACCGTATTTTTTGCTCTATAAGACTCACTTTTTCCCTCCTAAAAAGTATGGGGAAATGTGTGTGTGTCTTATGGAGTGAATGCAGGCTGCGCAGCTATCCCAGAAACCAGAACAGCAAGCTATCCTAGAAACCAGAACAGCCAGAAACTCACTGCGCAGCAAAAGCAGCGATCCCTCTTGTTGTTCTGGCTTCTGAGATTCAGAATATTTTTTTTCCTTGTTTTCCTCCTCCAAAAACTAGGTGCATCTTATGGTCTGGTGTGTCTTTTAAGCCACAGCTTATAGAACCACTTTCCACCGTCCAACACTTTCCCTGCTTTTCTACACACACACACACACACACACACATATATATATATATATATATATATATATATATATATATGCAGGTTTTGGTGTCTTCGGGTGTATTCCCGTGTAAGAGTTGGGGTGTCTGGGCGACGTTTCGACGAGGTCTCACTCGTCATCTTCAGGCTGGTGCTTTCGGCTTCTTGTTACTGGAACAGAGCTCTGTTCCAGTAACAAGAAGCCGAAAGCACCAGCCTGAAGATGACGAGTGAGACCTCGTCGAAACGTCGCCCAGACACCCCAACTCTTACACGGGAATACACCCGAAGACACCAAAACCTGCATTCCTGTACCCGTGAAAATCTACGAAAGCATATATATATATATATATATATTTGCACAAATTTGCCTCTATACCATTCTTCAGAAGCAGAGAGCTCTTTTCAAGGTTTTCCGTGTCCAGCTATTTCATGAGTTACACTTTTCCAGCATACCCTCCCAGGTTTTGTTCTTCCATACAAAGCCTGTGGTACATATGCGCGTATTGCTGTGTTAAAAGTAATGAGGTTAACTAAAAACAGACACTAAACCCATTTGCTATTTTACTGGTCTTAGCCTTACCAAGGAATACTTATGGGCCAGACCAATACAGAACTTAAACTTCAAAGTTTCAAGTGTCCAGGCACTGACCCTTAGGATACAAACGGACATTTTATTTAACAGGTCATGCATGCAGCAAATCATAAAACGTGTCATCTCTTAAGTTTTGAAGCAGGCCATGAAAAAAAAAACAGTTATCATGAGAGATCAAGAAATGGCTGCAAAAAAAGATATGACTTCAGCTGTGTCCAGGGCAGTTGTTTATCAGCTCCATCTGGTATGCAGGCTGAGACCCTACAGACTGTCTCGCCATAGTGGTGCATGCTCTAGTTATCTCCCACTTGGACTACTGCAATGCGCTCTATGTGGGGCTACCTTTGAAGGTAACCCGGAAACTACAACTAATCCAGAATGCGACAGCTAGACTGGTGACAGGGAGCGGCCGCCGAGACCATATAACACCGGTCTTGAAAGACCTACACTGGCTCCCAGTACGTTTCCAAGCACAATTCAGAGTGTTGGTGCTGACCTTTAAAGCCCTAAAATGCCTTGGTCCGGTATACCTGAAGAAGTGTCTCCACCTCCATCATTCTGCCCGGACACTGAGGTCCAGCGCCAAGGGCCTTCTGGCGGTTCCCTCGCTACGAGAAGCCAAGTTACAGGGAACCAGGCAGAGGGCCTTCTCGGTAGTGGCAACTGCCCTGTGGAACGCCCTCCCACCAGATGTCAAAGAGAAAAATAACTACCAAACTTTTAGAAGACATCCGAAGGCAGCCCTGTTTTTAGGGATGCTTTTAATGTTTAATAGTTTATTGTATTTTAGTGTTCTGTTGGAAGCTGCCCAGAGTGGCTGGGGAAACCCAGTCAGATGAGTGGGGTATAAATAACAAATTATTATTATTATTACCCTACAGATAAGGAACCCAGGACTCTCCATTCATTGTTGGAGTACAACTCCCATGACTGCTGACTATTAAGCTATGCTATATGAGGCTGATGGGCTCCAACAACATCTGGAGGGCCACAGGTTCTACATCTCTGAGCTAACCTTACTAGGACTGTAAGTGCATGCTGCTTGCCTAATGTATAGATCAGGCTTCCTCAACCTTGGCCCTCCAGATGTTTTGAGACGGCAATTCCCAGCATCCCTGACTACTGGTCCTGCTAGCTAGGGATCATGGGAGTTGTAGGCCGAAAACATCTGGAGGGCCAAGGTTGAGGAAGCCTGGTATATATCTTGTTGTTAATCTGGATTTTGAAAAAGAGGAAATATATTTCTTTCCCACTGACACTCAATAGCCAGTGGCATCTGGGACCCTGATACCATGAGCCAACTACAGTAGGTTCTTCTGCAATATAAAAAGTAAGCTACTAAAATCCATCAAAATTTTATTTTGCATTTATATTTTGAGGTTTCATTAATGTCACTTGAGAGTCCCCACTTTCGCAAGCATGCAGTATGTAAATCTACAGGCATGAGGCCACTCATTCTGTGCAGAAACAAATTTAGGAAAGTGAATTTTATCTTTTTACAGTACCTATTTATGGACAGCGTGTTGCTTTGCTAAAAACAGTGGCAGTGGTTTCAGCATGCTGCAATTGATTAGTTTGAGGAAGAAAGAACAAAGTGGGGGAAAGAACTCACATTCTCAGTTTTGAGTTGCATGAAGGATGCTAAACATAGTTCTCAGATTGTTTCATCTGTTGAAGCCAGTAGTTTGTAAGGGCATGAAAAAAATAAGCAAAAGGGATATATTTAAATTTCAGGGGGAAAGAGAATATAAGGTAGCCAGTTTCACCCGTGTTTCACCCAAGTCTCTTGAGAGTGAAAGCCTCTCCAGTCCTGCCATCTGGTCTTTAGGCAAGATTAAAAACCTGCCTGGTAAACAAGAAATTGTCAGACTATATGAAGAACAGGCTGAACGACTATTTTCTTTTTTTAACGAAAATGAACATTTTTAAAATAGTTGTCACTCGCTTCAGTCTCTCATTGTTGATCTGCAAAATCTCATCTCTTTTGGAGAGCCAAAAACACGTTCACTCATTCTTATTTTTTATAGTGACTTTTTCAGTTTTGGATATAAAAGAGTCTTTGGGGACCTGAATGGCCTTTCGTGTGACAGCTTCAAAGGCTAGTTTTTCCATGTGAATAACAGGTAGCAAGAATAACACGGCATAAAATAATGATTGTCATCCTTGATCTATACATCTACCTTCTGAAATTACTCTAATGCTTTCTGTAGGAGAGACTGGAGTGTTTGCTTCAACAAGCAGATGTGGCCTAGACACTTTATTCCTGGTTGTTGTTTTTTAACTCTACAATCCAGTTCTTCAAATCTACATACACATTATCTTTCGATCTGCTTTGCTATGTAAAGATTATACAGATAATACTTATATGCCCATGAGACCACCAGCTGGAGAGCTAAAGATCTGCTGTATGGAAAATATACACCCACAAAATATAAATGTAAGATGTTGGGGTATAATCTGCAACAGGTATTGTGGAAATTGCAGAGGTACTGGGAATCAGAATAGTGCATGATTTAGTACAGCAGAGGGGAATTTAAGACCTGCGGGCCAAATTCTGCCTGCCATGCCACCCCATTTTCCCCCAATAGTACATTCTCCTCCATTGAAGAGCCATGAAACTTCAGAACCATGGGCAGCAGCTGCTATGACATTTCTGACCAGCCGCTTACAATCAGTACAGGGGATTGTCGCTTTGTCTCCTTGGTGTTACATTGAATTCTAGGTATGTTTAGTGAAAGTAAAAATGTAAGCATACTTATTAAATATGACCTAGTTCAATAGTGGCAGGACATGGATGGCGCTGTGGTCTAAACCATTGAGCCTAGGGATTGCCAATTGGAAGGTTGGTGGTTCAAATCCCCGCGATGGGGTGGGCTCCCGTTGCTTGGTCCCAGCTCCTGCCCGCCTAGCAGTTCGAAATCACATCGAAGTGCAAGTGCCTTCCAGCGGGAAGGTAAACGGCGTTTCCGTGCACTGCTCTGGTTCACCAGAAGCGGCTTAGTCATGCTGGCCACATGACCCGGAAGCTGTCTGTGGACAAACGCTGGCTTCCTCGGCCTATAGAGTGAGATGAGCACCGCAACTCTGAGTCATCCGCGACTGGACCTAATGGTCAGGGGTACCTTTACCTTTTACTAGTTCAATAGTATTTTGTGAAGCAGGGATAAACTACTTGCTTGGAATTACATAACCAACAAGTTACCATCTTTTTGCATGCATGCTTGTTCTTGAGTGATATTTAGACACGGACATAATGGGCTATATTCAACACTGCGTGAGCACACAACAGAACTTTCCGCCTTCTCCTTGCATCCCCCTTAGTCTGCTCCCTAACAGATATTGAGGATCTGAGGTGTGGTGGTGTCTGCAATCAAGAGGAAAAGGAAATTCCTCTGCACGAGTGAAAATCTGTTGCGCAGGCAGAGCATCAGCGTTGGTTGCAACCAAATATGCTGAAGACCAATTTCCTTTATTCAGAAGTTACCTGCTACTTCCCGAATCTTGGCTAAGTATGGCTATTTTATGGGCCTTCCTCCTGAGTCAAGAAAGCTTAAGCCCATCTAGACATTATACTTGGCCATGTAGCAGACACTAAGACTATCTCGAATAATACTAGCAAGTTTCTCCCACCATGTAGAATGCAATGGCATCATTAGCTAGCACAACAATGCCACTCCATAAAAAATAAAAAACACTGACCACACATCACTCTAGAGAATGAAAAAAATATGGCTTCTTCTGAGGTATACACAGGCCACTTAAGGAATCAGGTTTATGAAACTCTGCCTGTGTAATAGTGGGCAGGAAATTTGATGGAGTGGAGAAAGAGAGGGAGAAAGAAAGTATATCCAAACGGAATCTACATCTCTGACTTCATCTCTGTGTTATTTCACATTCTTATTCTAAATTCCTGTCTACTTACATACAGGTTTATTTGTCCTCCCTTACGGCTTTTCACATATGCCTGATTCAATTCTTACATTGGAGCCAGAAGAACAACAGAAAGTCAGTAGCTGATTTTTGCTCACACTAGCAAGGATGCTCTAATCAACTGAACAAATGTTTGATTGCCGTTTCTGGTGGGGGAGTGCAACATTCCTACCATTTTATTCATATAATTCATCAATAAAGTCAGTTGTGACCTATCTGATCAATTTAATGGTAGGTATTTCAGCTTAACTATCTAGCCAGCTCTTGACTGAATCTCTTGCAAGAGAGCATGTAGGGAAAGCATGAACTAGAACCATGCCATTTACAGATGCACAGAGACTTAGCCATAAATTTTCTTATCTTTTGTAATACAGACTGCTTCCAGAGAATTGCCCTAGGAACAGTACAGGAGTATTTTTGCGCTATCTTACAGAAGAGCAAGATCTATCAAGTCTAGCCCCTTTAAAAATAGAAATCCAGATCCATTTAATAGAATATAATGAATGCATACATTGCTGATTTCAAATACTTCGCACACGACATCCTTGAATATCCTATGCTATGCATTCATCTTGCTTTAGCAGATTCACTGCTGGATAAATTGGAATTAGTCTGCAGATATTAAAAGTTTATACATCCCTGGATTCCAACATGCCAGCTATAGCAGTTAACTTGACTAACACACTGAGAGACTTGTATCCCGTGTATTGAATGTGATATTATTTTCAAAATTGAATCCCAAGACAGCTGCCTGCATTATACTTTTCAGACAAGCAATGACTCCTGTGAGTCTGTCCCCTTTCTGAACACATGCAAATAAGAAGAGCATTCCCAGATTCTGGCTAGCAGGAATGGGTCTGCATTGGTCACAAAGGAAAGAAGAGTAAATCACAGGGCATTCCGTGTCCAAATAGAGCAATATGAGAACCTAAGTTAGGAGAACAGGTGGTGGCACTAATAAAAGACCCAGGCCTCAAACATGCTTTTCCATGGATCCAGCCTGTGGAATAATCCGGGAATCAGCGTGTTTTTACATGAGTAGAATGTGTCCTTTTATTTAAAATGCATCTCTGGGTTATTTGTGGGGCATACGAATTCGCTCACCCCCCCCAAAAAAAAACCCATAGTCCGGCCTCCACAAGGTCTAAGGGACAGTGGACCGGCCCCCTACTGAATAAGTTTGCTGACCCCTGTGCTATTCTAAAATAAGCTCAAAAAATCTACTGTATATGCTTGGAGTTGATGGATGAACAGTGCATGTCTTGGAGTTACTTAATGTTTGTTTCACTTACTGTTTCTTTCACTGTATACAGAGAAAAAGCAAGTACCTTTTAACTTCTTTTTATCTTACATGCTTTAAGGTCTAAAACTCTTAAAAGGTATCAGGTGCACCCGTTTTAACAAAACATTGTAGACTAAGGAGTGTCTGGTAGGGTTCTGGGTGTGCATTCTTGATCTTTTTAAAGTCTCTTAATCAAGGACAGCATTCCGCAATTAAGAAAAGAAAGGTGCAGTAATATTTTGAGATATCATTCCATCTCTCACTGCACTAAGTCCTGGATGTACTTATCAGTGATGAGAGGGGGCAGAGGTTCAATCCATCAGCACTTTCAACAGCGAAATCCTATGCATGATTTCAGTAACGCCGAGCTAAAATAGCATGGGGCATATTTCAAGAAAATGTTTACTTCCTATGAAACATACAGCCTTTTGTGAAAGCATGGGTACTGTTCCAGGCAGAGGGGACAAGACATCCTATATGGCATGTGTCACCATGGCCAAGGCAATCTGGCTGTTCTCCCCTTGCCCCAGCCAAGTCACATGTAGATGACTAACTGGGGCAGAATGTACAGGTCGATGAACCAGCAGTATATTAGGGCAACAATAACAGTAAATAGGTGTCAAAAATGTGCAAAGAGCAAGTTTTGAATTTTTCACAGACAGCTTCATTCTATAGTCTAAAGCAACAACATTCACATCAAAAACCAAACCTCACAAAAATGAGGCACAGCAGTAATTCACATTGATTTCAATAGTGTTTACTTACTTACATGGTAAGTACTTAGGTCATAGCTTTCAACTTTTCCCTTTTCCTGTGAGGAATCCTATTTGGAATAAGGGAATTTCCCTTAAAAAAAGGGAAATGTTGACAGCTATGACTTAGGTATACAAACTCAGAAGTAAGTCCCACTGAACTCGAGCCTTCACAATACTGAACTTGCTTAAGACTGCAGACTTAGGCCCACTGATTTCAATACAAGAGCTGAGAAAAAGTGGCAGGATCATGTCCGTTCTATTAGGCATGGAAAACTGTGACTTGCTAAAAGCATAGTGGGCATAAACCATATTCCACTCAAGCCAGCAGCAAGACTCAGATTGATTTTTAATGGTTCTGGATGGCACCCAATGCCTCGTATTTTCAACTAAAACTTGTTTTACATTCGTACGTGACAGTCTATTAAACAGTGCCCACAACTCCTTTCAGTTTCTCGCTGACCTTTGACAAAGTAGAACACTTTGTTTTGGACAAACAAACTAATTATTTAAACTAAAATATGTGAATACATTTGCAGATGCAGCCAGAATATATTTTCGGTGCAGCACAGAAGGGTGTAGATGTGTGACTTCCAATTCCCTTAATGGGAGCTATCTGGCTAATCCTCAATGCATTTCACATAAATTGTACCCCATACAGTGCATATATAATAAGTAAAGGTGGTGATTTTCTGCTATGACTATTGGCAGGAAGGAGAAAATGAAAACATTTTCATTTTGCAGAGCCAGCTTGCTATTGGAATAGTGATTTTTGCCTGCATAAAGAGCAAAACCAGAACCTACAAAACAATAGTACAAATCTCACTGCGGTCTCCAACAGTGCAAATTCTCATTTGCAATATAAAAGACGGACCTGTTCTTTTTATTGTGAAATATATTTAACTCTGGGCACCACACAGTGAAAGTTATCATTTAGCAATTCCAAATCATTGTTCCAAGTTAAAACATTTGTGTTCATTACTGCTGAAGTAAAAGACAACCTGTCAAGTGAGAGATGAATGCTCACCTTATAACAAACTCGTGGTTGTCAATCTCTTTTCCACAGCCACTATCAAGGAGAATACCAGAATTTCCTACAACAGCACATGACTTAAATCGGCGGTTCTTCATCGGTGAAACTTCAGGAAGAAGACTGTGTAAATCCTGAGATATATTTAGTGTGCGGCGTCTGTCTAGCACGTAATGGATTACATCTCCTGGCTTGAAGCTGCTTTTGACTACTGAGACATCTCTTTCTGCATCCAAGAAACGAAGAATGTTCTTCCTGTATTGAAAACAAGAATGTAAATTTATGATACCTCTGCAAAATATACAGTGGTACCTCAGTTTCCGAGCATCTTGGAAGCCGAAGTTTCAGCTTTGAACGCCGAAAACCTGGAACTCATTGGTTCTGTTTTTGAACGCTTTTCGGAAGTCAAACAGCTTCTGCTGAGTTCCTCCCCCCCCCAATTTTCTCCACTGAAATTGCAGACCACCCATTGTGCCTTGGTTTTCGAACGTTTTGGAAGTCGAACAGTCTTCCAGAATGGATTACATTCGAAAACCAAGGTACCACTGTATTCCAAAAGAGTAGCCTGTTGCTTGGAGCAAAATTGCAGTGTAATCTTGCATGGACTTTTAGAAAGGTTTACGTGCAACATCGAACCATGGCTTGGTACTGATATCCAAGGCGAGTGCCACAATCGAAGATTTCCAATTTGAAAGAAATGAAATGTTTTGCTAAAACCAGGAAGGAATCACCATACGGAAATCAGGAGGTAGGGGCAGCAATGAGAATCCTTGATTGTTGATTCATATGAAATGAAACCAATCCATGATTTGGCATTCCAATCTCCCTTTCATAGGTACACTTCATCCATCTGATCACACTAATTCTGGCCTCCTCAAAGTTAGCCTTCAATGTGCAACAGCACTTTCCCTTTTCCAGTAACACCTGACACATCTTAAAAACAAAACAAAGCATGAAAACTGTTACTTTGTGGGTTTCATCAAACTGTGATGAGACTGCATTTGTAAACCTATGATTTAAAAGCCACCACTTGATTTTAAAATGTCAAAGCTCAGTTTCCATTGATCCATCTTTACTGATTTTTTATACAAAAAATATTTATTATTATTTTTAAAATCAAAACAGCAATCAACAGTTCTAGAGCAAGAATCAGGTTCAATAATATTGTTGAGAAAATAAATGTAACTCGTGGAGCCCAGACTCAAAACCAGCATGTTTATGGTTTCTAATCACATAAGGCACAATAAAAAAGTCAGCAGCAACATGGTCATTGATTTTAGCAGGGTTATAATATTCTAAATTATAGGCTCGTATGAAATTCTCATCTTATTAAGTAATTGTGCAAAGAAAGAGATAGGTGAATTTAATTCTGGTCTGGCCACTTCCACATTTCTACCCATTTCCTAATCAATCTGCAATTTTTAAAAAGTCCTCTCAAAGTACATATAAAAATGTTCATGCTCTCTCAAGTTCTCTCTCAAAATGTGTCTGATATTACGATACATTGCAACATTTTGAGAAACACAAAATCCCAGGGAAAACGAAATTTCAATATGCGCATTAGTTCCAGAGGTGCAGATTAGTTCATATTGCATAGCAATTTGCAACGAGTGCACTGTTTATGGACACAAGGCATGGATACATGCTGGTCGCATTTAAGCTAATTCTGCACATTAGCACTGACCCCTAAACCAGCAGTTCCCAAACTGTGGGCCCTGGACCACCAGAGGTCCCTGAGTCCCACTGAGGTGGCCCGTGACATTTCTGTAGATTTGGGGTTGAAGACAGGAGATGGCACAGCCATTGTATTAAATATTCAGCCGCTCTGGGAAGATGAGAAAGATTCTTCCCTTCTGCCCTGAGCTAACTGCACAATTTCTTCTGCTACAATACACACAAACTATCCACAACAGTGGTGCAGCATTGGTGGGGGCACACGGGAGGTTACCCCCGGTGCAAAATTGTCAGACACACCCAGTGATGCCTCAGTAATACAGCTGTGTGCTTCCATTGCTGGGCTCCGTTGAGAAACGGTTTCTCCATGTGAACCAGGAAGTGACCTCTCAAGACAATGGAATGGCTCTTCTTATCTCTGCAGCTGAGATCTCCTGGGTGACGCAGACACCATTAGCAGATCAATGCGCAGGTGTGCTCCATCCGTTTCCCTCCCTCCCCCCTTTCTGTGCGGCCCCAGAACGTGGCAACCCACAGTATGCCACTGCTCAGAGCAACCAGGGTCTCTGAAAGAGAAATGCCTTTTTGAATACCTTTTGATATTCCAGAAATCTATAAATTAAAGACCAGCCTGAGATTTCTGTGAGAACGGGCTGGTGAGTCACTTTTTAGGAAACAGACAGAGTGCCCCAGGAGACTGTCTCTCACACACATTATCTCTTCAAACAAAGTACACATCCTGCCCACCTGATAAATGTCCCATCAAGTAGAGATACTTAAGGAACATCTATGTCTTAGCACAGTTATTCCTTTCTTCTCCTTTGGCATCTTAGTAATTAACATCCTACTTAGAAGACAGCTTCACAGCTAACTTAGCAGTGGCTTATCCTCTACCTTTAAGGTTGTCCCCATAACTCCAGATTGGCTTACAGACCTAACAGAAAATTCCGAACTCTAAAACATCCTTATGAAAAAGAGGTGCTTATC
Source organism: Podarcis vaucheri (assembly GCF_965113315.1). Classification (NCBI taxonomy): domain Eukaryota; kingdom Metazoa; phylum Chordata; class Lepidosauria; order Squamata; family Lacertidae; genus Podarcis; species Podarcis vaucheri. The sequence continues at coordinate 39,806,498 of NC_138749.1, forward strand.
CCATGAAGGGGGTGAAAAACCACTCATTCGGGGAAAAGGATGGGACCCATGAATTCATGACAAGAGACTAAAGATTATCAATTATTACTAATGAATTTTACTTTCAAAAAGGTTTTTGAAATGGAAGCATTTCTATGATATGACATAGTAGTGGGACATTTCCCGCAGAACAACACTGAAAGTAACATTGAGTTTTTCATAGCGCAACTTTCCAAATAAATGAGGCCAATAAACAGTTATGTAGACATGGAGGGGTGTGTGGCTTCCAATGTATTGCAGAACTAGCTATATGTAGCCTGTCTGCCAGCTGGACAGAAGATGTGGGTATTTTCCACCATTGGGACACCCCCCCCACCCTGCATCTCTGTCGCTCGCCCCCTCCCTACTGCTAACCCCTTCCTCACCCACCTGCTCTCCCCCTCTCTTAGGGTTGCCATATTGACAGACTTACCCTTCGTGCAGAGGCTTCTGCTTGCTGGTGCCTCACTGAGCAGGCTCTGCTATGGGCTCCACCTCTCCCTTTCAGGCCTCCAGCCTCCCTCCAAACGGCTGCCAGCAAGTCGTATCCAGGTGTGGCCCCCAAAGGCTGCTCAAGCCACGTCAGAGGGGTCATGGCCAGCAGCTGCATCGGCAGTTGCAATGGTGGCTGCGGCAGCTATGTCAGCACTGTGGCCTCTCCAGTCCTGCCTGGGCCTTCCCCAGCAGCAGCAGTGGCACCCCTAACAATAGCTGTCAACGTTTCCTATTTTTAAAGGGAAATTCCCTTATTCAGAATAGGATTCCTTGCAAGAAAAGGGAAAAGTTGACAGCTATGCCCCTAACCGCTACTCAAACCACATTGAGTAGGACCCAAGAGACCATAGAGCTCCTGCCACTGCTGCCGCATACCCTTCCAAACTTGAGCAGCCGTTGGGGGCCACTGCTGCTGGGGAAGACTTAGGCAGGACCAAAGAAGCCGCAGAAGAATCAGCCTCCCCCCCCCCGGCCTGATCCTAGATACGACCTTGCCAGTGATGATTAGGAGGCCTGAAAGGGAGAGGCAGCTCCACAGCGGAGCCACTCAGCAGCCCAGAGTCACCCCCAGCACCAGCACCAGCAAGCGCTAGCAAACAGGGTCCCAGCAAACAGCACAGCCAGGAGAGGGGTGGTGGCAGCGGTGGAACTCCAGATCCCGCTGCAGCACTTTTGCTTCCGGGGCATAGCCGCGGTGCAGGAAGGCAGTGGAGACTGGCTGACTTTGAAGAGTGCCTGCCCTCTCCCACCCTTCAGTGGCATGTGTCTGCCCCCCCCAATAACCCAGACATTTCATTTAAAAAATAAAAATCTGCCTAGGTAAGCATGCTGCCCCCCCCCCCAAACCAGGACATGTCTCGGAGAACCCAGACATATGGCTACCCTAATAAAGAGCTCCTGGTTCTCAGACAACATGTTTGTTCCCTTGAAGTCAGGGTAGCTGAATAGGAGAAGCTGAGAGAGGCAGATGGGTTGGTGAATGATGTCTTTAGAAACATGACAGCAGTGTTCACCTCCCATAGTAACAGTTCCTTTGCTGTCATGAAGAGTCAGGCCACATTCACACCGTGATGCTACTTTAAACAGATCCCTCCTAAGAATTCTAGGAGCTGTTGCTTGTTAAGAGTGCTGAGAGTTGTTAGGAGACCCCCATTCCCCTCAGAAAGTTACACTTTCCACAGTTCCCTGGGAAGAGGGGTTGACTGTTAAACCACTCTGGGAACTATAGATCTGTCAGGGCAATTGGTGTCTCCTAACAACTCTCCTAACTATTCCAGTGGCTCTACAAACTTCCTAAGTGTGTTTGTTCATTCTGGGAAAGAGGGAAATGGCATCGTAATATCATACAAGCCACAGTCAAAGTTTCAAGTCACAAGGAGATTTCTGATACTTGGTTTTACAACAATGAGGATGCTACACTTACTTTTTAAGCCTAAGGGAACTGAGCCATGATTTTTGGAACTTACATTTCAGTAAAATAGAAGAGGAAAAACACATTCTTTAGGATATTGGTGTAGATTTGAAGCCGTGCTGGAGAAGAGAATATCTCACAACTGAGCTTGTGTGACAACATAGTAATGAAGCAGAATGGGATATAGTAAGATGCAAAGTGCCTAGAGCATCAGATAAATGATAATCATAGAATCATAGAGTTGGAAGAGACCACAAGGGCCATCGAGTCCAACCCCCTGCCAAGCAGGAAACACCATCAGAGCACTCCTGACATATGGTTGTCAAGCCTCTGCTTAAAGACCTCCAAAGTAGGAGACTCCACCACACTCCTTGGCAGCAAATTCCACTGTCGAACAGCTCTTACTGTCAGGAAGTTCTTCCTAATGTTTAGGTGGAATCTTCTTTCTTGTAGTTTGGATCCATTGCTCCGTGTCCGCTTCTCCGGACAAGGCAAAGGTTCCCTTTCCTTGATTTTTGCTTTTCTGAAACCTAAAGACTATTTTTTTTATCATATTTTTAATCTTGTACACAGATGGGTTTAAAAGCTGCTCATGCCTAATATGCCAAGAACATCAAATATTGGAGAAAACACATTAAGAAGGTAATGAACTGATCTAAATGCACTAAAGACCTGAAATAGGACAATACATGAGATAGCAAGAGAACTGTGTAGGATTGCCAACTCCTGGCTTATAAACTTCCTTATAGAGCAAGGCTTGGGAACCTATGGCTCTCCAGATACTGTTCAACTCCAACTGCTATCAGCCCCAGCCAGAGCGCATGAGAGTAGGAGTTCATGCTATAAAGGGTCAGGCATACTAAACTGAGTTGCTCTAAACTGAGTCAGGCCAAGCACAGTATTGCCCTAAGCAATCCTTGTGGGAATGATGGGCCAACAGTCTGCCTTGTCAGTTGGCAGGGCTGGGCGATATATTGATACACTGTCCCAAAGAGGTTTGAAGTCCATATCGTGACATTGGTTTCATAATTTTTGATCTGGCAATATATCACAAATCATGGTGTGTGTGTGTGTGTGTGTGTGTGTGTATGCGATGCAAAAAACCACGAAGCCAGTCAATGCTTCTTTCAATTTCTGCAGCTCATGTTAACTCTGCCGGGTGAATTCTCCCCTGCTTCATGCAAGGGGCAGCAAATCACAAGAGCAGGCACTGGCAAAAATCACCAATGCCTCTACATAAAGGTAAAGGTAAAGGGACCCCTGACCATTAGGTCCAGTCGCGGACAACTCTGGCGTTGCGGCGCTCATCTCACTTTATTGGCCAAGGGAGCCAGCGTACAGCTTCCGGGTCATGTGGCCAGCATGACTAAGCTGCTTCTGGCGAACCAGAGCAGCACACGGAAACGCCGTTTACCTTCCCGCCGAAGCGGTACCTATTTATCTACTTGCACTTCATGCTTTCGAACTGCTAGGTTGGCAGAAGAAGGGACCAAGCAATGGGAGCTCACTCCGTCGCGGGGATTCGAACTGCCAACCTTCTGATCGGCAAGTCCTAGGCTCTGTGGTTTAACCCACAGCGCTACCCATGTCCCTAATGCCTCTACAGTAGCTCCATCCTTATTTTAGACATTGTGATATATGTACTGGTATATCCTGGTGCTTAGCTGGTGATGTATCACGGTGTTGAAAATCAGATATCAGTCCTATCAGTAAGATGGACCATTAATCTAATCTAACAAAATAACCCATATTTTCTTAGAGAAGAAGATCATAGGAAGCTGCTTCAAACTAAGTAAAGACCACCAATCTCACAACCCTATCTGGAGATGCCTAGGACTGAACCCAGGATCACAACACACAAATTTTAACACCAATCCATGGCTTCTCCCCAACTCTAAGGGAGCTCCCGTGCTTCTTCTGACACTGAAACACTCTTGAACACCCCCAATTCATAGTTACACAGAAGCCTTAGATCTGTGGCTTTTTGAAGGAGGAAATGAGGCCTATTGATATAGCAGAACACCTGTGCAGCATCAAAGATAAGTTTCAGAGAAAACCTTATCTCTAGATCAAGTTATGAACAGAGCACAGGCCTTTTTGCTCTGCAAGCTGAAGCACACAGCACAGCTTCTCAAAAGGCTCACAGAATGCAATGACTTTTTGATCTTTTAATCTTGAGAACTGCTGCAGCATGGTGGATATGAGTGGGAGCTAGGAAATCCCCACAGTTCACCTCAGATTCAAGCTTGCTTGTGGTTTTGGGCAAGGCACAGTTCCTTCAGCCTACCGTCTGCAAGATGGTGATGGTGATAAGCATGCTGTCCTGTCTTATGGGGATGCTTTAAAGATTTCCAAGGTCATGCATTTGAAATGTTCAACAGAAGTACCAAGTGGCTGCAGCTAATCAGCCGGACACACAGTGCAGGCAGCCTTAAACCCTGATTGACTTGCAACCCAGACCTATCATGGGATGTAAAGTTTAATTCCCTTGTCTGGTTAGCATTTGGGCCTTGACACCCATATAGAAGCTATACTGGTATGACCAGAAAGTGCTGAGTATCCCCACACTGCTAAGTGCATTTGTACCTTGGTTTTCAAACAGCTTAGTTCTTGAACATTTTGGTTCCCAAACACTGCAAACCCTGAAGTGACTGTTACGGTTTGCAAACTATTTTTGGAAGCCGAACATCTGATGGGGCTTCCACAGCTTCTGATTGGCTACAGGAGCTTCCTGCAGCCAATCAGAAGCTGCCCAAATGTTTTGGAAGTTGAACGGACTTCCAGAACGGATTCCTTTCGACTTCCAAGGTACGACTGTAGTGCCTTCCCCTGGCATTTGCAAATGAAATGCAAACAACTGTGGGGAAAGGGAGGGGTTGCACTTGCATCTGCACTCACTCACATATGGTCCCAGATCACATGGAAGCCTTTATGGATTCAGCTATGCAGAGACATGCAAAAGCCCCCTCTCTGCAAATGCCTGCACTGTAAAAGGGAACAACATGCAGCGGGTCTACTGAAGACTATTCACAGAGTAAAATACAGGATAAAAACATGAAAATAAGTAAAGCAAAACAGCAAAACAATAACCACCCCTTCCCACAGACACGTTTAAAAGGCTGTAGAATATTAATCAGCCAAAGGCCTGGTTGAAGAGGAATGTTTTCACCTACCGCCTAAAGAAAGCTCAACTGGGCTGACAAGGTTTCTAAATGGACTGTATGCAGATATTTTAGAAGTTTTCTGTCTTGCCTCTACCTGGTTTTTTAAAAAAGTAGCTTCTATAGCCAGAAGTCAAAAGAAACTCACTAAGTTTCTGCCTGGGGGGAAAGCTCCAAGCTGGTTCTAAAGCCTTTAAAAGTATTTCAACAAGAACAACCGTGCTGTTGTTCAACTTCAGATACAACAAACATGCATACACAAGACCTTCATTCTCTACTGAAATGCTGCAGATTAACCTGCTTCTGTGCAGCCAGTCTTGGGTAAAACAGCTAAGTACTCCATTAAACGTTCGTTTCTCAAAACTGCAGACATCTTAACAATGCAATCTGATGCGTAACTACTCAGAAGCAAGCCCCATTAAGTTCAAGAAAAAGTGTGCACAACATTGCAGCCTAAATTACCTTTGTTTCTAATTGCACATTGCTATGCAAACATGAATGGGGGATAACATTATGTTCCGAAACACAGAGAGATACAGCTCCTGCATACTATAATGAAAAAGGAAGTTGTGCAGAAAGTAACCTTTTGTTGTTGCTCTTGATCTTACAATTTCAGTTTGACTGTTTATATGAAGAGGCTACATTAAGAAAATCTTTAAGGGGAAATGCATACCAACTGTCCTGTCTTCAGCATCCAAATGAAAGAAATTTGTGACTTTTAACAATTTAAGGTAATGCTTTTCATTAAATGAAAAATGCACCATTTAACTTGATCGGTTTTTTGTTTTAACACATTATTTCCTTTTTTAAAGGTGTATGCTTTGCAGATCAGAAGTTTAGTACGTACCCCTATAACACTGCCAAGAAGACAAACGACCCAACAACTGCTTTACGGAGGATGCATTTAGGAAAGCTCCCGTATTTTGGAGTTGCAGTTAATTTATTGTGAGGATTGAAAATGAAAGATTTATGTTTAGATTCTCCTAGGAGTTATTGATTACCAAAAGACAAATGGCCACTATTATAACTAACTCCACATTATTTGATTTATCCTATGAGGCACCTTTGTAAACAAAGCCTTCACTTCATTGATCATTTTTCTAACAATTGAAATCACCTCCTCTGAACGAATAGGTCCCAAATAATAAATGTGTGAATTATTTTCTTTCTTTTTTTACTTGAACCCAACTTTTGCAGCCTGGGCAGTTAGGTGGTCTTAATGGTTTACTTTTTATTTATTTTATTTTTTGTCTGTATGAGGTCACTCCACAGAACTGCTTACAATATACATTTGGGTTGTATGAAGACTTTAGTCCCAGTGATGGCTAATGCTTCTGATTCCCTCATCTCCATGAAACCTTTAATGGGGACAGGGGAATAAAGATAAACAAAAGTCACCCATTCCCAGCCAGTAAGATCCCTCCACTGGATGATAAACCTTCTATAGATGGAAGGCAAAACTTCACTCCAGCCCAACACATGACAGAGACTCATAGTGGCATAATCCTATAACCCCAATCAATGGAAATCAGCCCCCATTGTAATAGCACCCATTAGGGGAAAGTGCATCAGCCCATAGTCTCAACCGACAGACTGTCTGCACATACCCCAAGCCATCACACGGTGCTGCAGAGCTATGCAGTTCACACATCACAGTAAACCATACTTAATGGTAATGAATTTGGACTCTTGCTCTTCCCCAACATCACACTGAGGAAACAAAGCACAATACATGGCTTATCATTACTTTCAAACTATGGGGCATGTTTTCCTCCCAACAAACCATAATGAAAAGCTGGGAGTTGATTTTGGCTCATCTACCATTTTGATCACAACCTGGGTTGATCACCCAGGGATGTGGGTGGCGCTGTGGGTTAAACCACAGAGCCTAGGATTTGCCAATCTGAAGGTTGGTGGTTCGAATCTACGTGGTGGGGTGAGCTCCTGTTGCTCGGTCCCTGCTCCTGCCAACCTGCAAGTAGATAAATAGGTACTGCTCCGGCAGGAAGGTAAACGGTGTTTCCATGCGCGGCTCTGGTTCGCCAATAAAGTGAGATGAGCGCCACAACCCCAGAGTCAGCCACAACTGGACCTAATGGCTGGACCTTTACCATGTTGATCACAACACCTTGTTCAGACAAAATCCTAAACCAGCGCTAGCAGCGAGGAATGGAGTGGGCACAATCAGGCCATGCATAGTAAACCATTAAGTTTGGTTTACTGTGATGTGCTCACACCATCACTGTTAAGTGTGGCAGGAGTAGTGACTATGCTGTAACATCCAGGTGAACTGTCACTTGCCAGGTCCAAGATGCTGTGATAGGTGCCGTGCAACAACGTGAGGCAATGTTTCTTCCGCCACTACTGATCTGGACTGCCTGGTTACTGATACGCCATCTGTACACAATGTCTACAAAGGAGAACGCCTGGCATGCAGCTTTAGTCAAGATATTTCACACCTATCAATACCCAGCAATGATCGAATCTCAATTCTACAATTAAGTTAAATTATGCCAAATGAACAGATTGCTATAACGGATTTTCATTTTCAGCCCAGGCTGGTTTCTTTTCCAGAACTTTGACTTTTGCAAACTGCTTCTTGTGTGAAGGAGCATGAAGGAGGCTGAAAGGAGGTAAATGAATCCATAATGGCAGGAATTTAAAGGACATCTGCTGACAGCAATCATGGCTTGTGTCCTTTGAATTGCCAGCCCCCTACTGCCTTTAAATGTGCAACTCCTCCTGGGATACAGCCATCCTATGACTGACTCAAACTGGCTTTGAAACTAAAAGGATAAGTGGGACCCACAAACAAAAGGTTGCTGTGTGCAGTGATCCAGTTTGGGGTTCCATACACACAGCTATGTCCTCTTGTAGGTCACTCCATCCCACCCTGCTGCCCCCACATTCCATGACCAATAAGCATGCTCAGTTCTGCTTATTCATCTGTTTGGTGGATGCTATAAGGAAATGTAAGGGAAGAGTAAAGTATTTTTGGACTTTTGCAAACTTTGAGGTTTCTCCAAGTCAGCCAGTACTTCCCTCTTGGGTGGGGATGGTCCAGTCTTGCCTACACAAAGATCTACATCCAGAAAACTGAACTTTCTTCTTCTTCTTCTTCTTCTTCTTCTTCTTCTTCTTCTTCTTCTTCTTCTATTCGTACCCCCTCAACTGACTGCGTTCCCCAGCCACTCTAGGTGGCTTCCAACAAATACAAAAGCATAATAAAACAACAGTCTTAGTCTTTAGTATTGCATGAACTATCAATCCCAGATGAAGATATAACCAAAACACGCTTGAAATCCGACTCTGAACCACCTTTAAAAGATACACGCACTAGCCTTCCCAGAGCAAAGGGATTGAAGGCTCCCAGCACAGCAGAAAACAGTCCTTAACTGCCCTTAAAAATAACCAGTAATGGGAAAGATCATAGTAAAACATCAGGCTGCACAATGCCTGGTGGCCTGAGTCCTGTCCAGGGTATAATCTGCACCACTAAGAACTGATCATGTTTACTGTTTGAGTAACCAAAGCCACCTTCACACCATACATTTAAAGTGCTATGATACTGCTTTAAGCAGGAAAGAACCATATGCCAATATACCACCCCAGATTTTGTCACTTTCTTCCTGCAAATAATGGGGTTGCAAGGGAATTGTTTTCTGGAAGAAATTAACATGGAAATGAGAACAAAACTCCCACTATATTTCATTAGATTTCCAGAAATGGTTTCCATGTGAAAGCTCACATATAGCATGGAAATTAAATTAGGAGAAAGGAATAAACTGCTGTGTGGATGTATCCAGGGAGAGACTTGCAGCCAGATGTGAGCCCCAACACTTCTCACTTTAAAAGATGTCCCATTTCCTTCTCACAGAAGAAAATGGAAACCCCCCTCCCCAGCCCCGTTCTGCCATTGTGGTTTTAGACTGATGCAACGGAAAACAAAAGATATGACTCAGAGACACAAACTCTTCAAAAGCAAGCAACTACACTTTATTTTAACAGAAGTGATTTGCTGATACTTTTTTCTTAACCATGTGTGTACAATGATATTAGGAAGATCATAAAAGAAAAGATCAGTCAGTCAAGTGTACTGAAATACAAGTTGTCAGAATCACTGTTGGCCATTTGCTTTTACAGTGATGAAACAGTGGGATCATTCACAAGCGAAGCCTTCCAAGAGCTATCAAACTAGAGGCCTCCTGCAGATTTCTTTTAATGCAACTCTGCACATATTAATTAGCTGTATGCCATTAATATCTTTTTTTGTGCTTTATTATACAGCACATTGAAATGCTGTGACCAATCCAGTCAAACTTACTGGATGCCACTATACAGACCCTATTCTGCATGAAGAATTTAGTTTAGTAAAGGATTCAGTTTTTACTGAAGGAATGTTCAAAATTAAAGAGACACCTTTTACACTGGAATCCCCAAACTTTTGTCTTCCACATTGGTAAAGACCAACAGCTGTAAAGAAAGACAGATTTGCCGGTCCTCGCTTGCATATACCCAGTTACAAGCTACCACAATGTATAAATGAGTTCTGTGTGTTATTTAAGGTACTCACCTTATTTCCAGTACCAAGGAAGAATTGATTTTCCATCTTTCTACGGAATGCTGGAACATTGAAGAGCCACTCTTTTGGTTTATTTTATCAGAGCTATTGACCATTGATCTACTTAAACTTAGCTCACCGTCTCTGAAAACACAATACAAAAAGAGAGCGTTAAAAATTAGCTTGGCACTAGACATCCAGAAACCTTTCTTTCCTGCCCTATCTACATCACAAACAGCAGTGGTGTTTTATTTATATCCATGTAGGATCATGGCTCTGCACCAAGCACCCACTGGATCACTTCCGACTCCAAGGGTAACGGAGAGCCACCCTTTCCATTTCTCACAATGCCCTGGGGCACCTTACCTGGTGTCATTTCAAGGTATTGAGGAGAGCACATGGGAAGAACAGGGCAGGTGTCACCATCACAACTACAGTGGTACCTCAGGTTAAGAACTTAATTTGTTCTGGAGGTCCGTTCTTAAGCTGAAACTGTTCTTAACCTGAAGCACCACTTTAGCTAATGGGGCCTCCCACTGTCTCCACGCCGCTGGAGCACGATTTCTGTTCTCATCCTGAAGCAAAGTTCTTAACCCGAGGTACTATTTCTGGGTTACCAGAGCCTGCGGCCTGAAGCATCTGTAACCTGAGGTACCACTGTAGTCCCAACCAGAGTACCAGGTCTGGAACGCTAACTGTTGATACCAGACCTATTTATATGTTGAAGGCCAACGGTAACCACCTGCCCTGTGATGAAGAAGAAGCATGTCAGAGAGGCAGGCACAGACAACATCAAGCTGTGCTCTGGCCAAACTGTCTATTTCTTTCCCCGGCCCCTCCCAAGTTTGCATGTTATCTTAGGACTTTAAAAATGTGTAAGCCACCTTGGGTGCCTTGGCAGAAAGTCAGTATATAAACACAATGAATAAATATGTTTGTGGTGGATATAGTCAATGAATAAATCCTTCTGTACTCATTGTTGGGCCTGGGCAACGTATTGATACATTGCCCAGGACTAGTTTGAGGGCCAGAGTGCAATGCCACCTTCACTCCACAGTATATCACAGGTAGGGCTTGCCTGCGCCTGACTCCTTCTAGCGCCAGCACCCAGAGAGAAGAACAAGTTGCATTGGCCCCATGAGGGGAGCTGAGGCAGTTTCACCCCGTGGGGCCGGGGATGATACAGCTTGTTCCTCCATCCGCTTTTCAACATTGTAATGTATCACTATATTGTGATGTTTGGCTGGTGTTACACTGCGATGCAGAAAAGCTGATATCGCCCAGCCCTACTCATTGTGAAATTTACTCAGGCAAAGGGCTGTAGGTTAGTGGTAGAGCTTCTGCCAGACTCAATCCCCAGAATCATCAGGTAAGGCTGGGAATGTACCCTGTGTGAAACTTTGAAAGGGCACCACCAGTCAGTGTGGCCAGTACTGAACTCAGAATAAGGCAGCTTCCTATGCTCCTTGTCCTACAGAGACAGAATTTACCAAAAAATCCTCTCTCTTCCTTCAAAGAAACAAACTGTTTTCTATTTAGCTGAAACAACCCTCAGAAACATTTGCCCCCACCTTCCCATGAGACATAAGTTTCCTGCTAGGGTGTTGCCCCTCAAGCGCTCTAGCATCACTGCATCCTAAAAAAAATAGTTTTTTTGCCCACAAAAAGCTATTGCTACAATAAACTGGTTTTCTTTTATTTTCTTCAAGTGCTACAGGAAAGTTGGCTGTTTACCTGCTGCAGTAGGAGAACAAGGCTGTTCTTCTAGATTATGATAGATTTCTGTAGGTAGCTTCTACATTGTGTGAAAGATTACATAACACACAAAGTGAGGAAATATCAGGAAAAGCAGAATGATGTGACGTCTGAATGCAGCCAACGTTGCTCTGGGATTGCAGAGCAGAAAGGAAGCACACTCTGACTTCGGACATTGGCCAAGGGGACCAAAGACCACTGGATGATTGAACTCCCAGGAAGAATATCATGGAATGGAACAGGAGAAACCAACATGGTTCCATCCATCAGCCAGAGAGGAAGCAGCTGCAAGAGACTTGCTTTCCTTTTCACTGCCAGGAAGAATCCTTGGCTCCAACAGTCAGTTTTCTTGGGAATGCAGAAGCAAAGGAAAAGGATACTCCAGCCCATTCATCTGCCACAAAAACAAAGAGCCGCCAACCACTATTCTAGCAACAATACCATTATTAAGGGATGGGAGAAAATTCATTTCTGCTTGCATTTTATTGTGAATCTTGCCCAGCAGCATGACTGACTCCATTGTCTGTTTCCTGCCAACAAAATGTGTTCTGAAGCCAGTATGTTGCTGGCTGACAAACTTTGATTTGTTTTATCTATGGCTTGGTGTTACGTGTAAACCCAGCACTCTTCCCAAACCATGGTTTATTTCACCATCACATCATATGTGCTTGCCAAATTATAATGACATGAGACAACGGCAGCTGGGAAACAATAAAATTCTGAGGGGAAAACAAGCCATGATTTGTTTTATCACCCGAGAAACAACTTGTAGCTAGTGTTATGTGTGAACCAAGACACTGCATATGTGAAGTTGGTTGAGAAACTGACACAACTTCCACAGTGAAAACAGATGCAAAAAATTCATACAGCTATTCTGCAATCTTGTTATCTATTTCTAAATCAATGGACCCAAACTTGAACTTACATTTTGACAACACAAACAGCAACTTCCCCGTTCCCACCTTGATGCCAAACTGTTTTTGAAATCTGGCTGACTTCTTCCCATGGAAATTCACGTCACAATAAGCTAGCCAAGTCTCCACTCTATATTCATGCCCTCACCAGCCAAACTGACAATAGTAGAACTTACTCCCAAGCCTGCATAGTATTGCAGCAGAAGCATGCTAACAGGCTGTCTTTTGCCACAAGAGACTAACATGGCCTCGCTTTCTGAAATTATTCTGTATGAAATCATTGGGCTGGGCTGTATGAGTAGGAGTCCTGTTTGGCTTGCTTCCTAACAACGTGCAAACTTCTTATTTTCTTATTTTCCTTTATTAACCACAGGAGGCAAGAGTCTCATGCATTAGGCAACACATCTCTCTCTCTCTCTCTTTCTCTGCATTCTAACCTGAGCAGTTCTTAAATTCAGAATGTTTAAAACTAGTAGAATGAGCAAGAACAGGTAAGACTAGCTCTTCCTACCTATGGAAAGCTCTTCCTAACAAAAATACCTCCTCTTTCTTATCAAATATATACGCAGAATATTTCTTTGCCAATTGAGAAAGTCCAGCCACTTCTAGGGAGGCATATGCCAGGTCTAACTACATGGTCCATCTAGTCTAGTATTGTTCACTGTGACTGCCAGCAGCTCCCAAGAGAGTCTTCCCTGTTACCTACAACCTGATCCTTTTAACTAGAGACACTGGTTATTCAACCTGGAACATGAACTGTGGTGCCTTCTCCAAACATTCACTCTGTGTGTGTGTGTGTGTGTGTGTGTGTGTGTGTGTGTACTTAGGGAGGGAAGAAGAAGAGGAGGAGTTTGGATTTGATATCCCATTTTATCAGTACCCTAAGGAGTCTCAAAGTGGCTAACAATCTCCTTTCCCTTCTTCCCCCACAACAAACACTCTGTGAGGTGAGGGAGGTTGAGAGACTTCAGAGAAGTGTGACTAGCCCAAGGTCACCCAGCAGCTGAATGTGGAGGAGCAGAGAAGCGAACCTGGTTCCCCAGATTACGAGTCCACTGTTCTTAACCACTACACCACACTGGAATTCGAGTTAATGTCCTTTAGCAGTATACCAGCTGTGCTTGTGGAATGACTTCTGCAAAAGAAAGTGCAAGAAGCCATCACAGTTCATGTGGCTGGTTGCTCAACAGATTGCTTTAGCCCTAATACTTCCTGTTGCACAACCAGCTTCTGCTAGTCCAGCTGTGGCACTGGAGTTCATACTGCTCAACCACTTTTATTGCCTTTCCACTAGCCCAGCAGCTCCTGTCCTGTGCTGGCAAGTGAAGGAGAACACCAAACCCGGGTCTGAACATCTGCAAGCAGCCTCTCATCAGCAGATCGCAAGTCACTTTAAAAGTCAGTGGAATTCTGTGCGCTACAGGTAGAAATCTTTCCCAATACATTGGTATGCATAGAGGCTTTAGTTTGCTCAAAAGCATCCAGGAACCTGACTATGTGAAGAAATTATAGGATCAATGATCATACATTAATATATACTGGATTTGCACCTCATCCGATATGCAGTATTGATTTACAGCTAAGAGTGCCACCTACTGAAAAACCAAACGCGCTTTCCTCCTCACTTCAGACACAATTATTTTTGTGGGATGGGGAAGGTTTTCAAATTAAAAACCATGGTCTTTAAAGTGTCATGCCGTGAAGAATAATTATATGATCTTCACTGAACACTGCTTATATGAATCCAGAGGGAAAGAGCAACATCGAGATTCATTACAAGATGTTTTTCTGTCTTCTAATTCAATGCGCAATATATTCCAAAAAGCCCTCGCAAAACAACCTTCACTGATTTTCCCTCTTTATCCTCTGCAACATTGCAATATACACTGAGAGAGAGAGAGAGAGAGAGAGAGAGAGAGAGAGAGAGAGAGGTTGGCTTTTCGCAATGTTTTTGCCCCTAAAAGTGCTAATGCTTGAAATACAGCAGACCCAGGAGCTCACAATTTACTTGGAGTGCCCACCAACAGATTTAAAGTACATTAAAGCAACCTTAAATCTGTTGTGGGCACTCCAGGTCCCAACTAAGACATTTCTCCAAATCCCCACTCAAGGATATGCTCTTGATGCATTTGGTTCATGTTTACTTTCACTTTGTCATTTAAAAGACATTCTTTCAACCAGCAAAACTGTGACACTGTCCTTGGGATCTCAGCAATATCTGATTGCTTTTAAATCCCACTGGGACTTCAGTGTGCTTAATGTTAGCTGGATCATGCCTCTCTTACTTGAGCTACTGAGCATAATTTTTATGACTCCACCAATGTTTTTAAGCAGAATCTCTCTTTATGTATTGCTTAGAGAGCCAGTGTGGTGTAGTGGTTAAGAGCAGTAGACTCGTAATCTGGGGAACCGGGTTCACGTCCCCACTCCTCCACATGCAGCTGCTGGGTGACTTTGGGCTAGTCACACTTCTCTGAAGTCTCTCAGCCCCACTCACCTCACAGAGTGTTTGTTGTGGGGGAGGAAGGGAAAGGAGAATGTTAGCCACTTTGAGACTCCTTCGGGTAGTGATAAAGCGAGATATCAAATCCAAACTCTTCTTCTCTTCTTCTTCTTCTTATTTTATTCACTACAGCAAAGCCTTACCCTAGTTTAAAAGCAAGCTTCTCTTATCCTACAAAAGGGCAAGCCAGGCTTAGCTTTAAACCCAAGGCAAATCTAGTAAGACAATTCATCTAGACGCATCATCCATATTATCGGCAGTCAGCATAACACAACACTCTTAACACAAGAAAGCATGCTTTGCTGTTTGTGGCAAGTAGGCAGAGCATACACAGAACAATAATGTCTTTCCAGATTTGTAAGGAAGTTGTCCAAAAAGTAACTCAAGTGCTACTTCAATGGTCCATAGGGCTATACTGTATATAACAGCTGCATTGAAGAAGGGATTTTAACCCATGTAGATTCTCACGCAATCTACACTTGCTTGGAATTCCCTCTTCTATAAAACTATTAAAGGGGCAGGAGTCCTTGCTTCGTCTGCATCGAGCTACCCTATGGTCCACTCATCCCTGAACTTGACTTTTACAGCCAGATTCTAAGCGAGTTTACTCAGAAATAGGTGTCACTGAGGTCAACAACTGAATGAACAGAACACAACCCTGGAATGCAAGCTGACAAGCTATGGCTGCAGGATTAGTACCAATGCCCTGACCATTGCTTCTACAACATCATATGTACATTCTACAACATAAAGGATATTAACTTTTAAAAGACAAATCATAGAAGCACACCGTTAAAACTAATTGCTATGGATGTTTGTTTCAAAAGGCTCTTGCACATTACTTAACCAGAAGTCTAGAGTGAGGGATACCATGTAACATTACTTCTCAAATAGCAGGTCCAACAGTTTGACTTGACCTCCAAAGTCACATCCTCCATTGTCTCCTGAGATAGGCAGGTGTCATCATGCCAAAAACAGTACCAGGTTCAACATCTGCACCACATGCAAAAAAAAACCGTAGGTTTTATATCTAGCAGACAGCCTTTACTGAGATTAGGTATCTTAGTAAAAAGGGAAGTCTTAGTTTCTTACACCAAGTTGCACTACAAAATATATCAAAGGCAAACAGAAGTTTGGAGGCAAGCTATGACTAAAACTATGCAAGAGGAAATAGTGGTTATTTCATTCAGAAGATGCTAAAGCTGTCTACAGACGAAATACATTTATTTTACTTCAATGCGTTTTTATTTCATGTTATAAAAATAGGCTTATTTTCCATGAATTCCATAAAATCTTTCAAGCAGATACTAAATAAGCATTTAAAGAATTACTGCAGCAGATATAAAATGAGAAAATGTAAACGAAGGATGAATATATGCCGATGCTCCTATTTGCAATATTATTTAGCTGCAGCTCTCTAATAAGCCAATCATTTAAACAAATATTTAAAGGACTTGGAAGGAAGTTTCCTAGTGTTCATGGAACTTTCAAGCCAAGGGCTTCAGACTGGAGAGCTAGTAACAAGATCCACTATTCTGGTTAGTAAACAAGAGGCAGGTGGATTGTTGTTTTCCTCTGCCCACAGAAAAGTGACATCAGCATACATGATCCAGGAGAAAGCTAGCAGGGGAGCAAAAGGCTTTCCAAAAAAACAAGAGTATTGATTGCTCCATTTACAAGCAACAAGGAGACAGGGAATACAGACTCCAGTTTTGCTGTGATTTAGGGCACATGTGTTTCACAATGTGGTTGTGGTTTTTTTGTCACAGATGGAAACAAGATTAGCTGCAGCTCCACTGAAAGGTCCCATCACCCTATGCAAGTCCTTGCCCTGCCAATTACGTCTTGTAAAGTTAAGTAGCATCGCAAGAAGCCAGCAAAGAGCAACCAACTTTTGATTCTACATCTCTGCCCGTATTTTCCCTTCTCCTGAAACCTTGCAGTCAAAGGATGGGGAAAGCACATGGCCTTTACGAGTCTAATAGTAAAAGGGTGTTAAAGAGATCTTGTTCACAGAACGTCATTTTAAAAGCTTTGGCGGACCTCCCCCCCCCAAAAAAAAACCCCTGATATGCACTCAACCTATGCTTTTAATGCATCAAGGGCACTTTCAAACTGTCGCTATTATCAGGTGGGATTCAATCATATAGTGGAAAATTCAGGTGTTACAACTAAAGCCAATTTGGCACTCCGCAAAGTCAGAAACAACAGAGGGGGGGATGTACTGCAGTGTGGGATAATGTTTTTGGTTTTTTGCACAGTCATATAACCTCCCTGCAAACAAAATTGGAATGAATCAATAGATCACATAGGTCATCTAAACCGCCTGCAAATGCTGGACAGAAACACCAGGTTGAATGCCAAATAAACAGATCACCTGGAAGCAAGCAAAGTTTGGACAGGAAAGCCAACAGGGATGAGAACTTGTGATACTCATGAACCCCAACTCTCATCAGTCCCAGCCAGCATTATCAATGGCCACAAATAATGGGAACTAATTCAAGTAATTGAACCACAAGTTCCTCATTTCTGGGTTGGAATGAGTAAATAGCCTCCAGAAGTCTTATCTGGGAGTTTTTGATTTTGCAAACGAACTCAAAACAGGAAGGATGGGTGAAAAATGAAAGAAGGGTTCTCTGCACAATGTGTTACCCCCTCCAGAGTTGTAATGAGTGGACTAATAGGGGAAGAGGCCTCGTGCTCTCTGGGTTGCGCAAACTCTTCGCGGGAGACGAGGAGCAGGAGGTTTCCTATCTAGCTGACAGTGGAACAAAGAGCCTCGTCTTTTGTCTTTCGTACACGGGAAGAGAGCGCCGATCTAAAGCCAAGCGGAGAGCCTTTTCCTGTTTGTGCAAACCTCGCAAAACCGCCGCGCGGATTTTTAGGCAGAGGAAGTGCAAATGCCCCCTCCCCCGCCTATTTTTCTTCTTTTTGCTCGCGGAAAAGCACTGCCGAGGGCTGGCTTCTGCTGCTTGCGTGCTCTCCGCTGGGAACCAGTTGTGTGCATCTGGCTTGGCGTAGCCCCGGGATGCAAGCGGCAGGCAGGAGAGATGGAGGCAGCGGAGGAACCCCAGCGGTGGGCAGTCAAACGTACGCGCCTCCCCTTTTTGGCACGGCTGCCTAGAATCATAGAATTGGAAGAGACCAGAAGGGCCATCGAGTCCAACCCCCTGCCAAGAAAGCCTAGAAAGCCGTGAAGCCGAGAGAGAGAGAGAAAGAGAGAGAGAGAGAGAGAGAGACAGCACAGACTACACGATCCGTAGCTCGCCGGCAAATTTTGGAACTGGGCTCAGGTGCGCAATGATGCCGCGTGGGAGGGGCAGCGCCGCGCGCGATCCTAAACGCACTGCGCATAAACTTCAAGGCGCCTATACAGGCGCAAATCCAACTGAATCTCACGGGGCTTGCTTACTCCCGGGTAAGTGAGGGGTGTTGCAGCCTTCTTGGAAGCATGTCCCATTAGACTCGAGGCAAGATGCTGCGGGGATGGGGCTGCCCATACAGAGAAGGCGATGCCCTCTTGCGCACGCTTGCCTCAGGCAGCCTCCAATCCCTCCCTCCTCGGAATGAGGCGCTACCTCTTCGCCTAGCCACGCATGGAAAGGCGAGGGAGAGGGAGGGAGAGACAGGCAGAGTGACCGGCTGCATGGACAACGCGCAGGAAGGATAAAAAATCGCACATTGGATGGGCAGAGGGTTGCAGTTACTCCTAAAGGCTTGCTTTTCTTTTCCTGCACAATGATCCATGCTGGATTTCCTAGGCGCCTCATATACCCTCTCCACAGCATCTGTGCAAGGCAAGCACACAAGCACACACATCCCAGCTCGCCCCACGCCAAACCAGCCTGCTTGAGCATTAGCTATTATTGCCACGCTTGGAAATGCTTGCAGGCGTCAATGAAATAATGCAGCAACAAATACCCTCCGCGGAGTTATCAAAGCTCTCCGGTTTGTTGCTGCCGCCGCCGACATAAATAGAACAACCTCCAGATTCCACCATCCCCACCACTCCCTCTCTCTCCTTGGTGTAGCTAGTTCGGCAAGCCTGCGAAAATCAAATAATAAATTTAAAAAGTGGGGGTTTTGTTCCAAGACTCAGACAACTCTGCAATGATACGATTCTATGATTCCAAAGCAACTTTCCACAGGAGGTTTTAAAGCTTTTAAAAACGAAACAAAAAACCCCAACAAAACAACTCACCACGCTTGACAGACGAGAAAGGACAACAAAGCCCTAAGTGGGAACCCGCACGAGACTTTGGGTTTTTTGTTTTGTTTGGGGGCAATAAAAAAGAGCGACAAGAAAGAAACAGACGGGGATCTTTGTCAGAGATGAGGCGCGTGTTTCTATAGCGAGTCGCTGACAAACACGGAGAGGGAATAGTATTTAGAGTCCCAGGGAACTTATCCTACGTGCCATTGAACTAGCTAAGAATAAAACTTCAAGGGGAGCAAGAGAGGCCGAAATCTCAAACACGCTCGCTAAGTCCCGTCAGTGGGACCTGGAGATAAATCGCCTTTCCCGCCTTATTATCCTCCTAGTGGACCCATTCATTTCATTCTGAGGGTAACTAGCGAAGGGTAACTACTTCGAAGTCAGCACGCTTAGGATCGTGCTGCGCAACAGCTCTTGGAAGGCTCACTCCCCTACTGTGGGCGGGGTACAAGGGGGACTTATGAGGAACGCTGCTCTGGGACAGCAGAGAGAGATGGCAAAGCCCACCATCCTGTGCGCACTTACTTGGGAGTAACTCCCAGTGCACAGTAGGCAAGGATCCGGCTAGGAGTTCCGGGAAAAAGATCGGTGCCAGCCAAACTTCGGAGAAATGCCACTCCCCCTTTATCAACACAGAAACATAACGGAGCCGGCGTGACACCGCTTTCTGCATTGCAAACCTCCCGCTACTTTCGTACCAAAAGCTAGAAATTTATTTATTTTCTAAAAAGCAAAAAACCGCACCCCATCCCTTCGCTTTGTTCAGCTCATCAATTGCAAATTAACCCAACCGGCATTAATCATTTGAGACCTGGGTTTTTTTTTACCCCCGCGATTTATTTCTGCCTTTGCAAGGCATCTCCTCCTGGATCCCATCGGAACGCTTAATTAGGCGGGGGTGGGGAGTGTTCTCAGGCTACAGATCAAAGCACGCGAACATCATCAAAAGGAGGCAGGTCTGATGAATGGGAAGCGGCGAGGTCCAGGGGGGCAAGCCGAACGCGACGCTTGCATCTTACTGGCTCTTTCCCCCTTGGTCAAGAAAAATAAAATAAAAGGTGTGCACAGACAGACAGACATCCAGACCCTTTGCATTTACCCGTTGGCTTGTGTCTCCTGGTGCTCCTCCGTTCTCGCAATCTCTTTTGTCTTGTAAAAAATCAGGAGGATACTTATCGTGCAGATAGTCCACCTCTTCCGAATCGAACGCATGTCTCCTTCCTCCGGCAAATAGGCGTGCGCGCGTTTGTGTGTATGTTCCTTCTGTTTCCTTTGTTTGGCAGGATGGGTTTTGAAAAAGGAGAGGAGAAAAAGAGCAAGGGATCAAATTAAGGACCAGCAGCAAAAAATCAAAAGCCGGCGGGATGCTGGAGGGATCAAAGGCGACGGCGGCGGCTGTTTCCCCTGGGCAAAGTCCTCTTGCCCACGCGCTCCCGCGAGCTCCGCGCTCCAGCCTCTCCGCGCTCCTCTCACGCTGCCTTCCAGTTTAGGTAACAGCAGAGGCGGCAGCCGCCAGTCTCCGGGGCGTCACT
Organism: Podarcis vaucheri; assembly: GCF_965113315.1. Lineage (NCBI taxonomy): Eukaryota > Metazoa > Chordata > Lepidosauria > Squamata > Lacertidae > Podarcis > Podarcis vaucheri. The sequence continues at coordinate 39,827,064 of NC_138749.1, forward strand.
TAGCGCCGCCCTCCTCCTGGCGGTGAAATGATGAGCCGAGCCCGGCCAATAGGGGGCCAGAGGAGGCGGAGACGGCGCCTGCCCGAACTTTAAAACAGCTCCCGGCTCGGAGCTGTTCGGCAAAGCGGAGAGAAAAAAGGATGTCTAGAGCGCAAGCGGCATCTCTTCCAACTAAGGGGTTGCAATTCAGTCCCGGGGCGCAGTTTTGCTCGGAAATAAGTTCTAAATCAATGCAAGGGGGCTTAGGGAGCGTGCGCAGAATTGCTGCCTTGCACTCGGGAGGAATGATCCTTACTTGCAGCCCGCTGCCCGGTTTTGTTCGTAGAGACCCGAAAGATGTGAACGACAACTGATGGTTGGAGAGGACGCATCTGAAATCCGACCCCTGTAATGCAAGAATCTTTCGCCCCAAGTGGGATTCGAACCCACGACCCTGAGGTTAAGGGTCTCGTGCCGAAAGCTTGTGCTGTCAACGCAGCCTGGAGCAGACTCACGGCTGGGTCTGTGTTATATTGAGGTGCAGTAAGTAATGGTGCACTGTAAGTACAGCCCAGCCTCAATTCTCTCTCTCCCATCCCACTAGAAGAAAGCCTTCCTTGGAGTTGTATATAACGGTGTTCAATAAACGTATCCGTGTGCGTGGACTTTGAATGTCAAGCTTCAACAGACAACCCAGGACGGGTTTCAAGGGCGTTTTAGGTTGGATTAAGCTGCATTCCAAACTTCCAGGCTACTTATAGCTGGGACTCAGTGGTATAGAAAAACATTCAAAGACAAGCGAGCAAATAGTTCAGGCTCAAAGGCTGGGCCATTCTAGAAATACCTACCCCAGTTCTTCTTGCATGAGAGAGCTGGGGATGTTAACTGGACAACCGTGAGGCAGGGGTGCCAACTTGAATAAAATATTGTGGGGACCCAGGTAAGCCCCGCCCCACATAATTCATCACATGCAGTGCTTTTTTTCTGATAAAAAAATGTTTAGGGGTACTCTCATTTTCCTACTCATATTGAAATACTGCTCCTCAATGAGGCCAAACCTAGTTTCACAAAATGTTTAGGGGTATGCGTACCCCTGTGTACCCCCAGAAGAAAAGCACTGATCACATGACACAGTGCACATACACCGTTTGAATGAGAATGCCCATCAACTTTGCGGGGGCCCGCCCTGCTCAAATATTTTATTTCTAGGGGCCCCCACAGCCCCTGTAAATTGGCTCCTATACTGTGACGACAATTAGTAGAGTCTGTGATGTGTGCATCTGTGTCTTAGATTCAACATAAAACCCAACCAGAGTTTAGCATTGCATACACTAGCCTTGGACTGACGCGCACTCCTCTCCCCTTCTCTACTGCAGCTGCAAGAGGGAGGAGATGGGAAGCTTTGATTCTATTTTCAACTAACCACAGTTTCTTGTTCCATCCAAATCTGGACAAACTGAGATAATTAATAGCTATTGATTGAAATAAGCCAACGTTGAACCATAAATGATAATTGCGGCTTCTTTCAATAAACTATAGTTGGCACCGACCATAGTTCCCAATTTAAACAGTAAGAAACCAGTCAACTGAAAACAGAAGCAAAAGTGTCCCGTCTCCTCCTCATGGCCATGCTCTTGCAGGTAACACAAAACTATGGTTTAGCACAGGGATGGTCAATATGGTACCCTCCAGACCTTTTTGATTCCAGCTCTCACAGCTTCAGTCAGCATATTCATTGGTCGGGGATGATGGGAGTTGTAGCCCAATACATCTTCAGAACCCCATGTTGGCTATCCCTAATTTAGCATTACTTCTGAACCATGGCATAGTTGAGTAGTAAACACATGTATTTTGAGTATTTGTTGCCTGTATTTTCAACTTTAATTCAAAATAAAATTCCATGTCAAATTATATAGCTAATCTAACCAGTGACATGTTTCTGGAGCAATTTTGTATATGCACTTATAAGAGTCCCATTGCATTCATACACAAGATATATGGTTAATTTTCAAAGATAATGTTTATTTCAATTCAAAACACATCTACTGAAGGAAAAAATAATCCAGGCAGAATAATCTACTGCACAAGCCATCTCCAAACTCAGCATATAATAAAATCAATAATAGTTCTCCAAAAGCTGTGAGATATGTTTGCTTACGTGGGTGGGTGGGTGGGTGTTACTTGTGAAGTGGAGTATCCCAATAGATGTGTGACTCTGATTTTTAAGTTATGTTCCAGTGGTGGGAAGGTACAAAAGTGACAAGAAATGGAAGCCCTGTTTCCAAACAACGCCAGTTATTTGATAGCAAAGCTGACTATTGAAATATAAATTATGTGTCTTGTGTCAAACGAATCATTTCTATGTATGAATGCTAAATAGTTCAATTAAAGGAATGAAGACACCAGCTGAGAAAAATCCAGTTTCATGGCCGTTAAAGATGACACAGTTTGCTTCATGAAGTGGTCCTGAAAGAGCAAATGTGAATAATAGAAATAATTGTACATTTAAGCTATTCAAATTACAATGTGCTAATTAGGGAATGCACTACATATCTCGTAAAAAAAAAAAAAGCATTATCATGCAAAACCCTTAACTGCACTTCTATTACCACATTTTATTGAACACAAATAGAGGCAGTTATTGCATAACGGTTAGAGTGTTGGACTAAGAGTAGAGAGAGCCAGGTTAAAATCCTCATTGATCATAAATCTCACTGAGTGACCTTTGTTACAGGTAGGTAGCCGTGTTGGTCTGCCGTAGTCAAAACAAAATAAAAAAATTCCTTCCAGTAGCGCCTTAGAGACCAACTAAGTTTTTTATTGGTATGAGCTTTTGTGTGCATGCACACTTCTTCAGATACACTGAAACAGAAGTCAACAGACCCTTATATATAGTGAGAGGGTGGGGAGGGGTACACCACTAGTAATCACATACAGCTCCCAAATTAAAACAGTTCAACGCATTGTCAGAGATCTACAACCTCTCCTAGACAATGACAGTTCTCTTTCTCAAGCTCTGGGAGAAAGACCTTTCATTGCCTACAGACAGTCACCCAATCTTAAACAACTCCTCACCCACAATAATACAACAACCAGACTTAACATGGACACCGGTACCAGAGCCTGCAATAAACCCAGATGCCAACTTTGCTGCCACATATTCCCGGACAACACCATTACTGGCCCCAACGACATCAAACATACCATCTCAGGACTATTTAATTGCTCATCTTCTAACATTGTGTATGCTATCAAATGCCAACAGTGCCCTTCAGCTCTCTGTATTGGACAAACAGGCCAAACCCTATGCCAAAAGGATAAATGGACATAAATCTGACATCAGGAATCACAAGACAGAGAAACCAGTAGGAGAACACTTCAATCTCCCAGGACATTCTATGCAAGATCTCAAAGTAGCTGTCATATTATAAAAGAATTTCAGAAATAGACTGGAAAGAGAAGTTGCTGAATTGCAACTTATTACCAAACTTAAAACCATGGAGAGACCTGGTCTGCATAGAGACATTGGATTCTTATCTCATTATACACAATAAAGCTATTTTTAGCCATCTCACTCCTTGCGTTTTCCTGTAAGACCAATTGCAGTCATTAACAGTCGTCAACAGGTTTACCACACCTAATACCCCTCTCCACCTTCTCACTACGGTATATATAAGGGTCTGGTGACTTCTATTTCAGTGTATTTGAAGAAGTGTGCATGCACACGAAAGCTCTTACCAATAACAAACTTATGGTAGTTGGTCTCTAAGGTGCCACTGGAAGGATTTTTTTTTATTTTGAGTGATCTTTGGACAGTCATTGGACTGGTTTGCAGGTAACACTAAGCCATGATTTACTAACATTTTACATAGTAAATACACATGGTTTGTTTGATCATCCAAGCCTAGCTCTGCAGCTTAACATAAGCCACGGTTTGTTTAGCTTACAAAGCTTGTTGTGTCTTCACTATAGCTCAGCATAATGTGCAAATGTGACCCCATTATCTTTATTTTATTTAACAGGATTTAAACAGCGCTTAATAATCAAAACCCCTCAGCAGTTTACATAGAATATACATTAAAAATACAAATAAAAGAAGATTTTAAACACAAGTTGATCTAAAAAAATATCAAAATATTAATGAAATCAGCTGTTTTAAAAACGCATACACTATAAAATAAAATTAGATATTAAAATGTCAGATGTACACATCTGAGTAGGCTTGCCAGAGCAAAAAAGAAGAATTTTAGCCTCCCCTACTTTACTGGATGATTGTGAAGATAACATGGCTCATTGCTCTGAGCTTCTTAGAGACAAGCTGGAATAAGAAAGTAATAAATCTGGGAGGCATGCCCACCTCAGTAGAAGGGGTGATATTCCAAAAACTTGGTGTGGCTCCTTCTGGATTCTCACAGCTTTAAGCCAAGTGTCACACGCTCAAGTGGATTAAAACACCCCAAGTTTGAGAGTGTTTGAACATTTGAATAAAGAGAGGGACACCACAATAAAGAGGGCATGTTGGAAATGGAACACCTTTCTAGATTTTTTAGCTGTGCAATATTTGCTAAGAATTAGAGAGCGCTTTCGTCTGGTGAATCATAAGGTGTACGGCTTAGCAAGGTTGTTCTGCGTTTTTAATAAGCATGGATTCTCTCTTGTCATTTTGCTAGCAATCCTCTGTGGGAAGCCCAACTTGATACCGTGGATTAGGTTTCAGAGAAGGAAGCTTTGCATTCGAATTTGTGACAACCATAGTCAATTTTCAATTGTTGTCAGATAAGAGAGCCCCCAACCTCACCCTCTTTTTTCGGTTTGGAATAGTGGCTTTTTGTTTCGTAAAGAAGCATTATTGTGCTTTTTAAGAAAGCCTGTGTGCTTTCTTAGGCAGATTCCTCCTTTTAAAGGGGGGGGCGGAGCCACGTTCCAAACATCCTCCAAATTAATTTCCCAAAACATCAGCTAACTCTTAAGACAGGCAGCTTACAGCACCTGAACTCAACTCCCATGATGCTTTTGTAAACCCTCCCAATTTGCAAATGAAGCTCTCCTGAGTATGCATGCAATAACAGTGCTTTCTCCAGGTGGCTACTGTTCAAGACTGTTTCTCCCCCTCTGTGGCTTACAATGCAGTTTCTGACTCTTGAATAAATAATTCAGCCACCCTTGGAACCAGTCTTTGCTGATGCAACAGACGAATGATTATAGGTTGCACAATAAACACCTCCTCTGTGTTACAGCAGTCCATGTTTGGGCTTTTGTCTGTTATATATACCAGTATTTTAAAGAGGGCTTTACTGAAGAGCAACTCAGACATTTATTACTACTACTCCAACTAAACTGCTACTACTAAATTATTATTATTACTACTAATAATAATAATTAATAGATTAATTTAGGAATCTCCTTTTCCATTAAGCCCAAGACAATTTATACTGAACTTCATCATCTGACCAACTTATTGGGGACATCAAGCTCTAACCCTTTAAAAGCCCCCTGTGTTTTACCATGAAACAGCTCTTCAGATTTCTCCTGGCACCCATTTCACTGCAGCGTTTGGTAAGATGTCTGCCCTCTGGTTGGTCTGAGCAACCAGCCAGAGTGTTTTCAGACTGATCGAGTAAATTTATATTATCAGCTGCTAGATTATTAGTGTTAAGATTTGTGTGCTAGGGGAACCTATACTTATGTGTGTAATAATAAAGCATTGGAAAGGGACTGAGTCTGTCTTTTGTGGGTCAGCCAGGCAGTCTCCTTTGGTCTCTGGGGCAGTGGAAACATCCATAATCCTGACAGGATAATACTCTCTCCAGGCTTCAAGTGCTTGCTGGCTGCACACAAGATGCCCAAGTAAGTGCTGCTGTGAGCAAGCTCGGCTTTCCTTTTGTATGTTTTCTCAGGAGAGTGCAAAACAGCCCCATACGTCTGACAGAGGACTTACAGTAATTTTTGTAAAGGTATCAGGAATGTCCCATACCTTCCAACATTTCTCCGATGAAAATAGGGACGTCCTATTCCAAAACAAACAAACAAACAATATATTTATAAATAATAACATTATTTACACTGTTAAGATGTGGGCAAACATATCAGACGACACAGCGATTCTTCCAAAGCAGCTCTTTATTTGTAAGCTGGAACAGAACTGAACTGAGGAGCTCAGTCAGCCTGCTTATATAGAGCTCCAGAACAATTGTAACTGTTGCAACTTTCTAAAACTATCCAATCACTGAACGTCACTTTCGATCCTTCATTTGCATACAAACTATCCAATCACTGAACGTCATTTTCGATCCTTCATTTGCATAACTATCTACAGTATCCCCCTGCTGGCTCAGGGTGAGAACTTCACTACATAACATATACCCTGCCCATCTGATTGAGTTGCCTCAGCCACTTTGGTGGCTTCCAACACATAGAAAACATTAAACATAAAAAGCTTCCCTATACAGGGCTGTCTTCAGATTTCTTCTAAAGGTGGTATCTTATCTCCTTGGCTCGGGAGTTGCATAACTCCATACCCTCCAACATTTCTCTGATTAAAAATAGGGACGTCCTAAGGAAAAGCGGGACATTCTGGGATCAAATCAGAAACCAGGATGGCTTCTGTAAATCCAGGGCTGTCCCTGGAAAATAGGGACACTTGGAGGGTCTGAGGTTCCATGATCAGCAACACAACACGATCATCAACACAACTGTGGGGAGCCTTATTCAATCTGAGGGACATACTCCCTCATGAACAGCCTTCCAGTGGCCATGTGCCAGTCATGGACATGGCCAGAGGCAAATACTGAGATGAGCAGCAGATACATAATTTGCCTGTGTACAGTAGGGCACATACCAGCCATAGAAAGGTTAGAGGTTTCTGCATCCTTCTTCCTGCTCCCTACAAAAAATAATAATCCACAATCCACCTAGGCAAGCAGAAGGTATTACCACAGCTCAAGGACATATTCCATCCAGTATTATAGGACATGGAACAGGAGAAGTAGGGTAGTGGTGACCATAGATATCCACATGGGGTAAATTCCCAGATTCCTACCTTTCATTGAAAAGAGACAGGTTTCTAGCACTTGTGGAACCTGAGATATAGGGCAATGTTCTTATTTCTCTCACACACTATTGTCTCCTTTCACTGTTTTGCTGTGGACACGGATGGGTGTAGTCTGAGGAGAGCTGTTGTCTGAGAAATGTTCCCAGGACAAGATAGAAAGACATGGAGGGTTGCATTTGGAGCCTGAGCTGGAGTTCCCCACCCTAGGTACAATACTTCAGTATAATACTTTAAGGTGGGGAAAAGGGGTGAGAGGAAGATGAAGCAACAGAGCTGCTGTAGGAGGCTATGAATTGCCACATTTAAAACACACAATCCTGATTAAAGAATAGAAGAAGAAGAAGAAGAAGAAGAAGAAGAAGAAGAAGAAGAAGAAGAAGAAAGGATTTGGTGGTTTCTAAAAATGAGGAGAAGCAATGGCAGGAATTGTGTCAGCTTAACTTTAGCAAAATAATAACAACAACAAAGAGATACAGCTATTTTTTTGTTGGTTATACTAGAACTAGGCCTTGAAGATGTGCAGTTAATGAGCCAGATCCCCAAAGAGCGAAAAACCCAGTTCTAGGTCTCAAACACACAGGGTTGCATTCAGAGTTTTCATGCACACAACCAGGGTTAGTTGTACTGAATATTATCTTTTGGCTGCCAGAAGTTTCCAACAAAAGTGAATTAATCACCAACGTATCCCATGACTGGAAAAGTTTCAATCAGAACCTTAATCCTATTATTTTCAATCTCCCCCAGTGAAATGGAGACTGTATTTTAAAATATCCTGTTAACTTAAAGCATGGAAATGTTTAAACTGGCCACAGTGATAAAAGAGGTATCAAAGTCTTTTAGAAGCTATTCAGTACTGAAATATTTTTTTTTCCCGTCAGAGAAAAATAAGTACTGTATCGTCTTCAGAGCACTTTTATAACTTTTCAAATACGCTTTTATTAAGTACAACTAGGGAAGGTTGTACTTTCTTCCTTTATAAAGAACATTTCACTTTTTTAAAAAATAAAAAAATCTTTTTGCTTATTTCTTAGCATAATTATGCCTGTCACATATAAATACTTCCTTTGATGGAGGAAGGCATAATATTAGAAGCAGTTATAGCTGAACGCAGTAGTCCTTTTTGAAGCTAACAACTTAACAAATTGGCAGCATAATTTGAACTTTGACTTTTGAAATATCAGTCCTTAAAATCCATGTTTGACTCTTTCTTGCAAACACTGTTGATGAAATAACCAATGAGGAATATGCTAATACCTTGTAGCCCAGTAGTGTCCTGAATTTAATTGTCAAGCCAAGCAATCCTATAGTTACCTAATACCAGGTCCTGAGATATCCCACCAAATCCTATGTATGCTTAGCTGGGGTAGAAGGTAGGGGAGGAACACAAGCAGAAAATATGAACATAGCAAAAAGATAAGACCACCATCTATAGAGACGCTGTGACTGTCCACAAATTAGGGACTGCTGAGAACGTTGGTCACATGCCACCAGAATTAGATCTTTGGATGGGACATTGTCACTATGCTAATTTCCTAGCAAGTGAGCCTTACCAGGAGGAATGATGCCTACTAGAGATGGATGAATCTGTCATTTTGGTTTTTTCCCTCAGTTTCTCATTTTTCCAATCTCAAGGTTGGTTCCCCCCATTTCCTCTTCAGTTTGAAAAGCCCTGATGAAAGTTCATCAGCAGAATATACACATTTCTGTATGCAATTTTGCATAATCCTGTATACACATTTTGTATTCCTAAGGCATTTGAGGCATTTGGTATTATTTTTTCACTAATATGTGCATTTTACACACACTTTACTCAAGTAGATGCCTTTCTTTTGCACACATTACTTGGCTAGAGAACTATATGGAAAAATTCATAGTAGTGGCCATTTGTTTCGGTTCTGCATTCATTCCTTTAAAACACCACCGGGAAATGACAGTGGTGGAATTGGGTACTATGGTGTCCTGTGCAAAGCCAAACCCCCCCCCCCCCGGGTCCTCGCATTGCCTTCCCAAAGGTGGGTAAGGAGGTGTCCGGTTTTGGGAAGGAGGTGTGAGGGCTCTGGCAGGATCCTAGAAACCTCCCGCCTCCTTCCCAAAGCTGGGAAAGTGATATATAGGGCTTTAGGAAAGAGGAGGGCTGTGTAAGAGCCTCATGCCTCCTTCTCAAAGCTCAGTGCCTCACTCACTGGGTTTTGAGACGGCGTCCCCTCAGCTTAGCACCTAGTGCATGCAAACTGCTTGCACAGCCATAAATCTCCCCCTAGAATATATTCATATAAGCAGTATATACCATATTTTTCGCTCTATAGGATGCACCCAACCATAGGACACACCTTGTTTTAGAGGGGGAGAATGAGAAGAAAAAAAATCTCCCCCTCTCTGCTCAGTGCCCCATCGGCGAAGCGGCAGGAGAAACGGAGCCCCTTCCATTTCTCCTGCTGCTTCGCTGAAGGGGCGCTGCGCAGAGAGGGGGAGAATTTTTTCCCCTTGTTCTCTCCCCCTCTAAAACAAGGTGCATTCAGTGCGTTCAAGGTGCATTCAGTCACCTGCAGTGAAGGCAACCCGAAGCCTCCGTAGCGTAGTGGGAGTTCCCGCTGCGCTCCGCAGGCTTCAGGTTCCTTTTGCTGAAACCGGGAGAGCAAGAATCTCCTGGCTTCAGTGAAAGGAACCCGAAGCCTCTGGAATGTAGCGGAAACTCGCACTGCACTCCAAAGGCTTCAGGCAGCTATCCCTGAAGCCTGGAGAGCAAGAGGGGTTGGTGCGCACTGACCCCTCTCGCTCTCCAGGCTTCAGTGAAAGCAATGTGAAGCCTCCGGAGCGTGAAGGGAGTGCTATCGCTGAAGCCAAGGAGCCTGCATTCGCTCCACACACATTTCCCCTTAATTTTTGGAGGGGAAAAGGTGCATCATATAGAGCGAAAAATACGGTAATTTTTGCTGAATAATCAGACGACTTATAAACCCGCCATGTACCCAATGAGGAAGGCCAGCTGTAACTAGGCCAGGGTGGAAGGTGTTGCTACAACAGGAAATGATAATAAACTAAGTCATGAGCAATATTAACAGCCTTTTCAGGGCTTGTTGTGCATAAAAGGTATCCAACCTTTCCAATCTTTACCCAGCTTTGCAGAAACTGATACAAATCATTGGGTGAAACACTGCTTACCAGACAGATGGGACCTTTCAGAGATCTTTGTTGAGTGTGGAACCATGCTAATCAATACTGGAAGGATGTGCAATGGGGGGGGGGGGTTTATTACCAATTCCTGCCTAGTATTTGGTGTAACATGAAAGAAAGAAAAATAAGCCACATTATATGTTATTTTAGTGGAAGGTTATAGGGTTATCAAAATCCCATTTAAGCTAGGGAATTGCTCACCCTGCCACTGTGACCTCCAACAATACCCTCTACTCCACCTAGAAGAAATAAAATGGTGGCAGTTCTCCCAGCCTTGAAGCATCTTGCTTTGCAGTTAGTAGCTGTGTTCAGTTACTAATCAAAAGAGATTAAACTGTTGCTATTTTACTCAATAGATACAAGTCAGATTTGGACGAACCTTAAGAATGCTAAGGATAGTGGTGCAGAGCCTCAGATGTCTGAATAATCTACCTCCACATTTTTTAAAGGGAATTTTATTGGGGGGGGGGAATCTCCATTACATATAACTTTTAATTATTTAAGCCTGAACCGTTTCCCTTAGATTTGCTCCCATTAATTCTCTAGTCCAACTTTGCTGGAGGAAGAGTTTCACATCTAGGGTAATGTTTCTATGCTATTCCTTCCAAGAGTTGCCAGGTCTCCAGGTTCAGTCTGACGTTTTAGAGGTTTAGCCTCCTACTCCTGGTCTCCAGCAGAAGTGCTAAGATGCAACAGATGAGAAAAGGAGCTTGCAATTTTCCCTTAGGACCATTCAAAAGTTTAAAATGCTGCTGTGTCCTTAGGAATGTAAGAGCCCTTTTGGATCAGACCAAAGGTTCATCTAGTCCCGTATCCTTTTCCTCCTTGACCCGCCAGATTCTTATGGAAAGTCCATGGGCAGCAAATGATGTTAATGCCCCTCTACTCTTGTTCCATAATAGTGCTATTTTTCTAGAAAAAGAGGTGGTGGAACTCACTATGAACACCTCCCTTGCAGGGCTGTCTTACCCAAAGACGCTAGTGGTGCGGGGCACCAGGGCGCCAAGTTCTGAAGGGCACCAGGCAAGAGTCTGGGGAACATTGAACAAGCGCGCTGAGTGAGTGAGAGTGCATGCGCCCTTCCTGCTGAGCATTGGCTCAGTTTTTCCCTTTTAGCCTGTAGGCACCGAATTCTGCAGGGCGCCAGAAGGCTAAAAGGGGGGGGGCAACGAGTTGACACTTGGCAGAAGAGGCGCATGCACACTCACTCGGCACAATGGTTTGGTATGCTCGCTTGCCCAATGGTTTGAGGCGCAGGCGTCTTCGTCTGCTAGCCATCTTCATCTTTGAGCCAGGCATCAGGTACAACAGATCTCCACAGGGCCGGCTCCCCTGGTCCACTTGCCACCCTCACCTGTTTCCGAAGCAGCGCCACACCCGGAGCCTCCACCTGCTGTGGCCACTGTGGCAGGAAGCGGCCAGCTGAGCCAGGAGGCACCACGTCCAGCCTCCACCTCTTCCCCGCCAGAGGAGCCACCCTACAGCCACTGCCTGCCTCCTCCAGCCCCGCAAAGCTAGGCGTGTCGCCAGCAGCACCGGCCCCTCCCAAGGGGTTTCCTCCGCCACTGCTGGTGTTCCCTACCTTAAAAAAGGTCTGGGAAACCGGGGGGGGGCACTGGAGGGATCTTTGCACCACGGCACCGGATATGCTTAAGATGGCCCTGCTGCCTTGTTCTCTTAGAATGGCAATGGCGCCCACCTGAAAGGTGCCGGAACTGAGTTCAGGCAAGTTTTGACTGAAATAAAGGCCTGCTTTTCCACATAAAACTGCCTTTGAATTTGGAGGTAGTGCATAGCCACCATGAATATCCCTAAGAATGCTGTTGCATTTGCCACCTGATTCAATCTCTATCCAAAGCACCAGATGCCACTCTGTGCCCAGAGTGCATAGAGCTCTCTGGGTGCAGGGCAGGTAATAGTCCTCAGACATGAACTCTGAGCCTACTTCTCCCTCACCAACTTATAACACAGGAAATATTTATTTATTTATTTATTCACCAATCAGTTTTATAGACTGTCCTTCATCACTTCAGTAATCCCAGGGCAGTTTCCAACATGAAAAAGCAACTAAATTTAAAGTACATTTCAATAAAACAACCAATAGGAATCAGTGTGGTATGGCAGCAGTCTAGAAATCAAGAACAAGAGTGACTCTCATGGACTCACTGCTATTGTCTAGGAGAACAGAAATGTGTTTATATTAAAGTCTCTGCCTTCAATGCCTCCGGGAAAAGTGAATTCTAAAGCCAGGAAACCACAACAGAGAAGTCCCTATCCTATGTTGCAACGTAATGGGCTAACTCCGTTATATAATCATAATGTAACCTTGCCATTAGGCATTGGATTTGGACCAAGAAATTACAACTATACCATTTATAGTCCAACCATTTCAATGGGCACTCATATTTAAGCTAAATCAAGTTAATGTCATCAAACTCTAGGGGAAGAAATCAACGTAAATCTAGATAGTCAAGCTTAAATACTTAGCATATCAGGACTGATAATTGGGCAGTTAAGTTACACTACATGTAAGATTGCAAACATGACAAACCTTGATTCATCTTTATCCTTCGCCCCCCCCCCCAACAAAATGTTTGGAAACTTGACTGTTCTTTTTCTTGAAGTTAGTCATATTGGAAAGATATTTGAAGGGTATATTTTCTGCAGCATTATGTGTGCGAGGACCAGAAATTCTAGAGATATGTAATACATTAATTTGAGAGTGTGAAAGAAATTATAAATGGATCAAGGCACTTTGAATTTCAAAAAATACTGTGATCTGTGACAGACATGGCAAAGCTAAGTCATATGAGCAGTCCATCAAACTAATTACAGACCTGATGATGTGCAGCTTAGGAGTTGAAAGCAAGATTATTGTGAAAAATGAACTTGACTTTTCAAAGAACAGTGAATATCTTTAGCCTAATGAAAACTGTACTTTCCAAGTAAAAGTGTGAGTAACAAAATGGAGACTGATGCTCACCTAATTAAAAAAAATGAAGACGATCCTGCAGAGATGATAATGTACAGGGCAAATCTTCAACTGGACATGATACTAGAAGAAGTTGGGGAAAAGATGTAAGATCTTCCTCTTGAGACATTTTCAATGACAGAACTGTTGGTCATTCATATGGCTTGGCCTTGCCTTCGGCTACCATATTTCAAGTCTTCTCATCTTCCTAATCTTTTCTATATCTGAATCTTGCCCTTATGAAATTTGTTCACTGCTCTGAACTTTAACTTCAATCTCACCTGGACCACATACTTGCCCCTGTTCTTTCCTAGCTCTCTCCTTCCAAACATGCACTCCCTCTATGTCGTCATCTCCACAAAGTTTTTAATGAGGATTTTAAATGCCTTAACTAGGCTATTTTCCTATCCAGGAACAAATTAAGACACACTATAAATAAGACAATAAGAAGGGGGGAAAGCCCACAGCGTCCTTCTCCGTGTTTTGAGCCTGCTGTGAGACCTATTGTGAAGTTAAAGCTCCATTTGTCAGGCGTTATGCTAGAGCTCTTATGGTGATGCTGGTGGCGGTGGGATGCATTTCCACCAGACGTTCTAATTATTCAAGAACTCGCTGATAAATAGTTTTTGACTCATCTCTATCTATGTATCTGTATCTCCGAGGCTAAAAAAGAATAGTTGCACTGTATGAAGAAGATACTATAAAATACAGGAACAAACTCTGTGGGGAAGCAAGCATGGAGGCTGTCGAGAGGGTCAAAGCTACAGAATGTTTGTGGGTTCTTCCAAACCACAATAACAGACGTTGAGTGAGGATGTGTGCCACGTGTCATGATAGGTTCCATCAGGGCCAAGAGGATGCTCGTGTGGTCAATGAGCAGATTCTAAGGTGCTATTAGAGTTGTTGATAGGAAAATAGTCTGTTAAGGGTGAAGGGAGTTGTTGTAAGAGTTCTATTTGACGTTTCAGTACTCAGAGTGGTTGAACAACCAACCCCTCTCCAGGGAATTCTGGGAATGGATGCTCTGTGAGAGGAATAGGGGTCTACTAATAACTGTCTTTGTCCATGGAGTTTTCTTGGCAGGAATACTGGAGTGGCTTGCCAGTTCCTGCTCCAGGTGGATCACGGTTGGTCAAAACTCTCCACTATGACCTGTCCATCTTGGGTGGCCCTGCACAGCATAGCTCATAGCTTCTCTGAGTTATTCAAGCCCCTTAGCCATGGCAAGGCAGTGATCCATGAAGGCGTTTTCCCAGTAGTGATGTATGGAAGTGAGAGCTGGACCATAAAGAAGGCTGATCGCCAAAGAATTGATGCTTTTGAATTATGGTGCTGGAGGAGATTCTTGAGAGTCCCATGGACTGCAAGAAGATCAAACCTATCCATTCTTAAGGAAATCAGCCCTGAGTGCTCACTGGAAGGACAGATCCTGAAGCTGAGACTCCAATACTTTGGCCACCTCATGAGAAGAGAAGATTCCCTGGAAAAGACCCTGATGTTGGGAAAGATTGAGGGCACAAGGAGAAGGGGATGACAGAGGACGAGATGGTTGGACAGTGTTCTCGAAGCTACCAGTATGAGTTTGCCCAAACTGTGGGAGGCAGTGGAAGACAGGAGAGCCTGGCGTGCTCTGGTCCATGGGGTCACAAAGAGTCGGACATGACTAAATGACTAAACAACAACAATAACTGTCTTCACCTGTAACAAACTACAGTTCAAATGATTATTTGAGGGGAGCCAAGGCTTTTTAAAGTGGAATGGCATTGCTTTAAATGTACAGTGCAGATGGGGCCAATGTTTGGACAATACCAATTTATATAGCTCAGTGACATGAATGCTCTTCCATTCATAGAAAACTCTGTGGGTTCTTCTCTAGCCTTTTATAGTCAATGAATATTTCTTAAATGTGTGGGCCTCTCCACTGTGGTTTGAAGGGACACAGATATATGCCTAATTGGGCAATAAACTGTTAAACAGCAACTGAAATATTATATTTGCCCGTAAGAAATCCATTCAAGTCAAATGCTATTTGCAGTTTGAATTGTGATAAACAGCTTTAACATTTTTTTAGGTCTAACTTCTTCAAACAAGTCTGTAAACTTCAGTTTATATATACTTTAAGTCTTCTTTGAAAACCTCAAAAACTGTTGAGCATCTCTACGAGGCAAAGAGAACGCATTTCATTTTTCACTTCAATGAAAGTTGAGTTGCCTAAGCACTTTGGATGAAGCAGTGAGTTTATCTGTGTCACACACAATCCAGCCTTATACGCATACAGAGTTTGAAGTGTTAAACTTACATCATATTTGAGTTATCTGTGCAGAAAAACACCTGGAAAAACCTTTCTAGTTAAATTGCTTATTTCTGGGTTGTTTTTTTTAAAAAAGTAGTATTATTAGCCTTGATGTGTAAAGTAGGTGTCCCCGTCCCCCCCACTTCTTATCTCCAAAACAACTCAACAGATTTTTTAATGAAACTTTTTGGAATATTTCACTTCTCTGCTGAGAATTTGTAGGACAAATATTCCTTTGCAACAGTTATGCTTGCATTTTAAGAACAGTTTAACCAGCTAGGGCCAGCATTTGTCACCCATTTATTGAAACTTTGTAAATTAAGGATATAGGATATTGTGACAGATTGGTGTAAAAGCTGATATTTATTTAAGGTAGATATTGTAAATGAATTTTAAACTGTTGTCTTTTATTAATACATTGTTAATTCTTTTTGCTGTTGTTATTTTGATAGAATGTTAATGTTAACATATAAAAAGGAAGCTACTTCCCCTTGGATTCATCCCATTGTGTTTCTGTAACATTTAAATAGTATGATTGCTGGTTCAGGAACTAAGTCTGATGGCAGTGGTTTCATATAATTTTATTCCCACCAGAACCCTGTCAGGAAGGTTAGGCTGAGAGAGGGTGTTTGGTTCAAAATCACCCAAACTACATTTACAGTATACATTTAAAATACGATGATACCACTTTAAACAATCATGGCATCCATGAAGAATTCTGGAGTTTGTTAAGGGAGATGCTAGGAGATCCAGAACTACAACTCCAGAGTTGTTTAACAATTGGTCCCTCTTCACAGGGAACTCTGGGTATTATAGCTATTTGAAGGGAACAGGTGTCTCCTAACAATTCTCAGTACCCTCAAACTACAGCTCTCATAATTCTTTGGGGGAAGCCATGACTCTTTAAAATGGCGTCATAGTGCTTTAAATGTATGTGTGAATGTGGTGCCACTTGGTTTCATGGCTGAATGGGAATTTGAACTTGGGTCTTCCTGGCACAACTGTACGCTACCTCTGCAGTGTCCTATTTTTCATGCAGCTCCAAATTAAGCAAGGATTCCTTGTGTATATTGCCCTACCTGGATTGATACAATGATGTTTTTCTCTCTGTTTACTGTACCGAGAGGTAACTGTGATGTTTACATCCCAAATGGCTGCAAACTACACTACACAGTGGCGAGAAATAATTTACCAGAAAGAAATGAAACTAGCATGGGCAAGAATTGCAACCCACCTCTGGCATAACATGAAGACTAACAGGAAAATATAATTTACCCTGCAGGGATATGCTGCAGAAAAACTCTTGCGTGCACAAACTCTCAGTAAATGTTACTTGCCACTTTTATTAAAGGTAGTATTATATTATGGTTGTATGATCTTATGGCTCTGGTATAAAAAGAAATATTAATATGAAAGCTTTATTAAATCTTGGTAGATATGAATGAACTCTTTAAACAATTAGACAATTTGCATGTTCAGACCCAGAGACCTCCCCCTAAATAAAGACACATTTGACTCAAGTTTTAGTTTTGGTTTTTGGTGGAATTTAGGCCACAACTTTATTGATTACAGAAAAGTGAGTGGTTGCATAGGCTCTGGTTCAACTAGCTCTGTACACCCTTGCAGGTAGCGCTGACCCAGAGCTCTATCATAGGTCAGCCAAGGGTGAATATCTGAGGCAGATGAAAAGTCTGGGAACAGACTCTGTTCACTCCCCAGATGCTACCCTGGACTCAGGCATGGGCACAACCCCCTCTTGGCGGTTGACCAAGCCAAGTGGAGTCCCTGGATTCCTTTAATGGAATACCCTTCACATAGAGAGGGCGAGACTGTTCTCCCATCCCTATCACATGAACCAGTGCCTATCTGCAACCTTACAAGTTGTGATGAATTGCTACGCGGCAGGTGAAACTCAAATGGCACCAGCCAATCAGCCAAGTGGAAAAATTCCTGCCATGCCCCTGTCCCAAGGACAGACAACACACGACGGCATAGCAAGGTCAATCGCAAAATGCCCTAAAGTTAGGGAGAGGTGGACGGGTGTTCCAATGCACGAGCCAAAAGAGGAAGCTCTGGGACACGTGCATGGGTTTATATAGGTCCCTCGATCTGTTTAGACTGCACCCCATTGGTCAGATTAAACCCAGCAACAAGGGACCTACCAATCGGGTGTTGTGGCTATCCAACAGAGCCACCCACAACCAGGTCTCACCGCAACACGTACCCTCTTTTAGGGAGGACACAATTAAACAATTATAACTATTTTCAATGTAGTATATGTTTGTGTGTGTATAAACACTATACAGTCTACATTATAGCCCTGCATATTTTGTCTGAAATCTTAAGAATGGCCTTCAGAACTTGGTAGTTTTCCTTTGCTTCCTTTTAACTTCCTTTTCTAATTGAATTCTGTGCAACTTGGCTTTAATCTGTTGCTTCTCCCTATTCTGTTTTTACAGTCATTAATTAATTAACTAAAATATTAATATTGCACCTTCCTATATAAAAATATCCAAGCTGCTGCCATGGTAGCAGAAGCAAGAAAACAAAACAATTAAGACAGATGAAGCAAAACGTTGCTAAAAGTAGCAGATAAAAACAGTGAAATCAGTTTTAAAAGCTTTGAGATTGATCCATTAAAAGCCCTGGAGAATAGAAAGGTATTGACTCAACGTCTGAGGAGTACCAGTATCAAGTTCGTTTGGGGAAGAAGTTTCACATCTGGAGTTCCACCACCGAAAAGACCCTGTGTCGCTAGACAGCTAACCTTGGGTTGCTAGGGGCATCCAGAGGAAGGAGATCTTAATTAGGATATGGGATGCAAAGGTGCTTATTGCAAATTTGTGTATTTGACAAAGAAGACAAACAACATATAGGCACAAGGAGCTGCCTTATATCAAATCAGGCTATTGGTTCATGTAGTTTAGCACTATCCACACGAGGTGTAGGGTAAACCCTCCAGATGTTATTGGACTCAAACTCCCATCAGCTTCAGACAGCATGATGGGAACTGTAGTGTGACAACATCTAAGCAACTATAGGGTCTTCATCTGCAGCTCATGAAGAAACACCATGGCTGAATAGCAGTCTTAATCAATGCTGTACAAAATATTTGGACGAGATTGCATTTTTAAAGAAATAGGACTTAATCTATGTGAACTTTACAAGGCTGTCGCGAAATAAAAAAAAGTACCCAAGATGGTCATTTTGATTTTTGATTTTTTTTTTGAAGAAGAAGAAAATCAATGACAGCTAAGTTGTAGATCCAAGGGAAAGGATATATCAGAGCCAAAGATCCAAGAGTAATTTTCGCTTACCATTTGGAAGCGAAGGACAGTAATGATTTATGACATTTTATGACATTTTACATGACATTTTACAAAAAAACAAAAGTGCCATTTTATGCATGACATAGTTTCATATATGTAAATGTAAGTTCCTCAGTTATGCATCAGATTTCCCCAAATCTCTTGTGGAATAAGAGTCAGCTGCTAGAGCTTTCTGCCTCTGAAAGTTCAAAATGTGTGACTGATTAATTCCGATTGAAACAGTTAACCTTTGTTTGGGCTGTCCCACTTCAAGCTCCAGTTGAGGTTGACATAATTACACTCCACTAAATATAAATTCTGCTCCACATATGTTATGGATGTCTACCTTAGGCCTCTTCTCCCTGCCATCTAGTTTTCTCTGTGAAGGATGAGTTATTGTAAGAATGTAAGAGTGAAATGGGAGCCTTGGACAGGCTAGACGAGGATTGTAGCAGCTGGCTCCTGAAAACGCAGCAAAACTGTGTACAGAAAGGGAGTAGCAATCCATTGCTAGATCTTACTTGCAGAAAGCCCATATGTAAAGATAGGTGTGTCTGAGCAAACTGAGTGATACAAAGCCCCAAGTCTGCACTCATGACAACTCAAAGGTTAATAGATATTAATATTGTGAGAGGGGGAGGAGCATGTTAAAAAAAGAGATCCAGGATCTCACCTGCTAGCTCCATCACTGATCTCCACAAGTTGATTTAAATTCCTTCTTCAGGTTGCATCCAACGTCCTTCACCTAATCTTGTGGCAACCTTTAACCTACGGTAATATCTCTCTGTGTCTTCGTCTCTCAAAGGTAAAGGTGGGTGGCGCTGTGGTCTAAATCACTGAGCCTCTTGGGCTTGCTTATCAGAAGGTTGGTGGTTCGAATCCACATGACGGGGTGAGCTCCCATTGCTCTGTCCCAGCTCCTGCCAACCTAGCAGTTTGAAAGCACGCCAGTGGAAGTAGATAAATAGGTAGCACTAGGGCGTGAAGGTAAATGACGTTTCCGTGAGCTCTAGTTTCCATCACGGTGTTCCGTTGTGCCATAAGTGCTTTAGTCATGCTGGCCACATGGCCCAGAAAGCTGTCCTCAGCCTGAAAGTGAGATGAGCACTGCAACACCACAGTCGCCTTTGATTGGACTTAACCATCCAGGGGTCCTTTACCTTTTACCTTATCTTTGTCTCTTTGTCTCTCTCTTCACTGCTTTCCCAAGCGCCAAGTGAATGTGGATTCAGGATTGTGCTGGAGGAGCAAGAGGAACAGGGTGTGCTTTTGTTCAACCTGGTGCTACAGATCTGGGGTAACAGAGTTTGGGGGTGCAAGGGCACCCATAACTGCTAGAGTTAGTGAATGTTAGGAATGAATAAATGGTAGCATTTAGATAGTATTTGGAGTATTGAAGAGAAGATACTTTGCCAGTGAAAAATAAGACAAAGTTTCTTTTCCAAGCCAGGGCATCACCTGGGATAGAAGTCAATAAGAAAGACAAAAGGTGCTGAAAGCAAGACATTAACCCATCAATAGAAGCCATAATCAGGGCAAGAGATTCTCTGCTGTTGGACAGAGGGAGGAGTTCCCATGGTTACCATGTGTAGAGAAAGGTTTAGGATTTCAGCTTCCATGATGTAGGAAAACGAGAGGGAATAGACACAGGGGAAAAGTGTCATTTTACACAAGGCTTGGTGTTATTTTTCTGGCAAGGGGTCTTTGGGAAAGAGAAGGGGGGAGCAGAGGCCATGTGGGGCAGAAGCATCTTGGCAGTCTGGATTGGAGGCACAGAGATGGTGTACAGGGTTCTTTGGACTCCAAACTCAACCCAGGTTTAAATAAACCATAATTCTTAAAGCTGCTAGGCTCCTCTCTGCCTTGATTTCCCAATGGAAATATAACCCTGGATAAATGCCTGGAACCCCCGGAATCTCATACAGTCATTCAGCAGAGATTGGGGTTGCACATAACACTGGACTTTCTTTGTTCAGATTTTCTCAAATATGGAACCTTTTAGTAAAGAATACTGTAACCAAGGTCCGAATGATCTTATGCTAAACATTACAGTAATTTATTCTGCACAATAGCATAGGTGAGATATCAAACAAAGTGCAAAAGTATTAATATAGAACATGGTTTTAGCATAACAGTTACTCACAGTTTTATCATATAGTACCAGTCTTGAAGCTGACAGCGAATAAGACTTGAAAATCCTTTTACTATAGTGATGCTATTAAGATACA
Source organism: Podarcis vaucheri (assembly GCF_965113315.1). Lineage (NCBI taxonomy): Eukaryota > Metazoa > Chordata > Lepidosauria > Squamata > Lacertidae > Podarcis > Podarcis vaucheri. The sequence continues at coordinate 39,848,068 of NC_138749.1, forward strand.
AATATTTATTGGTTTTGCCTTAAGTATTGTGCCTTGCTTGGGATGCAGAGAGACAGATATACAGCAGTTTCTTACCCAGCAGGGATTCATTTTGCATAGAAAATCCAGAAGGGCTTCTCTGCGTGCTTGCCGTTCAGAGTCAGGAACAGAATAGGAGAAAATGAGAGAAGAAATATGACACAGTCTTTAATTCAGCAATATGGTTCTTTCCTAAAGCATTGTGTAATTCAGCAATACAATTCCTTGGAGTCGTGCCTTTTTATTGGGGCTATGAATGCACATTGTCAGGTAAAATCAGTACAAATTGGCCTCAAGTCTTCTGATACTACTCACAAAACTACTTGCATCTTCAGCTACTTCAGGTACTCCTACACCTGCTTCTGCCAGTGCTATTTAAATATACAGTCAGCACATACAAAGGCACCTGAAGGATCAGTTTATGTATGGCAACCATTTACTCATGTGCAGGGGCTGATCTACTATGAAACTAATGAAGCTTAAGCTTCAGGGCCTCTAATGCTGGAGGGGGCCCAAAGCGACGTTATATAGAAATATAGAAATACTTTATTGTCACTGTACCACTTGTTTACAGTGAGATTAAACGAGCCCCCCCCCATCTCTCAGTCCTTGTAACACTCTGTGTGCTGTCGTATGATCACCAACCCCGAACGTCAGCTGCAATGTTGCTGCCTTCCATTCAGCAGTCTCACGGCCCACAGGTAGAAACTGTTCTTTAACCCATTGGTGCAGCTTATCATGCCTCTATATCTCCTGCCCAAGGGCAGGAGATTAAAAAGGTCCTGGCCATGGTGTGAGTCATCCCTGAGAATGTTCCTCGCTCTTCTGAGGCAACGGTCTCCTGCGATGACATCTAGTGGACTCAGGGGACAGCCCATGATATTGTGTGCTGTCTTCACCACCCTCTGTAGGGACTTTCTGTCCATGGCTGTCAAACTAGTGTACCACACCATAATACAGTATGAGAGAACACTTTCTATTGTTAACCGATAGAAGGAAATCATCAGTTGCTGTCTAATATTGTTCTTCCCTCGACCCTAAGGAAATGAAGTCTCTGTTGGGCCTTCCTAACTACTGTATTTTTCGCCCTATAGGACGCAATTTTTCTCCTCCAAAAATGAAGGGGAAATGTGTGTGTGTCCTATGGAGCGAATGCAGGCTTTCACTGAAGCCTGGAGAGCGAGAGGGGTCGGTGCGCACTGACCCCTCTCACTCTCCAGGCTTCAGGAAGCTCTCAGCAAGCCTTGGGAGCCCGCGGGAGTTCCCGTCGGGCTCCCTAGGCTTGCGGATAGCAGCCTGCATCTCGAAGCCTGGGGCGCGCTGCACAGTGTGCCCCGGGCTTCAGTTCCCTGACCTGGTTTGGAGGCTGCTGGTGGGGAGAAGCGTGCTTCTCCTCATCGCCAGCCCCACAAGCTCGGGGGACAGCGGGGAGGCGGAACACCATTCCGCTGTCCCCCGACCTGGTTTGGAGGCTGGCGGCGGGGGGAAGCCTGCTCCTCCCCGTCACCAGCCCCACAAGCTCTGGGGATAGCGGGGAGGCACAGCGCTGCCATCCCGCTGTTCCCCGACCTGGTTTGGGCTTCAGGCAGATATCTGCAAGCCGTGGGAGCCCGGCAGGAAATCGCGCTGGTCTCCCAAGGCTTGCGGAGAGCTGCCTGTTCTGGGGGCTGGGAGTTCGTGCTTCCCCCGCCCCAGCCCCGCGCCTGGGGGGAAAATAATATTTTTTTTCTTTATTCCCCCCCCAAAAAAAAAACTAGGTGCGCCCTATGGGGCAGTGCGTCCTATGGGGCAAAAAATACGGTACCTGGGCTGTACTGATCTTCTAAGTAAGGTCTTCACTAAGATGGACTCCCAGGAATTTAAAGGAAGAGACCAAAGCGACTTTAGTTCACATCGCTTTAAAAAACGGATCTAGTAGTTTGAGTTGCACAACACAAATGAATTAAAGTTTTTGTTGTATATATTTCAACAATCCCAAAGTTTGAGAGTCAGTAGTTGTCAGATGTTGTAGAGGTGGTTGTGAACAATCCAACTGAAGAAAATCACAGTGGTTACCCAGACCACGTTGCTAGTTGTGAAGATGATTGCCCCCATAACAGTTCAGGGCCCCAAAAATGTAGGTCCACCACTGCTCATATGATAGGCAACGGTGGTAGCAGAAAGAGAAACAGCAGGAGCAGATATCGTAGGTGTTCCTCCTGAAAGGAGTATATGAGCACCTAAATGCAAAATATTAGAGGCAACATTTAAATGGTGCTGTTAGATCCAGGGCTAATAATTTCTCAGATCTCAGAGCAGTCTTTAAGCTGCTGAAGATGACTGTTGTAAAGAAGAAAGTGGATCAGCTCTAGACATTGGAAACACATAAAGCCAAGCCTTTTGAGGAATGGTTGAAGACGCCTGGAAAAAAGGAGACTGAGAGGAGACATGACAGCCATCTTCAAATATCTCAAGGGCTGTCACATGGAAGAGGGAACACGCTTGTTTTCTCCTGCTCTGGAGGATAGGACTCAAACCAAATGCTTCAAGTTACAAGAAAGGAGATTCCGACTAAACATCAGGAAGAACTTTCTGACAGTAAGAGCTGTTCAGCAATGGAGCGGTATCCCTTGGGAGACTGTGGACTCTCCATCCTTGGAGGCTTTTAAACAGAGGTCGGATGGCCATCTGTCATGGATGCTTTAGCTGAGATTCCTGCATTGCAGGGGCTTGGACTAGATGACGCTTGGGGTCTCTTCCAACTCTGCAATTCTATGATTCTACAAAATCAAGATTCCTTACAGTGATACTGCCCACCTATCCACCAGCCGACATCACAATGGTGGCAGGTGGCCCATTTTCGCATGTACAGTGCTTTGATTATCAGTTATCAGGGCTTCAAAATACCAGATAGGGCTCTAAGCAAGCACAAACTATCAGCAGCTTCTAAGGGCCTGCAAAGAGCAGCATGGCACATTTAAGTCCTAATGAACAGTTTATTGTCGGGGTTTCAAAGCACCCTGCAATGCTTTGTTCAAGCATTGGCAACAGCTGATCACCAGTACTTACAGACAGCCTTGTGCAGTGCTTTGAAGACCCAACCATCAGCTGATTGTTGGGGCTTCAAAGTGTCCTGCACAGCTCTAGGAAAAGCACACACAGCTATGTGGAAGCTTTGCAAGTGCTGCAGATCTGTAGTGTCCACCCACCTGCATTTGCATCTGTACTTTTCTTCTTCTTCTATGGAGGAGCACTTAGTTATATGAGTTCCCATCTTCAGTACGAATTTCATTTACCACTACATCTGTTGTTTGGGGAAAGTACCTCATGGTTATGCAGAAGTGCATCGGTTTTATTTTTCTGTGAGCCCATATGCTGCTGTAATTGAAACCTGCAGAGGATGAACCTGCTCAGATAAAATCTGCTTAAATAAAAACGTATTTAGTTTTGCAAATAATCAGCTGATGGGTTTCATCAAATGTACCTAGTGGTATAAGCATAAATCAGTGTGGCTGCTTTGATCTCAATTAAAGTCCATTAAGATTTTCGGGGGGGGGGGGGCGACACCAAAAACAAATTTATAGGCAAATTTATTGAGGCTGATATCCAATGTTAGCCATGTTCAGGCAGATGCAGTGAAATCAATGAACTTGGATTTGTTCTGAGTATGAGTAGCAGGAGTATCTTTCATAAGACTATTTCAAAGAACAACATACAAAAGTGGATAAAAGTTTGCTTAGTAAACTGAAGTACTCACTTCAGAAGATGAAGCCGAAGCAAATAAAATGTTAGCACACCCTGTTCTATAGCATTTCTGTCTCTGGAAGTCAAGGGGGGGAATTTCGTTCAGAAAATGATTTGATTGCACACTACAAAGATGTTGCCTTAGCTGCTGCTGATATGTATGTCACTGAAAATGCAACTCTGTATGGTTAGTCCATCTGTGGAAGTCAAGAAAACTACAGGGCATTTTTTCATTCTAGGCTGCCATTATGGGCCATTAAATAGTGTCATTGCCCCTCATTGACTTTCAACCCAGACTTCCATATGGCTGAAAAAGGTATATAAATATATTTCATCCTATTCCAGCTGGATAGAAAACCTGATGTTAATTTTCAAACAACAGAAATCATTGGAATTTTGAGGAGTACAACCAAATGCACAGAGTTGAAAATCAAGCAGGAATCACAAAAAATACTTTATGTAAATGATGATGATAATGATGATAATTTATTATTTATATCCCATCCATTTGGCTGGGTTTCCCCAGCCACTCTGGGCAGCTCCCAAAAGAATATTAAAAACACGACAAAACATCAAACATTACAAACTTCCCTAAACAAGGCTGACTTCAGATGTCTTCTAAAAGTCAGAGAGTTGTTTATTTCATTGACATCTGCTGGGAGGGCATTCCACAGGGCGGGTGCCGCCACTGAGAAGGCCCTCTACCTTTGCTGACTTCATTAAATTGATAGGCAACCTGTTTTGTAGGGGGCATTTTAGGTCTTAAATCAGGATATGTATTTATTTAATCGATACTTCTTATTGAGAAAAGAAATCAGTGACCCAAGGATGAATTCCAATATAAACAGCCCACTAAATAAATAAATAAATAAATAAATAAATCCCTCCCTGAACTCCCTGTTCTCACATAAGAAGAGCTTGCAGGATCAGGCCAAAGGTCCATCTAGTCCAACATCTTCAGCTCTGTAACCCTAATCACCAGTGAAGACCTATTTCTCCAGTCCTTATCCTGCAATGCATATTTATGTGGATGCTGTTGGTGGTGGGTCTGAGGATAAGACCATAAGACGGAGAAGCAGAGGCATTATGCCAGCTACTGCAGGTACTTGGGGAATGAGCAGTAAGTAGTTGATGGCACTTGTCATGTCCTTCCCCTCATTCCACCTCAGGTCCCTTTGGTTGAGCTAGCTTTCTGCAAATAGTGTTCTGTGCACCCCACTCTCTGAGTGGGGAGAGACTTCCAGGATTCCTGCATTTACCCAGGATTCAGTTTCATTGAAATAAAGGTTAATAATAATAATAATTTATTATTTATATGCCACCCATCTGACTAGGTTGCCCCACCCACTCTGGGCAGCTCCTGACAAAATATTAGAAACACAATAAAACATCAACCATTAAAAACTTCCCTGAACAGTGAAGACTGTGGTGTCTTCAAGACCTATAGTTTTATTTACAACATACATACAACCTGCGCTCAAAACATTAACACCCCAACACATTATGCTTCCCCATTATCTTTCCAGGGATGAGCCAAGCCACAGCTTTGGGTCCAGCACAGAGCAGGCATGTTTCTGTCTCTCCAGTTTCCAGCATTGGCCAGACTCACCTACTGTTCTCCATCCTAGCCTGATGTGGCATCCAGCCAGGTGTGGTAGGAAAAGGCTCACTCATTTGTCTCTATGGCAACTTCTTTGAACTTGGAAATGGCAGCACTTCACATGTCTGGAAAGGGACCCATGAGTGTCACCCAGATTGACCCATCAAACCCATAACACTCATCTTCTTCCCAAAAGCACTAACAGTCTGCAGGACTGAGGAGTCCGTTATAGAGACAAAGGGAAAATTTCTCAGTCTTCCTTCCTCTTATTTCAGTTATTGTAAAAGCTGCCTTTGTGCAATCAGAAATTTCATCTCTTGGAGTCAAACCAGGTGATCACAGGTTGCATCAGAGTCTTAGGTTGCAGCCCTCAGATTGGTTTCTCAGGCATAGCGCTGAAAGAGTCAATGGGCTACTCAAGATCAACAGGTAATGAGTCAGAGCTGTTATTGGTTTGGCTCGGGGCAGAAAGGTTACTCTTGTCAAGGAAGGCATCGTGAGGGGGAAATGTTAAAATTCCTGTCAGAGCAGGAGACAGAATGCAAACAGTAATCATAACCTGTCACTGTGAACAGAACAATCTGTCCAAGTGAAATTCCATAGTTGAATTTGTCATTGCAAGATTATAGCCAGTGTAGTATCAAGAACAAAAAACCCCAGTTTCACGATGTCTTAAATGTATGACTTTTCAGATGTCAGGCTGAAAATGAGAATGCTGGCTATCTCTAAATGCATGAATGTCATAACAGAGAGAGCACAAAACTAGGGAATATAATGAAGGAGAAAGAACTGTAAAGCCAGTTCATATGCCTGAAGTTCTACAAGGAACACATGAAGCTGTCTTCAGACATGTCAGACTAGTGCTCCATCTAGTTAAGTGTTATGTATTCTGACTAGCAGCAGGGCTGCAGTCAAGAGTCTTTCTCAGCCCTGCCTGAAGACACCGAGGCTTAATCCTGAGATCTTGGGCACACAAATGATGTGCTTTTGCACTGGGCTACACCCCTTCCTTGTAGAAATTCAGAAAGGGTTAAATGGATTATCAAATGGATCATCAGGGCTTTTTTTTTTTCAGCCAGAACTCAGTTCCAGCACCTCTCTGGTGGGCGCCATTGCCATTACATGCTGTGGGTTGTGAACGTCCATCCCGTACGGATGATGATGAAGAAGAAGAGTTTGGATTTGATATCCCGCTTTATCACTACCCAAAGGAGTCTCAAAGCGGCTAACATTCTCCTTTCCCTTCCTCCCTCACAACAAACACTCTGTGAGGTGAGTGAGGCTGAGAGACTTCAGAGAAGTGTGACTGGCCCAAGGTCATCCAGCAGCTGCATGTGGAGGAGCGGAGACGCGAACCCGGTTCACCAGATTACGAGTCTACCACTCTTAACCACTACACCACACTGGCTCTGGATCACGTTCTGGATCACGTTCTGGATCCATGTTCTGGATCACGAACTGGATCACATTCGCAACCCAAGTGTCCACTGTATAAGAGAACAAGGTAGGCGTTCCTGCACCTCTTTTTCTAGAAAAATAGCACTTCTTCTTTTTCCTCTTCTTCTTCTTCTTCTGGAACAGTACAGCCCTATTTTCATCGGAGAAATGTTGGAGGGTATGCACTTAAGCCTTTTGACTCTTAGGAGCTTCTTCCATATGTCTGTCTTTGAATCTGGTCTATTGAATTGCCCTTTCTTTCTGTAATTAGAAGGTGTTTTTATGAGATGTAAAGGAACACCCCCTGCCAATAATTTTATAGTGGTAGTCTCCATGGCACACTGAAAGCTTTCACACTGTGTGTATGTGTGAGAGAGAATGTGAACCAGTGCTTCAACTTTCTTGAGGTAATTCTTTAGACTGAAGCAAAGGATGATTAGTGAAATTGGTTCATTTTAAGGCTGGAGTGACTGCCCATCAGCTTTTATGAAAGGCAGCCATACCAGGGACATATGCTTCAGAAGCAATTACGGTGTCTGGAGATCCATAATGCACAAGCTGTTGTCTTCATTTTGCCCCCCCCCCAATTATCCCAACACTTGCATTCCTTCCCACAATTTCTTGCCAGAACACTTTCAGACTCAAATGTACCTGGACCAAGACAGGTATTTTCTTAATATCTGTGTCAGTTTCTAGATTTCCTTCACTTGTATCATGCATCCTTTCCGAAAGTCTGGGTACTGTCTGCTGGTAAACTGTAGAGCAGTGGTCTACCATTTTAGGTCTGGGGGCACATTTGGAAATCTAAAAAACTCACCAAATGCCAATTTCTTAGAAGGAAAAACTGGTGATAACATCAGGTTCTTAGAATAGATTCACAGAGTCAATAGGTAGAGCGTGTCTGTCAGAAGTGCCGAATTGTGCTCAACATTTCGGGCCATCATATGAATAGCATGCATATGCGGTGCCATGTGCTTTGTACGATGCGCGTTGCGAGGAGGCCTATAGCAAAAGGAGGCCACTGCTCAGGGACCTGGAGAGGCCTACCAACAAGAGGCTTGTTGGGGCCCACCACCGTGAGGCCCTGCAAGGTCCAGCACTGCTGCAAGGCCAGACAATGCCTACCACTACTGCGGTGAGGCGCACCAAGGCCTGCCACTGCAAGCCTTGTCACCGTGGTGAGGCCCACCACTGTCTGCCTCCACGAGGCCTGCTGAGGCTTGCGGCCGCGAGGCCCAGCAAGACCCACCACCACAAGACCCAGTGAGGCCCGACCCCTCAAGATTGGGGGTGTAGCAGGGCCAGTGGCACAATGGATAATGCCTCTGACTACAGATCAGAAGGGGGGGGCTCAGCCCCGTCCCAACTGTGGGGGCTGAAGACACGTCAACCCTATAGAGTTGGTGCCTTTGATATCTGCTGCCATTTGAGGGAACTGTTCTCCTCTGTGAAAACTCAGCCTCATTACAAGGACAGATTCTTCTGCCATCCAACACCAATAACCTGATGGTTTCAGTGACCTATTGGCTGATGCCAATTCCGACCAGAAGATGATTCACTCATTCACTTTGACTTTTGTGGGGGCAAACTGAACTGTCATTTCCCCCCGTAGCCAGTTGCTTTCTGTCCTATTGCTATTGTTTTATCTTGTATTTCATTCTGTATTGTGAATTGGAATGTTAATATGAACTACTTTGGGATTGCCTGGGCATGGATGAGCCAAAATATTAATAATAAATAAGATTATTAAAGCTCAAGGCAGCCCTGAATACTGCTGTCTTCAGTACCAAAATATTGGCGCAATGATTCCCAAGCATTTTGAAAATTCCAACAAGTATGTTGGCTGCATTTTTATTTTTTGCAAAAAACGTTGGTTTTAAGAACTTACTGTGATTTCTTCTTTTTAAAATAAATAAATACATCCATGTATGTATGACTTACATTTAGCAATGCATGTGTCTGATAATGCTAATGCACTTGGTGTTTCAAAGAGCACTTAATAATAATAATAAAAACTTCAAATGGAGCTAAAGTTTTCACTCATATGTCCCCTGGGTATGAATAGAAATTGAAGTGTCATTTTTCATCTAGGTGAAAATGACAAAGTATCAGAAAACAAGATCGCAGTATTTTTCTTGTTCTATTTTATTTATTTATTTTAGAGAGCTAAGTATTTCTGAGAAGCGGCAGGCAGCCTCAGAAATAAAATATTCCACCCCTCACAAATAAAAACTTCAACTGTGGCAGAAAAAGAAATAAGCAGCATGCTGCCCCTCAAATTCACATTGAGGGGGCTCTTCCATTTGAACTAAAAACTATGCTTACAGTCCTGATGCCTAGGGACAGGTGGACAAGAAGTAGTGAGTGAACCAAAAGGAAAGAATTGCAGAAGGGAAAGCACCCCCCCCAAAAAAACCCCACCCACTCTCCCTTTGCATTTAAAACTCTGAACACACACACTCCCAGACTGTTGCTATTTTGGGGGTAGGAGTCAGTCTCATACCGGCAACTTCAGGTTGTGCAAATCTTGGTGATTGGGAGGTCTTGTGTAACAAACCCACTTTTTGCTGTAAAGAAAGCGATTGGGAAATACACTGGAAATTGTTGGATAGCACAATCCTTTGATGCCACATCCTCTAATGTCTCTGAAAACAAATTTGAATAAATGTTCACCAAATAGCCAACTTTGTCTTAATGCCCTGTAAACAATTCAGGATGAATGTTCAGCCAGAGTTGAGCAAGCCCAGATCCTTATGGCCAAACCAGCATGATATCTCAACAGCTCTGTCTATGAATAAGGTTGAATAAGCTCTATGAATAAGCTCTATTTAATATCTGGAGGTTCAACAGAATTGCCTGGGTTCAGCTTGGGGAGGGGAGGTGGTACTAGGTACAGAAGCAGGCTTATGCATATACAGTCGTACCTTGGATCTTGAATGCCTTGCGAATCGAACGTTTTGGCTTCCAAACGCTGCAAACCCAGACGTGAGTGTTCTGTTTTGCGAACGTTTTTTGGAAGCCAAACGTCTGATGTAACGTCTGCAGCTTCCAATTGAGTGCAGGAAGCTCCTGCAGCCAATTAGAAGCCACATCGAACAGACTTCTGGAACAGATTCCTTTCAAGAAGAATATATGCCTAGCCACTGGTCCCATCACCTCCTGGCAAATAGAAGGGGGGAAATGGAGGCAGTGAGAGATTTTACTTTCTTGGGCTCCATGATCACTGCAGATGGTGACAGCTGTCACGAAATTAAAAGACGCCTGCTTCTTGGGAGAAAAGCAATGACAAACCTAGACAGCATCTTAAAAAGCAGAGACATCACCTTGCCAACAAAGGTCCGTATAGTTAAAGCTATGGTTTTCCCAGTAGTGATGTATGGAAGTGAGAGCTGGACCATAAAGAAGGCTGATCGCTGAAGAATTGATGCTTTTGAATTATGGTGCTGGAGGAGACTCTTGAGAGTCCCATGGACTGCAAGAAGATCAAACCTATCCATTCTTAAGGAAATCAGCCCTGAGTGTTCACTGGAAGGAGAGATCCTGAAGTTGAGGCTCCAATACTTTGGCCACCTCATGAGAAGAGAAAACTCCCTGGAAAAGACCCTGATGTTGGGAAAGATTGAGGGCACAAGGGGAAGGGGATGACAGAGGATGAGATGGGTGATCGCCACCAAATTAACTCTTTATGGAATGAACACAAAAAAGCTGGGATGAGCAAAAACAAATCCAAATTCCAGTTAGAAATAATAGAAGGGAAGTCTAAACACCTAACTAAAATGTATAACCAACTATTAGACTGGGATACTATGGATGAGGAAGTCAAAGAAGTTATGATCAAGTGGGCCATAGACATAGGACATCCCCTAGAATATGATAAATGGAAAAAACTATGGACCAAGGACATGAAATTCTCAGCATGTGTTAGCCTCCGAGAGAACATGGAAAAGATGATGTACCGTTGGTACATCACTCCAACAAAATTAGCTAAAATGTATAAAACCGGAGACAAGACCTGTTGGAAGTGCCAAAAGAAAGAGGGAGACTTCTTTCATATGTGGTGGTCTTGTGATGTAGTAAAGAAGTTCTGGGGCTCCGTCTATGATGAATTAAAAAAGATGTTAAAGTATACCTTCCCAAAAAAACCCGAAGCATTCCTTTTAGGAATGACGGGTAGTGAGATCAATAAGGATGACCAAACCTTATTTCAGTACGCAACCGTAGCCGCTAGGGTGCTGCTAGCGCAGAAATGGAAAAACCCCAGCATCCCAACAATTATGGACTGGCGAACCAAACTAATTGAATATATTGACTTAGCAATAATGACGCAGAAGATTAGGTATCAGAAAAATACGAAATTTATTAATGACTGGAATAAATTTTTTTCATACATGGAGATGACATTAGGAAACACCAAAGTCACAGTAGGTATAATTTAAAAGCTGTGAGGCAGAACATGACGATTAGTATAAGACACTGCTGTAAATATCGTTGAGATAGAGGTCTCGTCGTGGTGGTGGGAAGTCAAGGAACGGAAATATTGTATATCGATTTTTGAATTATTTTATTATCTTTGTCTTTTTATTTTTTTCTTTGTGTTTTACTCTAATATTAATAATGTATATGTATTTTTTAGAGGTTGGATTACAATAAAAACTTTTTAAAACTTAAAAAAAAAAAAGAAGGCTGATCGCCGAAGAACTGATGCTTTTCAATTATGGTGCTGGAGGAGACTCTTGAGAGTCCCATGGACTGCAAGAAGATCAAACGCATCCATTCTTAAGGAAATCAGCCCTGAGTGCTCACTGGAAGGACCGATGTGAAGCTGAGGCTGCAATACTTTGGCCACCTCATGAGAAGAGAAGACTCCCTGGAAAAGACCCTGATGCTGAAATAATAGCTGTAAAAGGTTCTGGGGTGAGCCCAGGACCAGAATACAGCATGGCCCAGGAGGTGCGGCTTGCTGCTGGGAAGTGGGACACAAGGAGAAGGGGACGCACCCTTACAGGCAGCGCTGACCCAGGGCACCAGCATAGGTCAGCCAAGGGTGAACACCCGGATAGGCAGAAAGCCAGGAACAGGCTATATCTACCACCCAGATGTTCCCCTGGACTCAGGCACGGGCCCAACCCCCTCACAGGGTTGACCAAGCCATCAAGTTCCTGGATTCCTTTAACGGAATACCCTTCACATAGGGACGGCGAGAGCGCTCCTCCATCCCTATCACCTGAACCAGAGCCTATCCGCAAACTTACAAGTTGCGACGATTTGCTACGTGGCAGGCGAAACACAAATGGCACCAGCCAAGTGGGGAAAATTCCTGCCGTGCCTCTGTCCCAACGACAGACAACACACGACGGCATAGGAAGGTCAAGCACACAAGCCCTAAAAGTAGGAAGAGGTGGGCGGGTGTAGGTCCCTTGAACCATTTAGACTGTGTCCCATTGGCTAGATTGCACCCAGCTTCGAGGGACCTACCAATTGGGTGTTGTGGCTATCCAATCACACCCACCCACAACACAGGGTTTTGTTGCCAGGTCCCACCACAACACGTGCCCTCTTTAAGGGAGGACCCGATTTGTGAACACAGAGGCTGTTGCACAGAGATGGTCCCTCTCTCCCATCCAAGAATTGTGACTTTGTGCATGGAGTCCTGTCCATAATTCACCGGATTTCTGGGCAAAGGGTATAGTGGTTGGCTACATTCAGAACTTGTCAGTAAACCTATATTTTTTAAAAGGTTCTGGTACACTCCTTTGGACTAATGGCAGGCTTTCACTCTGATTTTACAGTTTAAAGCCAAACAGAAACATTCTGGCTGCCATTTCTTGTATAACAAAAACAGTTTTCTTTTCTATCAGCTGACAGTGCAATTTGTACCTGAATAATTAAAATGCTTCCTAGATAGTAAAAAGCCCAATAGTAATCCAGACATAAAGATGAACTGCAAAAAATATTCAAATCAAGAAGAGTTCCCTGTTGCTATGAAAGCAGTGAGAATAGTTCCCTTGAGGGAAAAACACACATTACTTACACAGGGTTAATCTGAAAGAATAATCAATTTGGTTGAGGTTAATGAGCATGTCACTAATATCAGAAATCACACTATAAAAGAAAGAACAAGAAGAAAATGTAGCATCAGAAATTTACGTGTTTCTGTGCTTTGCTTCTCTCCTTTATAAAAACATAGTTTCCACCTCAAGACTGTCACTAAATATACATGTTGACTCAACAAGATGAAGGCACCTTTCTATTATTATTATTATTATTATTATTATTATTATTATTATTATTATTATTAAAATATTGCCAAATGTTGGCAACCTCTTGTCTGACTCAGTCAAACAAAAAGAATTATTTTTCAGTGTTGTTTGTTTCATGAAACCATTAGAGGTTGCAGGGGAGGGAGGAAATGGATATAAAGATATAGCGAAAATAAGAGTGCATGATCACCCACACCCACACACCCCACAGAGCAGCAGTATAGATAAGACTTAAAGGTTTACCTCCCTTACTTTTTATTTTGTCTAAGTTTCCCTGTATGTTATCTTGCAGGGTTTATCATTTGCCTCTGTTGCTACAAGACAGAAAGCTATGCAAGGTATAGATGTCTTTGGAGAAAATAAATAGTCCTGCACAGAACTCATTTGGCATCTCTTTCTATTTAAATGCACTGGTCCAGCATCATAAAGCAGTTTGGGCTTGATTTATTCACCTCTCATATGTTAATTCAGAAGATGGGTGAAAGAAGTGATTTATTTTGATAAGGAGTTGCTCCAGACATCCAAGCAGTTAGATGTTTCAGTATCAACAGTTCTAATCTTTCAGGGCACCAGGATTTTTCCCCCTCAAGGCAAGGCAGCAAAAGGAAGGAAGGAAGGAAGGAAGGAAGGAAGGAAGGAAGGAAGGAAGGAGCAGTGTTGAATCTCAACCTACACCTAAAATGAGGAATAGCATGGACTATACCTGTAATCCTGTAGTTCTGCAAATGAGGTATATAAGACAACCAGCAATGCTTGAGGAATCTGATTCCATTTACCACTTCATTGCACAAACAACACCATAAAAAATAGAACAACCAAGGGTGTTTCCAGTTGGAGGGTGAATTTCTGCATGGGCCACTGAACTATCACGGACAGTTCATTTGCAGCAGTGTTTTGGATTATTTCTTACTTATTTGATTGTCCCTGGAAAGGGTAAATCTGAATTAAATGGACAAAAATACACATGGGTGCTGCAAAAGACTTGCATGCACGAGGAGCACCAATCCCACAATTAACATCTCTCTGGAAGCTCTTCAGTGCTGTTTGCTGGGCAGTGTGAACCATACTTCTTTCTGAATTCCATTAAGTTAAACAATCGCCATGAAGGCCTAAGTAAAAAGTCTCCACTGTTTGCCCAGTATTTAGATTTACACGGAGATATTAGTGCAGTGATGTCATACTACAAGGACTTTTTTTTTGCTTTCATGTAGCAGGGCACTGTCTGGGTTTCAGAACACTGGCAGCCTACTATACTTAAAACAATCTTTTGGCTCTCAGTCAAAACTGCTCTGTCCACTGGGCAAACGAGCTATTTATCCCCTTCATTTGCCAAGCAGCAACATCGCCAAGGGCTTGTGGGAAGCAGGTAAATGGAGTGGGGAAGAAGGTGATGATTATCTTGATGCCGTCATGGAGAGAGGCAGGAACAGCAGAATTCAAGAAATGAGACAGAGCCAACTTGTATGAACATAAGCAGTCGGCTTGCATTACTGGTTTCTCTAACCCAGTATTCACAACTTTCACTCTGCAAGATCTCAGTCAGTGAAAGTTCCTTCTCAGCACTGCTGCCATTTTAACTGGAGATACTAGATAATGAACCTCAGCCAAAACTGTGCACTGCCTCTCCTTAGTTCCTCAGTCCAGCATACCTGAAAGAGCGTCTCCAACCCCATTGTTCAGCTGAGGTCCAGCTCCGAGGACCTTCTAGCGGTTCCCTCACTGTGAGAAGTGAGGTTACAGGGAACCAGGCAGAGGGCCTTCTCAGTAGTGGTGCCTGCATAGGCACCGACTCCATGGGGCTTGAGGGGGCTTGAGCCCCCTCAAATTTTTTTTGGGGGGGCTCAGCCCCCCCAATAATCTCGGGCGCCGCCGCTGTCCCCCGCCTCCTCCCCACCTGCTCCCTCGCCAGCCAGCCAGCCGCGCGCCCTAGCCGGAGAGCCCCGGCCGTCCCCCGCGAGATTAGGGAATCCCCGGGGGCGGGGGCTCCTGCCTCTAGCCCCAGGTTTCCCGCATATCAGCTGTTCCGGAGCTGATAAATAGGCAGCAGCACGCTCTCCCCTATTCGCTCACGAGGGGGCGGCGCCACTTTATTTGCATATTCATGAGCTTATTTGCATATTCATGAGCTTATTTACATTTCACGAGCTTTCCCGGGCCCCCCCAATATTTTTTATAAGTCCGTGTCCCTGGGTGCCTGCCCTGTGGAATGCCCTCCCACCAGATGTCAAGGAAATAAACAACTACCTGACTTTTAGAAGACATCTGAAGGCAGCCCTATTTAGGGAAGTTTTTAATGTTTGATGTTTTGTCGTGTTTTTAATATTCTGTTGGGAGCTGCCCAGTGTGGCTGGGGAGACCCAGCCAGATGGATGGGGTATTATTATTATTATTTCTTCTTCTTCTTCTTCTTCTTCTTCTTCTTCTTCTCCTCCTCCTCCTCCTCCTCCTCCTCCTCCTCCTCCTCCTCCTCCTCCCTAGATTTCCCAAATGTGTCCGTCTTCATGCTATATTTAGAGGATGGGGCGAGAGAGAAGGTGCCAGCTCTCCACACCACAGTTAAATTGCCCGCAGCCACACCCACCCTGAAAGCTGATTGGCTGGGGCTGTCCCACAGGGGGAAGAATCCCAGCAATGATGATGCAGCCAGAGTGACGAAGCGGAGAGGTGGCGTCCCTCCATCTGTTAGGGAAAAGATGAGTGGACTTCTTAAATCTGTATTGTCCTTTTGTAATGTAAAACACAGGGACCCTGCCTGCTGAACCAAAGAGGAAATACACCAAAACTGAGATAGGCTAGAGAAGACCTGGCACTGTTCTGTGCGTCCCCAGAGAGGCCAAGCTCACATCTTGAGAAAAATTGAGAATGCTTACTAATACTTCATTACTAGCCTCTAACATAACACAGGGGTTCCCTCCCTATTGCCAGTCCCTGAGCACTTAGAATTTGTCAGAAATGCATTAGTATAGAATGGTGTACATATTCAACAACTCCTTTTGGAAGCTAATTTCCTCTTCTTGTCTGTTGCAGAGAGACAAGCAGCACTATGAAAGGGGAATGACTGGTGCTGTTTGTGGCGCGCTATAAATGACATATTGGTTTGAATTCCATTTTCTTTTAAGAACTCAGAGCAGGGGGTGGGAAGTACCCATTTGGATCCCATTTTCTCTCAAGAGCTCTAAACTATGTTCCTAAGAGGAGAATAGCTATCCTGAAAGAGGTGTAATTTGGCCTCTTTCCTTGAGCACATTAGGGCCTTTCAGACATTCAGTATGGGTGAAATGTATACGCATGAGGGTGGAGTGGAAGCAGTGGTGGCCTCAGTCCCCGGCCTGCATGTGTTATAGGTATAACACAAGTGTGCACCTTTAGGGATCTCTCTCTTTTAGCATTTTTCATTGTATGGAGAGGTCTCTGCACATCAACACTTGGCAGTAGCAGAAGGCATTTGGAAATTCATCTGAGTTGCTGCTGTTTATTGGGAAGAAGAGGCAGAGGGGCAAAGCAGTGGCCAGATCAGCTCAGTGCCAATTCACTGGCAGAGCCAAGCTGTCCCTCACGGTGGTGTGTTCGCACCACACCAACCTTCTCATCGTTTCACCACTCCCACACTGCTGCTTGGTAGGCAGCAGCATCTCAGCTGTTGGGAGGTCACTAGAGTGCTGCTGCCCCACTATGCCATCCACACAATGTCATAGCTGGACCATTTTGCTTCCAGAAGGTGCACACACATATATATCCAAACGCACAAACTAGGGACAGTACTTTAGAAAGCAGGCCAATTCACACTAATAATAATAATAATAATAATAATAATAATAATAATAATAATTTATTTATACATCTGGCTGAGTTTCCCCAGCCACTCTGGGAGGCTCCCAATCAAGTGTTAAAAACAATACAGCATTAAATATTAAAAACTTCCCTGAACAGGGCTGCCTTCAGATGTCTTTTAAAGATAGGATAGCTGCTTATTTCCTTCACATCTGAAGGGAGGGTGTTCCACAGGGCGGGCGCCACTACCGAGAAGACCTTCTGTCTGGTTCCCTGTAACCTCGCAATGAGGGAACTGCCAGAAGGCCCTTGGCGCTGGATCTCAGTGTCCGGACTGAATGATGGGGGTGGAGACGCTTCTTCAGGTATACAGGACACTGTTGTACACTATGTACAAAGGTTTTCTTCAGAACTTCTTCAGAACAAGTCTGCAAATATTGGGTTTAGAGCCTTGTTTCTACTGTAGGCTAGTTGTGTATTCTACTTTACAGAGGACAACCCTCTATTTGAAGGGATGTCAGAAGACACTCCTCTCTTTGACAAAGTCCTGTTTGAAGGGCGGTCCAGTTGAGAGACCCATTAGAACAGGCATAGGCAAACTCGGCCCTCCAGATGTACTACAACTCCCACCATCCCGAGCTAACAGGACCAGTGGTCAGGGATGATGGGAGTTGTGGTCCCAAAGCATCTGGAGGGCGGAGTTTGCCTATGCCTGCATTAGAAGGTCGAGCAAAAGCACTGAAATAGACCACCAACAATTAGCACCTTGGCTAGCATACAGGTCACCTTGTCAGATATGATGACATGTGTTATTAAGTTATAATAACTATTTCCAAATGTGCACCCAGACCTATCAGCATCTGTAAATTTTATGCAGATCTGTACCTTCCTTTTTGTTAATGCATTTCCTCTTTTTTGGTGATGTATAAATACCTGTCCTATGTTTCTGTCTAGTTTCTCCTCTGTAACCATTCATTTCAACCTAGCTGAATGCCTGAAAAGCCTTTTTTGATCAAATCAAATCAAATCTAATGCACAGTGAAAATTGTTCTGCCCTTTGTTAGCTATCATTATTATTTTTGAAAACATGTAGGTGATGTCTCTTGTTTTGTATTGAAGATCTACGATGATGGAAATCAGCCTATTGTCTCTGGTGCTAGTAGCGCAGGGGGTGGTGTGATGTGAACAAACAGGCTTGTCAAATGGGTCCTAATAGCTGAAATAAAGAAATTAAAATGTGAGATTCAAGAAAACTGGTAAGCGATGAAAAGCCTAATATCTTTTTTCATGGGTTAGCTGGAACTCATGGATGTACTGAAGCAGAGTACGCCATCACTGCCCATCTTGTAGGCTGTTTGCTTTCTGTGCTTGTATTGGACGACTACTGTGGGAAAAGATTTCCATGATGGCATTTAATAGCAAAGGCCTGATGCACTCGGGGAATCCGATTCTTTCTCTGATGGGAATAGGCAGGGGGTCTAACACAATCATTTCAGCTGCACAATAATTTAGAAGCTTTGGAAGAAATTTGTTTTCCCTCTTTCGGCAACACTTCACACAGAGAGAATTCTCCTGCACTAGATAATGTTAATTCTGTAGTTCATAATCTTGAGTAATAAGGGTTGGAAAGCACAATGCTAATAGGTTCAGCAGCATTTTTTCTCCACTGAATTTCACGTCGTAACCACAGGGAGGGGAGCTTTCAAATTAATTGCAAATAAGGTACGGCACAAGGTTTCTTTCACTTACATCTTTGTTGTTCAATTAGTATATATTTGATCGTTGCTTGAGTCCAGCTGCAATAAAAGCTTAAAATTGGCTCCATCCTTCCATATGCATTCCTTTCACTGTAAAGGGTAGAACTCAACAGGGCAACATTTTTAGATTTCATATGCTTTGACAGCAGCAGTCCTGACTGATAGCATTGGTCAAACATTCAACCTCCAGGGAAGCAGCTTGTCTATTGCTTGTCTTCTGCGTCACCCCAGTGCAGAACAGAGGATTCTGAGACGTGTTTTAGATGCACTCTCAATTAGGCTCGTAGGCTGTGGTTTTACCTGGGGTGTGTGGGGTCTTAGAGGAGGGCCAGTACCTCTGGTGGTGGACACATTGTGCTCCTTCTGGGGTACTTTGTCCATCTCTCACCTGTGGCTCCTAGAAGCTGTCAGCATGCAACAGCAACCACACCCCAGGAATGGCTTCGACTGGTCGGCTAAACCAGGTGAGGGTAGCTGATGAGTCTCAAACCCTCAGTGAGCTAGGGACTTCCCTTGGTTATCGATGGCAGCTGCTACACAGGCAGAAGCAAAACCCGATTAACAACAACAAAAAGGAAGTACATCTTTGTTTATTTTTTATTTAATGGATTTTGTGTACTGCTTAATTTAAAACAAAAACTAAAGAAACCCCACACAAAATATAATAACAATAATAACAATAATAATAATAATAATAATAATAATAATAATAATAATAATAATAATTTGTACCCCACCCATCTGGGCAGCTCCCAACAGAATATTAAAACATGATAAAACATCAAACATTACAAACTTCCCTAAAAAGGGCTGCCTTCAGATGTCTTCTAAAAGTCAGATAGTTGTTTATTTCCTTGACATCTGATGGAAGGGCATTCCACAGGGCGGGCGCCACTACCAAGAAGGCCCTCTGCCTGGTTCCCTGTTACCTCACTTCTTGCAGTGAGGGAACTGCCAGAAGGCCCTCGGAGCTGGAATTCAGTTTCTGGCTGCATGATGTGGATGGAGACACTCGTTCAGGTATATTAAATATCAAATATATGTCTTCATGTAATGTGAAACCTTTCTTCTGTTTTGTCAGTCGAGCCCTGAGCACAAGACACCAGCATTCATGAGCAGTGAGGTGGAGGGGAGGAATAGCAGGTCGGTGTAAAAATTGCAGATGAATCGAATGATGGTGACTGTGGTTTGGCATTTTTCTGATCAACCAGCCCCCAAGTCCATTTGCAGAGTCTTCTGTACTCCTCAAGGGTGAAGAATATGGGATCTGGACTGCATTGCTAACTACAGGGGATCAGAAGAAATTGCTTCCTACCCCACTGTAACATATCTCTAATTAATTTTGCATTTTTTTGTGGATTTTAGTTATAAACCCCTTTATATATAGCCTGCTTGCTAACCAACAGCATCCCATTTGCAGACACACTTTATATACGAAATAAGAACACAATCCATATTTCTTTTGCAGAACATCTAAATTGTTAAAAGCTACACTGGATTTAAGTACAGTGGTACCTTTGTTCTCAAACTTAATCCGATCTGGAAGTCCATTCCAAAACGAAAGCGTTCCAATACCAAGGCACATTTTCCCATAGAAAGTAATGCAAAATGGATTAATCTGTTCCAGGCTTCTAAAAACAGCCCCTAAAACAGCAATTTAACATGAATTTTACTATCTAACGAGACCATTGATCCATAATATGAAAGCAATAAACAATGTACTGCAGTCACACAATCAGTCAGTAGCTGACACAGTTACATAAACAAAAAAGAGCCACAAAAATGCAAAATAAATAGCAAAAATAGACAGACCTCAGCGTAACACTCAGTGTGACACTCAAATTGGAAGCATAACACTCAAAACGAAGCACGTTCGGCTTCCGAAAAAAGTTCAGAAACTGGAGGTACCATTATATCTTGATCCTGTTGCAAAGCTAAATCCTAATGAGTCTTATACCAGGTAAGAATGTATAATTTATTAACAGTTTTGGCAAGAATAAATAATTTTTTTTTTAAGAACCATTTTTCAACTTACAGAGATGCTTAGTTAACTGCCCTATGTACACTTTTTTTTGAACCATATCAGAATTGATCATAGGTGAACTGTGTCCTTCACAGCTCTTTAACGATAACACTGGAGGTCATTTGCTGGGACTTTTACATTCATTTTCTATGCAGGAAAATTCATCTCTGTGTATCCAAGGAAGGCATTTTCTGCTTTACTTCCTATCAGGAAATTAGGTTCAGAACTCTTCAGCCATGATCAATGGCAAAAATCAACCATGGAAGAGAATGAGATGACACCACCAATTCTATGTACTATAGTGACACAAGAAAGTAAAGCTTCTGTCAGCAATTCAATTTCCAACCCTCCTTTCTACGAAGTATTTTAAACTGGCAATGAACAATTCATTCCCAACTAAGCGTATCTACGATGCCTAAAGCTCGAAGCAAATCTTTTTTTTAGTTTAATTTCCAGAGAAGCCCATTAGGCTGTCTCTGTGTAACGGGATTCCCCCCCCCCCAAATGACTCATTGAGGTGCTTCTCCTCCTTCATTTTACTACAAAAAAAGGTTTATTTATTTACAGTGAAATATTACAGGCTGACTCCTCCACTTTTAATAGAAAATGCACAGTTGTGTCAAGGAAACAATAGATTATCTATGCCTTTTAGGCATCCAATTGTCAGGAGGAGGAAAGTGCACTGCGATAATGTGCGGAGGACCCATAATCCATGGGTAGGCTTGTCACTGGGATTCGTGAGTTATTAAATCCCTGGGAAATCAGTCCTGTTACCATGTGGAGGCAAAGCGAATTTGTGTGGAGATTAAATGTGTGAAGGGGAAGGGCCATAGCTCAGTGGAAGACCATCTGCTTTGTGCACAGAAGGTCCCAGGCTCAATCCTGGCATCTCCAGGTATGGCTGGGAGACACAGCTGCCTGGGCCCTTGGAGAGTTGGTGCCAAGGAAAATACTAAGGTGGATGGACCCACATTCTTACTCATGTTAAGGCAACTCCTTGTATTCCTGATCCAGGGGCAGATCTACTATGAAATTAATGAAGCTTAAGCTTCAGGGCCCCCAGAAGCGACTTTAGTCCATATTGCTTTTTTAAAAAATGGGTCTAGTAGACTCAATTTGAGTTGCATGACTCAAATTGATTTTTGTTTTGTTTTGGTTTTATATATTTCAACAATCCAGAAGTCTGAGAGGCAGTAGCACAGCTGTTGTCGAGGTTGTTGCAAACAACACATTGAAGAAGATGACAGTGGTTAGCTAGACCTCATTGCTGGTTGTGAAGGGCCCCCATAACAGCTCAAGCTTCAGGCCCCAAAATACGTACGGTAGGTCCACCACTGTTTCTGAGACTGGATTCCTAAGCCACCTGGATCCCTCCACCCCATACCCCCTTTTAGAGTAAATTTTTCTTAGGGCCTTTAGAGAAAAATACAAAACTGAATATCAAATGTCTTTTCCTCTTTTTTGTTCAGACTAAGACTTGATCTAAATACAACAAAAACATAAAGAGAAGAGGGGAGAAAGGACTAGAGAAAAGGAAAAAGAGAGAAATAAAGAAAAAGAAGTAGAAAAGAGGTAAAAAGAGAGAGAAAAATAAAATTCAGCAGGTAAGTGACTGCCTTACGCGGTTGGCGGGTGGCGCTGTGGGTAAAACCTCAGTGCCTAGGGCTTGCCGATCGCATGGTCGGCGGTTCGAATCCCCACGGTGGGGTGAGCTCCTGTCTTTCGGTCCCAGCTCCTGCCCACCTAGCAGTTCGAAAGCACCCCTAAGTGCAAGTAGATAAATAGGTACCGCTTTATAGCGAGAAGGTAAACGGTGTTTCCGTGTGGTGCGCTGGTGCTGGCTCGCCAGAGCAGCTTCGTCACGCTGGCCACGTGACCCGGAAGTGTCTCCGGACAGCGCTGGCCCCTGGCCTCTTAAGTGAGATAGGCGCACAACCCTAGAGTCGGACACGACTGGCCCGTACGGGCAGGGGTACCTTTAAGTGACTACCAGTTCTTTGTCTGTCCAGTATATGTAAACAATATTTACTTCATCCACTCCAATATAACACCCAACAAAGCCACTTTCTATAAGCAAACATAATCTTCAATCCTGAAATCCAAATGTCATTAATTCTTTTTCTTTTTCACACAAAAAGTCTATGAGAGGTTTCCAGTCTTTAACAAATGTTAACAATGACTTTTCTCTGATTAAACATGTCCATGTCGCCATCTCAGCTAGGTCTGCTAGTTTAAAAAGCCATTCTTCCATTGTTGGTAATAATGGGTCCTTCCATCTTTGGACATATAAAACTCTTGCATCCGTAATCATATACAGTGGTACCTTGGTTTAAGTACTTAATTCGTTCCGGAGGTCCGTTCTTAACCTGAAACTGTTCTTAACCTGAAGACCACTTTAGCTAATGGGGCCTCCTGCTGCTGCCGTGCTGCCGGAGCACGGAGTCTGTAACCTGAAGCGTATGTAACCTGAAGCGTATGTAACCCGAGTACCACTGTATTGTAACAAAGTTACATACCGTAGTCCCTTTCTAACCTTTGACAGTTATTTTCAAGACTTTGAGCCAGTAAAGAGAAACTCCTTTCTGGGTGATGTACAAGAAACCACCTTGTCACGTTCTCCCACTCCAGCCTTACACCTCTTGGAACCAGGAGACAACAACTGTGGAGAAGATGCCACAGCATGAATTCATGCTGCTCTGGAAAGAGAAACAGCTCTTTGTGGCTCCCACTCTTCAAACATAATGTAAAAGGAAACAACAGAGGGAAATGGAAAGGTTTTGGTTCAAGGGTTCTTTGCTACTGGTGCATGCTAGCCATTGTAGTAATAAATAAATGTATTATTGTTATTGAATGGGCAAGGCTCCCAGTAACACTAAACCTGATCATATTGGGGTTTGATGACAACACTGAGAAGATACCAAAAGGGAGAAAAACCCTGTGAAAATGGTCAACAGATTGAAGATGCTATATGTTCTGAATCCATACTAGGGATAAGTATTTGAATATAGGTCATAATTGCTTCCCTGCCGTAGATTTCCCTCCAACACACACACACATCTGGGTCACAACAGCACTGTGATAATGGTTGTTTTTTAAAGTAAAGATAAGTTCTTGGTGCTATAAACTGCACAGTTTAATCAATCATCTCCCATTTCTACAATCGCAAATCCATTGCCATTTACAGCGCAGTAAGTCACTAGAAAAAGAGAGGGAGGGAGGGAGACTGTGGCTACAGTCCAGCCCGGATTTAAACCCATTGAAATCAATGAAATTAAAGCACACCTAACTATTTCCTGGACTGTGTCTATTGTGAAGGACTAATCTGATCTCCTAAAGGGCAACACAGCATTGGGGAGATAATCAGAATGTGAGCAGAACAGAGAAAGAGTAAAGAAAGAAATTGCCTGGCCATTAATACTAAATAATGTACTTAGGAGGTTTTAATTCAAAAGATAAGAAAATATGCTAGACGTTAGGAATTGAAAAGTGTCTGTCAGTCAAAAATGCTGAAACAAAAAATGTAAATCAGGAAGACAAAGCTAGGGATTAACAAACACACACACACACACACACACACACACACACACACACACACGGTAACCAATATAAAACCTGCAAGGTTTAGAAAACAATGTGACAAAAGCAGAAAACAATGTGACAAAAGCAGAAAATAATCACTTCATTCATGAATAGCTTCTCATAAAATATCTCAAAGCAATTTCACAATAAAACATCAGCAGTATAAACATTCAAACAATTTCGTATATAAAACAATTATAACAATTAAAAATATTTTAAAAACCATTTCCAAATTTAAAAACAATTTAAAACACTTTCATATGTAAACACAATTTCAGATCCGAGTGGGGAGGGGGGGGAGCAAGAAAGACTGGCATAAAAAACACACACACTCCACTTCAAAGGTTTGTTGAAAAAAGGAAGGAATGTCTTTAATACATACTCCCACTCCTGAGTCAAGGTTTGTTGATAGGTACCAGGAGGGAGTTCCAAGGATCCAGTCCTTATACTTTATGAAATGAAACTTTTGATGAGATAGCATCTGCACGAGGTACAAAATAATACAGTAAAGTAACATATGATAGATAGATAGATAAATTTATTGTCATTGTCCGTATATACACAGTATACACAACAACGAAAATCAAACACCCACCCAAAGACCGGGTTCACATATACATTTGCACATATCTCCGAACTCTCATCCTATTTAGACATAATCTATAAAACATAACATAATCCAGAATATAGCATGACCTATTAAAAACATAACATAACCTAAAACCTATCTCATTTCTTCCACTCCCTACTTACAGTGGTACCTCAGATTACATACACTTCAGGTTACATACGCTTCAGATTACAGACTCCACTAACCCAGAAATAGTGCCTCAGGTTAAGAACTTTGCTTCAGGATGAGAACAGAAATCGTGCTCCGGCGGCGTGGCGGCAGCAGGAGGACCCATTAGCTAAAGTGGCGCTTCAGGTTAAGAACAGTTTCAGGTTAAGTACGGACCTCTGGAACGAATTACAGGTAAGTACTTCACCTGAGGTACCACTGTACTGAAAACTCAATGAGCAACAATGTTACTAGAATATCATTGCACAAATACTGCCTTTGCTGGATCTTCTCAAATTCCCCCTAATCGAGCATTCTGCTGTCAAAAGTGGCCAGTCAATTAAGCCCTCGTCAAATGTTACAATTAGGGTCAGGGGTGCCAAGCTGAGTAAAATATCGTGGTGGCCCAGGCAAGCCCTGCCCCACATAATCAACTACGTGACGTGGTGTGCACACACAGCATTTGAATGGCAATGCCTTTTAACTTTTTTTTGGGGGGGGGTGTCTGGCCCACTCAAAATTTTGTTGTGGGAGCCAAAGCCCTCACAGCCCCTAGGAGTTGGCTCCTATGATTGGGGTAAACATGAAGTGCTGGGCAGCGAGGGGAAAATTCACCAGTTCCATCTCCTATTATTATCTCCATTGGCTCCCAACTCACAGAGGACAAAGGTCAGAAGTGGGTAGCCATCTACACTTGTGCAGGCTCCTCATGTATTTTAGAACCCTGGAAATCCCCCGCCCCCAGTTCAGAACTTAGCCCAAAGGTGACAAGAAATAGCAAGGCTAACTGGAAGAATCCGACAGCAGGACGATGATAAATTCCAAAAAGGATGGTCCAAATTTATGGTATACTCAGAGAAAACTGTACATAAAATAAAGACACTCACAGGACTGAAATAAAACTCATAACGTTTATTGTAAACATTTGGTTAGACCACAAGATGTAATGCTGTCATATAATAAGGAATGTATGTCTAAAGTATAATACAAAAATGTATTAAGGAATTATAGACACTTATAGAAGGTATATATAGTAATGACGCTTAAGTAAGAGCAATGTAGAGAAACCAGAAGAGGGGTGGAGGCAGTGGCGTAGCGTGGGTTGTCAGCACCCGGGGCAAGGCAAGTAATTTGCGCCCCCTAACCCGTGGATTTGCACCCCCTAACCCGTGGATTTGCGCCCCCTAACCCTAACACCCAGATGTTGCGCCCGGTGCGGCCGGCCCCCCTGCACCCCCCACGCTACGCCACTGGGTGGAGGGAAGTTAATTCCGATAAGATATAGATGTAAAGGAGAATAATATTGTTAAGATGTGTTGTGTTTAAGATATTTGGAAAAAAATAATAAAAATTATTGGGGGGGGGGGAACAAAGGTGAGAAGAATGGCAATGGAGGGAACACAGCCATCCCATGTCCACTGACGGAGTGCGGGGGCAGCACACTGCCCCCAGCAGCATGATCACCAGGGTGCCATCGTGGCTGACCCCCCGCCCGTGCTGGGTGCCCCGCCCCCCCAGGTGGAGTGCCATGCCCCCAGGATGCACGCCAGCCCCGTCCCCGCCTGCTCTCCACCCCCTGGTGCCAGAGCATGAAGCACCGCCACTGCCCATGTCTTCGCCCTATTTATAAATGCCTAAAGAAGGCTTTTAGGGACACGGGTGGCGCTGTGGGTAAATCCTCAGTGCCTAGGACTTGCCAATCGCATGGTCGGCGGTTAGAATCCCCGCGGCGGGGTGAGCTCCCGTGTTTCGGTCCCAGCTCCTGCCCACCTAGCAGTTCGAAAGCACCCCTAAAAGTGCAAGTAGATAAATAGGTACCGCTTTCTAGCGGGAAGGTAAACGGCGTTTCCGTGTGCTGCGCTGGTGCCGGCTCGCCAGAGCAGCTTCGTCACGCTGGCCACGTGACCCAGAAGTGTCTCCGGACAATGCTGGCCCCCGGCCTCTTAAGCAAGATGGGCGCACAATCCTAAAGTCGGACACAACTGGCCCGTACGGGCAGGGGTACCTTTACCTTTACCTAAAGAAGGCTTTAGTTAGTTTTTCGAGACACTTAAGGGTTGGCTCAGTTTGTTGCCTGGGCAAATGGACCTCTTTCCCCCCAGCACTTCAATTCAAGGTGCATAACATCCCATGATGGCCAAGTTCTGTGACCCCATTTGGGAAGAAAATCCAACATGTGCCTCCATATGCATGCCGGATTGTCAATGTTGCTTTGTGGTAGCTCACGATTTTAGCAATTTGGGCAATCGCTATAACATAACATATTTAAACTAAATACAAAAGATAAATACACTAGTAAAAGAGCACACTTGTGAGTATGTGGGAGAAAGCTACATTATTGTCAAGGAAATAAGTGATGTGTTAAGTTCAGGTGTCATTACATAAACTGCATGAATAAGCTATAGAACAGAGTTATTGTAAGTGCTTCCAATAACACCTTGAAAGTGCACCAAGATATATTTATTTTATAGATGGTGCACCACTTATTTTTAACATGGTTTGTTGATCAAAGAAGAGAGAGAGAGAGAGAGAGAGAGAGAGAGAGAGATATTTAGGCACTTCAATTTTATTTTGATCCTTCTACTTTGACTTTCATAACTCTTCATTTTAAATGAAGGTCTTACAGAAAAGCAAGAAGAAAAATAACCCAGCAGGTTCGCCCCTACCTTTTAATGACACATTCACTACAGTGGTTGATAGGACTCTTCATATCGCTGTCACCCTGTGCCTTTGCCCCATGGACAATGAAACAAAATGCATACCTGAATCAGAAAAAGAGGAACACTAGAAAGCAAATTACAGACACAATTCCATTACCAATCAAATATTATACTGTAATTCCAGCATGTATTATGTTGAGATTCCTTTAGAAGGCAATCTCATGACCTGGCACTGGGACGTAGTAATATAAACAGTTTTACAGAGTCACTGCTACCAGATATAGAAAATAAGGATACGAGCTCTCCTTCAAGTAGCTCTACAGCAAAACTCTCCTCTTTTTCAGGGTTTGATGGTTGCTGGGGGTCTAGCTCTGAAATACCGGTAAAAAAGGTAAAGGTAAAGGACCCCTGACAGTTAAGTCCAGGCCCAAATGACTTTGGGGTTGCGGCACTCATCTTGCTTTACTGGCCGAGGGAGCCAGCATTTGTCCGCAGACAGTTTTTCCAGGTCATGTGGCCAGCATGACTAAGCTGCTTCTGGCAAAACCAGAGCAGCGCACGGAAATGCCGTTTACCTTCCCGCCGGAGCGGTATCTATTTATCTACTTGCACTTTGATGTGCTTTCGAACTGCTAGGTTGGCAGGAGCTAGAACCGAACAACGGGAGCTCACCCCGTCATGGGGATTCGAACTGCTGACCTTCTGTTCGGCAAGCCCTAGGCTGTGGTTTAGACCCCAGCACCACCCGCGTCCCTGGTACATGTAACAAAATCCAGGCTAGTCCCCATCACCCCACCTCCAGGGCCAATTTTGTGAAATGGGCAAACTCTTCCTGCTTGATAAATATTGGGACTACTAGGACATGAGATGGAGCTTTGGGGAGGTTATGAGGGGTGAGCAAATTGATCTGTTTCCCAATCTCCCTCCCCTGCTCCTATTCAAAAGCAATGGAGCACTGAAACAGCTCTGGGGAACCAGTGGAGAGGGTGCTGAGTACCAGCATTGCTGGGCATGTTCAGTGGAGGTCCTTCTAAGCCCCTTGGGTTCTCTGTTGCCTCCAAACTGGCTGATCACTGGTGCTGGGCCTGATAGGAGATGTTTTGATGGTCATGCGCAAGGAATGTGTTCTAAGCTAAGAGCAGAAGTCAGGTGTGCCAAGTTAAGGAAAGGGTTAGCATGTGACAGATCTTGGAGGGCAAATTGACTCCCTTTTCCACAAGTGCTCCCCCGGAAAAACAATCATGGAAGGATTTCACCCTAATATTATTTCACCACTGGTGGGAAAGTTCATATCCTATACGTAACTCCCATCACTCTGCAAGACAAATCTAAGGATTTTTTTTTAAAAAAAACACCTATCAGTCTTTATAATCATATTAGCTATTATTCCAACCTCACTCAGACCAAATATGATAAATGCTTTTGTAACGAGGGGGAAATGAGAAAGATATTTGAGTGCCAAGTATTAATTTCTTTCTTTTGCTCTTCCTTGGAGTCAATGTCTCTCTGGATTTTTTGCTGGGTTCATCACTGTGATATGGAACCATTTCATTTAATGAGAAACGCTGGAGAATATTTTATCCTAATTGCTCGGTGACACCTAGGAGTGGAGCTCAGTTCATGCTCCTAAGCAACAGACTGTACAGCCCTATCTATCTTCTGTCAGCTCTACCTTCAAGTCTGTAATAGTGAAATTGCTATTGAACAAAGGCTGCAATCCTAAGCACACTTACTGGGGAGTAAAGATGTCAGGAGTCATTTTAAAAAGACACTTTTAATGGTGAGTGCTGTGCTAATTTCTCACAATTAAGTGAGGGCTAAGCAAGGACCCCCTCGCCACTTTTGCTGCTATCTACTTCTCCTTTCCCTGAACCCCAAGGTTCCTCAAACTTACCTGAAATAGGAGATTGGTGGTGGGTCTGGCAGAGGCAGCAGCAGGGAGTCCCTTGTCTTGACAGAGCATCATGTCCCTGTCAACTAATAATGAAATTTGGTGCACATCCTACACTCCAACTTTATGCATACAAAACGTTGGTACTGTAGACACACAAGTCCTGCTTTACAAACATTAACTATGCAAAAATTCACTTATTCGAACTCAAGGACGCGCTCTCCCGTAAGCCACAGTATCTGGAGGACGCCACGCCAGCGGCCGCCATGCACATCTTCGCACCAACAGTGTGGGCGTGCGCTGCGGCGACAGTGGACCTGGAGGCGGTGCGACGAGCGTTGCAGAATGACTCCTTCGCGCAAGCAAAGATGGCAGAGATGCAAAGGGGCACGGCAGCGACCGACGGGTTCCAGCTGAGAGATGGATTGCTCATCCGTAAAGGGGCCATCTACGTGCCGGGAGACGAACTTCGCGCCAAGGTACTGCATCAGCTGCACGACGCGCCCACTGCCGGGCACTTTGGCAAGGAGAAGACGGTGGAATTAGTCGCCAGGGATTTCTGGTGGCCCGGAATGAGAGGGGAGGTCGCGGACTACGTGGCGAGGTGCGACACCTGCCAGAGGGCCAAACCAGTGCACAGACCGCCGGCCGGACTGTTGGAACCGCTGCAAACTCCGGTCGAACCATGGGAGAGAGTCGCCCTGGACTTCGTCACGGATCTGCCCAGCTCGAGGGGCAAGACGGCCGTGCTGGTGGTGGTGGACTTGTTCTCCAAGATGGCACATTTCATCCCGTGTGCGAAGGTGGCCACGGCGGAACAAACCGCCAAACTGTTCATAGACCACGTGCTCAAGGTTCACGGTCTGCCACGGTCTATTCTGTCCGACCGCGGGCGGCAGTTCATCTCGAATTTCTGGCAGAAGCTGATGGGCTTCCTAAACGTCAAGATCAACCTGGCGTCGGCGAGACACCCGCAGACCAACGGGCAAGCGGAGCGGGTCAATGCCATCATGCAGCAGTACCTGAGATGCTATGCGAATCAACAGCCTGCGACGTGGGTGGATTACCTGCCGCTCGCCGAGTTCGCCTACAACAACACGACGCACGTGTCCACGGGGGTCACGCCGTTCTTCGCCAACAACGGGAGGCACCCCAGAACCTTCCCGGGACTGGAAAGAATGGTGGAGGGGGAGCCGCAGACAGCAGATGCGTTCGCGTCGGAGTTGCAGGAGGTCCACGATCAGCTGCGGCGGCACCTGGAGCTGGCCAAACACGCATACAAGGTGCAGGCAGACAAACACAGAAGGGTTGGTGAAGAGATCCATGTGGGAGACTGGGTCTGGTTAGCAGCCCACGCAGTGCCGGCCAGGTCGTTGGCCAAGAAGAAACTAGGGCATAAGCAACTGGGGCCCTACCAAGTCGAAGAGCAGGTCAACCCGGTGGCTTTCAGGCTGGCGCTTCCAGAGGGTTCCAGAATGCATCCGGTGTTCCACAGATCGGTGCTCACTCCCTACAAGGCACCGCACAGGTTTCAGGAACCAGGAACGGCGCCGAGTCCGCTCCGAGAGGGAACCGGGCAACGGGGAGTGGCACAGGAGGTGCGCATCAACGAAGTCACGGAGATTTTGGACTCCAGATGGGGGGAAGAGGGGGTAGAATACCTTCTCGCTAAGGAGGGCACCCCGGCCAGTGCCAACAGCTGGGTGCCGGGCTACGCTTTAGACGAACCTCTGCTCAAGGAAGAGTTTCATGCCCTCTTCCCACATAGGCCAATGCCAGCGGACTTTTTCGACGACTGGCTTTTCACGCCCACGCTTTCAGCCAGCACGTTCCGGGGGTTCGACTCGGATG
Organism: Podarcis vaucheri; assembly: GCF_965113315.1. NCBI lineage: Eukaryota > Metazoa > Chordata > Lepidosauria > Squamata > Lacertidae > Podarcis > Podarcis vaucheri. The sequence continues at coordinate 39,879,416 of NC_138749.1, forward strand.
AGGAACCGACACGAGACGCCAGTTCCCCGGAGGGGTCGCCCTCGGGATCTGCTTCAGAACCCTCGTATTGGTGGGATGATCGACCAGAGGAGCAGTGGCGCAGAAAGTGGCTGGAGGGTCCAGGACGAGCAACGTCTCCAGAAGGAAGCGAGGGAGAGACGGACATGGACGTTTTCGGGGACGACCAGGGTTTCGAGCACGGCGGCACAGAGATGGAAGCAGAGGTGACCGTCGTCGACGAGAGCAGGGAGGAAGAACCGGAAGACTTCAGATGGAGGCCCGCCACGGGAAGCGAACTGTACCCGACATTCGTCCCCTTGACACGGCAGCACCCAGCTCCCGCACTGGAAGAAGGGGAGGGGGGAAGAGGGGGCTTCGAGGGGGGGATGGATGTCAGGGGTTCAGGAGCAGAGGCGAGGGCAAGGGAGGAAACAGAGAGCGAGGGGGAGGAGGCAGAAGAAAAGATGAGTGATGACGACGACCCGAGATCTCCGAGTCTTTCCAGTGAATCAGAAGATTCACAAAAAGGAGCACCAGTGGCCAGGGCAAGGGGGGAGACTAGGGGGACACCCCAGGAAGATAGAGCCAGAGGGGACTCAGAGGGGAGCAGTTGGAAATCGGGACCAGCGTCACCGCCAGAGAGCAGGGAAGAGGAAGGGCGCCAGGGATCAAGCGCTGGCAGCTCACAACAGGAGGGAGGGCACGAGTCAGGAGTGGCCACACCTCCATCGGGGAGCGAAGAGACGGTTAGACGGAAAGTGGAATGTTGGGCGCGCGCGCCAAGTTCAAATGCACAGGAAGGTGGCGCAGTAGGCAGCCCGGAAAGGGAGCCAGGTCCTAAAGCCCGGCGCAAGGAGACAGAAGGGTCCGGGGGGTCAGCGTCAGAAGAATCCCGGAAGGAAGAGACCCCGGGGGGCAGAGGGACCCAGAGGAGAACTGTCAGGCGGAAAAGGTGGAGCAGGGCTAGGATATTAAGTTGGTGCACAAGGGGCGGAGACTCAGACGGAGCTTCGCCGATCTAAGCATAAGACGTAGCGTTGCACGCAGCAGCTTGAGGATGCAGACTGTAACTCAATAAAGACTTTTATTTAATGATCGCTGGCTAGCGTGATCCTCTGTGAGCTAGGATCTGGAAGCAACCCTGACAGCATTGCATTCTGGAAGCGGGACGTGTATACTGCTTTATATTCATTACTGACATTTATCTGCCAAGGCTACCTACTTTGACTGTTGCAGTGGTGTTTTGCTCCTTTGGGAAATTAATCTCACATCTTCACATCTTTGGAGTCTTGTACTTTACTCGCTTACATTAAAGTTTTAAATTCGATATACCTGTAGAACAATGTGGTAGGCAAATGTATAATTTGGAGTTAACATTTCAGAAATATTATTTGCCAAGGCATGCCACAAAACTCGATGGAAATTGCATGCGCTTTGGGCTTGCTTAACTAACACAATTTAACCATGACTCAAAAGGCAGAGCTGCACACAAACATTTTCCCCTACCAATTGCAGAGCTCTAATCAGACTGCAGTTCCTCCCACTCCAGAATTACTTGGCATATTGCTGGGAACCAATGATTGGAGTAGCCTCAAGTCTTGGATTAATTCCTTCAGTTTGTAAAGGTGGGGTACGCAGAGTTTGATTTTCCTCCCATTGGATTGGGGCACCAAATTCCTTGATTTTCTAATGTAACTTACTAATTTTCTTGTGCTAACTGTCTTGAGTATACACAACATTTCACGTGGTATTTTACAAAGGTCTTACAATCAAAGCAAATATTTAGTTAATTTTTATACTGAGTCATATTTCAACAGAAATCGCATAAGTAGTTTACGAATCCCTTCAAAAAGGAATCAATGTAGGAAAAACAACACAAATGGCCCATTTAAAACCAAACAATACCACTCCTACTCCTCATCATAGCAATAATATTTCCACATTTTAAACAACAAAATTAAATGATGTTCTAAAAATGTACATAAGTAAAAACAACTTAGAGCCACAGGAACAAATCATGTGCAAAACATCAAAATATATCAAGATACATCAAAATGTAATACATCAAAAAGTCAAGTGGTGTTTTTTTAAGGGGCAAATAATACAACTGAAATCTGTCACTTACACATAATTAATCTATAACACAACCCACACATACACAGAAACAATTTCTTCATGCCTACCACATCACTCCATCAATTCAATTCTCACTTTAAGGTGCTGTGGTCTAAACCACTGAGCCTTTTGGGCTTGCCGACTGGAAGGTCAGCGGTTCAAATCTGAGCAATGGGGTGAGCTCCCGTTGCTCTGTCCCAGCTTCTGCCAACCTAGCAGTTCAAAAACATAACAGTGTGAGTAAATAAATAGGTACCACTGCGACGGGAAGGTAAACAGCATTTCTGTGCGCTCTGACACTCGTCATGGTGTCCTGTTGTGCCAGAAGTGGTTTGGTCATGCTGGCCACATGACCCGGAAAGCTGTCTGTGGACAAACACCAGCTCCCTTGGCCTGAAGTGAGATGAGCACTGCACCCCATAGTCAAATTTGATTGGACTTAACCATTCAGGGGTCTTTTGCATTTACCTTTACCTTTAATGAAACACTCCAGTGTTGAACTAAGAACTAAAAAAATAGGGAGGACAAATCAGATGCAGGCCTAAATATCCATCACATACCTATAAGATTCCCCCACCTGCAATCTTCCCTTGAAGCCTTCTCTCCCCAAATAGAGTAAGTTTCAAAGTTACATTTTCAGACTCAGAGATATTTTAAAAAGCCACTTGGAGAAGCTAACTGAAGAGTTGCTTAACACGAGACGTCTTCCTACTGCACACAAGGTATTTTTCTGTCCATTCCCTTTAAAAGAGAAACCTCAGTGGAGTTTACAAAGTAATTTGAGATACAGGAAGCAGCTTTATGGAAACCTACTCCAATGTTAAGGCATGTGGTTAGCTGACACTTTCAAGCCTTTGAATCATGGCAAATGAGAGACTTCTATCCATCCATTGTAATATATCTTTCCCCCCCTGAAGTCTTAATGCCCATTTTGTGAAATAGGCATTCTGAGATTGTGCACTGAACTTCTCAAGCATGTTATATAATGTTTATAGCTCATGGTTCTATGGCCATTTTTCTTTTATGTAGCTAAAATGCCCAACACCATTGGGATTGTCTGGCCTTGAGCGGCATTATTTCAATAAGAACATGGCATGTTTATTTGTGTTCCTGCAGGTTCTCCTCATGGTGAGGAGGTGGAGTCCACTGTATTCCTCAGGTTGCACATGACTCATCATAGCAGCTTGGGGAGAAACTTAAAGTCCTGTCAAAAATGAGTGAGTTTTGGTCTCCAAATCATACTGCCAGTTTTCCTGAGCTATAGTGCCAAAATGAAAAGGAAAAAAAACCCACATCCCACCTCTAATATCTTCATCCTTTAAAAACCAACAACTCAGTATACATTTTCCCTAAGACATTCAGTACCTATGATTCAGTAGCTGTCTATTCTGTACATATAGAACTGCTCTGACTCTCTATTATCAAAATGCAAACTAAAAATTCAGAAATTCAAATTTTACCATTGTTACTGTATGTGATGTAGTGTTGCGCCCCCTCAAAATTGTTCCCAACAATTGTTCTTCATCAGTTTATAAGTAAAGAAATTGCATTTGGAAATTTTCATGAATAAGTCTGTGGTGGTTAGGAATTGGGTAACCCTTAGTCTTGGCTGGAGAGGAGGTTGTAGTTCCTACCTGCCCCTCCTTGGTTAATGGTTTCCTGTTAAGGGGATCCGTGACACCCAGGTCTGACACCCAGTCTGACACCCAGGTGAGGGCTAGGGTCAAAGCACACCTCCAACAGGGACCCATCAGGGGGTACCCCTATTTGATGTAGGTCATAGGGTCCCCTTAGTGGTGGTTTATCCTTAGATGCACTCCTAGCAGATGGGCTGGAGTGGAATAATTTGGCTTCACTCAATGCGTATGCCAAACCATTCACACCTGTAACCAATAATAAGTTGTGGCCTATTTGAACCCATAAACCTATATGCTGTTGTCTGGTTTGGTTATGTACTCCGTAGGGAACTGCAGGGTCACAGGCTTTTGTCCATGCTTAGCTTAATTTTGAGGTGACCAGGCTTGTGAGCATCCTTTCCCCATTTTATAAATGTATTACTCATGGTCTTCAGCCTTCACGGGTATCAATGCTTTATTGAAAGCCCTGTGGGAAGCCTCATGAGATAACTCCTCCAATAGGGCTTTTCCAAACTTCCCAGGTGGTCATGTTTCAATTAAAGTCTGAAGAAAATATCATGAGGTAACTTCTATAATTTGGACCGCTACAGTATTTGCATCAAGAGACCCTTTACTTCCTTTTGCACAATACAGTAACTTGTTTATCTGTTACCTAAGAGAAGATAGAGGAACCAATTTATGTTCTAAGGTCATCCCAAATTCAGCATCACTGACAATCTTCATTTAAGGCAGCATTGCATTATGAGAACCACAACTTATTCCACGAAGGCAGCCATATCCATATTCACACCGACAACTCACATTTATTCATAAGCCTATCTATGTGCTCATTTATTCCACATTTGTCTCTTTCTCATTCACCTTGACACTGGAACCACTTAACATTTTGTATCAAGAGTGGACTGACCTACATGGTACCTTATCCCCAGATGAAATTGCTCTCCTTGCCTGAATGTAGTGCTTAGTGCTGGTCGCCATGAGTGTCCTTCTTGATCATGTTGAGAGTTTACTTCCCAGCACCAGATGTTTCTTGAGACATTTATCATTGGTGTGGAAACTCTCCATGTATCTGGAATATTTGTTGTTGTTGGTTTTTGTTACTACTGCTGCTGCTTTATCAATTAATGAATCATCTTCCAAATGAGTCTCAATGTGATTGACATGAAAAGTGCTAAAAATAGCTTTAGGAACTGCACAAAAAATGGCAACTGAAGAACGGTTTTTAAAAACACAGAATAAACACCCTAAGGCAGAAGCCTTTTCATTCAGCTGGAAGAGCTTGTCAAAACAAAAGTGTCTTTGATTGTTTTCAGGAAGTACAAATATCTCAACAGGGATAATGTTCCACAAAACAGGGGCAGCCACACTGAGAGCTTGTCAGGAAACAGGAGAGAGATTCCTCTTCTCTAGGTGATGAAGTAAGAGAACTCTGAACCAGAAGTGGCAGAATACTTCCACCTTTGCTTAAAGCAGCACCTTCCAGAGTGGGTGGAGCTAATAATTAGGTTACAGCAGCTGCCCAGTCTCCATTTGTTCCTTGCTGAAGCAACATCAGAGTGCTGTGTTCCTAGAGCACAGACTGAGCCTTGACCTGCCTCCATCCTGTCTTGTCTTGCATCCATCATTGACCTTGTCTCAGAAGAGGTCAAAGCTCTGCCCTGAATTCTTGTACGCTGAGTTCTTGTGGCTTCTGATATTTTAGGGACTCTCTGAGTACAGGGACCTACGGAGTATACTTGGGATCAGATAGTCTCTTAAGGAACCTGATTCTGACCAGCTTTATAATTCATGGGCCAAAATAAACATTATAGAAGGGCAAGGAGTGTGACTACAGAGACAATGTTTGCTTTGGGACCTACTGTCCCTCTAGAGAGTGTATATGCTGGATTTAGCATATAGAAGAAAGTACTATTTGAAGGTTCATGTAAAAGATAGAAAACACCCTTATTAGCTGCTCCCAATTATGAATTCAATGGCAGGATAGCTGTGCCTGGGGAAGCAGCTCAATGCTTCCAGGTTAAATCCCTGATGTCTTCAGGTAGGGCTGGGTGAAATCCTGTTTGAGACCCTCGAGAGATTCTGCCAGTCAATGTCAACAATATTGAGCCAGATGGACATGTATTCTGACTTGATGCAAGACAGCTTTCAATGCTCCTAAGACACCCCACTTTCTAAGCAACTTTAATATATTAAATGTAGTCCTTCCCTCCTGCCCATTGTGTGGAAATTGACAACAGGACAGTGAAATTGGATTCTACATGCTCTAATGGTGGCCAAGAGACTGATACGGATGCCTTTGGAAGAACAGAAGTGTGATTCTCTTAACCAATGGCTTGACAACATTGGCAACATATGAACAGATAGCTTACAGACACCGACTTTCTTTGGATAAATGAAATTCTCTTAATAAAATAGCAATGTAAAAATGAGAAAATCTCTTCCTTCCCACCCTTTACTGCCCCATCTGAAAACATTAACTAGTGTTCCAGCCCTTATCTAAACAGCAATTATCATTATAATCCTTATTTCCAGGTTTATGCAGACAGAGAACTGAGGATTACCTGAAAAGAAGCGGGGTCTTGAGCAGTGGCATAACGTGGGGGGTGCAGGGGGGCTGGCCGCACCGGGCGCAACATCTGGGGGCGCATGCTCGCACTCGTAGCTCTCTGCCCCTACCTGGCTCCACGGGTTAGGGGGCGCAAATTACTTGCCTTGCCCCGGGTGCTGACAACCCACGCTACGCCACTGGTCTTGAGAACCTTGCTTTGCAATTTTGTCCAATTAACCCAGAAGGAATACTATCCCTTGATATACCAAACCAGTCACTTAATGATGCAGCAGGACAAGGTATTGTCAAGAGCAACCACCTCATTGGATAGTGAGCCTGTTTCATGAGCATACATTGGGTGAAAAAGGAAAACATTATCCAAGACTGGACTTATTATGTATCACTGCAGAATTAGGAATCTGGATTTCTAGCTCCTCCATACAAAGAGAATGGCCTGTTGCCCTTTTGGTGAGAGTCAGACCATTCCTTTAGTAGCAGGTTAATTGAGTAACATACCAGATAATGCGGAATAATAACTATGTAAAAAGTGCAACGCTCAGTCAGTTACCTGGTCAAAAAGGTTATAATTACCATTTAGTAAGGGTAAGAGGAAAATGATGGGCAAATATATACAAAAGAGAAAATCTAATTGGTTTCTTAAAATAAAAAATATATAATTTTGTCAAAAGAACCACATCAATTTGCAATTACCCAAATTCTGTCACTCCTCTCTGTATATTTATTTCTGAAACTTCCAAAGTGAATTGAAGTGTTAGATTGCATGCTACATGCACCATCAAATACTTTGTTTTAACAGGTAGATGAGCATTACTAGGCAGTGTGTTAGCAATTAAAATAAACTACAAATATAGATAGTACAGATTTTTAAAGTGTTCATACCCCTTTTAGCTGTCTATAGTTCTGACTGTGTGTGTCATGTGTCATGTTATTCCGTTACCTCTTTTTCTATAAAAATAGCTCTCTGTGTGAGTGTGTGAGTGTGTGTGTGTGTGTGTGTGTGTGTGTATATATATCTCCAGTTTGTGTAAGCTGTCCAGGAAATTTTAAAATCTACGGGCTGGAGTATAAAGCATGTTGAATAACTAGATAGTCAGTAATCATGGATCAAAGCAGAGATGTGCTTTGGTGTGAAACAAAATATGGGAAAAACAGTGTGAATCTTGCAGTTCTGTGGGAAGAGGGGCGTGTTTTTATATCACTGCAGAAGAAAAGGCCCTAGTAACATTCCAATGAATTACTTTTTACAGGGTCTCATTGAAAATGTCTTGTGCTACTAAGGTTATCCCTAGACAATTTTTTCAATGCTATTTCTTTTAGTGGTTCTTGTAAAGCGACACTGCAGTCACAGCTCATTGCCTCCAGAGCTTTCCACCAGTAATCCAGGTTAGTCTTTGATGCTTAAAACAAAAATAGTCTATTATTTTTATATATATTTTAATGGAACTCATGACATTGGTACTCTATTCCCCTCAGTGTTTGCTTTATTTCTTTTCCTGCTCTCTCTCATATGGGCATTTGTTGCTTTGGTATTGTAAATAAGGCAGATTCGTCCTTGCACAGATGTTTCACATCCAGGTTCACAGGCAAAATAAATACTGGTATTCTTAGAGGAATGGATCCTATTGTCAAAATATCAATACATATTGTGGTATTATTTGCTCTTGCACAAGCTGTCAAAATTTCAACCATGATGTCAATGATGTTTTTAAATAAATAAATAATCAAAGACAGGGTTATTAGTTAATGATATTGTTAATTTCTTAGTCTGAGTGTATGTTGGTGTGAGTTTGGGATTTTTAAATGGTGTGTGCATTCCTGGTGTGTGTTTTTTAGTTGCCTTATGTCTCTTTAGAGAGATAGAAATTTTAAAAATAAATCTTTAAGAGAAGCTGCCTCAGATACCCTATTTATACGAAAAAAGGGCAAAGTGGATCTAGACAATCCTATTTTGTGGCCACCAGCTCCTACACTTGAAGTGGAGAATAATTTACAAGGATTCCCCCCTCCCCCCCAAAAAAAACCTTTCACAGTGACATCTTCTGAAGGGAGATGACTCTAGTAATTTCCATCCCAGCCAGAGGCAATTCAGTTATATACTTTAACAACTGGTTTCTTAACCTTGTACAAAGTTTTGAAGGCAAAACGTGACTTGACAAAGCAGGTTTTTGCACTGTCCTTGTAAGAATAACTAGCAGTCATTGGGAACATGAGTCACCGCCTTGACACTGAAATGTAGGGCTGCCAACTGTCTTATATTTTACCTGTTTAATCTATAGTTTACTTCTCTGTCTGGTATTTTCCCTGCCTATATTGCCCCAGGATCTGTATTTATATTATATTATATATTATTAATTGAATAAACTAAGTGTTAAGGATTAATTTATTTTCTGTTGGCCTCGCATTCCACCTCAAGCCACCTAGGTGGGGTGGGGTGAGCAGGGCTGAACTGAACATCACCATGTGCCACCATTCCTACTGGTGCCACCAAATTGTGTATGTCTAGTGGAAGGTTTGGAGGGGAGAAGGGCTATATGTGTTCAGTTGTACATTCTAGGCTCCTCATAAGAATCTTCCACAGAATGAACCAGTTGGGGCATGTGTGGAGAAATCAGGCGTGTTGGAAGTGATGGCAGTGCTCCCCCTCGATGTGTTCATGAACAGGTGGTGGGAAATTTGTGAAAGGATCTTCTGATGTGCCAAATTCTACCAAACTTAATCCCCCGGACTGCCAATGATGACCAGGTGCCACTTTGGCCTATCCAAATATATCAGATCTCATTTCTGGTGTCCCCCCTCAAAAAAATAGCCTACGTGCCTTTGGCTCTGTCTGTTGACCCATTGCTTCATATGCTTATTAATTTGTAAGACCATTGAAAGGAAGAGGCTTGATAACTTGAGTGGTCTCTTACTGACTTGGTCTAGCCCAGAGGCAACAAAGGTAGTGTCTTCCAAAAATTGTTGGAGTACAACTGTCATCTTTCCCTCCCCCCCTTTTTTGGAAGATAATATTTATTAAGTTTTTCATTTTAACAATCCAATAAAAACCACTTAAAAAACATTCCAAATTATAAAATAATCAAACAATCCAAATTTCATGCCAAATTATAAGTCTTGACTTCCCATGCTCAGAGGTCGGGGGTGATGATAATCTCACATTTGTGCTGCTTCTCTTAATTAGTCCAGGTAGTTCCAATAAATCAATCCAATGTTAATCCTTTGTTTATTTTTAACAGCCTCTGAGTTCGTCTGGCAAGCAGGTTAGACCAATATAGTATGTTTCTGTGTAGGTGTTTATTTTCTTTATCTCTACAAGTGTCATTTTTCCGAACCATCAATTCTGTTGACCAAATATGATAGGAGTTGTAGTCCAGCAAGAGCTGGAGGGCACTGTAACAGCTACCTTGGCTTAGGCCTAGAAAGACAGAACAACTACAGAAGAGGACAAGCCAGAGGTCCCACAGAATGACAAAACCACTCCAAAACTGTCCAAGGTTCCTATAATGCCTACTTATGAAGAACAGTATGTAAAGGTCTTTTCCTCAACAGCCGAAGGTAGAAAATTTGCAAACGAGAAAAAGTTATAAAATGAGAAAACCAAAAAACAGTGCAACATATTGGCGTCCCACTCTGGTATCATATATTCAGGTCTAACAGTGACTTGATAAGCTAAAGACACAACCCTATGCATGTCTGTGCAGAAAGAAGTTCTGCTGTGTTCAATGATGCTTGTTTCCAGGTAAGGGCGCATCAAACTGCAACCTAAGACAAAATGAACTGAAGAAGAGGCCAACTACACACAGCCATAGGAAGATTAGAAAACGCACATTTTACTCCCAGGGTGTTTCGTTCTGCTGTAGTTCAGGCAGAACTCTGACAGATTGGTTCACAGACACTAGTAAACACCGTAGGCTGGTGTCACCAAAGGCTACAGTATGAGCTTGAGTTGGGCTAATGAGCTTTTAAGTAGTGCTTGCTTTGAAAGCAAATACAATATCCATCTCTCGGGCAATGAACGTGTACACTATTAAGCAAAGGCGTTTAAGAGGAATTGCCTCAGCCTGGGATTTCGCCCACTCAGTTTTTAATTGAATTACCAGCAAAACCTTATGGGGCACTTGCGTCTATCTTTCTATGTGTCATGTATAGAGCAGGAGCTTAATCAGTAGTAGGCTCACTGGGCCTCATTTGCTCAGAACTTGTTTTCTATACCAGGGTGTGTGTGTGTGCGCCTGCATGTGTGTGTGTGTGTAGCAGCATATTTCTGCAAAAACAACCATGAAGTAGCAACTTAAACCATACTAAATTTATTATAGCATCACTTTTTGTGAACTAGAGTCCACTTCGTCAAATGTATCAGACTCATCACATAAGTGTTCCAAATGCCTAACCTTTTTCCATAGATATCACTAACGCAGGTGGTGCTAAGCCTCTTGGGCTTGCCTATCAGAAGGTCAGGGGTTCTAATCCCCGCAATGGGATGAGCTTCCGTTGCTCTGTCCCAGCCAGCTCCTGCCAACCTAGCAGTTTGAAAGCACTCCAGTGCATGTAGATAAGTTGGTATCACTGTGGTGGGAAGGTAAACAGCATTTCCGTGAGCTCTGGTTTCCGTCACGGTGTCCCATTTCGCCAGAAGCGGTTTAGTCATGCTGGCCACATGACCTGGAAAGCTGTCTGTGGACAAGCGCCAGTTCCCTCTGCCTGAAAAGCAGGATGAGTGCTGCAACCCCATAGTCGCCTTTGACATTATTATTGTTGTATTGTGTTTTTATGTGTTGTACACTGCCTTGTTTTCTAGGAAAGTGTGGTTTAAGAATAATTAAATAAAGGGTGGGAACAACTTACAATAGGGTGGGGAGGGTTTTTTATTTATATTTGTAAATAAAATTTGGACATGCCATAAAAAATAAGAAGTGATCAGGAAGGAAGAACCTCTTATGGTATGGAAGAATGAGGCAGTTTCAGGGACTGCATAAAATGAGGTCATGGATTGCATGTGCCCTCTGCCCTCTTATGTAATGATGCAATGGGGGTTTTACATGCAGGAACCTTTTTTTGCATGTCTTTCAACCCAGCTAGATCATAGTGACGGACTTGGTTCAGCTGGGTTTGTTAAAAAAACACACAACACAGCTTATTTTTGGTCTAGTGTGCAGCACACCTGTCACACAATCTCTAGGTTCAAGGCAAATTCCAGACTTTGCACACTTTCATTTCATTCTTCTCCAGGTTCTCTCTACAGCTTGATGTTATTAAAAACTACTGGAATCATGTGCATGGATATTTATGAACAATTATCATTAGCACTGCCAGTACTAAAGCAGGCCATAGCTCATTTATGAGCTGCAATTTCAATTCAGGTTTCAATGTTTTTTTTCTTTTCTTTTGATCTATAGCCTACCCTATCAGAAGGCAGATTTAAACCCTCCTGTGTGACATCTTTGCCCAATTGAAAATACAAACACAATCTTGGTAAGATGGTCAAGTATGAGCAATCCATGGGCAAGCTTCTGTTTGTGCTGCATGGTTAACATACTTAAGGGGGCAGCCTTGGATCAGTCTTGGAAACCAATTAGATTGGTAAAATAAAGTGTCTGTGTTTCTGAGAAGGTTCACATTTGAATGAAACCTTATCACTGCATTTACCCTACACATTTACCTGGATAATGATCTGTCCCCACATATGATTGTCAGTTAAGGAAATCTTCCCCATAAGCCCTCCTCTAGGTTTTCCCACCATCAAAAGATTGGTGGAAAAGTGCCTTCTCGGTGGTGGCACCCCTATTGTGGAACTTGTTCCTATGACCTGCCTGATGTCATTTTCTCATCAGGTGAGTGACTTTAGCCACCCTAGATGTTTCATTCAGCTTGATCACTTTCATCTGATTGGTTTTTTTATGCTACTTCTAGTGATTTCATTATGTTAAATTTTTTGTATATTTCGAATTTGTGTGCTTTTAATTCACTTGAATGTGTCTTCCGTTTGGCACAATGGCCACTTACCCGTCTTGCCAGTGAGCGGCAGTTGCGGCCCGACGCAGTGCCTCTTCTCTCCCCTGGTCACGCAGTGCCATTATAGATGGTTTCACTGCCCCCTCCAGCTGCCGTAGAGGCTCACATGTTCCCGCCTAACTCATCCTTCAAACGAGCCAATCCGTGGTGGCCCTGGGGGGCCAGATGGAGGGTGGCCATTTCCTTAGCCTGGCTGACCACTCAGCACAGCATCCAGTCGGCTGGGAGAATCACCCACCCTTCCCCTCCCTTCATTAATAGTTGATTACTGTTCTAACCATTTCTTTTCAGCTAACCAGGCTTTGCTGTGGTCTTTTGGTGGCTGCCGCATTCGGAGCTGGGAAGGAATTTCCCCTGCTCTGCAAGTTTTGCCTTTGCGTGTTGAGTCACAGTAGCCCCCCAATAATTCACACTTCACACATCAATTTTTTGTTTAAGGTTTTTGGCATAATTTTGGCCACAACTTTATTCAAATACAAAAATGTGAGTGGTTGCTTAGGCACTGGTTCCGACTATCTGTCCTTGCCCTCAGGGACAGTGCTGGCCTTCCGGATACCAGCGGAAGCCAGCGTGGGAAACAAGTATTGGGTGAGAAATAAAGCTGGGCACCAGACCATTACTTCTCACCCTCATGTTCCTGTGGGGCTTGCACGGCCCAAGTCCGACTCCGGGGACAAGGACGAAAGAATGGCAAGCCCCTGGATTTCCTTTAACGGAATTCCCATTCGCATCATTTGGAGGGGTAGGCACCTTACCCCTCCAAGCACCAATTTAACCAGTGCCTAACCGCCAACCTTACAAGTTGTGACGATTTGCTACGCAGTAGGCAAAAACCAAATGGCACCAGCCAATCAGCCAGATGGCAAAATTCCTACCAGGCCCTCGCACCAAGGCGAACGACCCCATGACAGGCATAGCAAGGTCAAGCAATCCTTCAATACCCCCCTTAAACAAGGGAGGGAGGGCGGGTGATCCGATGCAAAACGGCCAAGAGGCCGTGCCAACGTCTGGCCCCTGTATATATAGACTCTGACCCCTCCTCTGAATTGGCAACAATCAAAACACCCCAGCAACCCAGTTTAACCATTTAAATGGTCGGGATTCAACTAAATTTGCCTAGTCACTGGAGGGTGGCCTGTTCCCAACCGCAACACGTGCTCTCTGCTAGGGAGAACACGCTTTCCCATAACACTAGTCACAAATTTGGTGCAGTGGCGTAGCGTGGGGGGTGCAGGGGGGGCCGGCCGCACCGGGCGCAACATCGGGGGGGGGCGCTCGCACTCGCAGCTCTCTGCCCCTACCTGGCTCACTCACTCTCTCTCACTGCAGTGCTGGCTGTGCGAATCCGATCCGAGCCGCTGGGTCGCCGCCCACTGTGGAGTGGGTAGGTGCCAGGCGTGAGAGAGAGAGAGAGACTATCTGGGGGAGGGACAGTGCAGTGGCCGCCCAGCGCAGCGCTGAGCGCGGGAGAGAACCACACCAGACCAGACCAGGCAGCAGCAAGAAGAAGCTGGTAGTGGCGGCAGGTTAGGGGTTAGGGGGTGCAAATTACTTGCCTTGCCCTGGGTTAGGGGGCGCAAATTACTTGCCTTGCCCCGGGTGCTGACAACCCACGCTACGCCACTGCTTTGGTGGTTTAGGCCTTGGGCAGAATCCTATAGTCTTTCATCCAATTGCAGTAAGGTGAAGTGGTGATTCACCCACCAACTGTTCCCTGAGGCTGCATTTTCAGGGGTCTGGAGGGGAAGGTCTCTGTCCAAAGAGCCAAGTGCGTAGGGCTAGCGGGACCTAGAGCTTTCATCAGCGTTTGGGGGCCATCTGCGTAAACCTGCGTTTTGTGATGGACCCACCCCCGAATAGACGCTGTCATGCCTCAGATTCCCCAGAGGAGGGACTGAGAGGGACACATGCCCAGTGCCCATGCCAAAGCTTCCTACATCTGAAATCAATAAAGTTGTGGCTGTTTAAATCCCAGACAGTTGTTGTGTCCATTTATTTTACCACTCAGCAGTTAGGCATGCCGGGAGAGGGGACTCTGCAGCTGGGCATGCAATGCATTGTGTATTTTATTCATGGATGGGATGTCTGTGAGACTGTGCTTGGATGGATTTACTACGAAACAAGTGTGCCAAGGATTGCAAGACTGTATTGTTTCATTAAATTGCACTAGATTGTACATTTAAAACGGTCCAGAGCATTCCACCCTCCACCATATGCCATCATGTACTGAGAATGAGATATTTGTAGAGACCCACCAAAATCTATTAAGAAAATGGCCTGTAGCACACATAGTTATTAATTAATACTGGTTGGTCTCTTGCAGTCAAAGCAGTTGCTCCCTCTAGACACAGGTGTAGACTATTAAGGTTTGAGATAAAGGAAGTCACTTGTCCTAATTAGTCCCTTTGTGCTGCTTGATACAAACAAACAGAGTCCTCACCCTAGCACATCATTGCCGCAGTCACTACCATCCTGGCCTTGAGCTTGCTGTTTCATATCTCTGGAGAACTCTCCCTCCTCCCCTCAAATAAGTTATTTCTTTGATGAATTTCTAGAGAGACCTGCTCTAGTGACAGAAATAGAGTCTCCATCTACTTTAGTGGACTTCATTTGTCAGCGATACGAGCATGCATTTATATCTGTCTTTTTGATCTCTGTAAAAGCCTCCATTCTGGATTCCGTAATCTGAGAAATAAATTAATTGGGTTGCTGATTTCTCTTCCATTTTTGCACTTTGCAAAAATGGTTTGCAATAATAAATTGGTGTGTGTTTTTTTTAACACACACACACACTCACCACGGAATAATGTCCATGATGTGTGGCTTGTGACGGTCCTCTAAATTAATTGTGGAGAAACGGTAATTAAAATGACCCAGAATATCTTATGTCTGTTTACTGAGTAATGGTTAAAGCAAACAGTGTCGTACACTGCACACATATCCATATTGACTTGCAAGTCAGACCCAGTGCCTTAAGTGAGATTTATGCCTAAGTAAGTTTTCCCAGAACTGTAGCTTTAATAAGTTTTTGTAACTGTGGTGGGAACAACACCAAGAGCTTGCTTGTGTGGTCATCAATAGCAAGAAGAGTTTTCATATTCGCAAGTGGTATTTTTATCACCTCATGTGACTTCTTAATGCCATAGTCAACATGTGCAGGAGCACGGAAATGGAATATAAGGGCCAAGACTCCACTCTTAAAAGTAAAGGGACCCCTGACCAGTGGCGTAGCGTGGGTTGTCAGCACCCGGGGCAAGGCAAGTAATTTGCACCCCCTAACCCGTGGATTTTAGCAGGGGGCAGAGAGCTGCAAGTGCGAGCGCCCCCCCAGATGTTGTGCCCGGTGCTGCCGCCCCCTGCACCCCCCACACTGTGCCACTGCCCCTGACCATTAGATCCAGTCGTGACCGACTCTGGGGTTGCGGTTCTCATCTTGCTTTATTGGCTGAGGGAGCCGGCGTACAGCTTCCAGGTCATGTGGCCAGCATGACTAAGCTGCTTATGGCGAACCAGAGCAGTGCACGGAAATGCCGTTTACCTTCCCACTGGAGCGGTACCTATTTATCTACTTGCACTTTGAAGTGCTTTCAAACTGCTAGGTTGGCAGGAGCAGGGACCAAGCAACAGGAGCTCACCCCGTCACGGGGATTCAAACCACCAACCTTCTGATCGGCAAGTCCTAGGCTCTGTGGTTTAACCCACAGTGCCACCCACTCTTACCAAGCCACAAATCTATTTGTTTCAGCTTCCACATGACCCTCTTGTCTCTTGAAACGAAGAAGCCTTTGGGGACTCTTCAGAGGCTTGGATGACCTGTCAGCTATATTTGCACTGAAGTAGAGACACATGGAAGGCAAATGAGAATGTTTTATTTTGTAGAGCACAATCCACTGGGTTTTTCCTCATGGCAAGCCTCTTGAAATGAATTTGTCTATTTATCTGTGCATTGTGAAATGACTGGAGTTGTCTTGTGGGAAGAATTCATTCTTCTCTTCACCTGAAACCACTAAAGATATATAAAAAAATATTCAGATTTCTGGTATATAATGCTGATTTCTGCCTTCACCAAGGGCCTCAAGTTCTTTCCTGACCATTCTAGGTGACTAGCTTTACTAGTGTCTTTCTCCAGAGCCTCCAAGTGCCCCTATTTTCCAGTGACAGTCCTGGATTAACAGAAGCTGCCCCGATTTCTGATTTCATCCCAGAATGTTCCACTTTTTCTTAGGACGTCCCGATTTTCATCAGAGAAATGCTGGAATGTATGGTAGCATACTCTCCAACATTTCTCCAATGAAAATAAGGACACCCCATTCCATAATGATAATTTTACTATTTATACCCCCACACATCTTACTGGGGCAGCTTCCAACATATAAAAAAAAACAAAATAAAACATAAAACATTAAAAAACTTCCCTATACAGGATTGCCTTCAGACGGCATTGGGGTCGAATAACTCCATACTCTCCCACAGTTCTCCAATGAAAATAGGGACATCCTACCATACCCTCCAATATTTCTCCAAAGAAAATAGGGATGGCCTAAGGAAAAGTGGGATATTCCAGGATCAAATAAGAAACCATGACATCTTCTCTAAATCAGGGACGTCCCTGGAAAATAGGGACACTTGGAGGAGCTGTGGTAGGACGTCCATGTTTTCATCATATACATGTTGGAACATATGGTTATGCAACCCCTGAGCCAAGGAGATCAGAAACTATACAGCCTTTAGAAGACATCTGAAGGCAGCCCTGCATAAGGAAGCCTTTAATGTGTAATGTTCTATTATGTTTTTATATATGTTGGGAGCTTCCCAGAGTGCCTGGGGCCACCCAGTCAGATGGGCAGGTTATACACTAATAATAATAGTAGTAGTAGTAATAATAATAATAATAATAATAATAATAATAATAATAATAATATAGGATGTCCCTATTTTCAGCGGAGAAATTTTGGAGGTTATGTTTTCTCTGCTGCCATTATTCATGTTTTCTTTTGTCTTTTTTATAACAGGGGCAGGCAAATGGCAGCCCTTGACTTAATTTCAACACAATTCTATGCATGTTTACTCAGAAGTAATCCCTCTGTGTTCAATGGGGTTTTGTTCCCTAACACCAGCTCCTAGCGGCTGAGGCAGTTTTGCACACTGCATCAGGCCCCCTAAATCAACTTGAGAAGCTGTTCCCTAGTAAGTGTGTTATTTACTTGGAACTAAGCCACCTTGAACTCAATTAATATTTTCAGGCTGCTAATCTGTTTCAAATGTGTCTCTCTCATTATTTCCATGTTTCTCATCCTCATTAGCATTTTTGCCATAGATTTGATAAGCAATATGCTTGAAAAGTCTTCCTTTTCCTCTGTTATATATTTTAATATTCTTTTCATTGTACAGAGTTGGAATTGAGAGTTGTTGTTGTTGTTGTTGTTGTTGTTGTTGTTATTATTATTTGGCTCCACTTTCCTTAAAAAAAAAAAAGCTGCAATCCTGCTTGCAGTTAGATGGCTTAAATCCTATTGAATTTAAGAGGTGAGCAGGAGAGCAGCCAAAAAATGACTCCTAACAAGTCATATGGTAAAAAAAATATCCATCAAAAATCTTAAACAAGCAGATCAGTCAATACACACAGACACGCACACACACACAGAGAGAGAGAGCTTTATGCCCACTATTGCTTGGGAATTCTAAGAAAAACAACAAAATCAGAGTAGTTTTTTTAATCAGTGGTTAAAATCAATGCAGTTTTGAAAGGTTGAGTCTGCCATTTTGATTCAAAATGGTGTCCAATTGTTTCCATACATAGACAGAAACCTGCTCCTTGATCTCAGGAAGCATAATGAAAATGTAGTTACAATATCTTAAGAGATGTCTGTGTGCTCAGTTCCTCAGTTCACGTCATAAATTTTATGAAATTCAGGTTGGTGCTTGTGAATATTTATGCCCTGGTATTCTAATTCATCTATAACTCATGTCATTGCACTTTCCCCAAAAAAAGTCTAGAGGAGAAAATGTGGCCATTACACATCAGGAGTCATAGTCTGCATTGCATGATACCTTCACTCTAGCAACTGATAATCAGCCAAAACAAAAAGGTACATTATATTACGCTTAATGCAGAGCCATTTTGAAGAGTGCATGCAAAAGTCTCAATGAGATGTTCTGCTGCAAGTGCAGATCAGCTATCAAGAATGTCTCTCTTCATACTATCATTGTATGGACTGTGTGCCTGGGAAGTATAATCAAAAGAATATTCTCGGATGATCTGAGAAAATGAGATTGTATAGGAAACGAAATAATTTCCTCTACAGCAGCGATTTCAGAAGGAGATCTATGGCCCTTCACATGATGTTAGACTTCATTTCCCATTAGATCCAACCAACATGACCAATGGCTAGGCATTGTGAGAACTGGAGTCCAACAGCAATTGGAAGGCCACAGGCTCTACATCACTGCTCGACAGGCTCTAAGGCTTTTACCATTTAAAACCACCATCTTATTTCCTCCGAAGAATGCCATAGGATGCTATTGGGTTAAAAAAGTAAAAGGTAGAGCAGGCTTGCCATACATCATGAAAAGTCCTGACATGTCCTGGTTTGGGGGTGAAAAAATGGTGTCAGGGGGTATTTTTGCCAAATGGGCAAAACGTCAAGGGAAAGCTGGATGTACGTCAACATGATGAGAAAAGCAGCAGAAACAGCTCCAAAACCTGAAAAGCAATTATTTTGGGGGAGGTTTCTTTAAAAAAAGCTCAACAACTTCATGGGTGTCAGGAATTTTGCTTTTCGAAACATGGTAACCTTAGGTAAAGGACCACTGAACAGTTAAGTCCGGTTGAATTCGACTATGGGGCACAGCACTCATCTCTGCTTTCAGGCCAAGGGAGCCGGCATGTATCTGTAGACAGCTTTCCGGGTCATGTGCCTAGCATGGCTAAACCACTTCTGGTGCAACAGAACACCATGACGGAAACCGGAGTGCACGGAAATACCATTTACCTTCCCACCGCAGCGGTATCTGTTTATCTACTGTTTATCTACTTGCACTGGCGTGCTTTCGAGCTGCTAGGTTGGCAGGAGCTGGGACAGAGCAACAGGAGCTCACCCCATCATGCAGATTTGAACTGCCAACCTTGCGATCGACACGCCCAAGGGGCCTCAGTGGTTTAGACCACAGTGCCATCTGGATCCCGGATGCCAATGGGCAGTCATGACAAAGGGATGAATATTTTCCCAGCAGGTGGCCTCCATTTTTGGAAGCTGAGTGATGCTTTCTGTGCCAGGTGCAGCTTCCAGATTATAAAGCACATTTCTGTAGATTAGCCTGAGGGTGAGGAAGAAATGAGCGATGATTGCAAAGTCTGGATCTTCTTTAATGAATCTACCAAATCATTTTTGTATAGGAACTTTGTATAAACGTTGCTAGTGAAAACACAGTAAGCAAACGCTTCTGTCATCCAGATGTTTTTTTGTGTGATGTACCTATTTAATTACAGGAAATAATGAAGTGATAAAGCATGTTAGATATGCACTTTTGCACTTTGTTTCTACTGAACATTGTATATATTTGTCTTTCACACCAAATACTTCCATACAAATTCTACAAATGAACAAGCTTATGTGCAAGTAGATACATCAAAACGTATGTTTACCAAGTGGTAACTCACTACTTGACAAGCTGGTTATGTTTGTAGTCCTGTCACTTTCAAACGGTGAGGAAACTGTAAAACTTCATCAAGTTAGAAACCACAGGGAAGCAAATGTAAGGGTGTGGCAAAGGAGGCCTGATGGAACAACACAGATGATTACATGTGCACTGCGGTGATATACTGTTTGGTAGCTATCTAAAAATTTCCATAGTCTTGTTCAGTTGAATTAACGCTGTGATGCTTATATAAAACTGATTGGTTAAATACACCAATGCACTCAATATAACACAGTGAAAACAGAGTGGAAAAATGTGTATCTAACATGACTTACTAATTCACTATTCACCGTAATTCAGTAGTTTGCATTAGGGCACCCAAGATACGAACATCACTGTGAATCTGAACAGGTTAAAGGCTGAGTGATAAAATGGGCACAGGATAATGGAAATAATATACCAAAAATATCTAGACAAAAACTCTCTTTTTCTGTTAAATCAAGGTATAAGAGAAAATAGCTATGAAGTCATGTCTAGCTGCAATTTCAGTGACAAGTGGGGTGCTGCGCGGTTCTGCCCTGGGCCTGGTATCATTCACCATCTTTATAAATGACTTGGATGAAGAAATTGAGGGGATGCTCATCAGATTTACAGAAGACAACAAAATGGGAAGTGTAGCTAATGCCGCAGAAGACAGAATCAAGATTCAAGATGACCTTAACAGATTGGAGAACTGAGCAACTCCCTCCCCCTCCCCTGAAAAAATCAACCCAGCAAATGTAAGGTTCTATGCTTGGGAAGGAAGGGTCAGATGCTCAAATATAGGATGGGGTTAAGTCAAGTTACTACTCGACAGCAGTACATATGAACAGGATCTATTACAGCTGTAGTAAGAATACTGTATACTCAGAAACCGAAAGCCTAAAAATTAGTAATTACTTCAGTGTAACAACTAAAGAAATAAACTTTGGGAATTAGCTTTAATGTATCATTTATATGAAAAGAAACAGAATACAGACAAAACAAATTTCTGGAAGCATAGTCTCAGTTTATATCATATTTTCAGATGAACTTTCCTCTTCCAAATGTTCAGCATGGTTTTAACATGTTTTTAGAGAACAACCCCCCAATTTTCTTTATTAGCCAGAAATGTATATGCTGTTAAGGACATTCTAATGCTAAGTAAGAAAAATTGATAAAGTTGTGAACATTAATAACATAAGTAACATTAACACTAATTATGTTTTTAATATTTTCCCATTTGTAATATAAAATTTTGTTATTGTGACAGAAGTGCATCCCGCACCCCTCAGTTTTTACCTTGTGTTGGAACAACAGTTTTCATGACAGAAAAAGCTAGAAAAAGTATTGTGAAACTTGCATTGCCTAAGGAAGGGGGCATGACTCAATCCTATAACCCCTTATCCGAGCCCCACTTAAAATGAACAAGTAGGGAGGTTTCCTGACTTGATCCCGGCTGTGGACCACACAATCATCCTTTGTAAGACCAGGCAGCCGTCAGGTCAAACAACCCAAAGGAATTAGCTTCCAAATAGATCTCTCACCTCCTAGGGTGTCAATACATAACAGCAGTGTTGAAAAGACTGCACTGTCTACCAATTTGCTATTGGCCCAGATTCAATCTGCTTACACTGGCGCATAAAATGCTGGTCCTGATTCATACATCTGTCAGAGCCAGGCATGGGGAACCTTGGGGCTGGGAGCCAAATGTGGCCCTCCAAGCCCCTTTGTCTGGCCCTTCGGACTCTCCCCAAACCACACAGCTTGTCGACCTTGCTTCACACGTTGCTTCCTGGTCAAACTTTCCTCTCATTCGTCTCAGATTTGAACCTAGTCATTTCCGCAATGCAAAAACATGCATCTAGCCCCTTTTCAAAGCGAAGTTATAGGGACTGTAATGTGAAAAACAGCCCACAGTGGAGGCGTGGGTTGACTGAACTACAGAGTCTGTCTATGCGAGAAACGACCGCCTTGAGCTGCTGTCCACTCTCCCACTGCTCCAGGTTAAGTATTCTGTTTATAGCTTTGAATATTTCTTTTCAGTGTGTGCCCTTGCTCAAGGAGATCTCTTAAAATGGAGCGCTTTATTTTAGTTTTCCTGCTCGGTTTGTAAACAGGACTGATTATGAGGCCAGACCTATTTCCTATCTTTAAGCTGTTTTGCCAAGTTGAACATTTTTTTTATGAGATTGAAATGACCAGAGTTTACAGCCTTGTTGGGGTGCTAATGGAATCTATTGTTAAGAAAATTGCAAATTGCAACATGTTTTATTTCAGATGTAGCACCATCAAATTACAGCATTTTGGTCCCTTTTCGTATGTAACCCTTTCCATGTCATATGTGAGAATGTTTATGATATTGTTTCTGTGGTTTTTGAAGCTGGGGAATCTGTGAACAATAAATTATGTCCCGAGTAAAACATAAGCAACCTTGTTTATGTAATTTCAAGGTCAATGTAAATAATTATATTAGATTGGATCTAAACCAGGGTTTCTCAAATGTGGGTCTCCGGTAGTTTTTTGGACTACAATTCCCATCATCTCTGACCACTGGCTGCTAACTAGAGATGTTGGGAACTGTAGTCCAAAAGTGGCTGGAGACCCAAGTTTGGGAAACCCTGATCTAGAGAAGTTTCCTTTGATAGTTGATCCAACTCATTTAATGTAATATTGCCAATAACTGATGACTACTGCCCAACTTTGATGGCAGAAAGTGAGGAGGAATTAAAGAATCTCTTAATGAGGGTGAAAGAGGAGAGCGCAACATCAAAAAAACTAAGATCATGGCCACTGGTCCCATAACCTTGTGGCAAATAGAAGGGGAAGAAAGGCAGTGAGAGATTTTACTTTCTTGGGTTCCATGATCACTGCAGATGGTGACAGCAGTCACAAAATTAAAAGACGCCTGCTTCTTGGGAGAAAAGCAATGACAAACCTAGACAGCTGTCAGGGAGAGGCAAACGGGAAAAGATGAAAGGACAGAAACCAGCAGTTATAGAGAGCCTAAAGAGATTATCAGCAGGTTGTCGTCTGACAGTCAGTCTGACGTAGAGGGGGAGGAGGAGGAGCCTGGGACAAGTCATGCTATACACAGAGGAAGTTAGGGGAGGAGTTTTCGCAGACTTGCATGCTGGGTGCGGAAAAGGAGGAAATAACATTAGAGGGAGCAACTGCGCACAAGGGGAAGGAGGTTAATGGAAACGCTGGAGATGTACGTTTGAACTTTGTCAAATAAATCAATTGTTTGGAACTGGCTGGGAGCCGGAGTCTTATCTATGGCCATCTGGACAGCACTAAGCCTCTGACAACAGCATCTTAAAAAGCAGAGATATCACCTTGCCAACAAAGGTCCGTATAGTTAAAGCTATGGTTTTCCCAGTAGTGATGTATGGAAGTGAGAGCTGGACCATAAAGAAGGCTGATTGCTGAAGAATTGATGTTTTTGAATTATGGTGCTGGAGGAGACTCTGGAGAGTCCCATGGACTGCAAGAAGATGAAACGCATCCATTCTTAAGGAAATCAGCCCTGAGTGCTCACTGGAAGGACAGATCCTGAAGTTGAGGCTCCAATACTTTGGCCACCTCATGAGAAGAGAAAACTCCCTGGAAAAGACCCTGATGTTGGGAAAGATTGAGGGCACAAGGGGAAGGGGGTGACAGAGGATGAGATGGGTGGACAGTGTTCTCGAAGCTACCAACATGAGTTTGACCAAACTGTGGGAGGCAGTGGAAGACAGGAGTGCCTGGTGTGCTCTGGTACATGGGGTCATGAAGAGTCAGACACGACTAAACAACTAAACAACAACTGCCCAATTTGCAAGCCATGCCACTGCAACTTCTGGATTCACTGAAGAAGAAGAGAAGAGTTTGGATTTGATATCCTGCCTTTCACTCCCCTTCAGGAGTCTCAAAGCGGCTAACATTCTCCTTTCCCTTCCTCCCCCACAACAAACACTCTGTGAGGTGAGTGGGGCTGAGAGACTTCACAGAAGTGTGACTGGCCCAAGGTCACCCAGCAGCTGCATGTGGAGGAGCGGAGACACGAACCCGGTTTCCCAGATTACGTGACTACCGCTCTTAACCACTACACCACACTGGCTCCTCCTTGGCCAGGAGGGCTTCCTCTCTCAGTGATGCTTTGCTAAACCATACAACAAGGTCTGAGATGTAGCATGGATTGTATTTCTGGCCCCTCTATTTCTCCTGACTCTCAGTGTACTCCAGTCATGCCTTCTGATCTGCCTCTTGAACTTCATCACTCATCGGTTCTGACTTGTCTTACAGCTCCTGGCTCCCAGTATCTGACACATCAGACCTGGGGTGAGGATTTCCCCCCCATTCCAGTCAGGCCAAAGCACTCACAGGGTGAAACAGGTCCCGTGAAGGATGTTTACTGGGGAGAGTGCTGAGGGCTATTGAGGAGGACTAGAAGGGCTGCATTCAGCCCCTGAGCCTAATGTCCCCTATCCCTGCATACTCTGCTACTCAAGGCTCAATATAAAATATTGACCAATATATTATACATTATTTCTACATGCAGAGTAAAACAAATGCTATAGAATGAACTTGTTGTATGTCCCCTCTCCGTCCCTTATTTATTTATTGTTTATCCTTATTGCTTATATTTATTGGAACACCTCAAAATTAACTCTCTAGACATTGTACAAATAAGAAGAATGAATAGCATGACAATAAAGCCATACGACCATAAAAATACACAATAAATTAGGAGGCAAAGCAGCATAAAACCAGAAACAAAAGCAGCAACAATGAAATGCCTCCCTTCGTCTTGCATGCTGTAATGCGAAACATCTCATGGTTGTTAAAACACAGTTTCTGATTTTGCCTGAAGCAGGAAACTGTGGCTTAAGCTCTGATTGCAGATCAGGATACCCAACCCAGATCTGATCTAGGTGCAAATTTAATGTGCCCGTTGAAAGCTTAGGTATGCTCAACCATGGTCTGTGTGAACACGAGACAGTTATGATGAAGATGCAGTATTCTCTGCAAGCTCACTTGTTCACATTACCACATCACTTTTGCTGTATATCAATACCTTGCTAATAAAAATATTTGTAGAACAAGACAAAATAACTAGAATTTGGCTCTTGACATAAGATGCACAATGGCCAGTTTATAGATGTAAGGGTTTTGTTATTTTGTTCTGTTTTGTTTGTTTTCACACTTGTAATTTGGACTTTGAAACATTTTGGTGACTTTAGCAATTTCTTCAGTTTCACAGTGTTAGGACATTGACTTTTCAGTATACGGTATCTGAAAAGGTAACATTGACTAATAATATTATCTTACGATATAATAAAAATGCGAGAGTGTTGTCATGCGTCAGTTTGCTTGGCCATTGATAGGTGCTCCTATCAAAGCTTGATGACAGGTGGTGAATGGGCAACCCAGGCAAGCTGTGGAGGGACAGGTCCCCAGCTCTTTTGGCTCCCAGGATCAGACCCTCAGGCTAACTGGTGCCACTACAGGTCACCTTCCTTTTCTGTAGATGGGCTTGGAATCCACTGCCACCACCACTGATTACTATGATGATTGGGTTGAGGAGGAGGAAGGTGGTCAAAAATGGAGGCCAGCCAGCCTCAGGTTCCATAGCAGTGGTGGTGGCGCCAGCTCCATGAGATGAAAAGAGACAAGGAAGGCACCCAGAAGCAGTGGTTGGCTGGGTTTTGGATATGTAGAGTCAGTGGTGGCAGCAGCACAAGGTGGAAGGGGAAAGTCTAAGCCAATATCAGAGGCTGAAAGGGTCAGTGGAAAGTGGGCTTTGCAAGCCTTCTCCTGTTCCCCATGTCATGGTCATCACTGGTGGTGGGAAGAGGTCTCTTTCATTCCACCCGTCCCCTGTGCTATAGGGGGAGGGCTTGGCAGCTGCAGCAAACAGGGGTGATGCAGCTTGTAAAATTATATCTTTAAAATAAATAATATTATTAAACATATACTCTGATGCTTACAATTGATTCCTTGAATGTTTTTTTTAAAAAAAATTACAGAAGTGACAACATAATTATTCTGATTTATGATGTAAGAAAGTATTAAATAGAAAAAGAAATAAAAAATATGGCAATTTATGTGTGACTGCCATATTGGAATATTGCATTTTCCAAGATGGCTTCACATCTGAAATTGGCTGTAAAACCGATATCTACAATTCTGCCAAGGTGGGACTTCTTATCACAATGTGCAGTTCTCTCTCTCCCCCCCCCCCATTTAGCACCCCAGCCAGCCAGTAGATTAATTAGATTGATAACTGGAATCAAGTAATTATGTGGATATTAGAATCTCATTATTTACTATAATTAAATTGGGGAAATTGAAATACTATATATTGTTTAATGTGAAGTACCCTGTACTAAAACTGCTGAGACATGCTCTTCAGTAATTAATACTTTATTTTGCAAAATAATACTTATTCCTGCTTATTCAGATGTAATGCATTTTTTATTATTTCAGATTGGTAAACAGGATGGTCCAGCTATTTAAAAAGATGTAGAACTGTAAGAAAATGTCAATATTTTTCTCACAAAGTACAATGGGAATTTCAATGCCAGCCATTCAGAACAAAACATGCAAGTTTATTCTCTGGAAAAGTATTTTGAACAATTCTGATCTTATACAATTGTAGTATACAGAAGATATTTTCCTCATAAGGTCTGCAAGAATAGAAAGGAATATTTTACCAAGAAAAAATCTACAGATGGAAGAAAGGCTTTTATATCCACAGTTCAAGTACCATGAATCTTAGGATGAATGCATTCATCTAGATTTAGTTTTCCTTTTTGAAAATAAATCTTAGTTTCCTTTGGCCTTGGATATGTGCCTTAAACAAAGAACACATGAAGAAACCATGACTACCCATTCATTTGTAATTAATCATAAATTACTGACATTTTAAAAGTCAGCATACAGAACAGAAGGGATTCTAATCCAATGGAAGCTCTCATTTGTGGAAATGGGGATATGATTTTCACCAGTTCCTGCTTCCCTCTGTATCCCCCAGCACTATCTCATGCCATGCTGCTCTGAAGGACTTGCCAACCCTATGGATCAGATTGATGGGAGATACAAAGGGCCCCAGGGGAAGGGATCACTAACAAAAGTTGCCAATTGCCAAGCAAAAACATGCTTGGATGTTCATGAATTTAGGAGCCACACCTAAAGGTGTGCAAGAACAAAATACTGGAATAATCTTGAGTCACTGCTTGTAGTATCTTCCGATTTCCCCCCAACGAATTATATTGATTAAACATATCTATCCATTTCCTTGCATTCACATTGTAACAAAAAATGTTGTTTACTACTGTGCTAAATTGGAACTTAATAAAGCATAGCTTCTCTTCAACAACTTTATTTTCTAATTTTCCCTGTAATGCCTGTTAAGGAAAAATCTAGGTGCGAGGCTGCTCAGTCACCCAGCTTGTTGGGCAGAGCCCACGGGTCCCTGTGGAATAAAGGAAGGAGTCCAGCCACCAACTGGAGCAAAGAGCTGTAGACCCAAGTTTATTGCGCAACAGGTTCAAAGAGGAATTTTGAACCCCGAGGATGGGGTGACAAGGACTTTGAAAAGTTTCTATCTTATCCCAGCATACAGTTCATTAAGCATCATCACTACATCATTGCTACATCAGAAAAGGTGAGGGTTATACATGATTAACATAGGAGGAATGTGCTGGGGCAACAGGCGGATACAGGATATGTATTGGGAAGTACATTCTAAGCACCTACTACAAAGGGACAATAGAACTTTGGTTTGCATAGTCTGCCACCTGGGCAAGTCCGGAGGAGTGCCTTTGCCCAGCGATTGACACCTATGAGTACCTTCCTGTGAGTACGTGACCTCCCGCTAGAGGGATTATGGCGGGGTTTCCAGGTCCTTGGCCAATGAAGCAAATTGGCGGTGGAATGAAGGAAACTAGCAAAGGAGCTGATTTTATATGATTTTTAAAGCTAGGTAACTTCCCTGAGCTGTCAAGTTGAAAGGATACATTTATGCATAATATTTGTAACATTTAACAACTTTAAAGATGTACACCCCCCCCCGGTAATTTCCATAACATGCCCTAAATCACCCTGCACATCAGGAAATAGAAAATAAAATTCTAAAACTGGGCTTGCTCTCAGACTCTTCCTTCTATGCACAGTTATATAAAAATGAGTGATGGATAGGTTATTTATTGTTTAACAGCTGAACATATTTGTTTATTGCATGACCAAAAAACCCCTATCAACCACAAGTATTTACATCAGAACACACCCCTAGTCAACTCCAGATTCCACCAATGGCCTACCAAAGTGTTCAAGTTCCACCCATGCCCAACATAATTTGCCCTGAGTCATCCTATCTTGGCTCATCACCCTGGTTTATCCCAGAGCCAGACCTTGCCCATTGAGTAATCTGTTATTGCCATTGCTTGCACTGATAATCATTTGCAACAGCAGAATGGCCTATGGGTTGTAGCATTGTGGATTACATTTCAGGGCTACAAGTGGAATAGGTGGGAAGGAAACTGGAATTCATTACTGCAAGATATTTGGCTACCAACCAGTATTTCCAAGTCAGCAAAAGATTATTGGGGGTGGGGGGTGGGGGAAGGTGACATGATTGCAAGGTGCAGAAATTGGCTTTTAAAATGTATGGGGAAAATATAGGCCACCTGAGCTTTTTCCTACATTATCACAAGGGTAATTATCTTTTCCAACAACTCCTGCAGTAGTCAAATTACCAAAAAACAATATTGGCAAAAGCTTTCCATTTAAGAAGAAGAAAACCCACTCTGGACACCCAAGTAAGCTGTGCAAATGTGTCATACGAAAAAGGCACCCAGCATTTTGGGATAATGTGTTGAGCCCATTATCAGATTATCAGTTTTCTTAATGCACAAAGTACAGGTGTTTACTTGCTCTTTTCAGCTATAGGTTATTAGGGGGGGGGGTGTTAAGCTAATCAAACAGCAAAGTGCTTAACACAGGGTTTAGATATTTTTAAAAGCCTTTATTTTGTAAGGGGAAATATCTAGGTGGCAACAAGAATACATTAGGCAGCCATGGTCATATAGCTCTCTTATCTCTGTCTGCTTACATTGAATAATTATAATATTTTATGGATTGATTCATGATATGCAACAATTGTATGCAAACTTCAACATGTTTTTGCATGGAATGAAGAAAATGCATTATGTGATACCTGCAATTTATAGTGAGATTGCAGCATATATATAGTTTGAAGATGTAAGACCTATAGTGTCAGCATCCACATTCCAAAATTTGGGGCATCCTAACACCATTCATGGAGAGTCCCATGGACTGCAAGAAGATCAAACACATCCATTCTTAAGGAAATCAGCCCTGAGTGCTCACTGGAAGGACAGATCCTGAAGCTGAGGCTCCAATACTTTGGCCACCTCATGAGAAGAGAAGACTCCCTGGAAAACACTCTGATGTTGGGAAAGATTGAGGGCACAAGGAGAAGGGGACGACAGAGGGCGAGATGGTTGGACAGTGTTCTCGAAGCTACCAGCATGAGTTTGACCAAACTACGGGAGGCAGTGGAAGACAGGAGTGCCTGGCGTGCTCTGGTCCATGGGGTCACGAAGAGTCGGACACGACAAAACAACTAAACAACAACAAACACCATTCATGATTTCACTGGGCTTGTATGATTTGTTCTGGTAGCATTGCATGCCAGAGAGAAGCTGACAGAAGCTAAATGAAAACCAAACTTTCTTCACTAGTTTTCACCTTGGCTTTTGACCAAGAGGAGAGACTAAAACATTTTTTAACCCATTACCCCAAGTCTTCCACTGTGTGAAGGGATCAGACACTATTATTCCATTTTTCCTTGCCTCGAGGTGTGTCTTTCATAGATCTCAACCTCTTCATAGTCTGATAATAGAAATTCTGTTTTTATGTAACACTGAAGTACGGTACAACAAAGTGCTGCTGTTTCATTGTGATAAATATTGTACTCTTACTGGAATTTGTGCTCTGCTGCCAAACTAATTCTAGCTAAAATAGTCCACTGATATGCTTAAAAACCTGCAACTACTCTTATCATAGCTGGTTCCCTCAATTGTATTTGTACTGCACACATCATGCAAGCAGTTTTATGTTACATGGCTTTCTATCTATTGTTCCAGGGCAATAATCTCTAGCACTGTGCCGACAATTTCTCATGCATTTCCCTCCCCCTCCACCACCCCATTCTCTATCAATTAATGAGAAAAGAAATTGCATTTGGAAATTATCAAACGGGAGAGAGAAATTTGGTAAAGTTCTCATAGGTGGAGTGCAAAGTTCTCATTCTTCTTTCCTTGCTTCCCCAGCCAGGGGATTTAATAAGTGTTCTTTCTTTCATTCTAGAAATGATTTCTCTGGTGATCTATGCTCTGAAAACCTCCTGACTTCCTCAGCTTTGCTCTCCTAGGAAGGCAGAGAAGATGCACATTCTGCACCTGAAATAGATGTTCATTGTTCTTCTTTTCAAACGAAGTCTTTTTACAGTCAATAAAACCAACATGAATTTATTTTTTTAAAGGAAGCACTTCCCTTAAAAACAAAATCAGTGAGTCCACTGATCTGATGCATTTGGTAGCCAGCCAACAAGACACTGCTAGGTTTCCTTGTATCAGGAAACGCACTCCAGTGGAGTGCTAGAGAGAAACATTTAATGGAAATAAAAACAAACACCTCTCACTCATGGCCACCCCATATTGTTAAGCGCAAGTCCCATCAAAATTCTCAATAAATAGTGAAAGAATTCTAAAGCACCTTGAGAATAAGGCAGAAAAACAGAAGCCATCTTTGCATGGGATGAAATCTGTCAAGAAATCAGAGGACAGGTTTCAGCAGGGCACTAATAATCTTCACAGAAGGAAAGAAAGGTTGCAGTAGCCACAGGGAAAGCAAAAGATTGTCTCTTGTCTCTTTCTCACACAGAGAGAAGAGCTTTTCTGATGCCACTGGTGTCACTGAAATTCTACTCAATATTGATCCAGAGTAGATTCCAATGTATAGTCAGCAGATTAAAAACTTAAACATGTTGCAGGACACACACCCTCCCCAATAGACCAGAGGCAATTATATTTCATCCAGCAGAGCTTTACTGCTACTGAAGGCAAAGGAGCATAATGGTCACAAATCCAATACAATCAGCATTGGCACGTTCCATAAGAAATCCAGTTGCAGCAGACTTAACTTAAACTTACAATAACTTATAATAAGTCTAAACCTTAACACTATATACAGAACACCACACAAGAAGGAAAAGAGATTGAAAGAGAAAGTGAAACCCAGGTTCCTTCTGGTCATACTTTTATAGTCAGCATGACCTTGACAGAAGATATAAGAGAATCAGTTTAAACCAGCTGTATTCAGCTCTTTTGAAGGAACAACCCAAACATCATGAAGTTTCTTTCGCACAGAGAAGCTTCCAGAAGCTTCCAGAACCCTCCTGAATTAAATAGAATAAGAAAGATCTCTACACATCAGATTAATACTTTCTGCACTAAGAAATGCAAACTGACAATTGGATCAGCTCCCAATAATTTTCCACCTTTCCAGACTAAGGCTATGTACACACCATACATTCAAAATTCACTGTTTCCTCCCAAGTATCCTGAGAGCTGTAGTTTACCCCTCACAGACATACAAGTACAGGGACCCTTAACAAACCACAGTTCCCAGAGTTCTTTTCTTTTTGGTGGGGGAGAAGCAACTTGCTCGATATGCATGGTTTGTATGCAGGCAGAATAATGGTCAACCATTACTGGTCTGTGGGATCATTGCATTATAACAAATTCTGAACCATTGGGTGTTCAGGATAAATTATCAGTATATGGAGCAACATGGAGAGGGGAGTTGATATCCTAGCAGAATGCAGAAACTAATGAAGGAGAAAATTGCTGGGTAAACTCAAGTTGAAAAGTTTTTGGCAGTTCCATATTGGCAAATCTTTTCAACCCATCTTTTTTGCATACACTTTTGATGAGCCAGAGTCAAAATGGGGCTTGTTTACTTTTTCAGTATGTTTTTGCCCATGGATGCGCTGTAAGACTCAGCATAAACCGAGTAGTTTGTATTCTCTGCACATTTTGGGTAGCCTCTAGCAGAGTATCTTATCAATACTCATCACTTTTTCTCCTCTCTTTGCAGCGAAACATCTGCTTGACATTTGTTAACTTTTCACCATATATCTTCATAAGCATACCATCTGTACGGTGCCCAGGTAGGTTTTTAATCACATTTTGTAAAGAAATTTTTGCATACTCCAGATTCACTGGGACTTCCCTTATAGATTCATAACAAAAAGCTGTGGCAGTAAATAGAAATTCAATTTTCCATACATCTTTGTAACGAAAGCAAAGAGGAGGCCTTGATCCTTATCGGTTTTCTCTGCATGTCTTTGTAAGAGAGCCAGACGATACTCGTCAGCCTCCAGTGATTCTCATTCTGAAGAACATATCCGGGAGGTATTATTCATCAGCTTGCTCCCCTTCACCTTTGGAGACAGTATTTATCAACACATATGGAATGCCATCTGGTGCCAGAAATGAGGATGTACAGGTTAGAATAAATAATATTGCTGTACAATGTTAATGTTTCTCAATATAACTGTTACAATACGTAAGAGTGCATACTCCATTGTCTCTCGAGATGACAACAGTTGGGAGCTTGGTCTGAATGATGTCTTAAGCACCGCCTCCACCACTGTGACCTGAGTTGTAAAAATAGACTGCTAGAATGGGTCAAGCAAACTGGACAAAAAGGGCTTATTTCCTTTTGTTGGGAGGACTGGCACTGGTCTGAATGGTTGTCCTTAGCATAACTGAAGAAACGGCCAGGGTCTCCTTCTGAGAGGGTGCACGTCTTTCTTCCCTTATAGCTTCCCCACCATCAAGCTATTGGTGAAGTAGCTTCATATTTAGATCGAGGATGTCTGGGGAAATGGTCAAAGAGACTTTTGGCAGCTCTCAAGAAGCAAGGTGTCCCCTCCCCAAAACATTAGAATGAGAGGGCAATGTATGATGGAGTGTGCATCTCCTGCTACATTCAACCTGTATATATGTTTAAATGAATCACATATCACAAAAAGCCAGTACTAGTTGGTCTCTTGGAGCCTCATTCCAAGGAAAACAAACTCAGATCAATCACCAGGACTCCTAAAACCTCAGTGCTTAGAGAACTGGAATGTATATAAGTCTAGTCGTGGTCACAGCAGTTTGTGGAGCCTCCATTTTGTTCCAATTTGCTGTGTCCTTTCCCAGAATGCTTTGGAAATAGTTCAACAGCAGGACTAAAAAAATAATGATTCTATATCGTCTATTTCCCCCCTTTTTGTCTACTGTGTTTATAAACTATATTCCCATTAAATATTAGTGCTGCCTTTCTAACCTCTTTGTGCTTAATTGGAGTCTGCATCCCATCATTACTTTTGCCTAAATTTGCTTTCATTTGCTTGATTTTTTTCTCTTCCTCCCCCACCGCCCTCTGGCCTGAAGATCGTGTAAAATTATACCTAGGGAAGGCTATTTAGCAGCTTCTAGAGATGCTTAAGGAAGTCCAATTATATGAGTTCTGATGCAAAGCTGCCTGATCCACATTTTCTGGACAAATGTACAGATCAGAACACAGTTATCCTTCTGATGTTGCACTTCTCAGATTAATGTGGCAACAACAAGATGGAATGAACACCTGTAAAACTGGCATGGTCTGAAAATAGATTGATTTGCCCATGCCTACCTGGGTCTGCCTTATGGCTGGGTCTAGGACAATGAAGTCTTTTTAAAATGCCTGTGAGCCCATGGCATTTTAAAGCAGATGAGTTAATAATACCTCATTGTGATTTGAGATGTAGGAGTAACTTACAGAAGCACTCCTGTCACTAAAAACAAGGGAAATGGCCCTAAAAGGTGAAGAAAATGTCAGAGTGCTATTCCTGTATAGTCATTATGTACTTTCTTCTGAGGACTCTTGGTGTGGGAATCCTATGAAAAATGAATTCTATATAGAAAACAAGGCTCTATACAGCAAAGCCAGTAATTTGCGAGGAACAGTGAAAGCTGGGAATATGTCATACGGTTTGCTTTTGTACTCTAATAGTGTTCATTATGCCACTTCCCCATGCAGTCAAGCTATACTTTAATGCAAACATTATGTGTGTCAAAAAGCTGAATGGGTGTGTTGCCAGAGCTGCCATTTAGCTGCAGCTGCGATACATCAAGCAAACAGACCTGCATGTGTGTAGTTTCACTGAAAAACAGCAGTCCAGAACAAATCTTTTAATGATGACCTTTTCAATCTATACGTTATGGGCCTTTTCTCCTTATCTCAGGAAAGCAGCTGGCATTGAACAGAAGTGAGAGGGGAGGATGCATAAGGCTGCAACGGACAATCACATCGCTGGATGGGAAATCAGACCCATTCAACTCAATGGGACTGACTTCTGAGTAGACCTATAAAGGATTGCAAGGCACCTGCATATCAGCCTCATCATCCTTCTGGATTTGATCATAGACAAGACTATCCCGTTAATTCCAGTGGGACTTATTTCCTAGTGATTTCTTACAATGTTTTGTAAGAGTGCACACAGAGCCCTTTGGCTTGGTCCAAACATTCAAGTAGTTCGGCATTCTCAGAATGAACAACCAGGTGCCAATAGAAAACTCACAAGCAGGCCATGAGCACAATATGATTCCCACAGTGACTGAAGTTCAGAGGCAGTATGTAGCTCAGTTGGTAGAGCATGAGACTCTTGATCTCAGGGCTGCGAGTTTGAGCCCCACGTTGGGGGAAAAGCTTCCTTCATTGCAGGAGATTGGACTAGATGATCCTCGTGGTTCCTTCCAACTCTACAGTTCTATGATGATGACTAGAAGCCTCTGAGAGCCTTATTTTCCATGAATTTGTCTAAACTCCTTTTATAGTCTTCCAAGTTGATAGGAATCGCAACATCTGATGGCAGAACATTCAGAAGTCTGAACATATTATGCTTTTTAGCCAAGGCTTCAGTCCTAAAATTTAACCAACTTACTATGGATCTGAATGTCTGAAGTATAGTTTTATCTCCCCCATGCCACCCCAGAAATAATAATAATAATAATAATAATAATAATAATAATAATGATAATAATAATGATAATAATAATTTATTTATACCCCGCCCATCTGGCTGAGTTTCCCCAGCCACTCTGGGCGGCTCCCAATCAGTGTTAAAAACAGTACAGAATTACATATTAAAAACTTCCCTGAACAGGGCTGCCTTAAGATGTCTTCTGAATGTCAGGTAATTATTTATCTCTTTGACATCTGATGGGAGGGCGTTCCACAGGGCGGGCGCCACTACCGAAAAGGCCCTCTGTCTGGTTCCCTGTAGCCTCACTTCTCACAATGAGGGAACCGCCAGAAGGCCCTCGGAGCTGGACCTCAGCGTCCGGGCAGAATGATGGGGGTGGAGACACTCCTTCAGGTATACAGGACCGAGGCCATTTAGGGCTTTAAAGACTCAAGATGTACTGTTACATCTGCTTTGTCCTATGTGAATCAAGTCTCTTTACTATGATAGAGTTATCATTTTTACATCTTCTGCCTCTATATAAAAATATTTAAGTAAAAATAATTAAAGTTGAATTGCTTCCAGAATACAAGTGACAGTGAATAAAGATATAGGTCTTGCTAATCAAAAATATGTGCCTCTAAAAATACAGACCAGTATAAGGTCTGTTAGATGAATAGAAAAACTCTTCATACTTTGAAACAAAATGCTCAGCTCAGGCACTTTAAGACATGTACAGCTGAAAGTCCTAAAAATCACAAGTCAAAATTAAGACTGCTTGGATCCCAATGATGGGAGAGAATTATAGCAAAATCCTATGTATGTTTACTCAGAAGTAGGTCCCAATTTGTTCAGTGAGGCTTACTCAGAGGAAAATGTGCAGTCTTAAGCACATAGCTAATCCTCTCAGTGGGACAAAATATGTTTAACTTTGACTTGATCATGCCTAAAGTCTGCAATTGAATTTTATGAAAATTCATCAGTGTGTCTAAGTTGTGACCTCAGGTAGGACATTGTAATATATTTCATACTAACAGCCAACATGGATGGCAAGTTGATTTCTTGCATTGTTTCTGCTTCTCACCAGTGCACTTCCTCTTAATCGGGTAGGCAAGCAAGTTGCTCTTGAATGGCATGATTGGTACAATGCCAAAGGAAATTGGGGAGCTAAATTTGTTTGAGCAAATTGTTATTTCTATACCATAAAACCTTCTCAGACCACTGAACATGAAAATGGGAAATCTTTCTTTAAAATAGCTGCAAGGAGCACTGGAGGATAAAGCAGTATCCATTTCGCCGCCACTTGAGAAGGTCCTATCTGCTTTGTCTATCATCTCAACTCTGGAGAATAATTTGATTTAATTATACTGCCTTTTGATATTCTATCACAAAGGTCATCTGCTCCTGCAAGACCTTTCTACTAAGATAAAATTAGAGCTTTGTTACAAGTCTGAAAACTCATTAACCTGTTTTATGATAATGTAAACACTAGCACACTGAGGATTCAATGCCTTGTTGAATAAAGATGGTGATGAAGATAAATAATAGCACCACCCTGGAAAAAAAAGAACTCTTAATATAGGAACAGTAAGTATGGGGATCCTCACATTACATACAGCAGGACTGACTAATCCTCTGTTCAGGGAACAGGCAATGTTTCTGGTCCCCAAGACCCCATTGATTTTGGTGGAGTGCTGTATCACAGTGCTTGAATAAAGACCATCAATCAAATTGCCCCCTTTCTGGTTATCAGATCATACAAAAGGGGGCCAGAGTGATAACCTTCCTCCCCAACAGATCTGCACTGATCAGATGAGGAGAGAGTTGTTTGTCTATGTGCATAGTAGCATGTGCAATAGTATGGGGTCCTCATGCTCACTTTTGTCACAGCCACCTTGGG
The DNA here is from genome assembly GCF_965113315.1 of Podarcis vaucheri. Lineage (NCBI taxonomy): Eukaryota > Metazoa > Chordata > Lepidosauria > Squamata > Lacertidae > Podarcis > Podarcis vaucheri. Next base: position 39,916,369 of record NC_138749.1, read on the forward strand.
CACACAGCCCTAGGTGGATGGGTTATGGGTGAATGAGCCCCCCAGGTCAATGAAGGTGAGCCAACCCTGATGTAGAGCATCAGCAAACAGTGAAGAGAGAAGAGGGCTCTGTAGCTGATAATCCACAGCACCTGGACAGCTGATGCATTGGGATGTTAATATATGCTAGTAGAGGATATAATTTATTCAATATTATCCTTCCTCATGTTTGTGAGTTCAGCAGAGTGCAGCTTCAAAGCCTGCTGTTAGAGCACAGTGGGAGTTCCTCTCACAGAGTTCTCTCTAGCAAGTTTACAGGAAAACTCTGTGAGCTTCAGCTCCTGTCATGTGCCTATCTAGCAAAGCATGAATTGTTGGTTTGACTGCGTTTTAAGTGTCCCACACAATGAAGTCTTCCCCACTATGGGGAGAATTAAATTGACATGTAAATTATTGCAGTTGGGTGATATTCAGCTTCAGCAGCCTGCTCACACAACAGCCATTCTGCTATAGCAGGAGACCTGATCTTAGCCTATCACAATGCCACACCCAAGGGCATCTTGCACTTGTGAAAGGTGTTATCCAACTGTGGTCAGTGACGATTAAGCTTTGTGCACTACTTCTTGTGCTACCACTTGCACACTTTCAGACTTCTTCCATTTGGTGATTCATGTCACCCTATGCACTGTCTTGCTATGAGCATGCTATGAGGGCTCAATCTGTGACTTCTGCTGTCCATTGGTGTCTGTTTCTGGGTACTTAAGTGGGGAACAGGAAAGTCAATGCACTTTCTAAAATGGTTGTTGATTCATTTTCAGTTGCTACATAGCTCTAAGGAACTGGGCAACATCTCTGAGTAGGCCTGACTCAGGCAGATATCCACCCGCCATAAATTCTCCATTCCTCCTATGAATGAATCAACCCAATTTGCACAACATCCAGATGGGATAATGTACAGAACATGTTTGGGAGTGCAGTGTACTATATCAAGAGTATGAGATCATAAAGTTAGATCACTAAATAGTTCTTACTCACAGTTTAACTTGTTTAGAGTTGACAACAGCAGGTTGAAAATTCACCTCCTTCCTGCTTTGAAAAAGTAAGGCTTTTTTGCTATCAAGTTGGCAGTATTATTCATGCATTGGAAACTAGAAGCAACTAACAAGTTTCAGAAGTCTGCTGCTACATAATCTCTGGGGAATTATATAATAAGGATGACACTCTGAAAAGGTCACTCTTGAGAGAGTGCACACCATTTTTCATTTCAGTACAAAAGGCATTTAAAAATGATCATGGTCATTGCTTGTAAGTCATGAATTTCTTCCCCTCTTGGTCAAGAGTACTAGTAGAATGGGAGCAAGACAGACAAAATATTAGCTTAACTGCAGAGTTGTCAATACAAAAAACTATATGCCCCCCCAAAAAAAACCTTTAAACACAACCAACCAATTGATGGCCATTACTGTATGAAGAAAGTGTCGTGAAAGCAAAAGTTATTTTAGCAAAAAGTTGCTGTTATTCTTCTGGGGGAAAAACATCCTTTTTTGTATGTTCTCTTGTAGTGCAATCAAGTTGTTAATTATCCCCTATGATTTCCATGGGAATCAAAGGATACCTAATAAACATTGCAAGTTGTCAACTTTTTTAGGTCATCCAAAGACACTGAGGATTTTATACAGGTTTTATTAGAAACTTATTTTTAGATGTGGATTTTAAAAGAAACTAGAGTCCATTTGAACAGTATTTTAGAACTTTTTGAGTCTGAGAGCCCTCAAGGAGGGAAGGGAAATTTCATGAAGCAACCCCCTGATCATTTAAACAAACAAACACACACACACACACACCGCCTGTTTTATGTATTTGCCATTCCTAGTGAAGTGAACATATTCCTGAATGCTACTAGGTGCTATTTTGCTTTGCCCACAAAAAGTCCATGCCAGTGTTTTAGGAAGGATTCTTAGGATGGCAGTTGGGAGTCAGTAAACTGCAGGTTGGAAAAAAGTATGAGAGAGAAATGTTTGAGAGCAATGGGTAGGGTCTGTTTAAGTCCAAGGCTGCTGTGTTATGGGAGAAGCTAGAACTTATTCAGCTGTGAATGCTGTGTACCGCTCTATCATTGGCTCTGGTTGCACATATGTGTAAATAAACCATATATCATAAAGACACCACAGTCTCCACTGTGGCTCATTTTTACAAAGGGAAACACAGACCCTGGGTAAGTGCCTGGAAGCCATGGAATCTCACACTTTTGTGGGGATTGGGGGGTGTTGTAACAATATGCATTTTGGTAGACAATGCTTGGGTAGCGAACTGCATCACAAAATTCAGATAAGTGCAAATTTCGCAGGACAGCTGTGTTTTGGTTTGCATATGGTTCCAGAAAGTCAGAATTTGTAGACTCACCTTTAAACGCAAACTGAATCAAAATTATTTCCCCATCCCTATTTCCAGATAAGGGTGCATAGGCTTTCAGTCTAACTTTCCAGTACTCTTTCCTCCAAAGTTAACCTTAGTCACAGTGGAACCACCTGTGGATGTGGCATTATCTAACTCGCAGATGTGTGAAGTACACAATATTATTTGCATTGTTTCAGTCTGAACAGTCACCAAACATTGTTTCCCCTTTCTTTCTTTCATGCACATGCAAACATCTAAATACTTTCAACTCCACTCTGGTTTTGACATCATGCACAATCGAATTATATAACAGCATTAAGCTCTACTCCCTAGTAAAGTGACTAAACATCATCTTGTTTTCCTGAGTATGTCTCTTTTAAGTGCACAGAATGATTCATAGTTGTTTTCCATGAGATCTTAACTTAGTTGTCGTGAGCCATGAGTGCAAACAGCTCCTACTGTTTCTCTGTGGTTCTTTGTTAGATGTACGGCCTTGAATCTCTCCCTCTAGCAATAACAGCTGAGGTAGAGATGGCACACAGGTACCTTTCACCCCCGCAAATGGTGGCTAGTTGGCCACAGATGAACTGGGGGTTTTAATTTTCCAAGAAAAAGGATTTGTCACAGTACAATCACATTATGGAACGATGGGAGTGGGTTGGATGACATCACAAAAGCAGCAAGTGTTGTTCCAGGCCTCCCTTCATCCTTCACTTCCACTATCTGTTCCCTCTCATTTTCCCATTTCTATAACGGGCAATGATTATCATCACACAAATCTTACTTGCCGAGGATGCTTGCACTTCCATGATTTGTGGGTAAACATTTGATAAACAGTGTGTACCACAGCCTCCTGTCTTCACATAATAGATTTTTGTCAGTTAATTTGCTAAAGCTTCTCCACACACACCCCTTTCCAATTATTCTTCTATGAAAACATCAGAATGGCTAGGGAATTAGCAATGATGTTGGTGTCAGTGTGCCGTAATAAATTGAAAAAAAGCTTTCTGTTGCCTTGACTTTATAGAAACCACAACAATTGCCACTGTTTCTGCTACAGGTATTAATACCACCACCACTACCATACAATTGGGGTCATTTATAAAAAATTGTGTGTGTGTGCTTACGGCTTTTGCATAAAACATTACAGTCTTCCTCGTCTCCATCCAATACCATGATTGAAATTTCCTAATACACATTCAAGCTCCTTCCTTTTTGCTCATTTGAGAAGAAGCCTCTACGAGAGTGAAGTCCCCCTGATTCACAAAGTTGCCCAATACAAGTTGGAGGACAATGAGAAAGGCAGTGATAGGACCAAAGCTACCTCACTCATCCTCACTGCCCTTCTCCTTCATATGAGAATCTAACACTTCCGGGTAAAGCCTTCATAGGGCTAGCGCTTGACATCATTTTGAGCTTGCCTTTCTGGCTCTTCCTCACTGCTTCAGGGACATGGTCTGAGGGGCTTGTTCATCAAACCTACAACTTTTCACCAAATGACAAATTGCCTAGGAACTGCATAGGGAAATAGGATTCAATGACTTCCCATTAGAGAGCAAAAAAGTGCCATTGTGGCATCAAATCTTGTTTTTAACACAGACCTGTTTGCAACCAATACACTAAAGAAGTGCTTGATAAGAGGAAAGGCTGATGCAATGACTGCTGATGTCACAAAATTACTGGTGCCCCCCACCTCCTAAAAAGGCTGCAAGGCTAAGTTATAGCTGACTAGGCCTGAAAGGAGAAGGGGAAGCAGGCAGGGCAGAGACTGGAGATAAGGGTACAAATGGGGAAGTGAGGGACCAAGGGGTGGAGGGAAAGCAACAAAACAAGTCCATTTCATTTTTTTTTTTATTTTTTAAACAATTAAATATGTCGGTTTCAATTTCTTTAGAAGTAAAGAGAAAATGACAAACAGCTCTCAGGCACATAATAGGCAACCTCTGTGCCTTCTTGGACTTACAAAACATCCCATTTGAGGATAACATGGGGTTCTCAGGAAACACAGGCACCAAAGAAGGCAGCAGAGGGTAGATCACCAAAAAGATGATTTGCAGCATGAATGAGAGGACACTCCAAACTGCAACCTGGTCACCTTCAAAATAAAGCAAGTGCAACAAAAGCCTGGAAGCCTATTTGTAAGAATTGTACCAAAATTTCCTTTCGCCTTAGATAATTTTCAGGTACCACTCATGCAGGATAAATTTTCAGCAGCACTTATTCATTGCAAATCTTTCCTGTCCCCATCAAGTATAAATTTTAAGCAGTTAGAAGGAAATATTTAAGGTACTGTATAAATATTAAAAAATAGTAACAGCAGTAGTGTGTTGGGGAAGCCTGCTACCCTGCTGTATCTTGCCAAAAATTCCAACTCCCATCAGCCTCAGCCACTATTGCCAATATCAGCGATGATGGGACTTGTAGTACAGCAACATCTGGAGGACCACAGGTTCCCCATCCTTGAAGTGGATGATGCAATGACAGCAGTAGAAGTTTGATAGGTCTACAGCAGTTAGGCATTGCTGATGCTATGTAGAAGTAAGGCTGTGTATCTGTATGTATGTGTATAATATATATATATATGCTTTCGTAGATTTTCACGGGTACAGGAATGCAGGTTTTGGTGTCTTCGGGTGTCTTCCCGTGTAAGAGTCGGGGTGTCTGTGCGACGTTTCGACGAGGTCTCACTCGTCATCTTCAGGCTGGTGCTTTCGGCTTCTTGTTACTGGAACAGAGCAGAATCTGGTGTTTGAGTTTCTATAAATACTGTTGAGGGGTGTGGTGTATAGCCTCCAACGTTCTGGGCAGAGAGGAAGTTCCTAGATTAGTGTGCCTTTTCTTCTTTTGTTCCTTAATTACTTGAGGGATATCTTGAGTGATTTCATGAGTGATATTCTGAATACCACTGGTATGGATGCAGCACAGCCATCTTCTCAGAAAAACTCTTCACAAGCTCAAGAGGTCAAGACACAAAAGCTTTAGCAACTAATCTACACTTAATGACCCACCCAGTGGTATTCAGAATATCACTCATGAAATCACTCAAGATATCCCTCAAGTAATTAAGGAACAAAAGAAGAAAAGGCACACTAATCTAGGAACTTCCTCTCTGCCCAGAACGTTGGAGGCTATACACCACACCCCTCAACAGTATTTATAGAAACTCAAACACCAGATTCTGCTCTGTTCCAGTAACAAGAAGCCGAAAGCACCAGCCTGAAGATGACGAGTGAGACCTCGTCGAAACGTCGCACAGACACCCCGACTCTTACACGGGAAGACACCCGAAGACACCAAAATATATATATATATATATATATATATATATATATATATATATATATGGTATCAGATAGGCAAATTTAACAATGCTGTTTTCCCCCATATTCTCCAAATAAAAGAGCACCAAAACTTTACTTAGTACCAAAAGCATCTTGTTAGCCAGAAGCAAAGCTGCACACATCAGTAAATTCACTCCTAAAATACGCAGACCTCTAAAAATTACCCTGGCAGCAGAACTCAAGTTGAAGTTGACTTTGAAATAGCACATTATCATAACTCAATTCATGCTTTCAATATTTATTTCTTAATTCGAGTAAATACATCTCTAATAAAAATGCATGTGTAAATACAACATTCAATTTTAAATGTAGCCTCTTGGTTGTCTTTGTAAACGTTCAGTCAGTCATGTCTTCAACAATTTCTGGTTCACTGATCTGTGAGCCAGGAACCCTGGAGATGTTATACAGGGGAGAAAAATCTAGTATCTTGCCAAAAACAGTGCAGTTAATTAACAGCCTTAAATTTATTAACGGCTTGATCAGATTTATAATTTCATTTCAGAGACTATTTCTGTCAGTCTTTATCGGATTGCAGACACATGACACAAGAACTGATAGTTCATGCAATATTTGATTAGTGGTGTTTAGCTATCACTCTTTTACTACATCCTTCACATTTCTCATTACAGATTTCTGGACCTTTTCATTGTTTTCAAATTTCGTACAAAAACTAGCCTCGACCACCATATTAGCTTGGGATGGGATGCTAGGATTTTATAAAAGCTGGGTTAATGTAATGGCTAAGGCTGCACTCCTATTCCTACAGAATTACCTGGAAGTAAAGGGGGGGGGGACGAGGGCAATGAAAAGACTTGTGGCACCTTAAAGGCTAACAAATTTTTAGTTGTATAAGATTTTGCAGACCACAGTCAGCTTCATCAGTTACATGAAGTGCAATCCTCATTTGGCAAATGTCTACACATAGTAGGCATGTTCAAGCATTTGGTGAGCTCTGTATTCATGGATTGTGGAACAGGGCTGCACACAAAAGACCCTCTGTGAATGTCCCAGTGTGTGTTGCCTTGAGTTTTTTGTCCCTCACCTTTGATGCATCGAACAAGGAAAGCCTGCAGGGCTTTTTACTATTGCTTACTGTGAATGTTTTTATTTACCGTGACCGGCTAATGGGTTTACGACCCAACTTAGCCTTTAACAACAGCCCGGCACGCTTCCTTCAGCTGCGCGTTCTTGCTTCCTCTGGTCACGGCTAGCAGAGTGAACACAGCGGTCAAAGCTGTCACGTTGCTTCCCACAGACACACAGAGCCTTCTTTTGTGTCTATTTACAGTTGTTTATTGCGACATTTCTCAAAACTCTCCAGGACTCCTTGCAGACATGGCAAAACGCGTCCTTTCCTCTCAGCAACCAAGAGAGAACAGAAAACTCCTCCCAGCTTCTAAAGTTGACGTCAGAATGTTGAGGCATCATGGGACAAACTTAACCTGTTAAGTTCCGACTCCAACACCCCCTCTTGCGTCACATTCTGACAAAACATGCGGATTTACCACATAACTCTCAGGTTCACACTGTGCGAAACTTATCCACGCACCAGTGGCCTGATATCTTTCAGGTGGAACACCCTTCGTTGTGCGACTTGACCGTCTGGGCACAAACTCAGATGTTTCCCTTGACACAACATCACCAGCAGGTGTGTCCTCAGCATCCCAGGATTCCCCCTCTGACTTATAACGACTTCGAATCTTCTCCCTTACACTTACCGGAGAACTAGGCTCACTCTTGACCTCCCTTTTAACAACTTGTGGAGATGCCCCACCCTGCTCCAGACCTTGGTCTGTGACCTGGTCGTCATCAGCAGACTCAGCCTCTTCTTCCTCCTCAGAATCTGAAAGACATTCTGAGAGAACATCACGCCCAACAGGAGTCTTTGACCTTACCTCCTGTTCATAGAACTCAGCGTGTTTGCTGATCAGCAACTTACTCTGATCACCTGAAGGGAAAGCAAACCTCCATGCACGTGCTGCTGGCTCATACCCACAGAAGATCATTTTCCGGAACTTGGATCCATCTGGCCCTTGCAAAGTCTCAGGCACTGGCACAGACGCGTGCGAACCAAACTTGCGCAAAAAATGAATCTGGGGTTTTCTGCCATGCAACAAACCAAATGGTGTGTCACCTACCATTGAATTGTAGGTACGATTCCAGGTGAAGCTTACATACCTGATTGCCTCCAGCCAAAACTTTGGTGGCAACCCAGAATCTGTCAGCAACACCTTTGCAGTCTTAACCAGAGCTTCACATCTTAGCTCAGCCCACCCCCTCTGATTGGGTGAAGTCACTGTGTGACGTATCCCTTTCTTGTGAAAGAACCTCTGCAAAGCAGATCCTGTAAACTCAGCTCCTCTGTCACTTGTGACAGCTTGCACTTTGGTGGAAAACCTTAGTTCCACTTCCTCTACCCAACTTTTGATCAGTTGTGCTGCCTCTTCTCTGGATTTTAGACCGTGAGTCCAGGTGTTCTGCGTAAAGCTATCCTGCATTGTCAGCAGAAACCTTGACCCTCCCAGACTTGGTTCCTTTACAGGACCCATCAGATCTATGTGAACCATTTCAAAGGATTTGGTGTGTACCCTCTCAGTGTGTACTGGGTAACTGCACCCTTTCACCTTTGCCTGTCTGCATGCTTCACAATCTATGACACATCCACATTCGACAATGTGACAACCGTTAGCGACCTCAGGTAGAATCTGTAGTTCTTCTACAGAACCATGAGCTGTTCTAGCATGCCAGACATGAGCACATGACACATGAGCGGGAATTTTAGCACACAGGGCTTGTGCTTTCTCAACCTTCCCCTCACCCTCCAGAGACGTTTTAAGAATGAAAAGATCATTCTGCCCCTTTTTAACCTTGGCAAGTATCCTCCCTTCTTTGGAGATTGTGCAGGTTTCACCCTGAAAACAAACCGTAAATCCCTTTTTCAGTAAATAAGGCACAGATAAAAGACAGCGTTGCATCCCAGGAACAGTACAACACTCCAACGTTTCCTGTAAAACACAAAAATGCAAATTTACAGCATTAGTCACATTATTTCTCTGTTCATTTGCAAACAGTACAGTTCTCCCGGCAGGAATTGCCGTGCAGTCCCACTTCTCGACAGCAGGTGTCTCTGGAATCAAATTATGATTAGCTGCAGAGTCTATAACAAAACAAAACTCAGAGCTTTTTTCACAGCTGTTCTCAAACAATGCCATACTAGCAGTTATTTGATAACTCTTCCCCTGGTCGTCACGTCCACCAGACTCAGTTGCTCGCCTGGCTCCTTTCCCAGGCTGATTTCCATGGTAACCCGACTGGTTCCCATGTGATTTGACCTTGACAACATCCTGCCTTGCCTCCTTGCTCCGGTGGGGGCAATTTCTTCGCAGATGTTCTGGAGAATTACACACGTAGCAACGACGAGTGGAAAAACACTGGGGTGAGCTCTCAGCTGGCAAAGCTTCCGGGACATCAGCTCCGCCCCTCCTGGAAAAGCACTGCCCCTCAGCATACGCAGTGGAAACTTTTCCAAACTTGCTTTTGGGCTTCTCTGCCCCCCCAACACTTCCAACAGCACTCCGTGAGGCTGTAGAATCAGGGCTTCTGGCTGAGCCCTCGGCACCCTCCTGCTTCTGGCCTCCTGCTGAGCTTTGACACAAACTCCTCAGCACCTTCCAGGCTTCACCGGCTGACTCAATGCCTTCCAAACACGGTAACAGCTTAGCGTGTACGCTCGCTCTCATCATGCAGATCTCAGCTCTCTCAGCTTCCTCTCTCTGCATTTTCTCCTCCAGAGAAGCAGACTGCAGCTTTCCTGCATCTCTGTCCACCAGTTGCACTGGTTCCCTCTGGGAAATGTCCCAAACCTCCGTGGCTATAAACCACGCTCTCACCCATCTTGCCCAGGTATTCCACGCTTGGGCGGTGAGCTCTTCAAGCCTCTCAAACGGAGCTTCAAGCACCTCTTGGCCTTCTGCCATCTTCCCCCGGGGCCCAGCGTACTTACGTAAACAAACAGCCGCTCTCCAGCTCCCGGTCTAGCAGGTTAGCTCCCAGCTGAGATCGTCTGCCTCACCACTTCAGGCAGGACTCAAAGCTGTCTCAGGCATCGACATCAGCTTGCCTTCAAACGCTAGGCACAGCTCTCAGCTCTAAGCAGCCTTTTTCCAACAGGCTTTCTGTCCATAGAGAAACGATTCCTGGCAACACAGCATCCAGCAACAGCGTCTCGCAGCTTGCTTGCTTGTTTCAGACACAGGCCCCGCTTCCGTCAGCGCCACTGCCTCCGAACGCAGAACTTCAAAGCATTCCAGCAGCCCCAGCGACAGCTTTACAAGCGGTGATTTATGGCTCCCATAACCTGTGAATGTTTTTATTTACCGTGACCGGCTAATGGGTTTACGACCCAACTTAGCCTTTAACAACAGCCCGGCACGCTTCCTTCAGCTGCGCGTTCTTGCTTCCTCTGGTCACGGCTAGCAGAGTGAACACAGCGGTCAAAGCTGTCAAGTTGCTTCCCACAGACACACAGAGCCTTCTTTTGTGTCTATTTACAGTTGTTTATTGCGACATTTCTCAAAACTCTCCAGGACTCCTTGCAGACATGGCAAAACGCGTCCTTTCCTCTCAGCAACCAAGAGAGAACAGAAAACTCCTCCCAGCTTCTAAAGTTGACGTCAGAATGTTGAGGCATCATGGGACAAACTTAACCTGTTAAGTTCCGACTCCAACATGGACTCTGATCATGCAAGGTGTTCTAAAGGTAAAGGTAAAGGTACCCCTGCCCGAGCGGGCCAGTCTTGACAGACTCTGGGGTTTGTGCGCCCATCTCACATCTATAGGCCGGGGGCCAGCGCTGTCCGGAGACACTTCCGGGTCACGTGGCCAGCGTGACAAAGCTGCATCTGGCGAGCCAGCGCAGCACACGGAACGCCGTTTACCTTCCCGCTGGTAAGCGGTACCTATTTATCTACTTGCACCCGGGGGTGCTTTCGAACTGCTAGGTTGGCAGGTGCTGGGACCGAGCAGCGGGAGCGCACCCCGCCGCGGGGATTCGAACCGCCAACCTTTCGATCGGCAAGCCCTAGGCGCTGAGGCTTTTACCCACAGCGCCACCCGCGTCCCTCGCAAGGTGTTCTACTCACATTCAATTGAAAGTAACCCAAAGTTCTCTGCAGGCTTCTTGACACTTCCACTTAACTCAGTTACAATCTGACCCAATGCCTGTAACACCTGTAATGAGGGTTTGTGACAGGTCATACTGCAAATAACAATAGAGAAATACTGTTGCTTAGGGGAAGGCTAAACCTTTACAGCCTTGGATCCAATTTCTAATGTAGGTGAACATCCTTTCCATTGGTGTTAAGCTGCAGCAGATCTCAGACCACAGCAATGAAAGCATCACCTTAACTAGGGTGGGTCAGAAAGCGAGCAATGACATTGTGGAAGTCAGGAGCCAATTGTTGTGTAACAATAATAATTTATTATTTATACCCCACCCATCTAGCTTTGTTTCCCCAGCCACTTTGGGTGGCTCCCAACAGAATATTAAAAACACAACAAAACATCAAACATTAAAAACTTCCCTAAACAGGGTTGCCTTCAGATGTCTCCTAAAAGTCAGATAGTTGTTTATTTTCTAGACATCTGATGGGAGGGCATTCTACGGGGTGGGCACCACTACCAAGACGGCCCTCTGCCTGGTGTATAAAGTCTAAAAGAAGACCAAAGAGATAAAGTTCTCTCTCCAGACATGGCCCTCTCTTACGCATACCACCTCACAGCTGTGCCCCACCCCACATTGTCCAGGAATGCCCTGACCTTCCAGAGTGTGGGGTTGTGGTGCTGGGATGACTGCAAGGAGGATAGGAAGGGACAGGAAACATCCACTTCCTTGGCTGTTGTTGTCTACTATCATGACTTGGCGTGGAACTGTATCTCAAAGTCTCTCAGAAACTGCTTACACATGTTTTAGATTTATATAGCCAACATCCTTAGATGAACTTATCTTAAATGTAGGCCTATGGGCTCATTGCCTTTTAATCTTTAGAAAATGTTGCATTATAACTTTTTTTTTCTTCCTGAGCAAGGGCAACTTGGTTGAGTTCCCTCACCTCTTACAGCATGCAGGGAATTGAACCTATATCTCCCACACCAAAGGCTCAGTCCCCTCTGACATGCTGCACCTCTCCCAGAGTATTTGTTACTATTGCAGGGTTTCGCTTAGATAGCTATTTGCTTTCCATTGGCATTTAACAGGAATTGTGCGAACAAAATCTCATTTTTTAAATACTCGGAGAATGGCTGGCTTCCTTCCCCCTGGGCAAGAACAAGAATAATCAATCCTCTATTTGTACTATAGTGGTCTCTCATTTGCCACTGTCTTCTGCTAAGCCCTCGAGTTGTTCTAAAACATCAATTACCCTTTAACCATAATATCTACAAGACTTTTCACAGCTGCACTGCAGCTCATACATTCAAAGTTTTTATCCAATGTCATTTTTATCTCTTATTCTTATTAGCATGAAACTGGGAACTTTGGTTCACTCATTGCTAGAATATATTCTAGTTAACCTTGAATGTTGCTGCAGAAGCAACCTAGTTCCATTTGTTTGTTATGTCTTTCTATTCTGAACCAGTAGATGGAGAACCTGCAGGCTCCAGATGTAGTTGGACTCCAATTCACATTAGCCCTTATCATTCTCTGTATTTTTTGGGACTGATGGGATCTGGAATCCAACAAGATCTGGAGGATCACAAGTTCCCGATGCCCATAGTAGGGTCTATTGACTAAGGGTGGGATTCAACTCAACTGTTGGGGCACCTAAGGAGGTTCATTCTCACAACTATACTTTTCCCCATCTCCTCCCTCTGTGTATTCCCCATACCCCCTAAATCTCCTCTGGAGGGTTGGAAGAATCATCAGAACAAGTTTATGGAATGCATGGGGGGAATAGAGGGTGGAAATGACTCAGTGCACGCACACCCCACTTTGCACTATGTTGAAATCTACGCAAAGGAAATCCTATCCCTATTACCTAGCTGGGTTCTCAGCATTTCAATACTGAGGGGCAACAGTAGAGACTTGGAAGGGTGCTGGAGAAGATGGGGGCTACCTCCGATAGTACTAGACTTCTGAAGATAACCCGAGATGTTGTTGTTGTTTAGTCATTTAGTCATGTCCGACTCTTTGTGACCCCATGGACCAGAGCACGCCTCCCGCAGTTTGGTCAAACTCATGCTGGTAGTTCGAGAACACTATCCAACCATCTCGTCCTCTGTCGTCCCCTTCTCCTTGTGCCCTCAATCTTTCCCAACATCAGGGTCTTTTCCAGGGAGTCTTCTCTTCTCATGAGGTGGCCAAAGTATTGGAGCCTCAGTTTCAGGATCTGTCCTTCCAGTGAGCACTCAGGGCTGATTTCCTTAAGAATGGATAGGTTTGATCTTCTTGCAGTCCATGGGACTCTCAAGAGTCTCCTCCAGCACCATAATTCAAAAGCATCAATTCTTCAGCGATCAGCCTTCTTTATGGTCCAGCTCTCACTTCCATACATCACTACTGGGAAAACCATAGCTTTAATTATACGGACCTTTGTTGGCAAGGTGATGTCTCTGCTTTTTAGGATGCTGTCTAGGTTTGTCATTGCTTTTCTCCCAAGAAGCAGACGTCTTTAATTTCGTGACTGCTGTCACCATCTGCAGTGATCATGGAGCCCAAGAAAGTAAAATCTCTCACTGCCTCCATTTCTTCCCCTTCTATTTGCCAGGAGGTGATGGGCTCAGTGGCCATGATCTTAGTTTTTTTGATGTTGAGCTTCAGACCATATTTTGTGCTCTCCTCTTTCACCCTCATTAAAAGGTTCTTTAATTCCTCCTCACTTTCTACCATCAAGGTTGTGTCATCTGCATATCTGAGGTTGTTGATATTTCTTCCAGCTATCTTAATTCCGGCTTGGGATTCATCCAGCCCAGCCTTTTGCATGATGAATTCTGCATATAAGTTAAATAATCAGGGAGACAATATACAGCCTTGTCGTACTCATTTCCCAATTTTGAACCAATCAGTTGTTCCATAACCAGTTCTACCTGTAGCTTCTTGTCCCACATAGAGATTTCTCAGGAGACAGATGAGGTGCTCAGGCACTCCCATTTCTTTAAGAACTTGCCATAGTTTGCTGTGGTCGACACCGTCAAAGGCTTTTGCATAGTCAATGAAGCAGAAGTAGATGTCTTTCTGGAACTCTCTAGCTTTCTCCATAATCCAGCGCATGTTAACCTGAGGTAGATTATTGTAATATATTATACGTAGACTTGCCTTTCAAGGCAGTTCAGGAATGTCAACTGCTTCAGTAATGGCTGCTTGACTGCTAACAGAGAGATGCTCTTTTAAATATATCCAAGCAGTGTAAGATATCAGCTAGTTACTAGTTTACAGAATTCAGAGTGCTGGTTTAGACTTTTGTAGCTCCAAAGGATTTGATACTAAAATGTGCAAACCCATTCATAGGAATGCAAACCCATTTATAGGAACACAATGAGGCTTCCTTCTGAATACACATACATAGATTTGTGTTGTTAAATAACTGCTTTCTTTATATAAACCTTCTCAGTTGCTGATATGTACATCTGAGAGTCTTCTACTGATTCCATTGGCCTCATTTTAGGTTGATGGGCTGGGAGCGTTTGTTTTTCCAGTGGTGACAACTCTTCTTTGGAAAAGCACCACTATACAGATAAGTGAGACTCCTATAATCTTATATTTTAAGCACTGTTAATTCCCCCCCTTTCCCCCAAGGTTTTTAGCTGAGCAGCTTGCTGGGTTTTGTTTGATCTATGATTTGACTAACTGCTCTTTTATCAGATTTGATTACAGCTTGCAGGGTCATACTGATGTGAGGATATAAATGAGATAAACATCCACAAGCACGATCAACTATATTTAGCCTCATTTTGCAGCTCTGGCTAGGCCTCTGTGAGCCTCTGGTCTTCTTCCCCTTTGCCCCATTCTTGGGCTCTGATTACAGCTGGGTGTGTGTGTTTTTTTGCTAAATGTTTTTTTATTAGTATTCCAATATTTTCCCAATAATATCCCAATTATAACCATATCAATTAATTCCCAATTAATACAATTATTCAAATACCAATTAATTCCCAGTTAATACACTTAAAGTGGCTCCCTGTGTGGTAGATTTGATGCATTCCCAATCTTATATTTCTCCATTCCACAATCTTATTAATTTCAGTTACATTCCAGTTAAGATAGTAATCCCTTATACAGCAACTGCATTCTTAATGATTTCTGTTCATGTTATTATATTATATAAATGTATAAAACTTCAAGTGAGGAACTCTAACTCTTATCATTGTTCTGTCCTGCGTGTGAAAGCTGTTATGTCCATGGAGATTCCTTCTGACCGTATATGGTGTTAAATCTTCCACTTCTTCGGCTGTTGTTGTCTCCCACCATGACTTGGGGTGGAACTGTATCTCAAAGTTTCTCAGAAACTGCTTACACCTGCTTTAGATTTATATATCTTGTACCTCACTGGAGCTAAAGTCTTTGTCTTCACTCCCAAACTTATCACACCCTACACCCCTACATCTAGCCCTTTGCCTTGGAGGTGTCTAACCTGTGGTTCTCCAGATGTTGTTGGATGACAATTTCCATCATCCCTACCATTGACCATGGCTAGCAACATCTCGAAGGCCATAGGTTAGGCACCCCTGTTTTACATACCACCCAAAGGGCCATAGGTTAGGCACCCCTGTTTTACATACCACCCAAAGGGCCATAGGTTAGGCACCCCTGTTTTACATACTCACCACCCAAGCCATCCCAACATGTCTAGTTTTTTTCTCATCGTGTATATAAATACAGGACAGTAAATTTAAGGCCAAGAAAATATAGATCACCATAAATAAACATGAAAAGCATGACTTCGGCAATTTTCTCAAGTTTTACACACACACACACACACACACACACACACACACACACACTTATATGTATATTTCTTGTGCTGTGTGTGCTAATTTACATAACCATGTGAAATATTCATGAATACAAAGGAAGTAGCAGCATCTTAAATGCTACCATTAAAATAAATGCATGAAGATGCTGTAAATAATGACTCTTTGTGGAAATGAAGTTTCTTTTACTTTTAAGCTGAGCCATAAAATTATGCTATCGGGGAAAGAAATATGTTTACCTAAAGTAAATTTTTGATAACTTAGCACATAGATAATGGGTTAGGCCATCTATAGAAAATGTATTTGGCATTCCCTACGTCCTGTTTTTCCCCCCCTGAAAGAAAATGCAGGCATTTATATATCTGCCAATATAATAAAGCAGATATATCTTTAATTTGTTACTGAATATATAATATAGATTTTCGCCCCAATGCTGGTAACATAAATTGAAATGTGATTTGGCTAATGGTCATCGTTCTTCCCACCTCTAGTTACACAGAAGGGTTAAGTGTTCTCTTATGGGGCAGAAAAGTGGATTTTCTAAACACATTGGTACAAACATTAATCTATTCTGCTGTGAACTGATTACACACCAAGAAACAAAATAATAGATAAGGCACAGATTAATCTTTCTTTCTTTATCGGTATTTCTGGCTTCAGTTTTGTTTATTACTTTCTTTCATGCTTTATCTGTATATTGATGCATTTACATAGAAGTACCTCAAAGATATTGGTTTTATACAAGGTCACTTCTAGATCTGAAGTCTGCACAGTAACAGAATAGCCAAACAGGTAGTTAAGTCTTTAAGTTTGGTTTGCTTCTCATATTTGCTGGCTGAAAGCAACAAGTCATATTTAAGTTTGAAAAAAGGAACAAAGAAACCCACCACAGTTGTGTAAAAACAAACAAACGCACACACGGTAAGACAACTTTGTAAATGTGGAAGTGTACAGTTCTAATGATTTTTGTACAAGCACTATAATATTTGCTGCTACACATTTTATAAAATGATGCCGGCGGTAGACTGAGTCATTCAACAAAGCAGTAATGGCTGGTACCAATAGGGACTGAGAGGGTAGAGGGCAGGGAGTCCAGTAGTAGGGGGAGCTAGTGCCAAGGACAGGCAAAGTCAACTAATATGAGACTTGTCCCCATCTTCCTTCATGCTCAGTCCTACAATACTGAAACTAAGAAGGAGGAAGCTAACAGGCCATGCCACCTCCTGGATGGGTTGTTAGCAATAGTGGCCAGTCATGCTCCTGCCATCATGTGCTACACCACACCAAGCTCCTTGTGTCTTGTCCCTCCCTTCTTGGTAAATACCTGCAACCTACAGTGTTGTGAGGAACAGCAGCCATGAAATTAAAAGATGCCTGCTTCTTGGGAGAAAAGCAATGACAAACCTAGACAGCATCTTAAAAAGCAGAGACATCGCCTTGCCAACAAAGGTCCGTATAGTTAAAGCTATGGTTTTCCCAGTAGTGATGTATGGAAGTGAGAGCTGGACCATAAAGAAGGCTGATCGCCAAATCATAGAATCATAGAATCATAGAATCATAGAGTTGGAAGAGACCACAAGGGCCATCGAGTCCAACCCCCTGCCAAGCAGGAAACACCATCAGAGCACTCCTGACATATGGTTGTCAAGCCTCTGCTTAAAGACCTCTAAAGTAGGAGACTCCACCACACTCCTTGGCAGCAAATTCCACTGTCGAACAGCTCTTACTGTCAGGAAGTTCTTCCTAATGTTTAGGTGGAATCTTCTTTCTTGTAGTTTGGATCCATTGCTCCGTGTCCACTTCTCTGGAGCAGCAGAAAACAACCTTTCTCCCTCCTCTATGTGACATCCTTTTATATATTTGAACATGGCTAACATATCACCCCTTAACCTCCTCTTCTGCAGGCTAAACATGCCCAGCTCCCTTAGCCGTTCCTCATAAGGCATCGTTTCCAGGCCTTTGACCATTTTGGTTGCCCTCCTCTGGACACGTTCCAATTTGTCAGTGTCCCTCTTGAATTGTGGTGCCCAGAACTGGACACAGTACTCCAGGTGTGGTCTGACCAGAGCAGAATACAGTGGCACTATTACTTCCCTTGATCTAGATGCTATACTCCTATTGATGCAGCCCAGAATTGCATTGGCTTTTTTAGCTGCCGCGTCACACTGTTGGCTCATGTCAAGTTTGTGGTCAACCAAGACTCCTAGATCCTTTTCACATGTACTGCTCTCAAGCCAGGTGTCACCCATCTTGTATTTGTGCCTCTCATTTTTTTTTGCCCAAGTGCAATACTTTACATTTCTCCCTGTTAAAATTCATCTTGTTTGTTTTTGCCCAGTTCTCTAATCTGTCAAGGTCGTTTTGAAGTGTGATCCTGTCCTCTGGGGTGTTAGCCACCCCTCCCAGTTTGGTGTCATCTGCAAATTTGATCAGGATGCCCTTGAGTCCATCATCCAAGTCGTTGATAAAGATGTTGAATAAGACCGGGCCCAAGACAGAACCCTGTGGCACCCCACTAGTCACTCTTCTCCAGTATGAAGAGGAACCATTGATGAGCATCCTTTGGGTTCGGTCAGTCAGCCAGTTACAAATCCACTGAGTGGTAGCATAGTCAAGACCGCATTTTACCAGCTTCTTTACAAGAATATCATGGGGCACCTTGTCAAATGCCTTGCTGAAATCAAGGTAGGCTACATCCACTGCGTTCCCTTCATCTACCAGGCTTGTAATTCTGTCAAAAAACGAGATCAGGTTAGTCTGACATGACTTATTTTTCAGAAATCCATGCTGACTATTGGTGATCACAGCATTCCTTTCTAGGTGCTCACAGACTGTTTGCTTAATGATCTGCTCCAGAATCTTCCCTGGTATTGATGTCAGACTGACTGGGCGGTAATTATTTGGGTCCTCTCTTTTCCCCTTTTTGAAAATAGGGACAACATTTGCCCTCCTCCAGTCTGCCGGGACTTCGCCTGTTCTCCAGGAATTCTCAAAGATGACTGCCAGTGGTTCTGAGATCACATCTGCCAGTTCTTTTAATACTCTTGGATGCAGTTCATCTGGCCCTGGAGACTTGAATACATCTAAACTAGCCAAATATTCTTGTACTATCTCCTTAGTTATTCTGGGCTGTGTTTCCTTTGCTGAATCATTTGCTCCAAATTCTTCAGGTCGGGCATTGTTTTCTTTATCGGAGAAGACTGAGGCAAAGAAGACATTGAGTAGTTCAGCCCTTTCTGTGTCCCCTGTTTGCATTTCACCATCTTCTCCTCTGAGTGACCCCACAGTTTCTTTGTTCTTCCTTTTGCTACGAACATACCCATAAAAGCCTTTTTTGTTGCTTTTAACCTCTCTAGCAAGCCTGAGTTCATTCTGTGCTTTCGCTTTTCTGACTTTGTGTCTACACGTGCTGGCTATTTGTTTGAATTCCTCTTTGGTGGTTTCCCCCCTTTTCCATTTTTTGTACACATCCTTTTTTAATCTTAATTCAGTTAAAAGTTCTTTAGATAGCCACCCTGGCTTCTTTAGGCACCTTCCATGTTTCCGTCTCATTGGTATTGCCTGTCGTTGTGCTTTTACTATCTCCCTCTTAACAAACTCCCAGCCATCATGAACTCCCTTTCCTTTAAGTATTGCTGTCCATGGGATCTCACCCAGCACTTCCCTAAGTTTTATGAAGTCGGCTTTCTTAAAGTCAAGAAATTGAGTCCTAGTATGCTTGGCTGCTCCTTTCCGCTGTATAGTAAACTTCAGAAGAGCATGATCACTCGCGCCTAATGATCCTTCCACATCTACCCCACTAACCAGGTCATCAACATTGGTTAGGACCAGATCTAAAATGGCTGTTCCTCTTGTTGCTTCTCCCACTTTCTGCCGCTGCCCTACAAACTCTGATAAGCTCCTCCCACAGCTAATCCCCTGCATCAACAGAAACCCTGCCCCCTCTGACCTTTACACAGGGAAAACAGCTAATCAGCCACCAAGAAACACACACACACAAGAAAACCCTTTTTGCTCCTTCTTCAACTGCTGCCCTACAAACTCTAATAATTGATGCTTTTGAATTATGGTGCTGGAGGAGACTCTTGAGAGTCCCATGGACTGCAAGAAGATCAAACCTATCCATTCTGAAGGAAATCAGCCCTGAGTGCTCACTGGAAGGACAGATTGTGAAGCTGAGGCTCCAATATTTTGGCCACCTCATGAGAAGAGAAGACTCCCTGGAAAAGACCCTGATGTTGGGAAAGATGGAGGGCACAGGTAGAAGAGGACGACAGAGGACGAGATGTTTGGATAGTGTTTTTGAAGCTACCAGCATGAGTTTGACCAAACTGTGGGAGGCAGTGGAAGACAGGAGTGCCTTGCATGCTCTGGTCCATGGGGTCACGGAGAGTCGGACATGACTAAATGACTAAACAACAACAACAAAAACAGTGTTGTGAAGCCCAGAAAGCAATGACGCCCCTCTGGCTGTTACTGGTTGTAAAGGCAGGCAGACAAGAGGGCTCGCACTCCAGGTATCTGTTCGTTGATGGATGTTTCCAAAACCTGCTTCCCTGACTGTATCCATTCAACATTTAGTTCCTTCTTTGAGAATGCTTGCTCCGAATCTGGAGAGCAATGAAGCTTCCTTCTGAGTAGACACACACAGGGTTGTATTGTGAGTTGCTGTCCTTTAGGGTAAAAACAGGACATTTTGCTGCCTGAGGAGAAGGGCAGGGCACTGGCGGAGGAAGGCGGGTACGGTGCGCACTGGGTGTTAGCCAGGAGGGTGCGTGACATCGCTGCACTACACACCTCGCTCGCTGCACGGACGGCACTCCAGACACTCACTGTGTGGGCTGCAGACCACTAGGGACGATGCTGCCGTGCTTGCTGCTAAGGACGCTCACCGTGCATGTGGCTAGCCCCGCCCCCGCACCACTCCGGGTGCCAGGGCAGGTAGCTCTGCCCCTGTTTAATTTACAAAAAAAAAATATTTAAATGAGATGGATAGGTAGTTGAAACTCACCTCAAGGCTGAAATTTCACTGCAGGGTTGCAAGCTCATTTAGGAGATGCAGGGCAGGCTGTGTGGTGCCCACAGCTGTGTCCTCCAACACTTTGCCACTGCTCTCCAACTCTCCCGTCCAGCACCTGCTACCTGACAGGCTGCCTCCCTCTGCCTGATTGCAGGGCCAATCCTGCCTCCATTTCAAAAGCCAGCATTTAACAGCCGCTTTACAGAAGCCAATCTATAGCCACAGTGGAAGGCCACCAAGCATATAATTCTGCAAGAGGAAAAGTGCCATGCGACGGAGCACCTGCAGTTACAGTGCTGTGTGATAAAGCTGCGTGCTGCAGTCTGAATGCGTTTGAGGAAGTGCAGCTTTGGTTTATACCAATGGCGTTTGCTATCAGGGCGGGGAAATGCTTCCGAAAGGACCGAGTCAAAAGTGCTCACTGCTTTTTTGTGAACGTTCGCAGTGCTGATGTCCCCTTTCAGAAACTTTTCAGGGATTTTCACTGATTCAGGCACCAGTGTCCTCCCTCTGAACTGAGTTTGCTTCAGTTGCCTCAGCGACATTCAGTCCAAAGCTTCTGCTTAGCTACCTTGCATTGCTGTTGCAGAAATCTGCCCGATCTCATGAATTAGCCAAAAAAACCCACATGAGATGGTGAGTGGAAAAGGAATCCCAGGTAGTTTATTTCTGTGCAGAGGTCCAGCGGGATAATTCCCCAAAAACTGGACCCTCGCCAACAGATTCCATACCATTTTATATATTTTGCATAAAGTCCATACATTCTAATACAGTTCAAATTCCTTATCCAATCAAAATGCTCAGCTTCTCTCACCCCACTTCCTTATAAGGCACTTAACCCTGTGATTGCTCTGCTTTTGCGACCATCACCATTGAATAGTGGAAAATTTCAGTGAATTGCTGTACACAACCTTATATTTCTGAGGAAGAATACTATCTGTACAGGGTCTGCGCATGATAGTTCTTTTGTAACCTTTTCTTAGGAGGTTAATTTTTTAAAAAATAAACGGATATCCTTAATGTAGCTATCCCAGTTTCCTAATTCTTTTGTGTTGCTGCGCCTTCCATCAGACAGACTGAAGAGGCCATCTTAGGTTGCTAATTTTGTGTGCAATGAAAGGACAGCAAAATATTAGTTATTTAATTCATGATTGTGGCATTTTTACCTCCAGGAATGTAGGAAGGGGCTTGTGGGATTTTTGATTATTATGTTTTTGTCTCAGGTGTTAAAATGACTTCACTGGCCTTGGGTACTAAGTACTAAATAAAGCAGTGGTAGAGGTGAGGTGAAGGGCAGGATATAAATATTTTAAATAAATAAATTGTGCCATTTCCCTTCAGACAGCAAAATGACTTGGGCCAGGCTGGCCACACAGTCCAGACATCTTTCCACAAGAGACCTCCTTCACGTCTTCCAATATGTCTGTATGTAATGAGAGGTTTTATAGTCTCGACCTTGCAGAACTGCAAAATGATTAAAAGGCGAAATAAAGGATTTGTTTTCAAAGGAAAGAACACACTGTGTGGATTAGGAGAGCCAAGCCTCTCAAGGACTGAAGCAAAAATCATAAATATGTCACCGAAACCTGAAGCTGCAAAATGAACTATTGCAATGAGCGTCCAATGAGTTTGAGCTAAATTAAGATAACACAGCTAATTAGTACGGCTTAGGGATTTGGCAAGGCTACTGTATAGAGGCTATCTATCATTTTGGGAATGGGCCTGAATTTGTTATGGTTAGGGAGGTTTTGTTTTCCTTTTCTATTATCTCATCTTGGGTTACTGCTTTATCATTCTGGTGCTTAAAATAGCTACATAATATTTGGGGCATTAACCATGACTGATTATTTCAGGTTCTGTATAAGAAGATTAGAAGGAAATATTACTGACTGAACATAGTCAGAGTGCCATATAGGGTGTACTGCATGTTAAAGAGGGTGAGAAGTGGCCATGGGGATGTTATGGAGAAAGGTTTGTCAAAATTAGGGGGAAGAACCATCTGAAAGCCTATGTTGATATACCTTTAAAAAATGTTGTGGTGAAAAGTCAGATAAATACAGATCTATCAAAGAAGCAGCTTACTGCTGGAGAATTTAAGAACATAGTAAGAACCCGGCTCGATCAAGCCAAAGGCCCATTCAGTATCCTGCTCTCACAGTGGCCAACCAGAAGGCTACAGGAAGCCTGAAGAAGAAAACTAATCCCATCTGTAATGTATGCATCTGGTAGCCTTGGGCAACTGTCTGTTGTCTAGAGGCAATTTAAAAGGCTTCTTCTAGTTCTCTATCTTTAAACCAGACTTGGATCACTGGATCTTTAAATAGGGGACAGTCCTCTGACAGCCCTTAAAATAAAGAGCGGTTTTTTCTAAAGTAGAACACAGTCGGTAGATGTGGGACCTATTGCAGCTTGACTGCTGTCACGATGACAATCCCATGCATGGGGCCTCTGAGTTATCACCCTTTCCTCAGTACCAGTAATTCTGGCAAGGATGACAACCGACCCATGTACCCCAGCTGCATTGTTGTCACCAAGTGTTACCTTACCTTGCAGCAACTCCTACACTGCTGACGGTAAAATATGTACCTAATCCTCAGTTAAAAGGGGAAAGAATGAAGCGATTTCTTCTCCGCCATTGCTTCTGGTGTTCTAAGGCTTAGCAATGGCTCAAAAATATGGCCCATCCATATATTTTGAAGCAGTGCTCTGTCCTGATCCAAATGGATGGTGTGGAGAAAATGGATAGAGAAAAGTTGAAAGAGTCAGGACAAACATACGATGCACTTTACACAGTGCCTAGTTAACCTCTCTAGCTTGGTGTAGTGGTTAAGAGCGGTGGACTCGTAATCTGGTGAACCGGGTTCGCTTCCCTGCTCCTCCACATGCAGCTGCTGGGTGACCTTGGGCTAGTCACACTTCTCTGAAGTCTCTCAGCCCCACTCACCTCACAGAGTGTTTGTTGTGGGGGAGGAAGGGAAAGGAGAATGTTAGCCGCTTTGAGACTCCTTAGGGTAGTGATAAAGCGGGATATCAAATCCAAACTCTTCTTCTTCTCTTTTTAACTTTACCCCTGAAGGCGCACTCTTCCATTGTCTCCCAAGACACACAGATACCAACTCAACTCAGTTAAACTCTGGAACTGGCTCTCACAAGATTCCCATCAACTTTGATGACTTTAAAGGAGGGTTAGATAGGTTCATGAAGGACAGGGCTATCAAGGGCTACACAATGGCTATGTTCTGTCTCCACTGCAGTTGCTGGGAATATCAGGAGGGGAGAGTGCTCTTGTGCTCAGGCCCTGCTTCTGGGTTTCTCATGGGTATCTGGTTGGCTACTATGATAACAGAATGCTGGGATAGATGGACCTTTGGCTTGATCCAGCAGGCTCATCTCATGTTCTTCTGTGTAGCACCATGGATAGGGATAGTTTGTGCAGTCCTGTCAACATTGTTATGATGTTGTTGATAGACTGTGTAAACAGTTTACCTGAATTCATCCAGTTTGGCATTCTATTTCCAGATGTCTCCATATCTGGAATATTTTTTTGGGGGGGATTTTAAACACCTGGAGAATCACCTCAAAATCTGTTGTTCTGTGTCCACAATTTGTACTGCAATTCCTTCTCTCCCTTTCCATGTGCATGCACAGAAAGCACAATCCTCCTCATCAGTTCTTCCTTTGCAATGGGCAGTCTGGCAAGCAGCACAACATGCATATTCATAAATGTAAAATTACCCATTCAAACAGGAAAATACAGGAGTGCATGATAATTTACATAATTAATTAAGTGAGGGTGTTGGAATAATTCTATCTACACTTCTCTGCTGATGGATGCTAGAAACAAAACACTCAAAACTCTCAGGGGGCGGGAGCCTGCATTCCAGTTCTGGCAAAGGGATTTACTCATTAGCCTAGTTTTATACTAACCTCTGGGATTTAAAATATTAATGAGCTGCTTGACTCCAAATTATCAGTGTCTTTAAAAACACTCTATTAATAGGGATTAATTCAGTAAATTAATGTGGCATTTTCTCAGAGTCCTTTATATTTTGGCACGACCCACTGTACTTTCCAATTTTATAACAACTTAATCATTGCAACATCTCATATTAATAGACTCTGGACACACAACTGCAAAGGAATAAATTGTCAGGGAACAGCGGTAGCAATAGCATATTTATAAGTAGGGCTAGGATGGGTTTTGGTATACCTTTATCTACAAGTTTATACGAAGAGGTTTATAAAGGCTGTTCAGAAATTTATTTTGGTCCTAAATCCTAGTAACAGGGTACATTTAGGAAACAGACTGAAGCATCTACCTCCCAGGATATCATGAAAGGAAGTACGTATGGTATATTCTTGCTGTGAACTTTAAGAGCATTTTTAAAAGACTCTATATTTATAACAAATAAACCCTTAACTAGTTGCTATCCACTTATTTTTCTGGAACCTAAGCTCTCATGACCATGACGCCTTTCATACGTGGGAGACATCACCATTCAATAAGTTGTCAATATGATCTTACTGCTCATTTAAACTGAGCTCGCATTCACTATAAGGTGTGGAAAGTCAGTGGAATGTATTGACTTATTACATGGATTTTTTTTTTTTATTGTCTCTAGTCCTCAAGACAATAGTTTGGCAAATTCACACTTATTTCAGAAGAACATGATGCTTTGAAGAATAGGCTTTCTTTATCATTTGCTCGGTGCATATTTGATAGATATTTATAAATGGTTGTGAGTGAAAATGCAAATAAAAGCAGATCACTATAGTTTATGAAGCAAGATCAGGTGAAAGCAATAAGGTTGGAAGGTGCCTTGCTAATGGACAGCTTCCTGGAGAAGCTGAAAGAAGTTGGGCTGTATCCAATGTTACTCATTGAAATTAATGGACACCACTAATTTAGGCCTATTAATATCAATAGGTCTACTCTAAGAAGAATTTAGTTTGATATAACTCATTCCTTTACTGGTGGGATTTTGCTAAAGTAATATAAAAAGGTAAAGGTAAAGGGACCCCTGACCATTAGGTCCAGTCGTGACCGACTCTGGGGTTGCGGCGCTCCTCTCACTCTATAGGCTGAGGGAACCGGTGTTTGTCCGCAGACAGCTTCCGGGTCATGTGGCAAGCATGACTATGCCAACTTCTGGTGACCAGAGCAGCGCACGGAAATGCCATTTACCTTCCCGGCAGAGCGGTACCTATTTATCTACTTGCATTTTGACGTGCTTTCGAGCTCACCCCATCACAGGGATTAGAACCACCGACCTTCTGATCAGCAAGCCCTAGGCTCTGTGGTTTAACCCACAGCGCCACCCACGTCCCAAAGTAATATACATTTATGTGATTTCTGCACATGTTCCTATTCTAGCTGATCTTCTGGTTAACTGCTAAAGCTGCTTTTTGGCCAAAGGACCTCATGAACTTCTGGGGTCTGCATACCAACTGTGGGTGTAGCCACTCACACTGTCACATGTACACAGGCAGGCCATTTAAACATTTTTTATTGGTTTTTAAACAAATACAATAACCATCACACACTTATCCAGCAGTACATCTAATGGTGTCTGTTGTATCCATTGTCTCTTGACATGCACTTACAAATTCAACATTCAAACC
The DNA here is from genome assembly GCF_965113315.1 of Podarcis vaucheri. Lineage (NCBI taxonomy): Eukaryota > Metazoa > Chordata > Lepidosauria > Squamata > Lacertidae > Podarcis > Podarcis vaucheri. Next base: position 39,942,694 of record NC_138749.1, read on the forward strand.
TATGACTTAACATTACGCCTCCACTGAGAATATTGGTATAAGAAGGTCTTGATTTTGGTCATTAGCACAGTTAAAGGAAGGGGTCCACGTTTCTTGGAAGGTTTCTCTATTGGTTCTGCCTTTAATTGCCCTACTGTGTGTGGTGAGACGCTCAGACATTGCTGTGTCCCAGATATTATTTCTGCTCACTCACAAGAGGCCTCACTCAAGGTCAAAAATTAATCCTTCCCTTTCCCCTTTATGTTGGAAGGCTTGGTTCATTTATTCATGTTTAGTGGGGATGCTTCCATGTTAAAAACTTTTGGAATGAGGCCATCCCCTTTCTCCAAATACTATCTTTGGACAAAGACTTAGGCTCCACCCTGCACCACAGCAAACTAGTAGGCTTCTTACTGACCATGGCATGATTAGTGATAGCTCAGCAATGGAAGAACCAGACTGAAATACCCCTGAACCTATGGGAAAGGGTCTTCTTGCCCCCTGTCTGCTCAAATGATTGATCTGATGACAGGGGAGGGGCAATTTGCATCTGCATCAGGCTGGCACACTTTGCCATCCCCAGCACTACTTCCTCCCCCTCCTGTTTGCTGCTGCTGTCAAAATCGAGAAGGGGGGGGAGAGAAAATGTGTTTGCAAGGCCCCCCTCCCACTCCTGCAACTGTGACTGAGCCACTCCTAACTTACAGGGCCAGCATGTACACCAGTATCTCCAATGAAATGACTGCTGATAAGGTCACCTCAAGGAAAACCACCAAATTAATATGTCTTATATCAATGATATGCGCTCTGATATAATAGCAAAGTTCCATTAGCCCTGGCTTCCCTCCATACCAGTTTACGGGCTCCTTTGTGTCCTCCGTATCAAAAAAGAGATGAGGGTATGATTCATTTCAAGCCATGGAAGATGCAGTAAGGTTCAAGGCAGTCAGATGCAATAGCATCATGACTACCCACTCAGTTTCAAGGCTAAGCAAGAATTTGAACATGAGCTCTACAGTTCTAGTCTAACAATCTGCTACACTACACTGGTTCTATGAAATTTTTATTTTTTAAAAAATTGAACACATTAACAGAGTTGTCAAAGGTCTGAGCAGGGATGACTATCTTTGGGAGTTAGACTTCAAATTCCAGTCACTGTTGACCTATTGACCATGCTGGCTGGGACTGAGTGGGAGTGGAATTGGAGTCCCACAACACCTGGAAGTTACTGGTTTAGAGTTATTATTTTCACCTATCTGTGAATGTTTTCACATTGAAAATGTGAGGTTGTTCATTTGCATTTATACTTTATAATATGGTGCAAGTTCTTCTACAATGCAAGCATATGCCATCATTTTACAGACTGAATGTTTAAAACTCACAGCAGTTAATAATTATATCTTGATTACTTGGGTCGCTGCTTTCGTTTCTTTAAAAAAAATAAAATCCCAAACTGATTTATTTGTTATGAGCAAAAATCTTTGTATGCTCTCCTATCCGCTAAGATTTATGAACAGAATAAATTTTTAAAATTCTTTTCTCTCCTCAACTGTTTGGCAGAGTGAAGAATTTACAGGCTAGTTCTCAAAGTACAAATTATTGTAATACTCAAGAAGATAGTAAACTTGAGATAATTATTCCTCTTACCAAAATAAATCTAAGAAAGCTGCTTGTAAATTTGTGTGGAATACACTGACTCTAGAATGGCATTGCCTTTAAAATATATATATGGTTGTCATAAAATGGCCTCTACTTTGCAAATAATTTCTATTTAGAAAAAGCTTTCCTCTAACTTTTGTTTTCCAAAGAAACTTTTCACCAGCAATACAGAAAGCAACCAGTCTTCTTTATCCATGAAAAAGAGGTATCCCTAATGTTACTTTTGATGTGCTACTGCCTAATATTCAGTCTATTGGCTATTGTTAAACAGGTTCTGAATACTAATTGCGGTTTGCTATTTTTATTAGGGCTGTGGAAAAATAAATATTTGGTTCCGATTTGCAGCAGTACCTTCATTTGGGAAGCTGACTTGCTGAGCTGCTCCCTGGACTGTGTTTGGCTCCCACTTCATAGCGTCAGCTTCATTGCAGGACCAGGAGCAGTGAGCCCAGGCCACTGGGGAATGGGGTGTGCAAAGGAGGAATAATGACAAGAAAAATAGCATGGAGATAAACTGGTCGCAGCTTTATTTATTACAGATGTCAATAGGTTTCCGCAGAAGCATTGGGTATGCATCCCAAATCACCCAACCCATCTCCTAAGTGTTTATTCCTTCAGGGTCAATCCTGAGTTTTAGAATTGCCCTATGACATGAATCTGAGCAATCCCTCCAAGATGCCATTTTAGGGAGTTTCTATGACCTGTTTTTCTTTACAGCATTGAACTTTCCTTTCGCTTCCAGGCACATCCGCAACTGAGCGACCTTTCGGCTTTGGCCCAGCCACTTCATCAGCTCTGAATCTACTTGTACTTATCCTCCGCTCTTCCTCAGTTGCATGTTGGACACCTTCCAACCTGAGGTGCTCATCTTCCAGCGTCATAACTTTTCTAAGCCTGTTGTCTTTGTCCATGGAGTTTTCTTGGCAGGGATACTGGAGTGGCTTGCCAGTTCCTGCTCCAGGTGGATCATGTTTGGTCAAAACTTTCCACCATGACAACTCTTGGGTGGCCCTTCACGGCATAGCTCATAGCTTCTCTGAGTTATTCAAGCCCCTTCGCCACAGCAAGGCAGTGATCCATGAAGTGCCCTGAGTGCTCACTGGAAGGATAGATTGTGAAGCTGAGGCTCCAGTACTTTGGCCACCTCATGAGAAGAGAAGATTCCTTGGAAAAGACCCTGATGTTGGGAAAGACTGAGGGCACAAGGAGAAGGGGATGACAGAGGACGAGATGGTTGGACAGTGTTCTCGAAGCTACCAGCATGAGTTTGACCAAACTGTGGGAGGCAGTGGAAGACAGGAGTGCCTGACGTGCTCTGGTCCATGGGGTCACAAAGAGTCGGATATGACTTAAACGACTAAACAAACAACAAATGACCGTTAGCCCCCGTCTCTGCATTTGGACAGAATACGTCTCCCTGGACCCCTTTAATGGGTAACCTGAAAATTTGACCAGTGTACTGGTGGTGCTATTCTGAGCTACCACCTCTGCCAGACTAGGGATCCAACCCAATGTCTTTCATTCATTGGCTGCATGAGAGGATCCCCTACCACCACATCGCCTGTGGCTGCACCAGATCACAACACTGCCTCCCACTAGACACGGTAAGTGGGCTTTGGTGTTTCCCATTTATTTAAATGGGGGAAGAAATCATAATATAATCTACCACTTTTAACAGAAGTGGATAAAATTTGCAGGGGTGGCAGCCTTTTCCAAGGAGACAAAGCCTGAGTAATGGCAGATAAATAGAGGTAGACGTTTTTGCACCAGGTATCTTTAAATTTAGAAAATTTAAGGAAGTTTCTGCTGCCCTGCCAGGTGATTCTTTGAGCTAGTTATTGACATAGCCTTCCACAACTTGATAACAACTCTCATCAGCTCCAGCCAGCATGGTCAACTGATGGGGGATGATATGAGTTATAGTCTAAAACATCTGGAAAACAGCAGATCAAGGATGGCTACATTAGCAGCAAACTCACAGGGAATGCAGATGTGCTTTTGGGTAAGATTATTGCAAACCATTACATGGATCTGTGTGAGGGTTCAGGGGTTATCTAACAGTTATCAAAATCAGTATTTGAGGTTTATTTTAATGATTAGGTTTTTTATGCTTCAATGGCACAAAGAAGGGATCCTTTGCAACATATGCAACCTTTTGGGGCTGTGTACCAGTGGTGGACAGGGCCAGATGCAAATGTGGGGAAAATAATGGATATGACTCTTACCTTTGTACAATTGGTACAAAGCCATGCAAAAGTCCAAGGTTTCTACCACACACCAACATAAAACAGCATCCATTGAGTTGGCATTCCCTTGGCTTTTCCAGACACACCTGTTTACACAGGCATTCTCTTGATCTCTCTATTCAAGATTTCTGTTTTAAATGCTGAGTTATCTTAACGGGATGGGTTTTTATTGCATATTTTAATTATGGATGTTTATATTCCAATGTTTTAATGGGCTGATTAACTCTGTACCTAATTTATGGGTGTTTACATTTTAATGTTTTTATGCTCATAAAATGCTTAGAGCTCTGTTTTGATATTTAAGCAGGCTAAAAGGCTTACCAACAACAATAAAATAATAACTATATCTCTCCATTTCTGTTGTTTATTTATCTATTAAATTTATATACTGCTCGGCTAAGGATGCATCCCAAGCATACTCAGTGTAGACCCATTGGAATTCATTAACGTAACTAATTTGGTCAGTTCATTTCAATGTGTGAGTAGAACTTAGTTGGATACAACCATAAGGCTGCAATTCTAGACACACTAACTAGGGATTAAGCCCTATTGAGCCTTACTTCCAAGTAAACATGCATATGTAACTGGAGATTGTAACTGGAGCAGAGCAATTAGAACTGTAACAGAAGCTGACATAATTTAGGTCAGCATAATTTAGACATAAATTACCCCTATTCCAAACTCTGTTCAGCAGCCTCTGGGAGGCTCAAATTTTGAGGATTAGGCCCGAGGTCACATGTCTCAGCTCAACAGGGTTTGGAATAGATATAAGTCTCTCTTTCCCCTGTCCCACTCTTTTTGGGGCTGGCATAAATTCTGCTGGCTGAGCCAGAGTAAGTGACTTAAGCTGGCATAGCCCCTGCTGAGCCATGGCTCATCCAGGAAAACCCAAGATTTGTCAGATCCAAACTCCCTCATTCTGACAGATCTTCACTATGGATTGATCTCCAGGATGTCATACCATTCAAAGTCTGCTATTTCACAACACTGCAGGGGCTAAGGTACCCTTTGACCTACCAGTAACCTATTTGGGGACAATTATGGGCTACTTCAGATAGACGTTTAATTGAGCATTCATCCTGATTTGCTTGCAGAATGCTTACATGGATGTTAGGTCTATAACAAGCATTTGTCTGAGGGATTTTTTTTGGGGGGGGGTTGCAGGGGAGTTATAAAACAATGAAAATTCATCTTGGTTTGCTTGCATTGTTGCATTGCATTGTATAATATTCCCATTAATCTGTCATTTACCCCACACTTTTTAGTTCATTTCCCTGCCAATTTTCTAAAGACAAAACATCTGTGTGCTTTTTTTAAAAAAGTGGATTTCTTGTGATGCAACAAAGCACTGTAATTGTGCAAACCTGCATGTAATGGAATCCCTCCCGAAAGATCCTGATAATCTGGAGGAAACCACAATTGTTCTAGTATATTATTGATTGAAGGCCTGCATGCATAGCACTTGTGACCAGAAGCTGTCAAGGAGTGAGAATTGCTTCATTCGCACATCCCTTAAGCATACATCTCGTGCTCTTTGTTTTTTTTCCCAGGACCATGATCGGGTCAAACATCACAACAAATGGGACAAGTGTGTATGCTGGGCCAATGGTGCCTCAGTGAAGTTCTCACACATTTGCCATCAAAATATCTGGTGAAATGTGCAATGACTGTGTGAATCAGACCTTAAGAATAGTAACAACATATTCCGTATATATGGAAACCAAACATTTAGGATATACTGAGGGGAAGTTAGCCAAATTCATGCTATTCTGGATTTGAATGTGGCCTTGAGATCACCTCTGGGCTCCTTTCCAGCTGATCTGCAATGTGGAGAACATTTTGAGCGATAAAACAACCCATATTAGAGTCTCTCTCTCCCACTCTTGATATAATTTCTAAGCAGGAAGTACACTTCATGCAGTGTGGCATTTTACAGGGTGGGGAATTAAGATTTGTTTTGAGAACTTGAAAAGAAAATGAGCTTGTGTATTATAGGCAGTCTACTTCTAGGAGATTAAAACATGAATATTGCATGAAGGTTCTGCAAGCTAATAGGACCGAAGGCCTGGGAAACCATTATTAGAAAATCATTTCGAATGCACTTAATATGAAGTTTAAAGATGGTCACCTAAGTATTAATCAGAATAGATAAGTTTTCTGCAAGTCACTACTTGTACTTTTAAGATACCTAAAATGCAGTTTCTTTATCATTCATTGCTGTTTCAATTTTTTCTTCTTATTGAAAACTGTACCATTTCCTTTTGATCATAGTTTAGTGTGATTCTGACAACTGTTTGATTTTGGTGTTCATCTCCTGAGGGCAAGGATAATAAAACAATATTTGCTTTTATAGGAAGATCAAGAAATCTCTTTATTTGCTGGAACAATAACACCAGAGACATATTTTTTCTCCCAGAGTTCATATGTGCAAATTGCCCGTCAATGCAAAATAATGAAAAAAAACATTCCACAAAGAAATGGTCACCTCGAGCTGTTATTACTTACCGTGTTACTATTACAATGATTCAGATTGCAGAAACAATGGTAGACGTTGGAACTAGCTGCTCTTAGCTTCAAGTGAAGCATGTGTTTCCCATTTGTTGGCTATCTATTGCTCTTTAGGTTGGTAATGTGCCTTGTACTGTGTCTGACTATTGGTCTATCCAGCCTAGTATGAACTTCTCTGACTGAAGGCAGGTCTCTAGGTCTCAAACAGGGGACTTTGCCAATCCTGGTACCAGAGTTCCTTCCCCTCCTAAGTTCAGAGCATAGGACCTATGGCATAGAGCAAAGAACAATGCAAACTGGGAAACTCAAACCCTTCATAGGAAACAATAAATTTACAGACTGTAAAAGTCAAAAATAAATTGTATTAAAATATAGAGAGGGAGAGAGCACACATTAAGTCTATCAATGTGTATTATTTTATTGTTTCCAGATAGTTTCCATGAAAAGAACATGAGAACTGTTATGATAAGAAATGCTATAATTACACAAAAGAAGCTCGGTTCAGATCTCATTTGTGGATGTTCTTTTTGTTTTAAATATTTTTATTAACAATTTTCAAGATAAAATACAATAAGTATCAGCCTGCAGAACAAGATTTTTTAAAAAAAACCACACACCACAAAATATAAAGCAAGAGAAAAAAGAAAAGGGAGTGGGAATACCTGTAAGGCCCTTTACCATATTTATATCTTATATATCCTGTCATTTATCAATGTACCTTTCTCACCAAGGAGCCAACCTCTTCCAGTCTTTTGTCGGTATTCTGAACAATTCCACATTTTCATACATTCAATATATGTGTGGAGAAGCTCCAACTTCCTCAGAACAGAATATGTTTCTGAACAAACATGCCCAGACAGAAAAATGCTCTGGTAGAGAATGTCCAGGTAGAGAAGATTTTGTGATGGAATAAGTGGAATCCTTATCCCAATTAATCAAGTAACCATGGTACTGAATAAATGAAGGGGATTTTGTGAGAATCACACCTAAATAAGGTGTGTGCAAACACCCTGGATCTTCAGAAAAGCAATTAGCTATGAACACTTCAGATAACACGCTCTTGAGAAAGATTGAAAGACAGAACTCAATATTAGTGCTGAGTCCCATTTGGAAAGAAGCAGAAGTGATTGGGATGTGAAGGACTTCCGCATATCTCCTGAGCGATGCTTCCAATAGCTTTCTGATCTAGCATTGAACACTCACTGTTCTTATAGAAGGAAGACATTAACTTCAGCATAATCCTAAAGATTGCTTCCAGCCAGAAAGGCCTTCTCAACAAGCAGCATGCTGAGGGAGGGGGGAGCCATTCGCCTTATCTGGAAGAGTTTGACTCTCTGGAAGCTTCTGCATTGTTTATGATCCAAGAAAGAAGTGATAAATCTAGATATTTTGGAAGATAAGGCATACCTAGTTTCTGTCAGTCTGGGTTCCTGTTTCTTGAAGGACTATTTCTCATTCTTGGTTTACATCAAAACAAGCTCCCAGAATTCAGCAGCAAATCTCTACAATGTCTGGTTGGGGTAACCCTGCCAAATTATCTGTGTTAAATTTTCAAATATATACTTTCCCATTTTTTAAAAAAAATGGATAGCATTTGGAATTCACTTTCTAGACCTCCCACCAGTGCTTTTTATTGACAAATCAGGAGTACATCCTGCTTTCCCCTTTTTTTGTAGAAAACATAAAGAGTTATGTGCCATGAATTACCATCTCTGAACTGCTAGTTGTGACATTTGAAGAGAGCCTAACATTGTGAACTTCAGAATCAGGGTCAGATTCTGATTTATTGCCTTAATGGCTGGGTGTTGCTTTATGACTCATTGTCTGGCAGAGTGCAGTGGTTAAAAACTATTCTCATTAGACATCTCCCTTTTTAAAAACCCTGAAGCTATGCAAACTTCAAGGCCTATTAAACATAGCAGCTTTTTTCCCTGCTCCTCAATATTTTGTTTTGGAGCGCGTTGTCAGCAATATGCTCATGATGCCCAGCTCTATTTCTCATTTACACCTGCAGGTGTGTCAGTATATATGCTGGCCTCCATAATGAACTGCATGAGAGCCAATGTGTGGGGCCTGGCTAGATATGGATGGCATTACACTCCCTTTGAAGAAGCACGTACATAGCTTGGGGTACTTGTGGATCTACTACTGTCACTTGGGGCTCAAGTGGCTTGGGTGGCTGGTGGCCCAGCAATAGCATAGCTTCTGTTGTCTATGTTCTGGTAAACCTCTGGGTTAGATGGTTGCAAAGTGTTATATGTGGGACTGCCTTTGAAAACAATTTAGAAACTGCAACCAGCACAGAATTCAGTGGCCAGATTGCTGACTGGGGCAAGATAGTCTTGAGCATATTACACCTCTCTTGGCACAGCTGCATTGGCTACCAGTTAATTTCCCATGCAAAGTACTAGTTTTTGTTAGAATTCCTGCTCCATGATTGCAGTCATGGGATTGTTGTCTTTCACATGACAGTGTGACTCCACAAAAGTGGGACGTGACTCCACAAAGTGGAAAGTGACGGAGACAGGATGTTTGTGTTACTGTGTTCTGTGAAGTAGGACCATTGTCCTTTGTTCATTCTCTTTGCTGTCTGATGCTAGATAGAGAGGGAGCCATGTTGCAGCACTCCATGTGTATTTATATGTAAATAAAGTAGATTAGCCAAAATGCTGAGTTGCTGAGGTCTGTTATGCAAGCTGCAAAGACTCTGCAGATCCCTAAGTGTGCCGATGTCTGTTGGCATCAGTTGCTGTGATGTTCGGGCAGAAGAAAGCTTTTGAAGCTCCCGAACAATCGACCAGGAGGGAGAGAACATGCCAGTCGGGCATGTGTCTCTGCCAGGGTCCTACTCGAGTGTAGGATGAGCTCCTGATAGTTTTGACCTATAAAGCCTTGTGCAGCTCATGTCCCCAATACCTCGGAAACTCTCTCTTCCCACAAAAACCAACCCAGACCCTGTATTCATAATCTGAGACCCTTCTCCATGGGTGGAGATGTGGAGCATGGTGACATGTGCAGCATTCTTCTCAGTGGTGGCTCCCTGTTTGCTTACCAAGCAAAAAATTGTATTCAGCCAATGTAGACTCTTTTTCTGCTCTTTTGGTTTTTGTTTGTTTGTTTAGTTGGATGGGTTGAGTGGCACCTGCCCTTTTATACATATTATGGATGAACAATTTAGGTGACTTTGATTCATTTTTTATTTTTAAAAGCGATCAAAATAACAATAAAAATGTATATGGCACATGCTTGCTAAGCATGCAAATAGATCTGAGGTGAGTGGATTAATGGCACATGATGTTATGATGTCATTGAGGCATCCCCAAAGCAGGAGAAGTGTGCTCTACATTGGGCTACCTTTGAAGGTGACTCAGAAACTACAGCTATCCCAGAAAATGGCAGATAGACTAGTGACTGGGAGTGGCTGCTGGGACCTTATAACACCAGTTCTGAAGACTAACATTGGCTCCCAGTATGTTTCCAAGCACAATTCAAAGTGTTGGTGCTGAACTTTAAAGCCCTACATGGCCTTGGCCCAGTATACCTGAAGGAGCATCTCCACCCAGACATCATTCAGCCCGGACTCTGAGATCCAGCACCGAGGGCCTTCTGGCAGTTCCCTCACTGCAAGAAGTGAAGTTATAGAGAAGCAGGTAGAGGGCCTTCTCGGTAGCGGTGCCCACCCTGTGGAATGCCCTCTTATCAGGTGATAAATAACTTTTAGAAGACATCTGAAGGAAGCCCTGTGTAGGGGAGTTTTTAATGTATGGTGTTTAATTATGCTTTTATATTTGTTGGAAGCTGCCCAGAGTGGCTGGGACAATCCAGTCAGATGGGCACAGTACAAATAATAAGATTATTAATTATCATTCCAGAAAAGTAGTTGGTTGACTATATATAGGTCTAGATATAGCACCTAGGAGTGAGACTGCCTACAGTAACTGCTTTTAAATCTATAAAATATGGGGCAGTAAATATAGTAATAGAATAACAGTTTCCCCAAATACAGTTTGTCAGGAGAAGGAACATTTGGGCCTCTCTAATGTGCAAACGTTAATTACAATAGATCTCCTTTTCTTATAATACTAGAGCAGGAATCATCCAGTGAAGCTGACCATTGAAAGGTTCAGGAGAGAAAAAAGAAAGCACTTCACACACCACATAGTGAAGCTAGGAAATTTTCTCTCACAAGATGTAGTAATGACCTCTAATTTGGGTGGCTTTTAAAAAGAATTAGACAAATTCATGGAGCAAAAGGCTATCAATGGTTGCTGGTCACAATGGTTATGTTCTAGTCCTAACGCTGAGGATTTGCTCTGAAATTATTATTATTATTATTATTATTATTATTATTATTATTATTATTAATTTATTTATACCCCACCCATCTGGCTGGGCTTCCCCAGCCACTCTGGGCGGCTTCCCAAAAAAATATTAAAATACTGTAATACATCAAACATTAAAAGCTTCCCTAAATAGGGCTGCCTTCAGATGTCTTCTAAAAGTCTGGTAGTTGTTGTTCTCTTTGACATCTGGTGGGAGGGTGTCCCACAGGGAGGGTGCCACTACCGAGAAGGCCCTCTGCCTGGTTCCCTGTAACTTGGCTTCTCACAGTGAGGGAACCGCCAGAAGGCCCTCGGTGCTGGACCTCAGTGTCCGGGTAGAACGATGGGGGTTGAGATGCTCCTTCAGGTATACTGGACCGAGGCCGTTTAGGGCTTTAAAGGTCAGCACCAACACTTTGAATTGTGCTTGGAAACGTACTGGGAGCCAATGTAGGTCTTTCTTTTCTTTTTTTAAAATGATATTTATTACTTTTTCAACATTTTCAACACAACACTACAAACAAAAAAGAAAAGAGAAAAACAATACAAATACAATACAAAAATGCTACATGGACTAACAAAACAAAGCAAAAGCAAACAAAAACAATTTAAAAACACCTCAAACATTTTCAATATCTTATATTTCATTCACTTATTTCCAGCAACCTCCTCACACCTCCCTTTTAGTATTCCACTTCTATTAATTGTTTCAGCAATTCCTTTCCATCTTACTCTGTTTTCTATCCTATAATTATCTTAACACATTCTTGCCTTATTTTTCCTTTAATTTTCTATTAATCTATTAATACTTAATTCCTTATAACATTTCTACTAAAGCCATATAACTTCATTCCAACATTTTTCTAACATTCCTTAATTTTACAATATTTCTATAGTCTTTAAACTTTTTCCAATCTTCTTCCACCGACTCTTCTCCCTGGTCTCGGATCTTGCCAGTCATTTCCGCCAATTCCATATAGTCCATCAACTTCGTCTGCCATTGTCCAACACTTCAGTGCTTTCAAGAAGCAGCCATTCTCTCAACCAGCAAAAAGCAGATGGTTCACAATGAAATTTAAAGGTCTAGCAGGGCAGGTCCACCTCCTTCTTTGGCATCTGTCAATATCTTACTCGAGGCTTCCTGCCCTGCCAAACAACTCTAGAAACATCCCTCTGCCACCTCCTGAAACAATCCATCCCATCCAAAGCTTGCAATGTTTGAAACAAAAGCAACATCCCCAGCAACACAGCAGCCCTCAACCCCACCGCAGTAACTCGGCCCAACAGTAACAACTTCTGATTTGTCCTTATTTCCAAATCCCCCTTCTCTTCAATCCAACATCCTTCACAGTTATCCTTAAACAGATTCACATTTTTGGCAGTCATACTAACCCCCAAATACCTCTCTTTCTCAACCAATGTTAGTCCTGTCACCTCCTGAAACTCTGTCAAGCTTTCCTTTTCCAGTTCAGATAGGGCTCTGGTCCTCAAATTCATCTGTTCTTCTCTTTAAGTTCAATCATAACGAATGTCAGCTTATGTTCATTAGGTTATCCTTGTATGGATGGGACTCTCCTCTCCAGTTGTATTGCTTTAGATTCAGCAGCAAGGGTTTTTTCCCTGACTTCATCTGCAGTTTGCCGTATCAGAGTAGATTCCTGTGTCAATTTCTGGGTGGTTTCTGAATTGGTATTCACCTTTTGTCCCAAGTTATTTAAACTTTCTACGATTAAGTCAATTTCAATATTTGCAGCATCCATTTTCACATTTATCACGTCTGTTTTCTTGTGAAGTTGTTCCAGCAAATCGTTTATTTTCAATAATGCAGCCACTAAGGCCTCTTCTGTCGACATCCCGTCTGTTTTTTCCTTTCCATTTGCCATAACACTTAAGAGATTCAAGGTCAATTCCAAAGTCTCACAATTTTTTATCTTGCAGCTGGAAATTCCCCTAGCCCAGCTCCTGTAAAGTAACCAATTTCAAAAGCTTCCACTAGGGGAAAACAGTTTCTATTTGTATCGGTCAGTATGTCCTCTTTTAAACACAGTTTCAATAATCCAAAGTTATTTTCAATTTTCAGTTACTTTCCTCCTTTTTTTGAAAACAACCGGAGACAGTAGAAACAATGTATTCTCTTGTTTAGTTACCTGTCAATGAACGTTCTAAACGATGTCAATGGACGTTCCAAAAAACATCAATCCTGCTAGCAGCCCGTTTCCAGGGTCAGAGCAGCGGTATTTTAACTCTCTTAACTCTCTCCTACAGGCATATTCAGTCCACCACTTCCCCCCCTCTTCTCCTGTCTCCAAAAAGGGGGGGTTAGTTCTTTACCGATGGAAATTTAGTCTTTTACAAAAGGCTTTCCAAGACTTTAGCTTGCAGCCTCCATGCTTCAGTTTATCTACAAAAGGGGGAGGCGGACTTCCTGTATTGAACCTCCCCGTTTCGATGCCAGATTAAACGTTTAAAAATCCAATTCTTCCCAATTCAGCTCTACTCACGGGTAATTACTTTAGAGTCCAATTGTCCACAGGATAAAGTCAGTGCTCTCCGACAACAGCTATGCGGCTTCACTCCGTGGAAGAAGCAGACGATTCGAAGCACCATGCCGCTCACCCCACATCGCTCCGGATCCCCGAAACCGGGTTTCCCCGCGAGTAGGGGAGGCGCAAAAGGTTCCCGTCGAATCCCACGTTCACAGGCTTCTCCCGCCTGTGATTTTTACGGGTCTCCGCCTTCGCCGTGGCGGTACAGACCCAAATTCCCACGGGGCAAATTCCTCCCGATCAGAGGAATTCCGCCATTGCCGGAGGCACCAACCCGGAAGTCCACCAATGTAGGTCTTTCAAGACCGGTGTTATATGGTCTCGGCGGCCACTCCCAGTCACCAGTCTGACTGCCACATTCTGAATTAGTTGTAGTTTCCGGGTCACCTTCAAAGGTAGCCCCACGTAGAGCGCATTGCAGTAGTCCAAGTGGGAGATAAATTATTTTCATTGGGAGAATTTGTCAGTGTCTGTTAAAGGGGGGGGGAATAGGTACTATAAAGAGAAATCATGCCATCTGATCAAATCAAGTAGGGAATTGGAACTCTGCAAACAGGACAATGCTGGGAACCTTTGTCTTCCTCTTTCCCCTGCATCTCCGACTGTGTTTCAAAATGTATCTAGAGAAGCACAGTATATAATTTGATCTGCTGCATGTCAGAATTAAACTGAATATGAAGTGGTCTATTTAAAACATACAGAGTATTTGGATGGGGGTGGGGGGGACATGCATTAAAGATTCGCACCACTCTAACCAAAGTGACAGATGGAACAATGAAAGAGCAAAGCTTAACAGTTTGCTATATGAAGTCTAAGCTGCGCTGACAGATAGGAACAGTGTCTGCAAATTTGTGAAGTTCAAAAGAGATGTCAGAGGTGACAATCATCATAAAAAGCTGGCTTTTAAATTCTAGTTCCAATCATATTGAGGGAGAATTAAAACAAGCGAGAACAAAGACATCACAGATCTTATAAGCCTAAAGTTAGGTCAGCCTTGGAGAGCTGCTGCATCAGGGAGATGAAAGACAAAAAAATGACCCATCTCAGCTTCTGAGGCCTTCACAGGAGAAAATGAAAAATAGTTTAGCTCATCTTCAAGATTTGCTTTCTTCAGGTAGGCCTGCAAAGAGTAGGCTAGAAATCAAGGTCATTGACCCACATGAAACACTTTCCATTCTTTAAATATAAAAAAAATCCTGAATGAAATTTAGTCTAAACTAAAAATGACAGACAAGAGAGGCTTGAGCAAGTTTTTTATATTCAAATTAAAAGGACTGGTGCCCCTGCCACTCCCCCAACGGACATTAAAGGAATTCAAAGATGGGAGCTAAATTTTAATTCTTGTGGAACATAAACAGAGGTATGTGGCAGAGGTTGTCGAGTTTTGTTCTGTTGAGACTTAATAATAATAATAATAATAATAATAATAATAATAATAATAATAATAATAATAATAATAATAATATATTTATACCCCGCCCATCTAGCTGGGTCCCCCCAGCCACTCTGGGCGGCTTCCAACAAAGTATTAAAATACAGTAGTCTGTTAAACATTAAAAGCTTCCCTAAACAGGGCTGCCTTCAGATGTCTTCTAAAAGTCTGGTAGTTGTTCTTATCTTTGACATCTGATGGAAGGGTGTTCCACAGGGCAGACACCACTACCGAGATGGCCCTCTGCCTGGTTCCCTGTAACTTGGCTTCTCGCAGTGAGGGAATGGCCAGAAGGCCCTCCGCGCTGGACCTCAGTTTCCGGGCAGAACGATGGCGGCGGAGACGCTCCTTCAGGCATACTGAAATCTTGTATGTCAGAATTTTTTCATGCAGATGGTGTTGGGCCTGGCAATACGTCATAGAATGATAGAATTGTAGAGTTGGAAGGGACCCCAAGGGTCATCTAGTCCAACCTCCTGCAATGCAGGAATCTCAGCTAAAGCATCCCTGACAGATGATCATCCAAGCTCAGCTTAAAAGCCTCCAGGGAAGGTATGCCCACAACCTCCTGAGGAAGACACATTCGCTACCTGCAAGGGGCCTCAGGGACTCCTGGGTTTAATCACGTGAGGACCACCAGACATATGAACTGAGGCACTGAAACTCACTGATTTGCAACATCCAATTCTTGTTGATGATATCTTCCAAAATTCTGTATGTCAGTTGGAGCTGCACGTTATATTTAAAGTGTATTAAGTTCTCTGACCTCTGTTTATTTGTTTTAGGAATAAGACCACTCTGGCCAGCTTGAGCAGGGTGACATATGGGCAGTGGAAGTGGAAGTGGAAGGAGGGGATGGATTCTACAGGGGGTTGATTTTAAATATATCGTTCCAAAATAAACAGGTAACTTGGAGTAAGGTGGCCTTTCTGATGAAATGAAGCAACTTAAAAGAAGGAGAGCAGTGGAAATTATTTTTGTCCACATATTGTAAAAGATCAGAAGGGTATCTGGAGAAACAGCTACTAAGCGGCAATTTAGTAAGTGTGACTAATTAAGCAGAAGGAAAGGTGAATATAGCAATAAAGATAATGAGTTAAAGATTTTGAATGATTACAATGCCAAACAATAAATTCACAGCCTGAAATTGACACAATTATTTGCAAAGCTCTCAATGTAATAAGCATAGTGTTTTATTACTATTAGAGATTTCTGATAAGATAATTAGAGATGGACAAACCACCTCGGATTTATTCAGTATCACATTGGCTAAGAAATTTCCCAAGAATGTCAAGAAATGTTTTAATTAGTTCTGAGCCTTTTTAGGCCCCATTGTTGCAAAAGGATTGGAATCCTTTCCTCATCATTCACTCTCCTGTTGTTGTTGTTGTTGTTTAGTCGTTTAGTCGTGTCCAACTCTTCGTGACCCCATGGACCATAGAATCATAGAATCATAGAATCATAGAGTTGGAAGAGACCACAAGGGCCATCGAGTCCAACCCCCTGCCAAGCAGGAAACACCATCAGAGCACTCCTGACATATGGTTGTCAAGCCTCTGCTTAAAGACCTCCAAAGTAGGAGACTCCACCACACTCCTTGGCAGCAAATTCCACTGTCGAACAGCTCTTACTGTCAGGAAGTTCTTCCTCATGTTTAGGTGGAATCTTCTTTCTTGTAGTTTGGATCCATTGCTCCGTGTCCGCTTCTCCGGAGCAGCAGAAAACAACCTTTCTCCCTCCTCTATGTGACATCCTTTTATATATTTGAACATGGCTATCATATCACCCCTTAACCTCCTCTTCTCCAGGCTAAACATGCCCAGCTCCCTTAGCCGTTCCTCATAAGGACCAGAACATGCCAAGCACTTTTGTCTTCCGCTGTCTCCTGCAGTTTGGTCAAACTCATGCTGGTAGCTTCGAAAACACTATCCAACCATCTTGTCCTCTGTCGTCCCCTTCTCCTTGTGCCCTCCATCTTTCCCAACATCAGGGTCTTTTCCAGAGAGTCTTCTCTTCTCATGAGGTGGCCAAAGTATTGGAGCCTCAGCTTCACGATCTGTCCTTCCAGTGAGCACTCAGGGCTGATTTCCTTCAGAATGGATAGGCTTGATCTTCTTGCAGTCCATGGGACTCTCAAGAGTCTCCTTCAGCACCATAATTCAAAAGCATCATTTTTTTTGGCGATCAGCCTTCTTTATGGTCCAGCTCTCACTTCCATACATCACTACTGGGAAAACCATAGCTTTAACTATACGGACCTTTGTTGGCAAGGTGATGTCTCTGCTTTTTAAGATGCTGTCTAGGTTTGTCATTGCTACCCTCTCCTGCACTACTCCTAAATCCCACACTTTGGAGGTCTAATCCCTAACTTGAAACTAATATCCTAAGCAAGCTCAAGAGCATCAATGAAGTTCCAGCAACAGATGATCTTAATTTCTTCTGGTTCCTGATTCAAAAAATAAAACATCGTTGCAGTACGATGTAGTCCAAATTAATATGTATGTTGAAGTCTGTTACACCAGAAATAATAACAGCTCAAGAGAAATGTCACAATACATTACAAATGCGTGGCTAAAGGGGAAAAAGAATAAAGACTGAAATCAAGCCAATTCAATATTTTTGCGGGGGTTATAATGGGAATGAAGACAAGAACTGAACAGAGGATTTAGAGAGCAACAAGAAAAGAAGAGCAGGCAGAAACCTTGTCTCCATTCCAACCAGACTGAGACATATTCTGTTTAATTTTCTGTATGTCATGTCCTCTTCAGTGAGAAATGAAAATAATTTCTCTTTGACCAAACACAACAAATTATTTGACACATATTGTCATATTTAATAATTACTTTTTGATAATCATGCCAGTTTCTATATTCTTCACACTCCATAACCTTTTTATAAGATTCAAGTGGCAGCAGTTGGTTCCCCCCACCTCCCGGGAATTGAAATGGAAGTGGAAGAGTGTTTGAAGTTTCAGGAGGGGTGAGGTTGAAGGTTATGACCCTTTGTCCTTAGCAAGCATCTACTCAGACTGTATGGCACAATAGTAAATAATAGTAACAATAATCAATGCAATTTCATTAGGTTTAACTTAGTTTTGCATTAAAGTTCACTGCACCTACATCATTCTTATTTTTGTGCTGTAATTATCGAATACTTCTGTTAATGTGTTAATTTTCAGTCATTTGGGCATTCTGCATCTGGTCCTTCAGTGGATATACTGAATCAGTTGGAAGGTCGCTTCTTTCAGAACATAAAATTCCATGTGTTGCTGATCTGTGCTTCTAACAAAGATTGGAACTGCATAGGGGATTCTTTTCAAAGATGAAAAAGAACAGGGATGCGTAGATGTAGCATTTGGCAATAGCTAGAGATGAATTCCTACTTAATGGGTTCCAGGGAAAGTAGCATCAAGACTAGACTGAGATTTTTTTAAAAAATAAAATACAGAAATATCTGAGTAACTGATCTCAGAAAAAGTTGGGGTGTATAGAATTCTGGAGATTGTAAGGAATTCCCTAGTAACAGTGCACACTTGTTACATGAAGACCACAGAATTGATTAAATTGATCCTTAATATTTAGATAAACAGAAATATATGGCCCAATTCAACTAAATAATTGCGCTAGCCAGAGCCAACACAGAATACAATGGCTGCTCACTCAGTTTCAGGGTGGGCAGTTGTTGCGGCCTGTAATGGCAGGCTCTGCTCTCCCTGGAGCAACACAGGGGCTAGATGGCCAGCAGTTGGGGAATCCCCAGGGGAGCCACCCTGATTGGCAGGCTTTCCCACCAACTGACCATTCAAATCCTGGGCCAATTGAGCTGGGGTAAGTGGACAGTTCCACTATATACTTGGTCCTTCTTGACCTCAGTAGGACCTAAGGCCACTTTATACAAAGGCCCATCTAGTCCCGCACTTTGCTTTCACATTAACCAATCGGGTGCCAAAGGGAAGACTGCAAGCAAGACTTAGGTGTAGCAGCACTCTTCCCAAGTGTGATTCCCAACAACTGAGATTTAGAAGCATATCGCTTCCAACAGTGAAGGCAGGCATTGTGCCTACTAAGCTGTTGATCAGTCGCATCCTCAATGAATTTGTCTAATTGTCTTTTAAGCCCTTAAAACCGCAGAATCATGTGGTATGTCATGATTCTGCTAATTCTATATATTATCCTTGGGTTCCTGGCAAGAGGAGTAATGGCTGGGCAGGAGATCAGTACAAGTTGGAAAACTTTGCACATATTACATTGCGTGCCAAAATGCATTGATGTTGGTATATGGGGAATTGTATTGCTTTAGACTAGTTGTTTCCTTGAAGTTCTTCCAATTTACAATTTTAAAAAGAGCAACATTTAATATTGCTGCAAAATTATTCCTCACATTGAAGTGCATTTATAATAGCTGTATTTATAGAAAATGATAGCTAGACACATATGAATATTATAATTAACTGCATTTTGGCGTTCAAGTATTACTTAAACTACATTTACACATAGTTCTGAAACCACTGCTACATTTTATCACTATGCTAATTACAGAATAGGATGCAAAAATGATGGGTGAACACCCCCTCTCTATACACATAAGAATAATTTGGAGAACTTAGCTAATTTTGCCTAAAACTTTCAGATGTCAGGCAAATAACATGGAACTTAAATTGGGGCTAGAGCATATTTGTCCTAATGTAAAAATCTATCATGTTTTCTCTAACTGCTGGAGATCTCAGCAATTCAACCAGGATTTGATTCATGCCATTCAGCTACAGCCCTTCCAACCACTCAGTGTTCTGCTGCAGCTACCAATTCAGATCTTGGGGATCATGTCAGAGTACAATTTAGCACTGCAAACATTAACAAAGAGAGAACACAGCCTTTTTTTCTGTCACCAAAAATGGCAGCGTACTGCTCAAATTAGATTTCCATGAATGCAGAGCTCAAGAGTTTTCCCAACCTAAATTTAATAAGAAGGGATTTTTTTTTCCAGCTGACAAATTCTCTGTATAGAATTCAGAGAGATAAAAAGACTGCTCAGTGTGCAGTTTTATCCTGCCTTCCCCCCAGCTTAATCATTTAGGAACCAGCCATAAACCTCAAAACAAAGTCTTTTATATAAGCAAGCATACAACCAAGCTGGAATGAACAGAAGGATGGTGGTAGGAATATATTTTTTCCCCACTGTACACAAATACTTGCCCCATTGCCATTATAAGAGAATAAGGGAAGTGTTCATGGTGAGTTCTGGCACCTCTTCTTCCAGAAAAATAGCACTGCATATAGCTGGAAGAACATCTAAACATCCTGGCTGGCTGTATGCATCATAGAATTTCGAATGGACATCTGAAACTAAATTGACTGAGCAAATATAGTCTGAGTTTAGAAGTACATGAAATTCCTTAGATGGATTAATTAAAACAATCAGGATTTCTACTGATGTCAACCTATTTCAGTAAAAAAATATTGTTACTTATTAAATTTATATACAATGAACAATAATGGACTTACGGTAATGGATAGGTAGGAGTATGGCATCTCATTTTTCAAAAGTCCTGAGAATATTAAGCAAGCGCATATATGTGCTCAGAATTCTCTTAAAGCTTTGATGCTTTGAATTTTATTTACCTGTCATGAAGAGTCAGTTAGCTGGCCTATAATGCACCTTTAAATATATCAGAGGTAATCTTTGCTTACTTGCTGATGGTTGCAATGCTACTTCGGTAATTGTTCAAACAAATGGCTTTTTTTCAGAACTGCTGCACTTTATGTTATCATAAAATGCAAAGCTAATAACCTAAAGGAGGATTATCCATCCTCAGCAAACCATTATATGGTAAAGGCTGTCCATAGTATCTGTTCTGTCACAACTCATTTATTTTCTCAAATGCAGACAAGGAGGAAAGAAAACATGTTTTAAAAACTATATTCGTCAGACTTGTGACTGGCATCTTCACACATTAAGCACTATCCTTGATAGGTGAAAATTAATCTAACCAGACACTAGATACTTTGTTACTTCTAGTCACGGTTTTAGAATGTATTGCTACTGCTGTCTTATTTCATCAACAGTTGCATGAAAGGTACTTGCCACCTCACCCCATCTTGAGAAGACAGAGTATCTCTTTTTCTGGAAATACAGGGTCAGGAAGAAGAGACCCATTTCCTTATTTGATTTGTGGAAGTCATAATACTGATTTAGGTTTTGGGAGAGAAAAACTACCCAGAACCCAAGAAATTAATGAATGTTGGAATCTAGCTAATATTTGAGATATTAGAGGAATATTTGAGATATTAGATGAGAGGGGAAAATACAGGCTGCAGTGTGTGGGCTCCTGGGTGTAGCCTATGCAAACTAGGTCATTATGAAATAATAGACAATCATTATCACCTCAAGAGGAATCCCCCAGGTCTGTGCAAAAGAGAAGTTACTAAGGCTACGGGGAGGTGTGTGAGGTGACAGGAAGGAGACTTGGGGTTTTGGCAAAGGGTTTTCTGGGAGGAAGAAAGGAAGTAGGCAGAACTCCATGAAGACCAGAACCATCCTGGGAGGCTGCGGAAAAGATATGGGAGTGAAATGCAGGATGCCCTGGACTGTAATGCTGTGCTGCTGTGGAGAACAAGCCCCGCTTGAGATATAATGCTGTTAACTCTCTCCCTCTACACAGAAGACCCTAGGCGTATATAGGTGCAAAATAAACCAGATGTCTTAAAATGCTACAGCCTCTGCTGTGTCTGGACTCTCAAAGGAAACATGACCCTGCGTGAGCCCTGGAATCTCAACAGGAATTGGGGTAGTATGTAACCATTGTTCCCCATTACAGCTGACATGTTTTGAAATCATATATTCCCAGTTTTGCCAATGAACTGGCGCAGCATTTCTATAAGTCTTCAAATCTACATAGTGCACACTGTCCCAAAGTGGCTTATTGGTGAGGAATCTGGCCCTTATTATGTTCACACTTCATCCTGCAACCCGTTTCTTCAATGCTTTCAAAACATTACATTGGACTAATATGCAAAAAAAAATCCATTTCTGCTCTACAAGCTTTTTAGAAGCAGATGAAATAGCTGTAATCTAACTGGGAATCTTGTCATTCTTGAAGGATGCATGGTCCTTACTTGATAACAAATCCGTAAGCATATCCCAAGGCTATCAGATATATGATAATATTTCACATAATCCAGCCAGCACATGTTAGTTATGGTTATTTGAGCTGCCACTCAGAAGCACTGCTGGAGAGGGAGGAAGAGGGGATGTGAGGCTGGGGAGATGGAGACCACCCACTTACTCCACATTTGACCCAACTCGATTGAAAACTTCTCTCTCTATATATACCGCTCAAATTCTAATAGCAAATCCTTTGTGGACTATAATAATAAATTACAGTATTAATGAATAAAGCCAAGATAATAGCAACGCTCACTAGAAGTGTGATATACTGGCAAGGCAAAATAGGTTCACAAGGGAACATATCAAATTAAAAACACAGAGCGTAAGGTTGCTGTGCCGTCTCTTGATAAATTCTAAAACCTTGTACATAGCAATTAATAATGGAAGTACTGGATTGCACAAAGCCATTAGATATAAATTGGAGGAAATTATTCTAGCACCACATACGGGATTAGTAAGGGTGAGTTAGAATAAAGTATGACATTCTAGTCACCTTATTAAAAAAGAACACACAGCAGATGCTGTGGCATTAGGAATTCAAAGAAGCTGAAAAAAACTAGACAGCATTTTGAAAAGGATGAAGCAAAGATCTTCAGCAGGAGATGTTTCCCGCCCCCACTTAAAGTGAACCTAGATGGGTATATATGATAAGTGTCTATTTTAAAAGGGGGAAATATGTGAAGGGTATATCAGACAAAGTCATCAACACAAGGTCAATTACCGCAGGATGAGATATTTTTATCCCAGGAATCGGACCATACTTTCATGGGGAAAGGATGGAAGGTGCCAGAGCTAAATAAAGAATATAATATTTATACTTTGAATTTAATAACCTCCTTCTTCATTTCACATGACACACTGACAGCTTTTAAAGGACATCATTTACACATGTATTGCAGGGACAAAGGAAGCTATTACAGCATATTGTCTTAACTCATTACCAGCACACCCGCAATAAAGACTCCAGACACATCACCTGGAGAAAAAGGTTATATTTATTCAAATAAAACAGGGAGGATCTGCAACTAAATCAACCAAATAACTGAATCAAAATATAGTCCTAAACAGGAGGCATAAACTCCCTTCTTACCTGTAGGCATGTCTCCAGGCCCTCCTTGCCTAGAGAACCTTGGGTATGCAAACTTGACAAGCATGGCATGGCCACGTCAGTCTGCCATTCTCCCCATCATGTGTACCAAGCCTAAAAAACATCCCAAGGCCAAGCCAGCCCTGGGTGACCTAAGAGTGTCATTAACACAATAATTTTCTCAGATCTTACCTGTTACTTTCCTTTCCAGACTAACAGCCAATTGAACCAATCCAAAAATGCAACTCCATCTGAATTCGCAACTGGGTGTGGGGAAGAGAGGGGGTCCTAAAAGCCATTCAGAGGCTCCCCCAAAAATTCCTCCTCAGCCCCTGAAACGGACAGCTAGCAAAGCCCATGCTGCAAAGAGGTCCCATATAGCAAAAGAGAAAGGCAGTGAGATTGGGGGAGGAGTCTACTTAAATAGTTTGGCACCTCAACCGGGGAAGATTGGCTCAGCTACACACATTCCCAACTCAATACAACTCTGAATTGTCTTTAGAGGGGAGTTGTGGTATGGCAAAGACACCCCTCACTAAATGCTGGGCATTATTTCACATACATTTTTTGTCCTTTTTTGCAGGTGGAGTGGAGGGCACCTAAATAAATCAGTGGCTACTCGTGTACTACAATGTCTTTGTTAGAGTAGGGTTAGGAGTTCGTGGGTGCCAGACACTTAATCCCTGACCCCAGCAAATGTTAAAAGCTAAATAAACCAGGCTAGTTTCCTGTTGAGGTAATCACTTGGGAGAGGAGCCATTAAAGATAATGAGCCATTGAGAAAGCAAAGGAAGGGGGCTCTGTGTCAGGTGGCAAGTGGGTGGGCGCCCTCCTCCAGTTTTGAGTTAGTTAGAAGACACAGCCAGAGTTTGAAGTCAAGTTTTTGTAATCGGGGGTGTGACGGAGAGGGGGGGAAATGTTTCAGCCTGGTAAAGTCAGCAAGCTGGAGAGAGGGTCAGAGCACAATGGCTGATTTCTGCTTGAATCCAAAGCCGAGGCTATGGGAGAAACAAAATCCTCTTGGGGTGTTAATGCTGTGATGCCCACCACAGGGCAGGTTGTGTGTGTGTGTGTGTGTGTGTGTGTGTGTGTGTGTATGTCAATTAACCATATATCATAAAGACACCACAGCCTCCACTCGGCCTCATTTCTAGAAGGAAACATGAACCACTTGGAATCTGATTTCAGACATTGAGTGAAAACACACATAAGTGGCAGCAGTCTTACAGTATTCATCTTACAGTATTCACTTAGAAGGGTACTTGCACATTTTGCTTCAGAACTTTATTTCTTGGAAGACTTAGGTACCATAAAAATATAAAATAAATGAAAGAAAACCCAGAGTTTGGCGCCTCTGATTGCTGTGGGCCCAGTACATCCAGTACCTCTATGTAGTACCAGTATTATCCTCATGTCAACTCTGTTTCCTGACAGTGCCCTATTGCCAATCAAATTTCACTATATGGTGATATCATGAAGCCAAATCAGAATGAGGATGATACTTCCTGTTGTACTGCGAATGATTGGAGAATTTTTACCTGCTTCTCAGGGCGGAAAGAATGACTTCTTTGGAAAGTCATCAAAAAGAGTATGCATCTTATGAGGAGTGAAGTTTTTCCTAATCATCTGTTGACAATAAAGTACCTGAAAGAGTATATGCAACTTGGAGGCTGAAGCTTCAGAACTTAACCCACTTACTAGGATGTAAGCCATACTGAATTGCAGTGGGACTTATTTCTGAGTAAACCTGTGGAGGATTACACTGCAATAGTAGCGGGTAAAAAAAAAGTTTATCTTGTGATTTTTGAAAAAGAAAATGTTGGAATCGTGCTGGCACACAGGAATATGCCAATGTCCTTGAGTAGTCATCTTCATCTGCTATTTGCATTATTGCAATTTGAATAAACATTGCAGGATTCCTTGGATTCAAGACAAGGATAAATCAGGTCCAGCTGCTCCTAGTTTTCGAATCGTGCATTAACCTTCCGTTTCTCCATTTGCAATTCTGTTGTTGAATCACTATTGTTTCTGGCAGACTGAAACCTGCCAGCACATATTCATTCTTTGTTTGCCTTGCATATAACTACACTGCTTGCTGAAAAACACTGTGTACAGTGTTGTTGTCATGCTTTCAAATGTTCTAAAAATGCTTCCCATTATAAAGTCTTAAAGTAAGTATACTAAGGATTTTGAATTGTTTCTGATCTCTTCATTATTGGAATTTCTTTTGTTGTTTATACAGTACTTTGACAATACAGCCCAGTTCTGTCATGTATTTAATCCAGTCTCTCTTATCTTCTACTCTACTAACTTCTAGAGTTTTCCTCTATCCTCTAGTAAACAATGGTTTCATATAATGGCAAGAAGGAAATATATTAGCCTAGATCAGTCCTGCTTTATATAATCATTAAAACTTAATCACTTACAGAATAATATAGATCAGGGTTTCCCAAACTTGGGTCTCCAGATGTTTTTGGACTATAATTTCCATCATCCATGACCACTGGTCCTGTTCACTAAGGATGATGGGAGTTGTAGTCCGAAAACAGCTGGAGACCCAAATTTGGGAAACCCTAATAAACTCAGGTTAAACAGACGTGTTAGTGCATTCATCAAACATTGTTTGAGACATCTATATGTACGAACCTGAAACGGGGCAAGAGTTGAATTTGCTAGATGAAAGTACAGCACTTGGCACAAGTCTAGTCCCCACCTCTAATAAAAAGTTATAATCATCTCTAGTCTACCAGAGCTGCTCCATCAAATCAGAGACAGAACCCATTCTTCAGTGTATTTGCAGGTCAGTTAAGGCGCTCATTGCTGGAACTGAGTACAGTGGTACCTTGGGTTACAGATTATTCAGGTTACAGATGCTTCAGGTTACAGACTCCGCTAACCCAGAAATAGTACCTCGGGTTAAGAACTTTGCTTCAGGATGAGAACAGAAATCGTGCTCCGGCGGCGCGGCAGCAGCAGGAGGCCCCATTAGCTAAAGTGGTGCTTCAGGTTAAGAACAGTTTCAGGTTAAGAACGGACCTCTGGAATGAATTAAGTACTTAACCCGAGGTACCACTGTAACTAGATTAGTGTATGCAAAGCCTTCGCTAATTTTTTGCCAAGCTCAGGAGGCGCCAACTCAGTTTTGACTGGAATAATAAAGACTGAAATCTACTGTTTCTGATATTTTATTTCTTTTTAACTATTAATTTTTGCCCTTAAAAAACCTCTACTGTTATCACTTATGTTGTTGGTGGTGGTGCTATTGTTGTTCCAGTTATTTTTACTTAGTCTTCCATTTTTATTTTTTGCATCATCAGGAGTCTCAGGATACATATTGAGCTTAACTATTGGATGATTAGGATGTTTGGGTATGGGGAGGGGTACTAGAGAGGGAAAACTGGTGGGGGGATTGTTGTTAAATATAAGACTATAAAACTAAAGCCTTAATAAATAATAAATAAAAGTACAGCAATATGAGGCATTATGCTTTTGCTTTTATTATATATTTAAGACTATTATCTAAAAGTATACAAATAGTTTAAATGGCTGCCTTGCTTCTCTTGATTCCTTTTTCCACCTCCTGTTAGCAAGGAGGTCCAAGAAATGAAGGCTTTGAAATCTCCTGTTTATGATTCCTCAACAAATAGTAGTCATTTGGAGGCCAATGATATGGAAGTATATCCATAGTCTTATCCTCCACACTATATCTAAACAAACACACACACACACACACACACACACATTATGTTAAGGCAAGAGTAATCAGCAGTTGGCAGAATATCCCCAACACCCCTAAATCTGTCCATGTGTGTGTGTTTGTTTAAAATACAACCAGTAAATGAGAATGGACAAGGGTGGAAACATGCGTCTTGTGAACAAATGCATCAACCCCATGGGGCTGAGGCCAGGACACCCCCCCATATGTGTGGACAAGGCTGAGCCCCCCAATCTTGAGGGGCTGGGCCCCACTGAGCCTCCCCACTGTGACAGAGGGCCTCGCATGTTTGACATGCATTTAATGAGCCCCACTCAATGCCACGCAGAACTTTGTGCCTCTGCTTGTGAATGCTGATGAATTTTCACGGTTACTTTTTTAAAATACATATTTATAAATTGATAGATATGTCCACCAACCAAGAGAGAAATGTGGCAAGGTTGGCAGGGAGAGAAACAGAAATTGACAGATTCATGCATTCCTTCTCTGCAACCTACTTATTATAAAACAGCCTCACACATAGACTTTTCTTTCATGTGTATACAGATTTACAGGATCTCTATCATATCAGAATTTGAAATAAACAAAAAATGACAAGTGGTGTAGTGAGGGTTCCCCCCCCCTTCCTTTACATTCCTTAGGTGTGTTTCAAAAAAATGCCCATTCGGTATTTCTCTGAGCAACATACCTTATTAGTCTCAACTTTCAAAAGTGACCTCAGCTTAACAGGTGGTCCCAAAGGACAACATAAAGCAGCAGGTCCTGCAGCAATATAGACACCTTGCTGATTCATCACAATTTGCTCTCTACTGCTGGCAACACTGCAAAATAGTACAATATCCCTTGCCAGTTTCCACGTTACTTTTTAATACCTGAAGAGAACTGTTTAACAAGCTAGACAGAAAGAAAGAAAAGTTTGCTCTACTGTTAACAAATCCCAGTCAATTACCCTAACTCCTGCTTGTGCAATATATTGATTACAGATGCATCAGTTTGAGTAGCTCACAGGCATTAAAACAAATCTTGGCCTTCCATTGCAAAAAGCCCTCAAAACATGCTAAACTATTTCTTTTCCCCCTTACTAGCATAATTAGTTTGGTTTCATGAGCCAATGTAATGGTAATTATAAGACCGCCTACACACTAAAGACATCCAAAAAGGATGTGTTGTGCCAAATTAACTGTGATTGACTCAAATCATGTAAACAGGGCACTTGATATGCCATGCATTAGCAACAGTGGGCCATAAAACATTGTGTGATGTAATGAAATGAAAATGGGGAGAAAAAACTCAATCACAATTAGCAAAAAATAAATCATGTTCAAACAACATTAAACTCTCATTCTGCTCCCAGTTGGAATGATGTGGGAGGAGAGGCAGATTTAAGAGCCTTCCCACTCCCTTACCACCACTAACTTCATCCCATGGTGTTTACACAGCAAAGTTGATTGACTGTCTACTCTGGTT
Source organism: Podarcis vaucheri (assembly GCF_965113315.1). Taxonomy (NCBI): domain Eukaryota; kingdom Metazoa; phylum Chordata; class Lepidosauria; order Squamata; family Lacertidae; genus Podarcis; species Podarcis vaucheri. The sequence continues at coordinate 39,970,819 of NC_138749.1, forward strand.
GCCATAAAAGCTCCATCTTGTGGCACCCAAAGCCTTCTGCTCATCCTTGCTATATGGCAAGATGAAAATTCGGGGTAGAATAAAGCCTGCTGTCTTTTCATCATTGCTTTTTCTTCGGGGGTCTTGTAGAATAGGAGGCATGTGTGCAGCCAGGGCATGTGTGCAGCCAATGCCCTTTCAACCAGCGAGGCACATCCCTCAGAGGAGGCCACTCATTGGCCAATTTGAACTGCAGCAGCTGGCAGGAACTTGAGCCAACTTAGTTAAGGGGAATTCCCTCAATGGCTGCCTGGCCATGTACTCTCTGTGTTTTTTTACTGCCCCAGGATGACAACCAAGCACGAGGATCAGCAACAGCTGCCCACCCAGTGGAAGTGATAAACATCCACTGTCCCAGAGTTGTAGACTGGGAAGCATTGCATCACGACTTCGTAAGATATACGGCTGACCTAAGAGTAAAAACCAGCTTTGGAAATATGGAGAACTGAGCATGGGGCTGCCCTTGAGACTGACCCAGAAACTCCAGCAGGTGCAGAATGCCGCGGCGAGACTCCTTACAGGGTCCTCGCCATGGGATCACTTTGACCCGGTGCTATACCAGCTGCACTGGCTTCCAGTGGAGTACAGGATCAGGTTTAAGGTGCTGGTTGTAACCTTTAAAGCCCTATACGGCCTAGGACCCTCTTACCTGCAGGACCTCCTCTCCTGGTATGTCCCATGGAGGAACTTACGGTCTTCAAATAAAAACATCTAAGAGATCCCGGGCCACAGGGAGGTTGGGCTGGCCTCGACCAGAGCCAGGGCTTTTTCAGCCGTGGCCCCGATCTGGTGGAACGCTCTGTCACAAGGGACTAGGGCCCTACGGGACTTGACATCTTTCCGCATGGCCTGCAAGATGGAGCTGTTCCACCAGGCCTTTTGCCAAGGCACAGTCTGACCCCCTCTCTCCTTCTCTAATCCTCATAGAACTCTAGCCCAATGGTTGCCATTAATTTGATTCTGAATTGATTTTAGAATGTATTTTAATTAATTGACTGTGTGATTTTTTTGTACTATTTTTACTTGTTGTTAGTCGCTCTGAGCCCAGCTTTGGCTGGGGAGGGCGGGATATAAATAAATATTGTTGTTGTTGTTGTTGTTGTTATATTGGAAGAACAAGAGCGCCACAACCCCAGAGTCGGTCATGACTGGACCTAATGGTCAGGGGTCCCTTTACCTTTACCTTTACACTGCTATATATATACACTCTATATAGAGTTGTTACAAGTAGGCATCTGTCTCTGATCCCAAAGAGGGTTCTTTGCTTCAAAATCCTTGCAGTCCCAACGTGCTGAGCTCAGCTGCTTCCAAAGTTCTCGCAGCTCTTCACAAAGTGTTCAGCCTTCTGCCATGATTCCAATCCATTTCCTCTGCTCAGATCTCCCACACTTTCCAAGCACAAACACTAACTTTATCTACACAGGGTTACGGACAAATTCTGCCCAGTAACAGAGATAAGACAAAATAAAAAAATTCCTAACTATGGCAGACCAACACGGCTACCTATCTGTAAGAGATAAGACAGTCACCAGATTCAGAAATTTCATTGTGCAGAATGCATCAGCATTACAAACTCATGTGGAATTATCCCATTAAACACTTTCTTTAACACCCACACCCAAATGAGACAATGTAAAAAGCAATGAAGTGTAAGCAGTAGGTTTGCAAATGTAAAATGATATGTTCGCAGATATTGTTAAAAAATTATTATCTCTTTAGGTTTAATAAGTTGTATCTCAGTTTCAGTCCCCAAATCCCAAAATAAGCCAGAGGCCATTCAAGAGCATAGACTGTAGAAGGTTATACAGAAACAAATGTGCAGAAATACTTATTATTAGCAACCACAAGTCTTCAGAGACCTTTTCACCATTAATTGGGAATAACTGGAAACTGAAGATTGGCGTTCAGCTCCTGCACTGCCGCTGAATTTCACTTTAGGCTTTTTGTCTCTTCCTAGTCTCTCCACAAGTAGAAACTGCAGTTGATGTACAAGCAATATAGTGGCCATGGCAACCAAGAGTGGCATTTGTGACTTATGCTGCCAATAGCAATTCAGCATAAAGTCTAGCAAGAGAATTTTGACTTATAAAAGCAGAAGTCATGGCAATCAGAAATCTAGAGAGTGATAATCATAGCATATTGTTACACAGAGCTTCATACTGTGAGATCCAAGGTTAGTTCACACATTACAAAAGAGCCCCACAACTGTCTTTGTGATGCATTCATATGGAGAACAATAGCATAGAAAACTCTAGCTTGCATCATTCTGCATGAGTGCAGGCTTGGAAAAGCACGATGCATCCCAGGAAGGCCCTTTGTAATGTGTGAACTGCCCTCAAAAACTTCAAAAGCACAGATAATTAAAGGGGCATGAGAACAACTCTTTAAATAAAGCAAATAGCAATGACAACAACAAAAAGTTCAGGTGCTATAAACCTCAATGTTCTATAAAATAGAATCTGTTAATGCCTTGACATATATTATCTACCTGAAGGAGTCTACTTATATGCAAATTTCAGATATAAAAATTGCCACAGGTAAAGCAAGTCTAAAAGTGCTTTAAAAAATGACACTTTTGCTCCAGTTTTTAAGCATTGTTGGGTTTTACCTTACCCTTCCTTTGTTTCCAGAGGATCCTCAGAGGCCCAGGAGAATGCTTACTTCAGAGCAAGCCTAGTGGGTCCTTTCCTTTTGTGCCCAGGAGCCCTTCTCCTCTCACAGATTTCTGCTGTGTAAACCCATTTTTCCTCTCCTTTCTTTTCTCGCCACCAGGACACCTGGTCCAAGAACAAGCTCACCACTGCCTCTCAAAGTCATCAAGACAGAGAGTACAACACTCCTACATTTCCCCCTTTTCTTTGTTGCTTGTTGAAGCAGAGGGTACCACCCACCTGGACAATTACTATCTGCAGACCTTAGGTCAGAATGGGACATGAGATGTGCCACAGCTTTCCCGCCCCCTTCATATTCTGGGCTACTCCTCCTCCCAGCTCCTGCCAACAACCTTTTATATTGTCATGGTGAGGCACAGGAAGTTGCTCCACACCTGACCTGCCTGTGTTTACTTCTGGTCGTGTTGACTGTCGAGCAATGTGAGCTGCACCATACCTGCTCCAGCCTCCTCACACACATATACTTCTTTCTAAATATGCTAAAAGGTGTACTTTATTTAGGTTGTTGAGGAAGGCAATGGATTCAAGTTACAATGAAGAAGATCCAGCTGAACATCAGGAATAATCTTCTGATGGTGAGAACTGTTTGACCAGACTCTCTTGGAAGTTGATGGGCTCTCCTTCCTTGGAGGTTTTTAAGCAGAGGTTGGATGGCCATCTGACATGGATGCTTTAGTTGAGATTCCTGCATTGTAGGGGGTTGGAATGGTTGACCCTCAGGGTCTCTTCCCACTCAGCTATTCTGTGAGTCTAGGATCAGTTGCTGGGACTGCAAGCAGGGAGAATGCTCTTCTGCTCAAGTCCCATAGGCCACTGGTTGGCCACTGTGAGACTAGATATGGACCAGATGGGGTTTGAGTTGCTCCAGCTATAGGCACTGCAAAGTCAGACTAAAGATCTAGTCTCCTCTATAGCAATATGCCCCTCTATTAAGAACAGGAGGTGAGACCTGCCTGGTTGGCCCACATCCAAAAGACACCTGTTATGTAGCAACCAAGGCAAGGGGCTTACTCTGCAGTGGCACCCCACCTGTGCCCTCCTCCTTGATATATAACTGGCACTGATGGGTTTCATTGCTTGAGAACTGTGCTATCCCAGTAGGCTTTTATTGGAGCCTTAGGAATGTGACTGGGTTTTCCCCTCAATGTTACCATATTTGCTTCTGAGTTGATTTCACCTGCTCTTCTGCTCTGTAGTTCTGTTTATATTTTTTGAGGTTTCTAATTGAAGTTATCCCCCTCCCTTTTTAACTGTACCATGTCCTGGAATCATATTGGGAGAAAGGGCAGACTAAAAAAGGATTTAGATAAATAAGTAAATAGTCCAACTTCTTGTGATCAACAATATGCTTCTAAGAAGCAAGGAAATAGGGCATGAGGCAATATCTCTTCCCTGTCATATGTCCCCAACATCTGGACTTGTCTCTGAACATGAATTTTCCATTTAGTTGTCACAGCTGATAGGCCTATTTTATTGGGTAACTCCCTTCTGAAACCATCTATGATAGTAGCGATCACATCTATGAGCATCAACCATATCTTTTATGCTTCGATTTTTCAGAGCACTGATCAGCCTTAATTTGTTCATTTTTGAAACTTCTTTTATCAATGCAGTTTTAAAAAGGAGTCATTCAAGGCTGATGATAATAATAACAATAGTACCTCAACTGGAAATCGCTTGTTTTTAAATGCCACCTGTATGTTACCAAGTAGAAAACAACCTATCCCTGTCCCAAGGAGCTTACGATCTCAATGTTAATATGTAGCAAATTATGAGCTGATATGTGAAATAGCCCACAGTGTCCTTCCGTAATGTAGTAGAATTCCAACAAAAAGAAAAATGGAGGCAGAAATTGCCATGTTTGCTTGTTTTTATTATGTCCAGAGCAGAAATCAATCCAGGAGATATGATTGGTATTCACTGTTGTTGCTGTGAATCCACAATGCTCCCCCCATGGGTGCAGAAGTTGGGCCCCTGCAACTGCTCTCCCACCCTCCTTACGCTTAGGAGCAAGGATTTCCAACCTTAATCTTGGTCCTTCCTTTGGTACACCAGTGCCAATCATGACAGTGTTTACTCAGAGGTAAATCCCTATCGATCGACTTATTGCCAAGTAGACATGGATTAGGCTTGGGCTGATTCATGCGCTGAGCAATAACAACTGAACAGGTTCAATTAAAAGCCAAGAACAGTTAGGTTTTTAAGATTTGTGAGGATTGGAGCCCAACTGGAGGCACAGGTTGGACTCACCGAGCTGCAGATGAGTAGATGACAGGTAAAATTGCCACATCTTTCATTTTGGAGTAAACCTTCCATAGAAACTCGTCTTGTCCAGATGTGGATAAGAACAAAAATGCATTATAGATAAAGATCAATGCTCCTAATTGAAGCTTATTCCAAACCGACTCAGAATGTACAAAAAGGAATGGGTAAGGTGAGGCGCAAGACCTTGAAGGAATTATCCCCTGTGAATAATAGATCGGGCTTAATAATGAACAGGCACATGTTTCAGCAGTTCCTGGCTCCCAGTCCTGTCCCTGCTTTGGGCCCCGCTCCTCTACTGACCTGCAGATCCAGGCCCAGGCCCTGGCAGCATCCTCATTCACACTAACGCTGCCACTGTACCCTCCCTTGCCACCCAGCCTGCTTTTGCATGCCCTTCATTCTTTGTGGGTATCTCATTTTGAAGTTGTAACAGCACAATTTTCAAAAAGGAGACGTGCAAGGATGGGCAGGAGTGGAGGAGGAGGAGGTGGTGGAAGAGGCAATGGTGGGTGGATCCGCCACATCTCCTAGGGAGATCCAGATCTGCCACCTGAGGCAGTTTGCTTCACCAAAAGGCCAGCTATGATGGTAGCAGAGCAAATTGGGAAACTCAGTAGCTAGCCGCATTATACCTGCCAAACGGAAGTCATTTTAAATTGCCCTGCATAGCAGATTTTCTCACACGGGAAGTTGTTTGTGCATAATGTTCAGGGAGGCAGGAGAGGATATATTGTTTATTAATATCCTTCCTAACTTGTGCTAGCAAGTTCTGTAACTTAGCAGAGTTTTACATTCCCCTTTTAAACGCACAGCAGGTAGCTGGTTGCAGGCTTGTTTAAGCCTCTCACTATTTGGTTCCTGGTAAGTCCCCTTATTATTCCTCTTAAAAGAATAAACACGCCAGTCTTATTTAAGATATATAAATGTAGGTTACTCACAGCATCATCAGTTCAGAGATGGATCCCTGAAGGCAGTCTTAGTTATAGATATATATACATGTGAGTCTATCCCATATGGAGATAGTCTCTTTGTCATCTGTTGGCTGAAAGCCAATGAAGCATCTCTGGCTAAAAAAACTGCTGGTCCAACGATGAAGTCCAAAAGGAGAGAGATGGCTGTGTGCCTTGTGCTTTTGTTACCTGCACAGGTAAGGTCACATCCACCTCTAGTCACATGTAGGAGGAAGGATGCTCCAGCCCAGGAGGAAACAGAACGTTTTCGACTGGCTGAAACAAACATCCCCTTTGCATGTCCACTCTAGGCAAACAAGGAATGTTGTACTTGACTGCTACTTATGTATCACATCCCACACATAACAGCTCATGTGCAACTGGAGCTCTTTTCTCCTTGAGCAACAATCCAACAAGAAGGTTAGTGTGGGTGTGGAGAAAAATTTCAGGCTACGTGCAAACAGCCACCAAACATGAAATGTTTTCAGGGCCTGCCCATGACATTTTGCTGCCTGAGGCAAAGGACAAGATGGTATTTCCCGCATTCCATGCTCAGAAGCTAAGTGAAGAAGAGAAGAAGAGTTTGGATTTGATATCCCGCCTTTCACTCCCCTTCAGGAGTCTCAAAGCGGCTAACATTCTCCTTGCCCTTCCTCCCCCACAACAAACACTCTGTGAGGTGAGTGGGGCTGAGAGACTTCAAAGAAGTGTGACTGGCCCAAGGTCACCCAGCAGCTGCATGTGGAGGAGCGGAGACGCGAACCCGGTTTCCCAGATTACGTGACTACCGCTCTTAACCACTACACCACACTGGCTCTCAGATGAATCTGCCAGTCCACCACACTGGACTGGCAGATGAATCTTGCTTCAACCCTGGTGAGGCGATAGTAGCCCCTACTGCATCTGAAGATAGCAAGCTAGTACAGGGAGGGGATACCCCCTCCCATAGCATCTGCTGCCTGAGGCAATCACCCCAACTTTGCCTAACAGTAGGGCCAGCCCTGTATATGCTGAGTATACTGAACCAGGAGTTTGGGAGTACCGTAAATGGACAATGAAAAGAAAGAAGAGGAAGAAGTTGAACAAAGTCACAAAGTCTCTACATTTTTAAACTTCATCAGGCAAACCACTGTGACTGTTTAATAGCTGGATCTAGGTTTCAAAGGACTGAGCACAGGGAGAGACGAAAGTTATGGTCCATACACATTGTTCAGGTCTCATTAAATACAACATATGGAGCCTTGGGTTTGAATAGTCCTCGTACTGATTGTTCTGTATTTCAGTAGGTTGATAATCATCATTGTGGTGCTTCTATGACGTTGCCTTGTGATGTGCTGCTATTTATTATCTGTTTATTTATCATCTGTTTCCCCTATGTGAAAATATTCAATAAAAATATTTTACCCCCGAAAAAGATGCATACCTTCTGGGATAATCCTGATGCGCAACATAAATAAGGGCTATCAGCCTCTAGCCTAACAAATTCCTCCTGTGTGAATCACAATCTCATTGCCACCACCTGGTGACTGGGAAACATTCTAATGCCATCTTTTATGCTAAAACTACAGCTCTAGTCTGGAGCCAAGCATCAATATTTCAGCTGTGGGACTTGCCTATTCCAGCATGTTTCTCCATAGGCAGGCAGAGAAGAGAAAGGAAGGAAAGAAGTGCTGCTCATTCTCCCTCTTCCCAAATGAACCCCTAGAGTTTATGGTAACAGGCAACACTCTTATTGCCCCGAGGATAGAGGAGCAATTCTTCATAATTTGATTTTTCAAAGGTATTTTATAGTCAAAGTACTTGTTTTCACCTTTTCATCACAGCTTGCTATTTTCCATTTAATACGCTAATTTTTTTTAATGAACTGCAGCTGCCTGAGTTTAGCTAATGAACATTTCAAATAAAATGCACTGCAGGCCCCCAAACAGCTGCATTTGCACTAACACTGGCATATGGAGGTGTTTTTGTTTTTTGGTTTTGTTTTAAAAGAATAATAATAATAATAATACTTGGCTTTCAAGCATCCAGAAATATAGAGGACAAAAGAGCACTGCTTTTGGTGACATGCCCTTATTAGTTGATTATGAAGGATATTCTTGGCAAAGAGTATGGGTTTTTCACATAACAGGCATCAGAAAACCACCTCTTTGCCCAACATGGCCATATTCTCGCATAATCTCAATTTCTGTTCAGGGCAGAACAAGGCCCTTGTAGAACATAACACATTTCCATATTAAATAATACAAAGCATTGTTCTGTAATAAAAGTGTATTTATTATGTGCGCGATGTATCATACATATTTTAAAACTGAGCTATGTCCACCATCTATAATATCTGGGAAATGCTTTCCCCTTTACAGCTTTCACTGCTCCAGGTGGGACCATCTGTTTAAAGGCTGGGCTTGAATGAGGAACCATTTTATGAAATCAGGGGGCCTTTTCAAAGCAGTTGCACAGCCTGGTGGAATGAATGGGGCTTCCTTCAAATAACAGGGGTGGGGGTGGGGTGGAGGGGAGAGTTTGAATGACCGAGTACAGCTTCAGTGGTGCACCTACCATGAAATCCATTATTTTGTTTGTATGCAGAGCAGTCCCGAGGCAGGCATGAATCTGAAAGTGCCTTACCATGTGTGACAACTAAATTGCATGCTGTTTCTCCTTGCCAGGATGAGCTTCTGCCATGGATATGTGGTTCTGATGGAATAGTCTTCTTTGCACTTGAGACAATGCACATATCATGGAGTTTTCATATGATACGTCCACCATCTGGAACACCACCACACAGGAGCATGGCACATTGAAACCTGTCAGACAAAATATCCATGGAATTTCAAAGGAAGGTTAATGAATTTTAGATAATATTTGCGAATTTTTTTTGGGGGGGGGAATGTGGTCCACACTTTCTTAAGTTTTATTTTATTTGTTTACAAATGCATACCTCCTTCACAAAGCAGCCTATAACTTCCAATAAAAACCAACTCCACCTGAAAATAAAATACAAAAATACAAAACACAAAATAATTAAACAACAGACCAGCACGAAAGGGGGGGGAGGTACAGAAACAGAATACTGTATAAATGCAGTAATGCAGATCATGGTATTAGAGCATAAAAACTGACAGGAACTAAAACCTGTGGAAATAAATTGGCTACTGGGAGAAAGGAGAGTTTTCAATAAATGTCGAAATCAAGCAGATGCTCAAATTCACCTAAAGTGAAACTGAATTTGAAATGTCCATCTTCAAGTAAAATACCTGACAAATTTTTCACAGAGGAGGTGAGAATTTTGATAAGATGGGCAAAATTTTGTCATGTCTCTAATCCCACACACTCCCTCTTGAGTTGTTTAGCAACCTGTGCGTGGGGACTGGAACGAGCCCTAAAACCCAGTGATGAGTTGTAGGTTATGGGGCTGGTTGATGCCTTTAAACTAGCTAGTGAAGAGGAAGTGAAATTCACAGCAACATAACAAATGCCAGGCTTTCTCAATCCCTGTCAAAATAAGAGCAAGAGTGATGGGTTGTTCCAGCTCCTGTCACAGGAGGATAATGCCACAGTGGGGGTTAATGCTGAGCAGGCCATTATTGAAATTTGCAGCACTCTGCCATGAATTATAGAAACCTCTATGAGCATAGTAAATTACCGTGAGCATTATTTGTGCAATCTCGGCTTTGTGCAAAACTCAGTATTCATTGACAGAGAGTTCCACAGTAATGAGAAGCTATAAAATACAGCGCAGTTGCTATTCCCTCCTCATAGCTACCTCAGCCCATTTCCACATCTGCCTATTTCCTCCCCCTTTCCCCGTAAACAGGGAAGGAACATCTGGTGCTAAACCGCTAACATAGCTCTGGGTGTAATGATATGAATTGTTTCTGTTCCCAAAGGGGAGAAAGTGATTTCAGTCTGTTTTGAAATTTCTTTTTGTAAGCTACTGAGCAAGTTTATATCACGCAGCAAATGGAATACCAAGTGATACCAAACCATTTGCCTTCTAAAAGAACGGCCATCCGACAAATCATTTAAACATACTCAGGGTGAAATACTTCATGTGTGTATATTCTGATTGGATATTAATAACCTAAATTACATTGAAAGGGGAGTGTTTTGGTGTCGAAGCTCACTTAGAGTAACTTAGGTCCCGTTGATTTCAATAGAATCTGAGTTCAACTAACTGAGTCTGGATCCAACCATATAGATCACGCTACCCCCAATCTCGGCCCTCCAGCTGATTTGGGACTACAGTTCTCATCTTCCCTGACCACTGGTCCTGTTAGCTAGGGATGATGGGAGTTGTAGTCCCAAAACAGCTGGAGGGCCGAGTTTGGAGATGCCTGATATAGATATACTTAGTCCTCAATGAAATTTGGGTTATTAGCATCCACTATTTTATGTATAACCTATTTATATCATCTAACCTACATTTGCAGACGATCAGCTAAACTCTTGTTGGCTTAAAAACCGAGCATAATGTAAACAGAGCTACAAATCATACATGTTTATAAATGATAATGCAAAAGAGGTGACATTTACACAATGGGCATTTTCAGGCTTCACAAAGATCATTTTCCATTGTTAACAGTGTTGCTATGGTCATCCTTGGAGACAAATCACAGGAAGGATTTTAGTATTGAAAAGGATTGAAAACCTATCTAGTCCAATCCTAACCGAACAGCTAGACCACCATGCCCCAGTTGTCTGTAGCTTAACCCAGCTGTAGTCAACATGGATGTAGTTGGTCTTAAATTCCCATTGGCCACAGCAAGACCAGCCAATGTTCAGGGATGGTGGGACTGAAGTCCAGCAACATCTGAACAGCACCACTTTGGCTCCCCCTGGAAGAAATTAGGATCTGCATAATAGCTCAGTCAGTAGAGAATGAGACTCTTAATCTTGGGGTCGTGGGTTCAAGTCCCATGGTGGGCAAAATAGAGTCCTGCATCACAGAGGGTTGGACTAGATGCCTCTCACAGTCCCTTCCAACTCTATGATTCTATGGAATAAACACTGGCTTAGGTGTATGGTCCATTTGACCTGGGGGGGGGGTGGTCTTTCTTCCTAACTATACATATGATGACTATTCAGACCCTCACGGTGAGCAAAAGCCATCAAATATGTCTCCCTGAGGGAAATTGTGAGTTACCACAAGTTCATGCACCACATGATAGTTTGGGGACCCTGGCCTTAGCCTGTTGACTATCAGTTTTCATCTCCTGGTGCTTCAGGTTCCCATAGGTACACATTTCAGGGAGCTGGAGTAGGTAACCATTGGAAACCCTTCCAACTCAACAGTTCTATGATTTTATGAGAGCTAGTGAAAGGTAGCAGATGCTCTCCCAAAATATTTGTGGCTTTCCCTTTTAAGGTACTGTATAGTACAGATTAAATTCTTTGCCACTTCTTTGATCCTCCAAACCGCTGCACACACACAATCACTTTAAAGCATACTCAAAGCCCATTTCCCGCCTCAAAAAATAATGGGCTCTAGCTTGTAAAGGGTTGTTGGGAATTGAGAGCTAAAGGAATGTGATTCAAATGTGTTCCAAAGGCATAGTGCATACGCAGCCCAAGTTTATACTGGAGTTGCACTTGATTACTTCACAATAGGGGCAGTGGCAGAGCTAGCCGCTCAGGCACCCAGAGCGGCAAACATGCTGTGCATCTGGGTGTTGCCCATTAGGGTGATCGGCACTGTGATTGGCGCCCAGGGAGGTGATTGGTGTGGTGATCGGTGCCCAGGGGGGCGGCATGGTGATCCGACCAGGGGGGATTTTGTTAACCCCCCTCAGGGATGACACCTGGGGTGGATGCCCCCCCCCGCCCCCTTCCTATGCCCTTGAATAGGAGAAATGTGGGTTTATGTGTGAAATATCACATTGGACGGGGTGTCAGATTCCTCCCCCCCCCCAGGTTTTAATGTCACTGCTGGTCATCTTGCTTGATACGCATTACAGGTCATGATATACCAATTAGTTACAAGGGCAGGAGGGAAACAAATAACGGCTGGAGGTGTGTGCAAGAGTGGATTGATTTATATACATTTGTCTCTCTTCAAAGCTAGGCTGTCAATTGCCCTAATTACATAAGCCGAGCGCCCATATTGGTCTTATCCAGAAAGCTTAACAATTGTGGCATTATGTTTGTTCTCTTTTATAATGAATTATTTATTTTTTAGGATAATGGGCTAATTATGTCTGTGCTGTGCTACTTTGAAAACAGAGACAATCAATCTACTACTTAGTAAAAGCATTCTGTTTGTTTGTTTTCAGCAAGAACTAATGAGCTGGCTTATGTGAGTTGTAGGAGTTTGTGAATGATGTCAATTGCGGTTGTTCCTTTCCACACTCAGAGTAGGCAATTAAGCCATGGAAGCAATTTTAAACGAAATGGAAAGTCTGCAGGCCAGGGCAGGCAGCATGATAGCTTAAATCAAGACGCCATCCTATGTCAAGGGGTGGTGCTGTGGTCTAAACCACTGAGTCTCTTGAGCTTGCTGATCAGAAGGTCGACAGTTTGAGCCCATGCTACGGGGTGAGTTCCTTTGGGACAATTTACTTCCTGATCTGGTGCCAGTAGCACAGTGCTGGTCATGATGTGAAAGTACAGATTTCTTCAGTTACTGTGGAGCAGTTCATTCCATCCAGTTTTTTAGGTTTATTATTATTTAGTTGGCAATTCGAATCCATGTGACCAGGTGAGCTGCCGTTGCTCTGTCCCAGTGCAAGTAGAAAAATAGGTACCACTGTGGTGGGAAGGTAAACGGTGTTTCCGTGTGCTCTGGTTTCTGTCACAGTGTCCCGTTGCATCAGAAGCGGCTTAGTTATGCTGGCCACATGACCCAGAAAGATGTCTGTGAGCAAACACCAGTTCTCTCAGTCTGAAAGCAGAGATGAGCGCCACACCCATAGTTGCCTTTGACTGGGCTTAACCATCCAGAGGTCATTTTCCTTTACTTTTTACCCTTTGTCAAATGTTGATCTGAGGATCTAAATAACCAAGCTTGAAGATGTTTAAGCCACTGCTTTTGAACAAAATCATGTACCACTGACAGGTCATGCTGGGCACATTCTAAAGAAAGATTAAGAAAGTGCCTCAAACGTTCACCATGAAGGACCATCCGTTACCAGGAATTGCAACAAAACTCATACTGCATAGTTAGGGTTGTTGGTTTTTTGTGGGGGGTTGGGGTGGGCTGACTATGTTTATACAGCTAATTTTTGATTACATGGTTGACACCACAGGTATATTGCACTTGCAGACCATGTTGCTACTTTAGCAGTTCAGATGTTTGGTTTGTATCCGTGCATGCTACTGTAGGTTTGTGAGCAGGTGCAACAAGATAGTACCAAGGGATAGACCATTGTGTGAAACAGTGTGTACTCTGCATGCAGACAATCCAAAGCTCAATCCATGGCATCCTCACTTAAAATAAGGATCAAGTAGGAATGATATATATACTTCTTCCCAAGACCATAGACAGCTGTGGCCAGCCAGAGTCAATAATAATGGAGACATTGACAATTGTTCCACTGGCAATAGGAGAGGGGCAACTTACACACTGCCAAAAAAGACAAAATGTATCCAAAAAAAGGACAAATGTTAGACACAGACTTGTATAGATTGTATAGATGCAAATTTAGACTTACAGCATAATAGATAGATGATAGATGACAGATGATAGATCAATAGATAGATGATAGATGACAGATGGTAGATCAATAGATAGATGATAGATAGATAGATAGATAGATAGATAGATAGATAGATAGATAGATGATAGATAGATAGATAGATAGATAGATAGATAGATAGATAGATGATAGATAGATAGATAGATAGATAGATGATAGATGATAGATGATAGATAGATAGATAGATAGATAGATAGATGATAGATAGATAGATATAGATAGATAGATGATAGATAGATGATAGATAGATAGATAGATAGATAGATAGATAGATAGATAGATGGTAGATAGATAGATAGATAGATAGATAGATAGATAGATAGATGATAGAGAGTCTTCTATCTCTTCACCATAGCAGGGAAGACTGTCCTGTGTGCCTGCTCAGTTTGCTGTGCAGGTCCTGACTGCTGTTGGCCAACTTCAGTGCCCTTCCTCTCTCTCCCTAAGGTTCTTTATCTATAAACCCAACTTGGACTATACAAACCTTAAGATACAGGTTGGTCCTCTGATAGCCCTTCAAACAGATGGCTGCCCTCTGTAAGGTAAGGCACACAGCTACCTGAGGCAATGGGCAAGTACTCAGAGTTCTGCTGACTCCTGCTATATTCTCTGACTTGAACATCCATCTGCAAGAAGGAGACTGAGACCAAGAAGCATATTTGTGTGTTTAGTCTATCGGTCTGTGCCTCTGTTTTATTTCCAGCCTTTGGAACATGTGTGCATTACTTCTGGAATCAAAAGCAAACAATCCAGCAGCTTTCATCAGATCAAACTGGCCTGAATACTGAACCATCTGCAGTGGTTCATTAGACTGAGCCTTAGCTCATTTCCCAAACACTAAGGAAGTTGACATCCCCCACCCTTAGCCACTTCACAACGGTAAGGTAAATGTAAAGTCCCACCCCACCAAAATTCTAAAGTGTTCTGAGAATGAAACAAAAATGGAAGCTTCTTTTACACAGGAACAAAACCTTCAAGAAATCGGAGGCCAGCTCAGTCCAGCCATAATGGCCTCAGTCCAGATCAGATGGCCAGTGAGACTGCTAAATGCAAAGTGATCAGAGAACTAGGCTGTGTACACAGTATACCTCTAACGTATAATCCAAAACACATTATTTCTCTTAATGAATTTTGGGCATTGTAGTTTACTGAGTTACAATTCCCAGCAACCCTTAATAAACTGTACAGTGGTACCTCAGGTTACAGACACTTCAGGTTGCAGACACTTCAGGTTACAGACTCTGCTAACCCAGAAATAGTACCTCGGGTTAAGAACTTTGCTTCAGGATGAGAACAGAAATCGTGTGGCGGCGGCACGGCGGCAGCAGGAGGCCACAATAGCTAAAGTGGTACCTCAGGTTAAGAACAATTTCAGGTTAAGAACAGACCTCCGGAACAAATTAAGTTCTTAACCCGAGGTACCACTGTACAGTCCCTGTTAGATAAAGCAACTACAAATATTTTGACAAAGTTTAGGAAAGTTAGATGAAGGCTGCATTTCATGAGATACGTTGGGCTTCTCATTAGTTCCTTTTGGTCCTGCTCACAGAAGTAATAAGCAAGAAAGACTCTCCCATTTCATCATTTAAAACCACATATGTGCCCTTTGTATTTGACGCGGTATCTGTTCTGTACTCAGGTGTCCATATCTTATTATTCCTTATGAGAAGTGGTCCCATAGAGTAGCATATTTTGAAGTTGTGGCAGATCAGGTATTATGCCTCCAGGCCTCTCTTGAAAGAGATTTTCTTTAAAAGGGGAAAAAAGAGGAGGGGAGAAAGAACACCAGTGCACCTTTCTCCAAAATGGAGGGGGAAACAGTTGGCAGTCCTCCCTGAAGAGAGTCGCTGTGGCAGTTTAATTCACTCTTTTCAAAGGAGTCTTTGACTGGCAGTGAAGCATAGTGATAAGGAAGGACATACATGAAAGAGTGGGAGTCTTCTTTTACAGTGATGATGCTTCAGTGGAAGAAGACTGAAGAATTTGCGAAGCTGGCAACTGTGAGGTAATTGACCTCAGGAACCCAAGTGAGCCTCAGTAACAAAAGTGCATGCTCTTCTGCACCACTGCACAGCAGAACTAAAATGGCTCCCCGAGCTCATTGAAAACAAAAGCAGGGTTTGACAATGATGGGC
Organism: Podarcis vaucheri; assembly: GCF_965113315.1. NCBI lineage: Eukaryota > Metazoa > Chordata > Lepidosauria > Squamata > Lacertidae > Podarcis > Podarcis vaucheri. The sequence goes on from NC_138749.1 coordinate 39,986,571, forward strand.
GACGTTTGACCATTTTCCTGACAAGAGCTTCGAAGGAGAGCCTGATGAGCCAGTTGGTACAATGCTCAAAGACCAATTCCCAGCGGAGAGGGGAATCCGTCAGCACATCACCAGGACTTCTCTTTATGTCCATTGTGCATGTTAGCTCATATCCATTCCTTAACAATGAAAAGTATACAATGTAGCAGTGAGAATGAAAAGACTGGACAGCTTAATGATTACTATGGTTCAGCTCTTTTCCAAATAACTGGAAGATGATGAGTGTGGTAGTGGAATATGAAACATACACTACTTACACATGGACGCTTTAAAAATGTTCAGGTGTGCAGTATTTCTGTCTCTTGCAATACCTGGCCACAATGATCTGATTACTTAGAGAGTCCCTCATCTGTCCACTGCAGTCCAGAGCTAAGTGAGACAACAGAACCAGTCTATTATTCTATGCACATTTAATTGTGAGTAAATACCACTGTGAAGGGACGCAGGTGGCACTGTGGGTTAAACCACAGAGCCTAGGACTTGCCGATCAGAAGGCTGGTGGTTCGAATCCCCACGACGGGGTGAGCTCCCGTTGCTCGGTCCCTGCTCCTGCCAACCTAGCAGTTCGAAAGCACGTCAAAGTGCAAGTAGATAAATACTTTGGTGGGAAGGTAAACACTCTGGTGGGAAGGTAAACGGCGTTTTGGTGCGTTGCTCTGGTTCGCCAGAAGCGGCTTAGTCATGCTGGCCATATGACCCGGAAGCTGTACGCCGGCTCCCTCAGTCAATAAAGTGAGATGAGCACCGCAACTCCAGAGTCGGTCACGACTGGACCTAATGGTCAGGGGTCCCTTTACCTTTACCTAAATCCCACAGTGAGCTTACTTCTGACAAAGTGTGCATAGGATTGGGGGAACAGATCTTGCTAGTACAATCACATGTCTCTGTCTGCAGTTCCATGTTTCCTTTGCACAGGGACCATCTTGCTTAAAAATCTATCATTAGTCACAGTAGTTTATTAATTCATGCACTTAGTCTTAATTTAACAGCAGTAGTTTAGTTTCCTACATATTTTATTTACTGTGAAACTACCAGGTGATATGTTGGTTCAGCTGTTGTTGTTGTTGTTGTTGTTGTTGTTGTTGTTATTAATATATCATCCTATACCCATGGGTCTCAGGGCAGTTCACAGGATAAAATCAGAATATAAAACCACAAAGTACATAATCAAAATAAAAACGACAGCAACAACCCAATAACCCCCAATAATCAGGAATTATAGTAAGTTACCTTTTTGGCTGATAGGGAGAAAGAAGGATGAGATAGACCACTTTACAAACCAATTTTAACCATTTCTACACCATCAGCAATAGTAGGTGATAAATAAATGCTTGTTGCCATTACTAACACCATCACATCCACTTAGTATAAGATTCCTTTCATTCTTTTATTCATCCATTTTATATACGTTTTCTTCCAAGGATCGCAAAGTGCTGCACATGGTTCTCCCCTTCCCATTTTATCCTCACTAGAAACCTGTGAGGAATGTTAGGCTGAGAGACAGTGACTAGCCCAAGGTCACCCAGTAAGTTTCATGGATGAGTGAAGATGCGAACCCTAGTCTCCCGGGTCATTGTCCAACACTCTAAACACACACTGACCGTTAGGAGTAAAAGCCATAGCCAACTCCAGTGAGACTTTTACGAAGTGGTTTTAATCTACATAAAGTGGTTTTAATCCACAGAAGAAATGGAGAATGCAATATATCCCATGAGTTATATATAGGATGGGGTTCTTTCTCTGAATCTCTCTTGTTCTCGAACTGCTGGTCCTTGTGCCAGATGTGGCCCACAGGGCCTTTGAATACAGCTTTCAGGTGCCAAACCTCAGCCACATCCACCCAACCTCCTAGAATAGCAGCCAGGCCTACAAAAAAAGAGAGCTTCCATTTATACAATTCCTTCTAAGCCTAACCGCAACTATCAGGTGATTAGGTGGGATGGAGAAACGACTTAATCCTCTTTCCCCTCTTGCTGCACTCCAGAATCCACCCCCAGTATAGCAATTAGACTTGGGGGGGGGGAATGTGAGAGCAAAGGGGAAACACCATGACAGAACGGAGACAGAAAGCTAAAGGGGGAAGAGAGCAAAAGAAAGGGAGAAGGGGTGTGAGAGAAAGTCAAACAGAAAGGGGTGGCAGAAAGAAAAAGAAGGCCACCAACAGTTTGACCTTAGCCTCACCTGAGGCTCCTGGGAGATTTTTCCTGAGAAGAAAATGTGTCACAACTACATAAAGGTTTGCAACCTTGGTCTACTGGACTACAAAAGCATACATGAAAATGTGAATTCTAAGATACTGTATAAAATGGTATACAAACATACTAACTGTAGAATGAGTGCACAGCAGTCACAACAAGAAGCCTTATTTTTCATCTTCAGCATGTGATGACAGGGTATAGCTAAATCCCATACGAATAGCTCCAATAAGGATGTTTCATAAGAAGAATAAAAAGTGATGGCTTAGTTCTGTGTACGGATGGGCAAAAAATTTAATTCAATAAATAGGGTGAACTTATTTAATTTGCACTGTCTGAAACTACACATGAACTGAAACACAGACATTGTTCAAGATTCGCACTTTTCTGAATTTTGCACTACAGCTCTCCAGCTACATAATATGTACAAAAAACATTTACTAAGGTGCAGTGTTCATAAAAATGCACATGTTGATGAAAATAGCGTTAAAACACATCATCATCAATTTGTTTTATACCCCACACCTTCCTCCAAAGGAGTCCAGAGAAAATTACTTTGCAATTTTTGGCCTGTTTTCTTAAAGTGTGGTGTCCAGCACTGCACAAAGTACCCCAGGTATGACTGGTTCAGATTAGTGTTGTGCCAATACCTGCCATCAAATTTCTTGAAAATTTCTCTTCCCTTGCAAAAGAGCATTCTGCTTTTCTGCCTGATTAGCAGGACATGTTCCAATTATAATGCCAAAACAGAAGGTGGATGGAAAGAAGTTTTTCTCCCTAGCTCATCATACCAGAACTTGGTTACATTCGATGAAGAGAAAAGATGGAAGTTTCAGGACAGATAAAAGAATATCCATGCAACACATTGTTAAACTGTGGAATTCACTTCTACAAGAGGCACCGATGACCAACAACTTGGATGGCTTTAAAAAAAGGACCGGGCAAATTCATGAAGGATAAGTATATCAGTGGCCACTCACCATGTTCTACCTCCCCTTAATTGATGGGAAATGGTTGGGGGGGGGCTCAGAAGAAATTTTCAGCACTCTTGCAGATCCGTAGCATTTACTGCTGAGTAGGGTGATCCCACAATCTCTCAACTGCTGGTTTTGCCTCCAAGGTCTTGTTAGTTAAAAATAAAAATAAAAAAATGAATAGAGGATACAATAGTAGTTTAGTAGATAGAATTCCCTTCGCCATTATTCACTGTAATCAAAAACCCCTTTAGATGTAACCTTACCAGGAAACATAGCAGATGTAAGAATCACTAACATGTCTTCACAAGGGAGCAAAGAAATCCCACAATACACTTATTCAATCTTTATAACCTCTCAGATAGTGCCTAAACATTGGTGAGTGCTTCTGAAAGGAATGGGAAGGAAGGGCATGTGAGCCTTGGGACTATTGTGTCCAATAATATCAACTGACAACAGCTCTTCAAAGCTTCAAGAAGTCTTTTCCTGCCATGCTACTTGACCATCTTCAGCTACACAGGTCAGGATTTAAACCTGAGATCTTATCACCTCCATGACTGCTGAGCTAAAGCAGAAGTCTTGTAATCTAAGAGTATTTTATAATTCCTGCAGTCCATACTACACAAAGGTTTGGATTCCACCTAGTCTTCCATGAATTGATGGGCTTTGGTTCACAGAGAGGACCAAGATGTGGGAGAAGCAATTTTCACCAGTTTCCTTTATTCATGTAGCTCACTGTGCTGCTCCTCACCTTGGAGGATCTTCCAACTCTCTGGAGCACTTTTTCAGGGGTTGTAGAGGAAAAAGGGATTTGGAGAGTCTCACTTGCCACCCACTCTGCACTGGAAGTTCATTTGCTCTCCTCAGGGAGATGGCTTTGCATGCAGGCACCACGCCTTTCCCGTGAAGCGGCCTATTGCTGACCGAATCAGACTCCTGTTGCCAAATTGGCCAATGGTGTTCACATGGGTGCTGTGCCAACTGATCAGTAGCAATGCTTGGCACCATGCTCGGGGATGGATAAATACCTGGATGGATAAATACCTGGACAGAAGGGCCTTTCAGCCTCTCTCCCCCCATGCTGATTCTCCCACCCACCCTCCCAGAGCCAGTGTGGTGTAGTGGTTAAGAGTAGTAGATTCGTAATCTGGGAAACCGGGTTCGCGTCTCCGCTCCTCCACATGCAGCTGCTGGGTGACCTTGGGTCAGTCACACTTCTCTGAAGTCTCTCAGCCCCACTCACATCACAGAGTGTTTGTTGTGGGGGAGGAAGGGAAAGGAGAATGTTAGCTACTTTGAGACTCCTTTGGGTAGTGATAAAGCGGGATATCAAATCCAAACTCTTCTTCTTCCCTCAGATTAGGTTGTTTTACCAGTGGTATGACCTTGCTATGGACAGTGTTGGTTGCCAGATTCAGGGGCTGGGCAGGAATTTTTCCCATCTGGCAAATTGGCTCTGCCATTTGGGTTTTTGCCTACCTTGTAGCAATCGCCACAACTTCGTAAGGCAGATAGGCATTGGCTAAGTCTAGCCTTGGTTGGAGGGGAGGTTGCAGCCTCTGCCTGCCCCTCCACGGGTAAGGATATCCTGTTAAAAGGATCCAGGAGGAGTGACTCCTGTCTGATGCCCAGGCGGGGGCTAGGGCCATACCACTCCTCCAGTGGGGACTGCTTGGGAGATGCCCCAATTTGATGTAGGTCATAGGGCATTCCCCCCTCCCCCACTGGCTTCACCCTTAGAAACACTCCAAGCAGACAGATGGGAATGACATACACCATTGCTTACCTCAATGCCTATGGCCTTTCACATCTGTGACCAATAAAGTTGTGGCCTTTTTGATTCCAGACCTCAATATGCTGTGTGTTGTCTAGTTATTTGCATCTTGGGGTTAAGGGTGGCCACAGGGCCTCACCGCGCAAGAAGCATTGCAACTCTGCTCAGGGGATGCTCTCACCAGCAGGAGCAACCTTTGGTTCCCAGCAAAGGGATCTGCTAGATAGAAGTGCTGAATGCCTGGATTTGTGATACCAAGGTGGAGAAAACATACACTGTTTAGCATTGTTTAGTGTTGCTGACAAAAGCTTTAAAGGTCTAACCAACAAGCTGGAATACTGCTCAGCCAAGGAACCCAAAGAGAGCACCCCAACTTTCAACTTAACTTATCCCAAAATTAGAGACCTATTGAAAATAAGGTTGCCATTATTTGAAATTTGACTCCAAGACCCTTTCATTGTTTTCTCATTCGCTCTCTGATTCCTTCTGCAAACACAAGGATGGCTTAATTTGGTCCATCTCACCCAGCAGTCTCCTGCTTCTAATGGTTCCAACGAGATCTTTTGGGGCTATGTTTATGCAGAGGCTTGATGCTGGGCATCTGTCAAAGATGCTGCAGTTGCCTATTACATTGAACAGGGAGTTGTGCCAGATAACCTCCAAGCTCCCTCCCAAGTCTTCTATTCTGGGCTTATTGGGATGGCAGAGGTGGGGTGCTTCACCTGCTGAGCAGGCAAGAATGTGATACATTCACTCCCCACCATGTGCTGGGCTGGATCAGAAGAAAGGTCTCATCTTACCTAGTCCAGGTGCATACACATTTCCTCAAACAAATGCTGCTAATTAAAATATTTAGACAGTCTGTAAAATTTCAGGATATTTTTGTGAACTTGCTGAAAGTAGAAAAAGAAGGTAAAAAAATCTATTAAGCACCATCTGTGGTTTGAGCGACATGAAGCTAAACAAATAGGATCTGTCAGGTCACTATTTCTATATTTAGAGATGCCTGAATAATGGGAAAGATTAAATGCATTTGTTTGAGACTTTTAATCCTGTCCCTGAACAAAAGCAAAAGAAATAAAACTGTGTTTTCATGATTTAATGGATTTCATTTTTTTTTTTAAAAAAAAACACCTTATTAGTTATTTCCTGAGAGAAACAGTTTAAAAATGTGGTGGAGCAACACAGAAAATAAACACCACAAAGTCTAAGATAACCATCCAGGACTGGTATAATTCCAGTGTCTTAAAAAATTCTCAAGATCACCTTAATAGAAAAACATGCAAGTGTTGAAAGAAATAGTGGTTTTAGAAAGCATTTGCACTTTCAATAAAATGAGTTGGAAGAATGGATTGCAGAGAGGGGTTCCCACTCTTAATGGTCCCTATAAAACAACAAGACGCACACTTCCAGATCTATTTTGTGAGGGAAATTCAAAAAGATCTTAAGTTAGCAGACCTCACTAAAAAGTCTTTTTAAAAAACTTTGCCCTATCCACTTACACATTGCCTGTGAGTCCCAACAAGTGCTTTCTTTGCAAAGCAAGAAGCAAGTAAGCTAGTTTGAGGTGTGCTAATGCCACAAAGCCAAGCCAAAAGGGACAGGTTTTTACTCCTTACATGAATGTATCAATAACCTCAAAGATATTTGAGAAAAACATTTGATTCACAATATCTAATCAAAGTACAAATTAAAGCAGAGCATAAATTAAATGTTTATTTTCCCGACTTGTCCTATGCAGGTGGCGTACCTTGATTGCTATAGCCTCTTTTATTAATTTTCCACCCATAGCTGACTATCAGGACACACCTCCTCCTCGTTCGCATTTTAAATCAAGCAGTAAAACCTATCCCATTTCCCCCATGTTTCCATTACAGTCTGTCACAAGAAGCTTCTGGGATCCTTAGTTGTGAACATGACAGCCATCAATAAGAAAAGCTTGTCAACACATTGAGTGGCACCACCTCTGTTCTAGGTTCAGCTGATGCTATAAAAGATTCCAGCTCCAAGTAACTGGGTTAGTATATTGTCATATATAAAACAAAACAAAAATATGCTAATAAAGAGAAAAATGTTAAAAGGTTGGTGTGTGAAAAATATATTACCATAATTGCCTATGTAAATTTTGTTTGTGGGGTGGAAAGCATATTGCCACAGTCCCCTACAAAAAACACACACCCCAAAACTCCTGTCAAGAAGAAATATAGTATAGAAAGATTGGCTGGAATATATTTCTTTGGGAGCTTAGCTTTCTTCTTGTAGGCAGGTTACTTTCAAATATGTATGCCTAGGAGAGCAATCTCTAGCATTTGTAGACTGGTCCTAAGAGAGAGTGTAACAGGATCTATTCTGTTGTCAAGTGATAATGACCGCTCCCCACATCAAATAGGGGAAGCCGTTTGCGTAGTCATGCACAGCCCCCCGGATCTCCTGATAGTTTGGGCTGGCTTCATCCCACCCAGGCTGGATACCTGGAGGTCTCTGCTTACCTCAGCCAATCGCCCAATCCCGCCCGGGGAGGCGTTGCCAAGGGATTGGCCAGGTAAGGGGAGGAACCGCCCTACCCACACAACAGAAGCAGGGGCTTCCTATAGCCATCTCCTTTGAGGAAGTGTGACACCTTCCCTATTTACGGATGGAAAAGAAGGCAGGCAGGCAGGAGTGAGCCAATGTCTGGAACAATTATCAAATCCTTCAATGGCAAATAACTATTTTTTGTGAAAGCAAAATTTTCTAATTTTCTAGTTATTTTGCTATTAATTCAAACCCATTAGAAATGGGTGCTTTCCATTACAAGCCACAAATGCATTTACCTCCTTACTTCCTTATTTCTGTTTTCCTTCCTTCCTTCCTTCCTGAGATACTTGCAGGGCTTTTTTTTTAAGGTGGACACCATTGCCATTAAAAGAGAACAGGGGGGGGGCCTTCCTGGTGAGTTCTGGTACCTCTTTGTTCTTAAAAAAAAAAGTTATCAAATTGCTCTTGTTCTGGCGGTGGGCGATTGTGCCTTATCCACTGCTTGCAATTTTACATGGCACTGATTCATTTCTCATTTCTTGCTTGTTCCTTCTTCAAACAACAAATGGGCCATTTAAGTGGTTGAAGGCTCAACTAAAACAAAATACGATGCAATCCAAATTAAGCTGAAAGGAATGGGACATTTTAACTGACTGATGTTTGAGACAGTGGAATATTGTGTAGGCTTTGGACAAAGGGCAATGGACTTGGGGGCTTAGCTAATGGTAAACACTTGTCTATAAAACTGCATCATAAGTTGTTGCTGTTTTTGTTTTTTCAGTACATGTTCTAAATTGCGCTGATGTGATCTTCTTGGCAAACACTCGTATGTGTGTGTGTGTTTGTGTATGTATGAGGGAGAGAGAGAGAGAGAGAGAGAGAGAGAGAGAGAGAGAGAGAGAGACTGACTCCAGGTGGTTAGCTCTGGAGAGCCTAACGAGATGCTTCCCATTTTTCTTCATCATGACATTTATGGGCAAAGAGGTACATAGAAATACTTACACCTGCTCCTCCTGATGAAATTAAATATGGATTTATGCCAGCTATAAAGTATGGCCCTTTTTGATCAATTTGGTTCTGCTAAGCAAGTGAATACAGGGGGAAATAGTAAGACCGATAAAAGAATACGGAAAACCTGACAGTTGTATACTGTGCAAGATGAGGAAGACATCCAACATCAGTGCTAACATCACATTAGGGCTCCCTTATGTGTTTTCAGATTTCATTTTACTTTTTCATTGACAAGGCACTGGATTTCTTTACTCACCGCCTAACCGTACCATCGAAGGTAGATAGCGATTAATAATTGACTTGCACTTTAATAAGGCAGATAAATGGTAACTTACTAGAATGATATTAATGATAGCACTAAATCAATATGCTGTTTTCTTCTCCCAAGAAATCAATTATATATTACTCAGCAAATATTTTTCTTTTAATGGCTCGTCTTGGGAAACCTGATCATTGACAGCAAGCATGTCATAGCTGCCGCTGAGGCTAGGATTCAATGAACATTTACCTGGGAGTAAGCCCCGCTGAATGCAAAGGGACTTCTTACTACCCCCTGGGATTGCCCTGTCAAGCCGGCAACCCAAGTTTTCATGGCAGGGATGGGGAATCTGTGGGCATTCAGAGGATGTGGCTGGAATGCAACTCCATCATCCCTGATTACAGGATATTCTACCTGAGGCTGAAAGGAGTTGAAGCCCATCAATAATTGGAGGGCCGCAGGTTCTCCATTCCTGCTCCAAGGATGTTGTCAGCTCTCTGCCTGCTTCATAACAGCTTTTATTAGAGAGGAGGTGCAGGGAGACACAAAGGAACAGAAGGAACTGAAAATTGCAACAAACTCCACAAACTCACCTTGTTAACGTTAAATACAGAAGACATCTTAAGGCAGCCCTGCATAGGAAGTTTTCAATGTTTGACATCTTATTGTTTTTTTATATTTGGCTGGAAGCCATCCAATATGGCCGAGGCAACCACTTCAAAGGGGCAACATATAATAATACTAATAAAAATAATAATAATGACAACGATGGCATAGGACAGAGTGAACAATGGCCCAGAATTTCACCAGGATGGTGATTTAAATGTATGTATTGCTTGTCTATTTGAACCAATACTTTAGGCAATAGGAGTAGCCCTGATCTTAAAAGAGATTCTAAATCCAAGCAAATGAATATTTTGAAGTGTAAAAACCAGGGGCTGTGCTCTGAAAGAATAAAAGATTTAATACAGCAAGCAGTAATAATGATTCCACACCTTCTGCTTCAGTATCAAGTAATTCCAGCTGTGATATGGAATCTTCCTAAATAAAAATGTGGCTCAGTCACAATCACAGTTGCAGGTTTTCAGTTCCTACTGGACCATGCAGGGAATGTATACAAGTACTATTAAGAGATTTTTTAAAATGGTGGCATTTTATAAAGTGATGATTGTGCGCAAGTAGGGACCACAGCTGTCAACTTTCCGATTTGAAAATAAGGGACCAGCAGCCTCGAAAAAAAGGGATCAGCAGCCTCACCTGTCCCGGGGACAGTCTACGGGATATCTAACAATCTGGAATAGCAGCGGGAAGTGGCGGGAAACGGCGCTGGAATAAGGGAATTTCCCGCAAAAAAAGGGAAGGTTGACAGCTATGGTAGGGACAGGGGGTTCCTTTGATCACATGACAATCTAAAAACAATGAGTGTATGGCTGGCTATTATTAGACTTTTAGAAATAACTTTTTTTTAAAAGCCTCTGTATTGTTCTGCAAGGGCAGTGGGTCATCTCCTACCCTGCCCTCTCATTTCAGAATGTATGTGTACATCCTAATTTGAAAAGCTAAGGAATGCCTACATGCACAAATCACTTTGTTTTTTATAGCAGCAGCAGAGCAATTAATAATCCCAGTTTAATGGAGTGTTTGACTGAAGCGAAATGAAACAGGAGCAATAACATTCACTTTGTAAATACGGTCTGAAACTGCAACGGCAAGTCATAACCGTAAACGAAGGCTAATGTTACAGAACGTTTATTTAGCATCACAAATATATGTATTTGGATTCAAAGGAAATCCATTTGTACATATATGCCAAGGATAATGAAACAGTTAAGACTAATCTTGATAGTTTTATTACTAGCAGGAATCACCTTGTTCTGATCTCCCACAGGTCGCAAAATTGACCTCATATTATCCCAGCAAAGGCTACATGCGGAAGCCATAAACACAGAGGCCCAAACTGCAGCTGGATGGTAGCCAATATTAAATTGTTTCTGAATGTTGTTTTACATATTCAGTGACTGTAAGGGCCCTTTAATCTGCTGACTAGATGATGAAGTGCTCAGACCCTATGCATGTCCAGTTTGTAGAGATGTGTATAGTCTCAGGTTATGCAGTGAATAGGACCAGCAAGGATGGTCCTAATCTTCCTTCTATGCATGTTCTTTGTTACTTTTGAAGAGTCTTCATGCTTTAGCTGAGATTCCTGCATTGCAGGTGGTTGGACTAGATGAATCTTGGGGTCCCTTCCAATTCTACAGTTCTATGATTTTATGTGCCAGTTGTTTCCTCATGTGACATACACCTAAAGGTGCTATGGTCATCCATTGATCTCTGTACGCCATCATCCGCTCTGTATTAACTGCCACATTTCCCAGTTTCTTTGCATGAATATTAGTATCTTATTACCTTTTGTAATGCGATTCATATTACTCTGATTAAACCTTCCACAGTATCTGTTGTTATAACAGCCATGGATTCCAGTACCTCTCAAACAACTTTTACTGTATTGATTAATTTGTAATATGATATATCTGCTGTGCTATAGCAGCTATCGTTGTATATTTTAGTTCCAGGTTATATCTTGTTTCAGATTGAGAACAGCCCTTTGAGTGTCCCGCTCACATTCAACGCAAAGCAAGCAGATGATTGTTCTAACCTCCTGCTTTGCATCTCTGTGCCCATTGCCTCCCATGCATTGGAGAAGCTAGAATGCTCCTCAGGGCACCTCCATGAGTCAAGATGACTCCTTGGTTCAGACCTTCACCCTCCAACTTGTGAAGAAGAGCAATGGGCATAGACTGGGAGAAGTTCAGCACACTTGCCCCTGCTCATATGAGCAGCATGCCTGAATAGGATTAACATCTTCCCTATCCAGGCCAGGTTCCAGGAGGGAAGTCAGACTCAAAAATAGTGCTTCTGAAAAATATGTGCCTTGTGTTTTAAAGACATGCTCACAACAGACAAAATTCCATGCTGCTTCAGTCCATGGCGAAGAGCTCTGACTAGTGGTCTACATAAGCAGGATCACAGGATACTTCAATATACCCAGTTAGACTATTTGTCCATTTATGCTAGGAGTATCCACTCTGTTGGGCTTGCCAGGGATCCCAGCACCTGCTACCTGCCCCTTTTAATTGGAAAAACCAGGGTTAAACAGCAGATGTTCTTCTTGCAAAACATGTATTTGACCATTGAATTACAGTCCACTCAGCTTTGAAACTTATGTAAAGAATACACCTGTACTTTTGTGAAACAACTTTTTGATCTGTGTACACATGGCACTGTATTCTACATTCAATGCACATTTAAATGTTGTCCATCCGTCCGTCCCACACACAATCTGGACCCACTGCATATCTTATTCCCCTGAAAAGTGCTTTCCCACAAACTACTTTCTTTCCAGAAATAATGAGCACTCACACTTTACATTGTGGGTGCCCTTTGCGGGATCCTGCCCAGTGCTACAGTTCCCAGGGAGCTTAATGGCAAAAAGGGGCTGGCCTGCCTCTCAGTTATTATTTGGAAGTTCACACCCAGACTCAATAGTCAAGTTTCAGTGCTGGGAGGTGGGGCCAGCCCCATTATATATAGGGGGGTGGAGCTGACAGCAGCCAGGTGGTCGGCTCATGAGAGTCACCCACCCTACCCTACCCTAGTTTAATGTTTTCTTGTTTGCAGATTAACATTTTCTTCCTGTTTAGCAGGTGCTGCTATGGTCTTTAACTGGTTGCTGTTGAAGGACCAGGAAGAAATTTTCCTGCATCGGCAGGTTTTGTCTTCTCAGTAGCAATTCATCACAACGTTGGCGGTTTATGGCCTTGAGTGGAATCCTTTAGTCTTTTCTTCCCTATAATGGGAGGGGGGCGTGAAGTGGTGATTCACCCCCTTGTGGCGGCAATTCCAGGGCCTCCTCTTAAAGGAGTTGTAATATGGGTGTCACTGGCCATACACTGATAAGTTGTCAGTGAACTGCCCTGCGTGCTAGGATATAGGCTGCCTGCCTGTGTACACATACGTCTTGCAGTGCACCCCCATATCCCATTTACCCTGATGTGCCCCAGTTCCCCTGACTGGGGGGCTGGGAGGGATACACGCCCAAGGCCTAAACCAAGGTCTTTCTACGTTCGGAAGTTTAATAACGTTGTGACCTAATTTTAATTCCATAACACGTTGCCGGAGGCTTTATTCCTTTCTTGTGATTCCTGGGGGCTGGGGCTGTCCTGGCCTGGTCACCCAAAAGCTTGATTCAGATTGGTTTAGCATTCCCCACCCACCCCCACAGTGTGAAAACAGATGGAGGCAGTACCAGTGATGGTGAATGTATCCATACATATACCAAGATCTCAGTTATCACTCCCTTCTTGATTCACCTGGGACATGTGCAAGGAAGACAGGGCATGGACAATCTAATCAAGAGGACGGTTTTCAAACTTGTCTCAAGCAACCACACTCATCCTTATGGATGGCAGGGTCCAGAATAAATCTAGATTGAAGGCAGCATGTTGAGGATGAGCATGCATGATTCTGCATTGAGGAATTCTCCTTCTTTGTGCTGCAAATGAACACAGCCTTGGTGAACTTGTGCACTGTTCAATAGGGCATCTGTTATTTCTGATTCCAAGTAAAATGGATGAGATATGTGATGAAAGGGCAGGACCTTTGGGCATTAATGTGCTTCAGAGGATTCTAGGAGCACTTTGGTAACATCTGATTGTTTTAAGAGATCTTCAACTTTGACCTCTGCAAGCTATCTGGAGTAAGCATTTCTCCTCTGTCACCCAATATCTTCTTTAAAAAAATAAATTAAAAGTCTTCATATCAAGGGAGAGAGAAAGAGAAGCCAACTCACCATGGAAACAAACACTGTGAGGAAAAAAATAAACATATGATGGGGCATAGACAGCTGTGCTTCAGTTTGTGGATGGTTCGTTGGCTTGTATGCTGGAAAATACAAAAAAGAGTGTGCCAGATAAACAGCTGCACTGCTTACTTGCATTCACAAGGCTTAGCTGGATTACAGCAGACCTACCGTTGGAGATCTGTTTAAAGGGACATGGAGAAAGAGGCAAACTTTGTTTAAGCCTGCAGTTCTATACTCACATCCCTGGCAGAACTCAGTGGAACTTACATGTGAGTAAATTTAAACAACCATCAGAACATATATCTCATATCCATTGACCTCCCATCCACCCGTGTTGTTCTTTTCTTACCTTATAAAGCTGCTATATTAGTCATATTTTACCCATTATATGATTAAACTACCACTTCTCATCAGCTGCTATACTTCAAATCCTGCATACGTTTTAACATAACCATATTTTTTTTCAAATATTCTACAAAATATTTCCATTCTTCAGGATTTTTCTTCTTCATTCTGTTCTTTAATTCTCATAGCCATCTCAGCATATTCCATCATCTTCATAAGACATTCTTCTTTCGTTGGGACTTCCTCTTCTTTCCATTTTTGTGTGTAGACTATTCTTGCCGCTGTCATAGCATACATAAACAAATTAAATAATTCCTTCAGAAGCTTAGGTTCAATTATACCTAACAGAAAGGTCTCAGCTTCTTTGGGTATCATCACTTTAAACATTTAATATATATATATTTATATAGATCATCTCCCAATAGCCTTTCACTTTTTCTGCAAGTCCACCACATACGTTCTTTTCAATGTCCAACGTTTTCCCTAATTGGTTTGTTGAACTTTGTTTCAACAAACTTCAAAGGCAATTTACAAGTTGCTCCTCAGATACAATAACTGAGCAATTTCTAAGAGAGCCAAATTCTTCAAAATAAAATAAAATAGAAACATCCCTAGCTGTGGTATGGGCAAAGATGAGCTGAACTGACAGCAAGTGCACTGGCATGTGGAATATTTTATTTTCTGATTGTGTTTTGTTTTAATATATTTTAATATGACCTTTATGCTTATGTGCCACCTTGCAGAGCAACATGGTTCAAAAGGCAGATACAGAGATTTTAATAAGCAAATAATTGATTCCTCGCTACATATCTGCTTTTACTTGGTTCCTTTGGACACAATCTCAATCAAGAATTACAGTTCCCAGTGCTATGAGTGGTTGAGAACACCCCAATCCCGTTTTTGCATGACTGGAATGCAGCCCACTGTACACTGTACAACATCCATTGCACTGCCCATTTATAATAATAATAATAATAATAATAATAATAATAATAATAATAATAATAATAATACATTTTATTTATATTGTAATTTTTAGTTTCTATCAGTAGATGGCTAGGGTTGACATATTCCCTATAGTGAAAATCCAGCACGAAGTTATATGTCCATGTTTTCCTGGAAATCCTGACACCATTTTGACAGTCCAGATGTGTTCGCAAAAACACAGATGCATGGCAACCCTATAGATGGCTGACTTTGGGTCTTATTTTTTCAGAAACATGCCCTTCTCCATCTATGGTTCTGTGGTGTCTTTATTGCAGTATTTAGCACACAATAGAACGGATCCACAGAAGGCAAACTGCAAGAGAAGTCCTGATGTTTTCCTTTAGTGGGTATTAATATATCTTTTTCAAAGCACACAAACACACTATGCACAGGTGACCGTTTAAGTCCCAACTCTTCTGTTGTTTATTTTGGGGGGAAATCATGAATTAAATTAAGCACTAATTATAGTACTTGTGGCTGCTACAACGGAGGCACGAAAGAGCAATAATTTTAGGGCTGATGCTTTTACTTTTTTGACCGCTTGCCCTAGCCTACGGAAAGGCTTCATTCAGTGAAAATAGGGAGGGGAGAAAATTAAATTGCATAATGGGAGGGCTATTACTCGAAATGACATATTAAAAGTTATGACCCGGCTCTGTCCAGGTAATTAGCCTTCTTAGATTGTAATTTTATGTACCTTATGCTTATACTGCTGATTTAGCTTTAAATGATAATTTAATGGACTGAATAACCTAGATTCAGATTTGATACTGAGGACCTGGAATAATTCCCAGCCATCTTAGGTGCTCGTTGTAAATGCACCTTTTCAGTGCCCTGTTTTATTACCTGGCGACTGGAAGCACTGGAGAATGGCAAACAAATCAATAAAAATAGAGATTTCTCTTACTGATGTTGGACAGTGGAGACTTAATAACTTTGCTTAAGAGCTAAACACAGAATCGTATGAGCAAATGCCAAGGACACTTTTTTCAAATGTGTGGAGTTATGAATGAATTAATAAAAGTTGGCAAACATTCAAGCCCATACGTTATTCCCTCCTCCCTCATTGCAGTCATGATTCCCACCTGACAAACCTAAAACCTAATGAGTAGTAATAGCATAATACCTGTGACAATCTTTACAGTCCAAGTACACACATATTTCTAACCTGAAAAGAAGTAGAGGAGAAATATGTCTTCATTTTTAACCCTAGGGAGAATCTCAACTGAGGTACTCAGGGGAATCATACCAGGCTTTCCCCCTTTCTCCATTTCTTCCTGAAATGAAGATTGAGAGGCAAGTGGAATCTTATCAACAGAAGAATGGTGCAAGTAGTGCTGCTTGCGACAGTGGGAGTGATCTATGTAAGGAAGCCTTACCTAGCCTGCCATCCTCCATATGTTTTGGACAACACCTACATTCCCCCTGAATGTTGGTCATGCTGGCTGGAGCTAATGGGAGCTGAAATTCAGCAATGTCTGAGGGACACCAAGTTGGGGAAGGCCGCTCTACCGGGATGGGAAGAAGAATCCTGCTTGGTCGTTATTATCATTTTACCACATATCACAGAGCTAGAGAACTTCAGGTCAAGGGGTCAAATACAGCCCTCCAGGTCCTTCTGTGATGCTCAGGAATATTCAAGCTGTGTGGTAATAAATTTTGTTTGCCTTGATGGAGGATGGGTTTCTCTCTCTCTCTCTCTCTCTCTCTCTCTCTGTGTGTGTGTGTGTGTGTGTGAAGAAATTAGGGATGTGTGATGTGTACCAGCCACAAGATTTGACTTGTATCTTTAGGTTTGGGAAACAGCTCAATCTGTATTGAATCTTCTCCGTGTCTTTCCACTTTGGCGCCTTATCTCAGACCATATTAGGTCTGTTAAAAACAAAGCTCTACTTTCTCCCCATTCAGAATAATAAGAAAAATAAATCCAACCACAACATTTTTCTCCTTTCTTGCAGAAGCGGAGAGACATAGCAACCCCTCCAGAGTAGACTAAGCCTACCAAATGATAGGCAGCAGTGGTGTGAGGTGGAATTTTTCATAGGGGAACAAGTTAGGGCCAGAGCCGCCAGCTTGCAAGGGTGATGGGGGTGTGGATATTGCATGTGTGAGCATCACACCTCCCTCTCTAAGCTGGACAGAAGCTTCCTGGGCTTCAGGAAGAAGGCACCAGGGGAACATCTGGGGAACTAGCCTAGTTTCCCTAGTCCACTGACCACACACCACTGACAGGCAGTTGAATTCAGGGTTCTATGTGCAGGGCACATTTAAACTTTTGTTTTAAAAACAAAACAAAAGAAAAGACTGTACATTTATTTTATTCTTTTTCAAGATGCAATCTGCAGGCATGGTCACACAGTCTGATAAAGCCTGCCGAATTTCACAATGATAACTGCAGTAGTTCTCCTGCAGTGGCAGACTTTACCATTCAGGTCAGTGGCCTACAATGGGTAAGAAAAAGGACCATGGATCCTCAGGAAAGACTGGCTTGGGGAAAATGTCCCACACCCAGCAAGAACTCTCTTCTAGAATGGTGAAAGGCAATGATCTCGCTACAAGGTGAAGAAATACACAGAATCATTCAGGCGATTAAAAGAGTGCCATAATGGAACACCAGTGAAGGACTTAATAAGCTTTTAATGTCACCCCAGAGTCAGTGGAGATATTACTGATACCATAATCCCTCTGATTTCAAAGTACTTTGCATAAGGGTGGAAAAGCAGAGCAGGCACTGTTAATTAGGTAGAGGCTCTTTCTTACAACTTTTAAAAAGTGATTTATATATATTATCATTATCAGATTGTCCCCATTTCTAAATTGCTTGTGAAAGTGTGCAGTCATGGAGGCATCTTTTTTTGCTCAATCTGGTTTTCAGTTTGGGAAAAGGCTATAAACCTGAGAATATCCCTTCATTTGAGTTATTATAGCAATAGTGTGAGCAGGTGTCTCGGCCATCTTGCGATTCCCACAAGTCAGATCAGAGATAGGGAGAGCAAAACAGCTAGAAAATTGCTACAGGAGAATAATCCCAGGGCCTTCCAAAAAGTGGATCAACAGTAAGGAAACATATTCAATTAGGCTCCCAATAATTTTATTGTGGACTTGTTTCTTCTCTTCACATAGAAAACTGGATACTGCCTTGATTGATGACTGTAATATACCCAAGCAATTGCTGATGCATCCAGTTTTATACAAACAGAAATGGAAAAGGCAAAATATGCTTGATGGACCCTGATGACAAATAAACATAAGCTAGCTAACCGTAGAAATAAAACCACACAAAATGGCATGGGGAACTTACGCAGAACATATAGATCAACTGATAACTGGAACTCTTCCTTCCATAACTTAGCAAATTGATCATGCAGTTCAATGGAGCCAAACAGCCACTGAGATATAAAATAGGAGAGACTAAAATAGCATGGGACACACACAGAGAGAGAGACACACATTCTGATCTAGAAGATTGGATACTCAATTTGGTATGAGTGTAAGAAGAGCATGCTGGATAAGGCCTGTGGTCCATCCAATATAGCATCCTGTTCTCACAGTGGACAACCAGATGTCCATGGGACATTTGCATGCAGGACCTGAGCACAATTGTCCTCACCTCTCCTGCAGTTTCCAGCAGCTGGTATTCTATGAAAGGCTAGCTATGAAAGGTAAGGACCTGTGAGTACAATCCACTCTATAACTGACGGTGGGAATCTTCTGGTTGTGCCAAGGTGCTCAACTGGCAGTCTGTGGTCAGGATATTTTCCTAGGGGAGGCATACGCTAATATAATTGATGCACAGTCTGATCTACAAACAGGGGAGTTCTTAAGATTATACAAGCCCCAACCAGCAACAAGCTGTCAAATGTGTTTGCATTTTCTATTACATACTGAAGTATCTACTCTTACACCGAGAGATGAATTTGTACGCAGAGATAAGGAATAACACCTCTAAGCTCCCACTTCTCATGTATTGACTTAGGATATGAGTATTTTCATAATAATGTTCCACATTATTGTCAATTTTCTCCCATTGAATTTGTTTGTTAAATTTGTATCCTGCCTTTCCATGAATTGATGCTCAAGGCAACTAATGGCAACTATACAAATACAATAAAGTATAACACAGAAATAATATACAAGGTAAAACTGCAGAGAAACAAGGCAGATCAACATCTATAAAAACAGCCACCTAAAACCAATTTATGCCACATTTTCAAGTCAGTTTATGAGATAAAGGCCTGTCTAAATAAAAATGCATTTGCTTGCTGGCAGGAGGTCATCAGAGGTGTGGGTACTAGGTCTCAAGGAATTCCATGGCTTGAGCAGGAACTGAAAAGCCACTCTCTCAAGTTGCTGCCAAATGTGCTTCAGATGTTGGCAGGACATATAGAATGTATAATCCAGAAAAAGAATATGAGAAGTAGCTGTATTTAAGGAATCTACCACTTTGCATGTGGAAAAGAGCACCCTCAAATGTCTCTTCCTCCAAAGAATAGCACTCCTTTTTATGGAGACATAAATGCATTTGTGGATGACTGACATTTTACAGCCAGGAATTTGGAGAATGCCCTAGAAATTTCCTGGGCCTGTTGTTGTTCAATGACTTTATAAACAACCTGGAGGAATGAATTGTTGTTTTTGCCTCTGTGACATACCCTCCAACATTTCTCCAATGAAAATAGGGACATCCATAATAATGATGATAATAATTATTTTATTATTTATACCCCACCCATCTGATTGTGTTGCCCCAGCCACTCTGGATGGCTTCCAACATATATAAAAACACAATAAAACATTAAACATTTTTAAAAACTTCCCTATACAGGGCTGCCTTCAGATGACTTCTAAAGGTTGCATAGTTACTTTTCTCCTTGGCTCAGGGGTTGCATATCTCCATACCCTCCAACATTTCTCTAATGAAGATAGGGGCGTCCTAAGGCAAAGCAGGACATGTCGGGATCAAATCAGAAACTGGAACGGCTTCTGTAAATCTGGGGTCGCCCCTGGAAAATAGGGACACTTGGAAGGGCTGTTGTGATAACCTCAGCCACTACACAAATTCCAACGTTGATCTCAGACCATTTTTCATGTCTAGCAACCACCACTTCAGACTAAGAAAAAGGACAGATACTTCTTTGTTTAAACCTTGACCACAAAAAAACAACTGTTAGGAATGAATGTGTGGAGAAACAAGCACAACTGTTTCCCTAATGTGGCAGACAACAGTTGGACATCCCTTGGGAAGCCAATATACATTTTCTAGGCTTCTGAACAATCAGAGGGGCCAACTCATTCCTGCATGTATTATACAGATATCTATTCTTTTCAGTACACATTGGATGACATCTCATTGACATGTCCATGGGGATGGGCTACAGTTGAACAGCAATGAAGGAAAGACGGGAAGAAAACAAACAAATGGAAATAGGTGAGGCAACAGACAAAAGTAAAAAGTAGAGAGACAAATTTATATGTTGATTATTACACATATAGCTCAACTCTGCTCCAAAGAGCTCAATGTGGCATACATGAATTTCTGTCCTACAGCTGTGTACCAGATTTGTCAGTATCCTGAACTGAATTGGACCAATTCAGGGAGATCTAGGCTTCATCCAAGTCAGATGGAGACAGCCTTGGATTGCCATGGGTCAGTTTCGGTGGCTCAGTGTGATTTGGGTCTATCAGGGGGTGGAGTGTTTGTGAAGCAGCAAGCAGAGGGTCAAATTCTCGACTCAGCAACTGCTGAGCACTTGTAAGGGCACTTGTAAAGCAGAACCCACAGGACTGAAACATCTTGCTCTTCACCAGGAGAGGGGAAAGAGACACAGTGCTTCCTTCTCCTGTCCCCTCCTGAGAGTATGTTAAATTTTTCAAACCCTAATTAAAGATTAGCTTTCCCCCACCCCATGTATATTCTCACAGGAACCCTAAGGGGAAAGTGAGCCTGAGAGAGTGAGTGGCTGAAAATCACCCAGTGAGCTTCATAGAGCTGAGTAGGAATCATACTCTAACCCAGGGGTTCTCAAACATTTTTTTTAAAGGGATGTGGGTGGCGCTGTGGTCTAAACCACTGAGCCTCTTGGGCTTGCCAATCAGAAGGTTGGCGGTTCAAATCCCCATGACGAGTTGAGCTCCCATTGCTCTGTCCCAGCTCCTGCCAATCTAGCAGTCCGAAAGCATACCAGTGCAAGTAGATAAATAGGTACCATTGTGGCAGGAAGGTAAACAGAATTTTCCTTGCAATCTGGTTTCCATCACAGTGTCCCGTTGTGCCAGAAGCGGTTTAGTCATGCTGGCCACATGACCCAGAAAGCTGTCTGAGGACAAGCGCCGGCTCCCTCGGCCTGAAAGCAAGATGAGTCCCGCAACCCCATAGTCACCTTTGACTGGACTTAACCGTCCAGGGGTCCTCTACCTTTTTTTACCAAGCATTTTTCTTTAGGGTCACACTTTCAGAATAAAAATTTGCTTGTGCAACACAGAATTTATTGATAAGAAATGCCTTAGGGGAGAAAAGAAACAACTGCTAGCAGTGCCTGATTTATAACACAGAGCACAATATGATCATAATATGATCATGAGACATCCAGAAAATACAGTGGTACCTCGGGTTACAGATGCTACAGGTTTCAGATGCTTCAGGTTACAGACTCCACTAACCCAGAAATAGTACCTCGGGTTAAGAACTTTCCTTCAGGATAAGAACAGAAATTGTGCAGCGGTGGCACAGTGGCAGCAGAAGGCCTCATTACCTAAAGTGGTACCTCAGGTTAAGAACAGTTTCAGATTAAGAACGGACCTCCAGAATGAATTAAGTTCTTAACTTGAGGTACCACTGTATAAAACAATGCAGCTATGTAAGAACAAGAATCATTCCCAAAATATAATATTGCCCTTGAATCTTCCTGTCACACTTGCCATCCTTTCCTGCCATACCCTTTGAGAGCCACTGCTCCATCCAACTATTGTACTCAAGATGGCACAAATCCATATGCAAATGAACGTTGGAACTGGCTCCAAACCACTCACTCAACAATAGCCTATTTTTACAGCAACGTGATTGCCACCATCTGGCTATTATTTCACTATTAATTTATATATGCTACTCAGTAAAGCTAACCCCAGCCTTCTACTGACAGGGTTAATCAGATATGGGATATAGTACCATGCAATTTATATAGTGTACTCTGTCTCTGTGTTACCATTTATTGGGCTCTGTTGAAGTTGGATGTATGAAATTTTATATGTACAGATTGTATAAAACCTGGTCTAAAACTTATCATTTGGCTTAAACTGCAACTTTTAGTTCAACAGACCATTTGAAGGTCACATGCTCTAAATCTAATTAGTTTCTTCCACATAGCACATGTTTTTGTGCCCTCATCGTTCAATAAGAAACTCACCGGTCTTCATGCTTCTCCTCAACATGTAGTTAGTTACCTTCTCTCCTTTCCTGTATACTTAACTCAAAAGCCAATAAAAACCACACGCAGATGCCTGTGACAGATGGTGTAGCAGATATTGAGAAATATCTTTTGCTATAAAATTAGCAATATTGACAATTATGGAACACAGTCCATCAGAGTAGAGTGTAGAGAAATTTCAAGGCTTTGACTAAGAGAAAATGGTCCTTTTTAAATATATAGGAAACAACAAGCTGACATGGCCTGAAGCTGGTGGGTTTATTAACCCAATGGGAATATATTCCATCTCATATGGAAAACACAGGATGGCATTGTTGCAATGATGACTCCCTTTGGAAGAATAGGCGGGTAGATTCCTTGGGAATTAAGATTTCTAGAGTCTGTTGCAAGCAGGAATCTTAGAGAATATTGCACATATGTTCCAGATCCAAAAGCTACCCCAAACGAAGGATGAGGTGAACAATCTCCTTCTCACCTCAAAGAACGTTTGGGTTTACTAATCATTCACTGAGGACACTTCAGAAATTAAGATGGTCTTTGTTGCTCCCACCCCATCCAGTCTCTTCTTCATAATAAAGGAAGTGTAATTGGTAGTCTGGCTCACTTGGTACTGGCTGGCTGGCCTGCCTGCTGGACAGAAGTAAGAGACAGGTCAAGGTCTTTCCTCCTATTAGGTGGAGCGAGGCATGTGTGTCTAGCAGCAGATGTTGAGGGACTGGGAGCAGACAGAGGTATGCACGCTAAAGAGTCTGGCCTCCTGCTATGCAGCCCTGCTGCCCTCAGGTACAGTAAAGAACTCTGTCCCATCACTGGTGTGGAAGTAAAATGCAATCACCAGTCTGGAAGCTTTTGATCATAAAATGTGGGGAGGCACCATCATGTTGTTCACCTCAGGCAGCAAAATATTTGGGGCCAGCCCACATTTTTCATGGCACAGTAGTGGAGGCTTTTGTTTTGTTTTGTTTTGTTTTGTTTTGTTTTGTTTTGTTTTGTTGTGGCAAGCTGCCACAGGATGTCTTCTCATTATTCAGCCACCATCCTGGAATAATGTACTCAAAATCCCCTTAAACCAAACACTTTTTCTTCCACCACAAAAAAATCTGACTTTTGTTAAAGATCCAGAATGGACCCACAGTATTTTCATTTGTGTGGTGTGTATACATGCATTGTCTTGCGACTCTGCCTGGAGGGGTTGGTGGACATGGTTTGGGAGACATTTTTTTCACACAACTTCCCTTTGACCAATGAAAACTGTGAGTCTGTAAGCTAAGTTCAGAGGAGAGAGATAGATGGTTCTGATTAAAAGTACAGCTCATGGCAGCAGTCATTGGTTGCAGACGAAATTTCAGCACATAACCAGGTTCACCATAGCCCAGGCAACCATGTGCTTCCTCCTCTGATCTCCTAAACTCCCACAAGATTAGAATTCCAGAATACTAGCTCTAAACACCTGCATGTGAACCTGCATCAACTGAGGTGTCAAGTTTGGAAGGGATATAAAATGCTCTGCAAAACAAAGTTGCTGTAACTCCCATTTGGACTTCTGAATCTCCCCCACCCCACAAACACAAGAGATTAGAATACAAAGGGCAAACATCTGCAGACTGAATAAAGGGAGTTGGCATTTGATTATTGATGGCCAAGCAGCAACACTCCACTGTGAAAGGAGCTGCATAATAATCTACGCTTGGCACCTATGTGAATCCATGACATTAACAATGAGAATGCAAAGCTTCCAACTTTTCTGTAGTTTTATTTCCATCTATATGGGGAAGAGAATGAAAGGACTGGGAAAGAAGGGAAACAGGAAGAGTGTTTGGGAACTTGGGCAGAGCTGATATTTTGAATACCACTGCTAATCTTAATGTGTTAAATAGACTTTTTTTAAAAAAAGATATTCTGTTCAGTGATGAGAGTGAAAGGAGATCAGTGGAAAATGGAATCTATTTTAGAACACAAATTATAATCTAGTGAACTAAGTTACCAAACAATATAGCAAAGACAGTCTGAGGATCCAGGGACATTTTACTATTAAATAGCGTTCAGCATAACCCTAGGATTTAAAGCTTCGGGGGTAAGATATATACATACTGGCTTTCTGACAGCAAAGCTTATCTCTGATATTGAAACAGTGATCCTCTGTGTCATTTTCCTGCTCCTCACAAACAGCTCCTTAAGCCTGCAATCCTATACATGCTTACCTGGAGGTAAATCCCAAGATCTCTAAGAAGTGACTTCACCTGTCCTACCTGGAAATGCCAGAGATTGAGCCTTCTAAAATTTCTTACTTCTTTACTCATTTAAGGCATTTTAACAGAGCAACTTACAAAAGATCCATAAAAACAAGACAGTCCCTGCTCACAGGCTTTCAGTCTAGAAGAGACGACTCAAAAACGGAGGGCAGGGGAGAGATTAGGTCGGGCATCCCCAACTTTTGGCCCTCCATATGTTTTGGACTGCAATTCCCATCATCCCTGACCACTGGTCCTATTAGCTAGGGATCATGGGAGTTGTAGGCCAAAACATCTGGAGGGCCGCAGGTTGGAGATGCCTGGATTAGGTGGAACTAGGAAAGGCAAAGCAGGTGATCTACCACTGATCTACCGCCTTTTCTTAACCTCTGTGAAATTTTGGAAATTCTACAAGGCAAAAGTAGATTGTGGGCTCATCCAAATAACCTGTTTATTCAGCATTCATTCTTGCTTGCATAAAGCTTACGTGGTGGTTATATTATATGTGTTCTTTAGAGCATTTGTTCTGATTTGTTTATGGGGTAGTTATATTATGATGAGCATTCATCCTGCATTCATTCTGATTTGCTTGTGGGGTGTTTACACATCTTCCCATTTATCATTCATCCATTTGTACGGGGGATGATTGAGAAATTTGATCTAGTTCATATTTAAAGGGGACTAATTTGTAATATCTGAAACAATATGCAAACCGAAACAGCCATCCTTTGACATTTGAACTTCCCCATGTATATTAAGAGAAATTTGAACTAAAATGCTGGATAGTTTCATAAGATTCTTCTTAAAAGCACAATCACAAACTGATGTAGATAATTGAAGGTTAGAAAAATGAGAAACTGGAAGAAACCAAATTTGATAGATTCATCTACACCTGTCCCAAACATTTCCCAGTCAGTTTCCAAACCACAAAAAGTATGGTTTTTTTAAAAAAGTGGATTAGTTGTGCTAGGGTGACAGAGGCTGGATCTAGATACATCAAAGAAGCGTTTCAGTTTAAACATTGTAAATTTAAACAGGAAAAACAGGTAGAGAAAAACTGGGCTCCACATTGCCATGTGGTGACACAATGTTCTATCGCATATACAACACATATAAATTGCTTTTTTTACTAGTCTATCTGAGTCCAGAATGGACCAAATATGCAAACCTAAACTTGCAGTATGCGCTTGAATCCTTCCTGCAGAATACGGACAGCCTGAACACACCCTTAAGAAACATTGCTGCTTTGTTAGGCCGAATTGCTGTGATAAAAATGAATGTGTTGCCAAGGATGTTGTTTTTGTTTCAAACATTGCAAATTTTGGATAAGATGGATTTTTTCAAGAAGTGGCAGAAAGATATTTCCAGATTTGTTTGGCACGGCAAGAAGCCTTGAATAAAATTTAAGATATTGTAGTGGTTTGGAGTTACTCGTGCGTAAACTGTCCCCTTTTGGAGCTTGGCTGCCTGGGTTAAACCGTCCTGACTGCACAGCCCATCTCAGCGTGGCTGCCTCAGTCGCTCGCAGAGTCTGTCTGTGGGCGTTTCTTAAACGGTTGCCAGCATAAGAGTTGCTTGACTCCCAATCGTCTCCGCCTCTCATTGCACGGGAGTCTCCTGCGCAAGGAGGGCGTGGGTAGTGGAGGACCAGGGCTCTCCTCACTAACCTCCAAGGAAGAATCCCGGAGCCCTTCCACCTCCTCTCCCATTTGCTCTCCTGGATCCTTGGTGTTACACTGATTTCCTTCCCCCTCCATCAAGCTGCGTCTCCCCCTAGTGCTTGTACCTTCCCCTGCAGAATCGGAGAGCCTATCCTTCGCCTGTTGCTCTGATGTCAGTTTCCTGACAGATATTAACGGATGCCAAAGAAAGAGGTGGATTTGCCCTGCCAGACCTTAAACTTTATTATGAATCAGCTGCTTTTTGCTGGCTGAAAGAATGGCTGCTTCTTGAAAACACTGAAGTGTTGGATTTAGAAGGTTTTAATAATGCATTTGGTTGGCATGCATATCTGTGGTACGATAAGGTAAAAGCACATAAAGCATTTAAAAATCATATTGTTAGAATATCATTGTTTAATGTTTGGATAAGATATAAGGATTTGTTAGAAAAGAAAACCCCAAGATGGTTGTCACCAATGGAAGCGAAGGCACAGAAAAAACTCAATATGGAGGCCAAATGGCCGAAATATTGGGAAATTCTGGAACAAGATGGAGACAGAATAAAATTGCAGAGCTTTGAAAAATTGAAAAACAAAGTGCGAGATTGGCTCCATTATTACCAAATAATGGAGGCATACAATTTGGACAAAAAAGTTGGTTTCCAGGTGGAAAAATCAAAATTGGAAACAGAATTGTTAGATCCAAAAATCAAGAATTTGTCAAGAATGTATAACTTGCTCTTGAAATGGAACACTCAGGATGAAATGGTGAAATCAGCTATGATTAAATGGGCACAAGATGTTGGACATAACATAATGATGGCTGACTGGGAACAGTTATGGACCACAGGTATGAAATTCACGGCAATGTAATGCCCTAAGAGAAAATGATTTATAGGTGGTACATGACACCTGTCAAGCTTGAAAAAATTTACCATTTGCCCGACAATAAATGTTGGAAATGTAATGAGACTGAAGGGACATTCTTTCACCTTTGGTGGACATGCCCAAGGATTAAGACATTCTGGGAGATGATTTATAACGAAATGAAAAGGGTATTCAAATATACCTTCCTGAAGAAACCAGAGGCCTTTCTCCTGGGCATGATCGGCCAATTGGTGCTAAAGAAGGATAGAACTTTCTTTATGTATGCAACTACAGCAGCAAGAATACTCATCACGAAGTACTGGAAGACACATGATTTACCCACCTGGGAAGAATGGCAGATGAAGTTGATGGACTATATGGAATTGGCGGAAATGACTGGCAGAATCCGAGTCCAGGGAGAGTCGGTGGAAGAAGACTGGAAAAAGTTTAAAGACTATTTACAGAAATACTGTAAAATTAATGAATGTTAGAAGAATGTTGGAATGAAGTTATATGGCTTTAGTAGAAATGTTATAAAGAATTAAGTATAAATAGATTAATAGAATATTAAAGGAAAAATAAGGTTAGAATGTGTTAAGATAATTATAGGATAGAAAACAGAGGAAGATGGAAAGGAATTGCTGAAACAATTAACAGAAGTGGAATACAAAAAGGGAGGTGTGAGGAGGTCATTGAAATAAGTGAATGAAAGATAAGATACTGAAATTGTTTGATGTGTTTTAAACTGTTTTTGTTTGGTTTTGTTAGTTTAATGTGTTAGTATTATGTAGTGTTTTTGTATTGTATTGTATTGTT
Source organism: Podarcis vaucheri (assembly GCF_965113315.1). NCBI lineage: Eukaryota > Metazoa > Chordata > Lepidosauria > Squamata > Lacertidae > Podarcis > Podarcis vaucheri. The sequence continues at coordinate 40,014,531 of NC_138749.1, forward strand.
TTTATTGTTTTTTTCTTTTTAGTGTTGTGTTTAAATTGTTGGAAAAGTAATAAATATTATTTTTTTAAAAAAGAAAGAACCATTTGCTGCTGTCTGCATCTGAACTTGGAAAGCTAGATGCGCTCTAAACTGAGACTAGCTTGCCCATTTGCATGATGAAGCAAAGAGGGCAAGTTTCCTCCATTGCAATCCATACATGGGCTCTCCCCATGTCACTTCATGGTTTCTCCTGTATTTCCATGGTGGTATTTGCTCGTGAATGCAGTCTAGAGGCAAGCAGTTATTAATTAGATGACTAGCCAAAACAGGAAATTTTGGCCTGGCCTGTTGTCCCAGCTAGACTTCCTGGTTCTGGTTAGTACCAGACTCGATTCTTACAGCAGGTCCGTCTGTTGCCCAGTGACAACATTAAAGAACCATACCAGAACCAGAAGCTTTAAAGAAACACATAGAGCCCCAACAGACCTCCCAATGACATGGTACTTGCAGTGTAGTCTGGAATAGGCTGGTGGCTCACTCCTCCACAGTAGGACAGAGAGTAAGATTCCTGTTGCCAAATGTGTTGGGTTGAGGCCTTTCTACTTTACTGTCCCAAAGTACAAAACCATTAGATGGAGGTTTTGCCTTGCAGATGAGCCCCTTTAAACCAATCAAACATAGATACCCTGTTTTCCCAAGGTACTGCTTGTACTCTGGTAGAACTTTTTTACCATCCTCAACAGAAATTCTGCCTAAGTAAAACTTCTACAATTGTGTCTTGATTGGGAAACACTGGAGCTGCAGAGCCTGGTTGGCAAAAGGTCATAAATTTCCCAGCAGAACACCATTTTAACGAGAAAGTGTTTAGAGCAATTCCATATAACAGCAGGGAAGGTGTCCAGTTGTGATTAACAACTTTCTTGTGCAGAATCTTCGCCGGAGTGAGGAAATTGTGCCATTTCATCTTGCCCTGTTACATTGATGTTTATTACATTCGATGATCCCTTTCTTCCCAAGCAGCCACTGTGTTATTGCTCCTTTCATCTTAAATTTATTTTTTGCGGCTGCTGTGTTAATCTTCTTGTTACTCACTGTTTCAGATTTCTCATCGTGATTTACTTCTATGTTATTATTTCTTACACATTTTTTTTTTGTTTCAAAATGATTGGTCCTTTGGGTTTGTGTTCCCCAGCTCCAGTCCTCCAGTGTGGTCACAAGAGTCCCTGGCTTGAAACAATTGGTTGCCTATGGATTTATGGCTGTACAAGTATCATATGTGAGGAACTCAGCATTCTGCTGGCACTGCTAATGAATGTATTCATCATGCTTCATTGTTATGATGGCAATGTGGAAGGAAGAATTGTGGGGTTGGGTAAAAGGTCTAAGGAAGTGGAATTAACAATCCCCAAGAATCTTGAAAAGTCGTTTATGCATTTGGACACATTTTTAAGATACCATAACTAAAGTCCAGTCAAAGGTGACTATGGGGTTGCAGTGCTCATCTCGCTTTCAGGCTGAGGGAGCTGGCATTTATCCACAGACAGCTTTCCGGGACATGTGGTCATCATGACCAAACCATTTCTGGCACAACAGGACACCATGACAGAAACCAGAGCACACGGAAATACCGTTTACCTTCCCACCACAGCGGTACCTATTTATCTACTTGCACTGGCGTGTTTTCAAACTGCTAGGTTGACAGGAGCTGGGACAGAGCAACGGAAGCTCACTCTGTTGTGGGGATTCGAACCGCCAACCTTCTGATCAGCAAGCCCAAGAGGTTCAGTGGTTTAGACCACAGCGCCACCTGCACCCCAATACTGGTCCATGTGCCTCAGTACAGTCCACACTGACTGGCTTATGCTCTCTAGGGTTTCTGTCAGGGGATACCAGGGATTGAACCTGGTACCCTCTGCTCTTCCCCTAAGCTCTGGCCCTTCACTGTCCCATCCTGTAGCTTACAGAATATAATGGAAGGGGAGTGCCCTTTATTTCTTTTCTCATAGTGTTCTAATGGCTCTAGAACTGGCCTTCTTAATTTGAAATTTCTGCATGGCAACCAACTCTGCTTTGTACTGTACAGTTTGGTCCCCTGTTCCATGATCTGAAGACAGCCTTCACTTCTCCCACTTTTCGTTTCATTCCCAAAGCTTAATGGCTAACTAATGGCCTGAAATATCTTTCCATTTGTCTTCAGCTGTTTCACTTCCTTTGTTCATAAATGATTTTTTTTATTGCTTTCCTACAGCAGCTGGACGTTCTGTGACCATTAGAAGGCATAATTATTATTATAAATGTCAAAGAAAAGGCATAGAAATCATTTACAATCTAATACTAGAGAACCACCGGGGCATGAAGTCTCCCCATAAGCCACCAGCTCCCACTCCAATCCTTAATCCATAATGGTCAGTGACGTTGCCGGAAGGGACTCTAACCCCTGTCTGAGTTGAGCCAAATATAACAGCAACTTCTACAACCTACTTTGTAATTACATGGTTATTAGTTTGCATTGGAGTGACGTTTCCTATTAAATTATGCTCTCCCCCCCCCCCCACCGCCACTGGTATTTCATCAGGAACATTACATGTGGCACATTTGATGAAAGCTTAATATTTTATAGTATGTTTTTTGTTGTTTTTAAAAATAAATGTCTCGCGGTAACGCAGGTTTTCTCAAATAAACTCCACCTGCTACAATATATTTCCCTCTTCTGATCCCAATGCACCAATGTAGTTCTTGAGACATATGCTTCTTACAGGAAGATACTGAAGTCGCAGAGGCAGGCAGACAGTCTTTTGTCATGAGGAAGCCTTTATCTCTGGCTACTAAAGTTTCACTACATCACTGGCCTTTAGGGGGCATGTGCAACAGATCATTTGCATGATAATTGCTCTTGCTGTCATTGGGGAGCTTGACTATGTGGAATTGCTGTCATTAGTACTCACGAATCATTCCCACTTTTACACAGAGACAATGATCACCCCAAAGTGGGAACACAGCCTTACCACACTAAGCCCCATCACAGATTTGCTGTCACCTTTTATTGTTTGGGGGAACTTGGAAATCAAAAGCTGGCCAGATATTGCTATCAATAACTGACTTGATGATGATGAATTTGCCACACTTGGGCAACAAGAGGAGACAAGACAAGAGAAAAAGGATTTTCCTTTTCAAAGGGTAGGTTAATGTTTGAAAAATGTGTGCCTAGAAAAGGTGGATAATCCCCTTCCCCAGAGGTTCTCAGGAAGAAGCTGAATAAATATCTCACAGAGAATATTTCAAGACGAGTGAAGCTTGAGAGCAATGGCTAGACCAGCTAACCTTTTAGATATCTTCCAGATTAACTGTGTGGTTCTATGAATAACTAATCGCTCTATTTCTAGTTGCACAACTCAGATGATTGATTGCTCAAACGTGTTATGTCTAGTTCATTTCAGAAATGTCCAGTGTAACTCATACGGACGGATATCAGTAGCAGCAACTATGCCCTTAAGGTAGCTGCAGAACTAGTTTGCATATGCAGCTATACTCCACCACGGAAGACACTAAGTAGTACAAGAGATATTGTAAAATGATATCAAGTGTTTACATCTATCAAATCACATCGTACCTGTTCACACATATTGGATACCTGCGCATGAAACAGCATTCAGGTCTGTGAATAAATTACATCCAATCACACTTCCAGGCCGAAAACCTACTGCCCAACTACTTGGCAGAGTGAGGCAATCGCCTCAGGCAGCTGATGCTGAGGCACACAGTGGTGGCAGTCACCCTCACCATTCCTTCTGGATGCCCGGACTCTTCATTTATGTTGGAGATTAGAACTATGCGCCCTACCCAGCCTGCATTGCACCCCTTAAATTCACCTGGTATCCTCAGGTGCAGTGGAGGAAGACCATTTTGAAGTGAGAATCAACTGCCCATCCAGTCAGCTTCATGTTCCTCAAAAACCATTTCATGACAGTGGAGGACACTATTTTCTTTACTTCTTATGTGATGTGGCAGCGGGCTTTTTATACCAAATCCCTGTAGAAAGATCCAAGGCTTTCTCCTATACAATAATCCCAGTTTTGGTCGGAAGGGCTCATTTGTGTGAAATGAGTCATGCATTCAAATGCTTTTAGGGTTGGCTCCTATGTTCTGAAGCTGGTTTCTTGCACAGCCTTGTTCTGCTCTGTAATAGGGGTCTAAGCATCCTCCTATGGGCAGCAAGGATAACATTCAAAGGAGCCAATTTGCTCTTAAGAAAATGCATAGGGAATAGCTTTCTTCCATAACTTTATTGCACTTTTCTCAGCCCTCATGTAAATGGAATGGAAGATGAAAGTATCCTTTATCTAGTGAAAATCTGCTTACAATGACTATTTTCATGCTTTTGTGCCATTATTCTTGCCCTATATAGCTTATTCCCCAGTTAACTCTCTTTTTACCCAACGATTTTCAAATCAGTTACCTAAAAATAGAAAGCAGCAGAAGCTGGAAACTGGACTCCTTCAGTTGAAGCCTCACTGGCATATCAATGAAACCCATCCTACATTATGTATTGTGTCTTAAATTATGAGTTAGCCTCTCTATGGGTATGACTTTATGGACCTTTTCAAAACAGGGGTGAGGAACCTCAGGCCTGTGAAACAAATGTGGCCTCCCAGGCCCATACAGAGCTTGTCTGAGGCCAAGGGCAGTCCATCCACAGAAGGCCTGATGGGTGAGTAATAATTATAATTTTATTTCTTATACCCTGCTCATGTGGCTTACCATACTGTGTGAGTGTGCCTTAGTGTTTCCGTTTGTTATTATGGTATGTATTTTTCTGTTCTTATATCGCAAACCACCCTGTGGTCTTGGGCTGAAAAGCGGTATGCTAATTTAATAAATAAAATAAAAAATATTGAAGCGGATGCTGCCCACTCGTCTGCCTCCCTTGTCCTTGCAGTTCCTACTCTCACCCAGTTGGCAGTGTGAGCATTGCTAGTCACTCTTGGGAGGGCTGAGTAGAATTGTGGAAGGTCAGGGTTATTGATTGGCCTGTTAAATTCCCGCCTTCTTTGTTTTTTGGCCTACTCCACACTGCCCTGATTTCTAATTGGCTGTTTTGGGTGTGCTCTTCTGAGATGGCTCAGTTGGTAGAGCACGAGACTCTTAAGAGTCTCAGAGATGTGGGTTCAAGCCCCGTGTTGGGGGGAAAAGATTCCTGCATTGCAGGAGGTTGTACTAGATAACCCTCACGGTCCCTTCCAACTCTATGATTCTGTGACTTTCTATGACTTTCTTTTCCTTTGCCTTCAGTGTGAGCAGGTGAGTAGAGCTTAAGAAAGTGAGGTGTAAGTGTCCTAGGGTGAAGAGCACTTTCCAAACACCTCCCACTGGCTTGGCAAGACCTTGGTGGGTGGACCTGGAGTCTGGAATGTACAACCTGAAGAATACAACCTGGATAGCAGGGGCAACATGCACAAGTTAGGTATTCAAACCCACACTTCCTCTAGCAAGAGATGGGGAAATGGCCTTCCATCCTCCCCTTTGTATGAAGGCCTGCTGGAGTGCCCAGGGGAATAGCTGAGTGCATTCCTATCTCTCATGCCCTCCAACATTTCTCTGATGAAAATAGGGAGGTCCTATTTCACAATAATAATAAATTTATTTTTTATACGCCATCCATCTAACTAGGTTGCCCCAGCCCCTCTGGGCAGCTTCCAAAATATATGAAAAAATAATAAAACATTAAACATTAATCTTTAAAATACATCACTATACAGGGCTGCCCTCAGATGTCTTGTAAAGGTCGCGTAGTTACATAGCTCCTTGGCTCGGAGGTTGCATAACTCCAAACCATTTCAACATTTCTCCGATTAAAATTGGGACATCCTTACATACTCTTCAACATTTCTCTGATGAAAATAGGAATGTCCTAAGGAAAAGTGGGACATTCCAGGACCAAATCAGAAACCAGGAGATCCCTGAAAAATAGGGACACTGGGACGGTCTGACCTCTGTTATCTATCATATTACTCCCGTCTACACTTTCCTTATTTGGTTGAAATGGCAGCATATTGTAATATGATGAATATATATGGAAGGTAGCCCGTTTCTTATCCAAAATGTGCGTCCACTATACCTGAACTGAAAGTGAAAAGCAGTCTGGGTAAGTTTCCCTCATCTTGAACTCTTTGCAGTGCTTTCCTCTGGCAACTGGTTCTGGAAAGATTATCCCACACTTTGCATCTCTAATGAGTATAGTGAGTCTTCTGAACTGGAACCAGCGGGAGCTGGACATCACCAACTCATTTCCATCTCTGCCTTCACGGGAATATTGCCAAAGTAATAAAAAAAAAGCTAAACATAAAAAATAATTAAAATCATAAAGCAAGAACAAGCTGCTGAGCATATTTATCCCTATGGCTTTTAGTCTAATTTTAAAATGCCAGCCTAACAAGAAGAACCTGTGATCCTCTATCCTGAATTCATTATTTTTGCAGCATTGTGAATTATGCCTGGATTATCTTCTGGGTGAAAAGTATCCTTTGTTTATGGTGAAAAAAATAAATAAAGCAAGACAATTTGCATGATAAGAAGTATACTGTTTGTTGTAGTTGCATTTCTCTTCACATCTCTTAACATTTTTTTCCTGTTTGTTTACCAGGAATTTATTTATTTATTTGTTTTCTGTCTTTTGTGTTTTGTTCTGGCTCAATGTGCACATTCTTGTCTTCTTAAAAGTGTGGAACAGGTGCAGCAGTTATAAATATTTCCTTCATGATTCAGGCAGTAATAATTGGTAGCAAACACCCCAATTTCAGAATGCCTCTTTGCTGATTTGTGAACAGTTTTCTTCCCTCTAATAAATCCATTTCTCCTGAGTGACAGCCAATTAATTCACCTTCCCAAAGACCTGAGGCAAAGTCCCTTGCATTGTTGGCACCAAGTCATTATGTGATTTCCTGCCAGTGTACATGGTACTTTAAACCAGAGTGAAGAATTAATTTCACTCTAAGAAATGGCTGCAAATTAGCCTAGCCTTGCTAGATTTAAAGATATTTTAAATACAGAAACCTACTTTTGTTATGTGTTCACTGATACTTCCATTGTGTCCCAATTCTGTGTGAAAAATCCTCCCAAACGTAATGAATTTAGTATTTCTTTTTACAAAAAGTGTTTTTCAGTACTTGCAATGTAATCTGAGGACAGCCTCTCTCACACCTTTATTCTTTTGTTATGGGTGCTAGGTGCCTGGAGAAGCTATCTTGCACAGCTCCTGTTACACAGTTTAAAGATGGATCTGCAATCTCCCCCTGGGATTGAGATGGCGTGCCATCACACTCAGAGATGGTACAGCATTCCTGATAGGTAGCCATCAAGCTTCTGCTTAGAAACCTCTAATGGAGAATACACCATCTTCTGAACATGCTTTTTCCACTGTCAAACAGCTTGTACCATTAGGAAGTTCTTCCTCATGCTTGGGTTTATGGTTTGCATGAACCCATTGGTTCCAGTCCTGCTATCTGGAGCAAAAATAAACAAATTTGCTACATCTTCTCTGGGGTAGCCCGTTAAATGCTGATTTGCATTTATAATGCTTCTTAAGTGTTCTTCATCTGAAGATTCCAGGGTGGTGTGTTGGAAACTGTTCAGGCATCATATGAATACTAGAGTGTGAGTGTGTGCAACAAGGTAAGAAAACAAGGTATAATGTAAAACAAAAAACAAAATTATAATATTACCTCTTAATCGCTTCTTCTGCAAGCTAAACATATCCAGCTTCAACCTTTTTCATGTGACTTGAGTCACGCATTCTCAACTTCGTACTTCTCTAGGGTATCCATCATCCCTAAGTGATGTTGGAGATAGAAGGTCTAACTCCAGAAAATCCTGGGCTTGGATTTCGGAATAATGACCACAGAAACACCTCCAGGAAATCCTGGTTTCTGGCTGAGAGGATTTGCAATAGACTGGGATGTCTTGCCTGTCTAATATCAGAGCTCCAAAGTTGGTAGGGCCAAAAGGGGGTAGGGGTGGGGGTGGGCATAGTCTTCCCAGTCTCCTGACACACATCCCAAATAAGGAAGAAAACTGTGCCAGTCCTGGAGCTGGCATAATGAATTTCCTTCTAAAAATAAAGCAAGACAAGGACAGAAGAGTGCGGGTGATTTCTCTATAATTCTGCCCTGACCATAAAAACCCAGCTTTGTGTTGGATCAAGCAGTTCAACTGCCTCAGTTCCCTATCATCAAGACTACTTTAGGATTCCACTGTTCATTGTTTAAAAAATATCTGAAAAACTAGAACATGTGGTTTGTGTTATATCTTTCACATGTGTGTGCAATTAGGGCCCAAGAGAGATCAAACTGACTATTTGTATAATGCTTGGACATGTGCCTGAAAGGATGCTAAATGGACTATAGCAAAATTTGTAAACCACGCAGGAGAAATTACTTGGCTTTTAGATTTCACTTATTGATGGAATACACCAGAGCCTTTATGTGTTGTTTTACCTTCTGCTTATTTATTGCCAAGATTTAGTCTACTACTGTGCACTCGTGGGCAGTGCATTGGGGCTGCACCACTTACCTGACCTCCTTCGGCCCAAGTCGCTGCTGCATATGGGGACACAGAGAAGTTGGGGTGAGCCGTTGGTGAGTTCAGCACAACCGTAGGACAAAATTGCAACTGCTGCTACTTGTTATTGATCAGTGATTTATCCTATCCCTAGCAAGGTAACATTCCTGATACAAGACAATACCCGCTTCATCAGTCAGCACTTCAAAATATGCAGGTCTTTACGTGCGATGCAGGTCCATCTACGTCATGTGGTAAACTTAGTCTGGGTGGGGGATATTTCTGTAGTGTGGAGATCCTTATTCAGACATATGTGAATACACCAAGGTATCATTTAAAAAAAACAACACAAAACATTAAAATACCAAAGAAAGGCATAGGCAAGCTCAGGAGAAGAATCTGAAGGGCTAAATAGAGAGGCCTGGTTGGGCCCTCCCAATCTCAGGTTCCCATTTTGTATGCTAATGTGTTAAGTTTCTGCTTTGGGGCTTGATTGGGCTCCTGTCAATCTGTTCTAATTCTAGCTGCTGACCCTGTTATATTCTTTTTCTGCTCCCATGGTGTTTGGTCACAAAGGAGCATCTGAAAAATGTGGCCCATTCCCTGGCTTCAGGGTGGAGGCAGTCCCAGCCTCTTGCCTCAGGCCAAGCTGTGTAGGCCAAGCCTTAAAGGGACTGAACACACACCCAGAGGTGGGAGTGCAAGCCAAGCCTTCTCCAAGGCCCAGAATGTGTATTATACTGTTGCTGTCCATGGTGCTGGAGGGAAAGCAAGCAGTGAGGAGTAGGTCTGAATTCAGGCATTGGACTCACTGGGTTGACTCTAATTCTAGTAAATGAGTGGAGCTTTTCCCTCCATCTGGCTATGTTGCAATAATGCAAGGTTGTGATTGAAAGACTGGCTATGTATTGTTTTCTCCATGGACCACAATACAAAAGTTCTCCAACCCTAAATCTCAGGAATTACCATTTTGTAATAGCTTAGGGCCATAGTATGGTGCCCCTCAAAAATAAAAATAGAAATCACTTCAATTGTGTTTTTAATAGATCAAAAATATACACAATAATTCAATGTGAGCAGAAGGCAAAAAAACTAGTTAACAAATCCAACATATTTTGCGTAAAATAAAATTTCAAAGAGATGTAGATAATTCCTTGATTTCAAGACAACACATTTTACTATGCTGGTATGTTCAGCTTTTCCTGCATTTGCAAAACAGCCAAATCAAAGTATAGTGTTTTCTCAAATGTTTTAAGTAGTCATAAAAGTCACTGTCATCATTATCTCCTTCAAGGTCAGATTCAAAGTCATCTTCATCAGCTTACTTGTCACAATGTTGTGCACATTGCTGTGCATGTCAAATCATTTTTCATTCAGGTTCCATAGTTTAACTATGCACTGTGTGCAGTGAAGCTTTTTAATACTGAGTTGGTAGGTTTTACACTGTTATTGTATATGAATGAGGCTGTTGAAAAGAAAAGCAAGCCTTCAGGCAAGGTGATATCTCTGTAAAAAAAATGTTAAGATCTTTCTTCCCTAGTGTAAACATCAGATACTGCGTTGACCAAGGTAAAATTGCTAACTCCTCAGCCAAAGATGTAAGTTATAGTGGAATACATAAAAACAATATTTAGAGCTACTACAGCCTTTTATTAAAGAGAGGGGATACACATTCCACTTTCACAATCTCCACATGTGGCCGAGTAGGCTGTGAAATTCCTTGTAAAACCTCTGGCACTGAGAAAACAATGAAGGTTGTGACCCTCTCTTTAGACTAGACTGTATTTTATGAAATCAAATATAAAATTCCACTTCATACCTGTCAGATCCTGTCAAGTATGATATACTATTGCATGTCAACTATCAAATACTACCAGGTGTCAAACACTGAGATCAGTTGTCATCAATTGTCAAATGCAGGTAAGAAACAATTGGTGAATATATTGCATATGCCGACTACTCAGAATAATCAGTATCAAAATTCTCAGAGGAAAATTTTGAGGAGTTTTCTCTGCAAAACATCTGAAAGAGGGGTTTCCCAAATGAAGAACCCCCACTTTGCCACTGCTCATCAGTTTCTGGCTCAGCCAGACATAGATGGGGAAGATTGCTGGTGAACTGCATGCCTGGTTTCTGTACATGTGTGCTGTGTGTATGCATTATGTGCTGTACATGTGTCTGATATGTGAATGTGTGTGTTCTATACATGTGTGCACATATGTATGTATATGAAGGTGTTGTGTAGTGCAGGTATGTGAGAAAGTGTGTGGGGTGGCCACATCCACCATTAGCTCTGGTCCTGGTCTCTCTGGCCACACCCATTTTTCTTTGACTCCACCCACTGGAGAAATACAACCCCCTAGAACTCTGACTATGAGTCAATGTAGTCCTCAGACTGAAAAGGTCTTTCCATCCTTGATTTATAAAGGAACCCTGACCATTAGGTCCAGTCGTGACCGACTCTGGGGTTGCGGCGCTCATCTCGCTTTATTGGCCGAGGGAGCCGGCGTACAGCTTCCGGGTCATGTGGCCATCATGACTAAGCCGCTTCTGGCGAACCAGAGCAGTGCACGGAAACGCTGTTTACCTTCCCGCCGGAGCGGTACCTATTTATCTACTTGCACTTTGACGTGCTTTCGAACTGCTAGGTTGGCAGGAGCAGGGACCGAGCAACGGGAGCTCACCCCGTCACGGGGATTCGAACCGCCGACCTTCTGATCGGCAAGTCCTAGGCTCTGTGGTTTAACGCACAGGGCCACACGCGCCTTCCTTTTAAAGGAAGGAAGAAAGAATGGAAATAGTTAACATTTCATACAACTAAGCAGTAATGCTGACATAACACAACCTGCCCCCTGCCTCTCTTATGCCACTTCCTTCTATCATATTCCACATAATTAAGCCAAGGGCCTGCTCATGGATGCCTTTGTTGAGTTCCTGTCAATAGGCATTTGCCGTGTGAGTTTTTTCTCTTTTACTCCAGGGATCAGTGTGTCCTTTTGTCTGTCTGTTCCCCAATCTCCACTGTATATGCCATATTTTGATTCCTGGCCTTTGCACAGTGAGGTACAATATGCTACTTTGCCAGGGAAAAGAAAAACCTTAGCAAATGTTAATTACATTTCAGCACATTCCCTAATACGGAAGAGATAAAAGGGGGGGGGAGGAAATTGTGCAAATACAGTTCTTCCACACTCTCTGCTGATACTCTGGAATGTACGTTGAGGACACCCAAGGACATAGACGATTGCTTCAGTGGAGCAGAATTTCCTAACCAGAACCCACACCTAAGAAATCTTTCATTAAAGAATTCCCCACTTAACAGTGCATCTGTATTCCCATCGATGCACTCGCAGGGAGAGAGGATGACAGTTATCTAGAATGATACTGAGGTGAATGACTTTCTAAATCACTCACTTGAGGTTGTGGCAGAGAATGCAAAATCCTTCCATGCAGTTGTTTGTTGGGTTGGATGGAGACTGGCCAAGTCTAAGCACAAACCTGATTTATGTCTAGCTGTTCTGCTGTTCCTATCTTCTCTTTAAAAGCCATCGACACAAAAAGCAGCATACAACCGCTTATTTTACATGGCAAGAAAACAGTTCAGCATGTTCATTCTAAAGCTGTTCATATTTCCAAATGGTAATTTCTTCTTTGTCCTCCTCCTCCTCTTCTTCTTCTTCCATGTGAAGGAGAGAAAGGCTTGGTACAAAATCAACCTTCAGTTGTAATAAGATTGCATTTAATCTAATGCCTGTGTCAGAGGCTCTGTAAAGACTTCAGTCCCTGAAGCGCTGCAGTATAGGGGGTTTTTAAAAGCAGTTTTGTAGACATTGCTTTGCCATGCAGACAGCACGAGCAGTTGTTAAATCATTCCCATCTGTGCACATGGAGGGTGCGCCCTCTGTGGCAGTGCACATTTGTTGCATTGCTCGCTCCCCTTTCAAACCCCATTGCATTCCTTTTAAAAATCCTGCAAGTTTATTGATATTCTGAAAAGCTGATAGCACAGAATTCATTATATTGCCTTCATTGATATTGGCACATTCATCTATCCCAAGGGGATAATGCAGCTACACTGAGGTCTGTTTGTTGACTTCCCATAGGCATCTGGTTTGCAACTGGTTTGCCACAATGCATAGTATATGGGTATTTCACCTGATTTAGCAGGGCTCTCCTATTTGTTATGGTTTTCTTATTGATAGTGACCTTTTTTTTTTTTTTGCAAGTCATATAATTGGACCAAGCAAAAAGAGATGTGCAAATCAAGCAATGTGCAAATGCATCGAATTACTGGGGATAGGGGGATTGAAGCTTAGAAAGAGGATATTTTGGTAGGGGCTGTATCCCCTGTTTCATGAATGAGTCGCTGCGAAATTTATAGAAGCCCTCTTGAAACAAGACAGCCTCATTCAGGAGATTAGGAGCCTCCTGATGTGTCTTAAGGGTCTCTCAAATACTTTACAACCCTTTTAAAAAAGTCTAGTTCTTACAGTCCCTTTTTTACTACCAAAATACCATCATCTCATCAGACCAGTTAAATTATAAATATTCTACCAATATGACTTTATGTGAAGAAGAAAGAATACCAGTGACTAGGACTATAGCATGTTAATGAACAAGCTTCTTTCCCAATACGCTGTCTCTATGGTTCCATATTATTTTTTTATTGTTTCACAGAAATTGCATGTTCCTTTTTAGCTCTTCTTGATTTTTACCTGTTCTCACTTTTTAATCTCTTGCGACCTGTTCAGTGACCTAACATTTCTATCTCTGAGATATCATTTTCCTCTTGACTCAACTAAATATGAAAATGTAGTTAAAATTTACTGCAAATGACATCAGTAGGCATGCATGCAGAAACAATCCATCCCCAAGATTCCTCCAACTATTAAGAATAGATTAGGTTTTTTAAGATTCCCCAGATTTCTATTAATGCGTCACTTTTACGCTCAGCATCATCGATAATAGCTTCCGTCGGAGAGAAAGTAAAAACGAAAAGCTGGCTCCCTAGTAGAGACAATGCCATCATCCCTAGCATTTGATAATGAATCCATATTTAATTCAGGCAAAGAAGCCAGTGAAGCCCAGAAAGGGCATTATGGGTTATTCATTTTATACAATAACTGATGTGGACAGCTTTAGCAGAACGAAGGAATAGTCAGAATTTTGCAGAACTTTTTATCGCGTTGTGCTGGTGACAAGCCCTTTGCATTTGGAAGTGGGGGAAATTGAATTTTTCTGCTTATTGTATGTACCTGCTTCTATCACTTGCTAGCCATTGGCTGTAACCCTCAAGACAGCTTTCCCCAACTTGATGCCAGATGCAGAAGTTGACTTGACCTGCAGTTGAATCTTCTTTCAGTGCTGTCAATAGGACAGTGTTCTCTACCGCACTTGAAGACAGCAGCCTAGTTATGAGCACACACAGCCCTGTCCTCTAATCGAAAGCTAGGCCTCCCAGCAATTGCTACCTGACATGGTCACCTCACTCTAGTTATAGTTGGTTTAAGGGAAGGCTGCCTTAAGCCAACTTCTGCAGAACTGTCCACATTGGGAACACTCCAGATGCTAAATAAAGTTAAGGTTGCCATATTTCAAAAAGTAAAAACCAAGACACCCCGGGAAACCCAAAAGCTGTTGAGCTTCTTTTAGACAAAAGCCGAAGAAACATGATTTGGGGGTTGACTTGACAAAGATCCAGGACAAACTACCCCCTTCCGAAAATTCCCCCCAGAAATCACTTCCCAGACATATGGCAGCCCTAAATGAACTATCCTATAGCCACTCAACTCTTTTGAGAATTTGCTGATGTGCTAATAATTCCCCCCGCAAAAAAGCAACAAAAAACTTTAAGGTTTTTCTAAATTCAAGGGAAATAAAACAAAGTCTAAATAACCTTTGAAGAGATCTTCTGAAGTGTATCTTGGGGGATTTCTTTGGCTAACAAATTGGAATAAGAGCTTGTTCCAGCAGTGATTTGCTTTTTTCTATCTTCCTGATTATTTATTTATTTATTTATTTAACCTGACCATACTCTTCTTACATATACCACAGTTCTCAGGGTAGATTCTGGTGTTAAAGCAGGCAAGTATACCAGAAAAGTTTAGATTTAAAGGGGGAAATTCAGTGGTTATTTTCATAAGTCATTACCAATTTTATAAGCTGAATTAGCATGAGCCAGTAAGGTCAAAGAAGAGGCCCACGCCCACAGAACTGAGCCAATTTTTAAAACTGGAAATTGAGGAATGTGTTGTACCTTACATTCTTGGCAGAGTTCCAACAGATATCAAGGTAGTTGAAGTCTCCCATGGCTACTATATCTCTCCTTTTTGAACATTTGGTAATCTGTTCTAGGAAGGCTTCATCCAAGACTTCAGTCTGGCTTGGAGGTCTATAGCAGACACTCACAGTAAGGTAACTGTTGTTTCCCTATGTAACATTTTTTTAACCCGTATATACTCAATCTGTCTTCCATGTGTGAGGCCATGAATATCTTCACAAGTGTACACATCCTTTACATATAATACTACTGTTCCTCCCTTCCTGTTTGGTCTATCCAAGGTTGTACCCTTGATTTCTACATGTTTTTTTATAGCAAGGCTGTGTATATATGCTGAAAAGAAAGTGAGGAGGAAAAAGAGAAGGAGAAGAACCATAGGGACAACAGTCACTGCAGTTCTTTGGATCCTTTTGGTTGGGGATAAGCTGTGAGATCTGCATGGCTGGTGAGACTGTGAAAGAATGAGGTTTTTATGTGGGTGCTTTCTAAGAATCTATTTGAGATAAATTACTATACATTGTGGATGCAGCTTCTAATTCTGTTATTTTACTTAGTTATTAATGACGGTGTTTTGTTCAGTTGTATCATATTTTTGTCTTTTACTTTTATCTCTATTTTTATGTTTAATATTTTGTTCCCCTGTCAGTTATGCAGGTTTAAACATATATTTGGCATTTCACTTTGAGGATTTTTAATATTTCATATGATGTTTCAGATACACTTCCATTTGTAGCTTGATACTTTGAAAAGTAATTTTGAAATGTGTCCTTTAAAAAAAAAAGAGAGGATACATCTCCCCTTAAATTATCATCTGATAGCACTCGTGCTCTGAACATGTTCAAAGGCAGCTGTACAAAACAGTCCCTTATCCTGCCAACAACTTGCTCACTTCAATAAAAGACATTCAAATTGTCAGAAATCAAAGCAGGAGATTTATTTCGTATTTATGTTAATAAACACCGAAGATGAAAAGCAGTGCAAAGATGAAGCAAACAGTTTGGGGACATTTGTTGTCAAAGAGACAAGAAAACAAAAATGCATATTTGAAGTAATATTATTGGAATCATATCCATATTAGACAATGATAAGGTGAACGGACCATAAAAGGTTCAATCCCTGGTTCTCCTCCTCCTCATTTCATCCTCACAGCAACTCTGTGAGGTAGAACAGGCTAAGATATGCTGACTGTTCCAAGGTCACCCATTGAGCTTCATAGCTGAGTGGAGATTTGAACCCTGCTCTCCCAGGTCATAGTCCAACACTCTAATCATTACACCACACTGGCTCTTAGGGAGGTATTAAATCCTCCAATCCTCTTTTAAAGTCTTCTAAATTGGATGTCATCACTACCTCTTTTGCAAGTGAAGTTCATGGTTTTTTGTACTGTGTGAATAAGTACTTTCCTTTGTCCTTGTCCTGAAACTCTTTCAACATTCAGGTTCATTGGACTCTAGTTTTCTCACACTGGATTCATGTTCCAGCATGATGGCAGAGGCATTATGAGAGAGCAATCTAGAAGCATTGTGAACAGCTGAAAAAATGAGTTTTCATTACAGCTGAAATGCTCGTGGTGGTCTGCAAGATACACTATGCTGTTGGGCACCAAAGCTCTGTCAAGACAGCTTTAGGGACTCAGCATTTGAGACTGGAATATTTGGCTACAGTCACACATGGGGTTTCCTGCAATAGTTTAACTGATTATAAGGCTAGTGCTTCTGTCTTGTCTTCTCTTGTTCCTTTCACACAGCACACACCTGTTCCATCACATCTTGACTACTACACTGCCATGTTGTGGTAAATATGAATTGCACATACAGTTCATCTATGCCTCCCCCCTCCCTCTCGCTCTCTACATTCTGCCATTCTTCTAGACTTTACCTTCTCAGCATGACTTTCTGTGCCAAAATACTGGCACGCTTTTTCATCAAGCAAAACCAAAACAGGGTGCAAGCCTTGAAATAGTCAGACAGTGTAGTGCATGTACCTCACAGCTCATCTTGTGAGCAGCTGCAGCGTGAACCCATGGAAAAGGCAAGAAAATTGACATGTAAAACTCTCATGGTTTTCCAAGTTGAAGAGGCCACAAATGGAATTTTTCAAGAATCAAATAACATGGAAATGAGTTGCATTATATTCCACCTTGCATTATATTCCATTCCATTCC
Source organism: Podarcis vaucheri (assembly GCF_965113315.1). Classification (NCBI taxonomy): domain Eukaryota; kingdom Metazoa; phylum Chordata; class Lepidosauria; order Squamata; family Lacertidae; genus Podarcis; species Podarcis vaucheri. The sequence goes on from NC_138749.1 coordinate 40,031,507, forward strand.
GTTATTTTTTTCTGGAAACGTGAAAGCTCAAATATAAGTTACAGAAACTTCAGGAAAACAGAATAAACTGCAGTGTAAATGCAGCCTTGCTTACTGAAACACCTGAGAATGTTTGTGCTCTGGCTGCAGAAACTTCTTCAAGCATAAAAAGAGGTGAGGGTGTACAATATCAGCCCTGCAAATAGCAGGCAGAGTTTATTAGTAATACTTACAGCTTGCCCTTCACCAAATGATCCCAGAGTGAGTTACATAAAATATCACAACTTGAAGTAATAGACACTTCGTTAAAATCATCAGTTAACTAAACAAAAATGCAAGAGCAGCAGAACAGGCGTCAACCAATACAGCAGGATGGAAAACACCAGTTCTTTGAAATTCCTGGGTAATTGGGACTGTAGTGGGTTGCTGGCCAGACTTGAATTGTTGGTGTAAATTCATATGTGATAAGCATGTTTCATAATGTTGATACTTCAGTGACTGAGCACCATTGGCTGAAGTTAATATAACCAAATACATCTGGAGGGCCACAAGTTCATACCCTCCAACATTTCTCTGATTAAAATAGGGACATCCTACCATACCCTCCAACATTTCTCTGATTAAAATAGGGACATCCTACCATACCCTCCAACATTTCTCTGATTGAAATAAGGATGTCCTAAGGAAAAGTGGGACATTCCAAGGTCAAATCAGAAACTGTGACGGCTTCTGTAAATTGGGGACTGTCCATGAAACAGTCGCTAGGAGAGTCTGCAGTTTCTCATCCCAGATCTAGAATCTGGAATGGTCGCCTTCTGCCCTGACCTCAGCTAGTTCTGATACAATGCTTCTCTGCATTCTCTTGCGTGTTAGAAACTGCTGTGCTAGTGTGCACTGTTGGCAGTAGCAGGTGCTGCAGGCATTGCTGACCAGGCATCCCAAGCCCATGTGCCTCTGCTGGTTACTGAGAGGGAAAGTGTCAGGGCTGGTTCAGATGCAGGTCAGCACTCAAGATGCAGAGATGAGTGGAAAAGTTAACTCTTTACTCAAGACAACAGCATACAGCACAGAGAGGCCTCCAGACAGGACTGGCCTCTACAACACAGTTGCCAGAAATGAAGGTCTCTGCCTCAACTTCCCTCCACATCTCCTCCTCCTCAGTCAGATGTTTCCCAAGCAAACTCAAACTATGCAAGGGGAGGGACCTGTGCTCTTTGTTGTGCTACATGCACAGCCCTCTGTGTCCTTGGAGACAGGGGGAGAAGGCAGCTTATTACAGCAGGAATGGCAAGCTCCTGAGACAGCCTCTATTCTCTCCTGCTTGGCTTCATCTGCAAGGTCTGAACTGCTTTCTGCCCTTTCATTATAATTATACACCTTCAGGCACCAGGCAAAAACGTTCCTCTTTAACCAGGCCTTTGACTCACTGACATCCAATGCCCTTTTTAGTGTTTGATGTTGTATTGTGCTTTTACTATTTTTTGGTAGGAGCTGGCCAGAGTGGCTGGGGTAACCCCATCAGATGAGCAGCAGCATCATCATCATCTAACAAGTGTTGTGTAAGGGGGATTATTTGGTTGTTGTTGTTTTTCTGTTTTTCATGTTATGATTTTATGGGATATATGGGTTTAGGGCAGTATACAAATTTAATTATATACACACGCACAAAAATTTTATTCAATCTTCAAAAATATTCCAACACATGTATTGTAATATACAACTTTTTCTCCAGCAAAAAATTCTTCTTCCCGCCTCTCCTTTGTTTTTTACTTCTTTTTACAAGCTGTTTTACAATACATATGTTTTTATTATCTAAACTTCACTATCATTAAATCTCTCAGTAATCCATTGCTTATAATACATACATACATACATACATACAGCCTGTTGCCTCTTCAGTATCCAACCATTCCTCCCTCCTTTATCCTCTGACCTGTCTTCAGTGTCCCACCACCACTCCCCAAGCTCTGAGCCTTCCTACTCAGTGGCTCCCACAGGGGGTTCCCCAACTGCTGCCTCCCACCACTCCTTGTTACCCAGCCAGTCGCTGACAGAGAGGGGCAAGGCAGTAGGGAGCTCAGCACAATGCAGGTGTGACAGCAGAGCGTGGTGCCCCTCTTGATAACCACAACCAGCAGCACAGCTATGCAAAGCCAGGGCAGCTATGCAGCCCCACCCATGCTGCTATGCCAGCTACTACTGATGGTTGGTATATCAGTGCAATCTCTCTTCAGACACTTGACATCCACACATAAAGAGGCTCTCAAGAACAAGCCAGATAAGCCTGCTCCCTAGATTCCAACACCTCTTTCAAGCACCTGGCAGGTGCTGATCCCTGAAGACCTTCTGCTGTTGGGCGTGTGTTGCCATGGGAGGGTGTGTGGTCAATGGATGCAATGGGACTACCCAGCCCATTCATTAGAGCCCCTTCACACACTTGCCATGGATGCCTGAGGAGGTATATTGTATCTCCCATTGCTGAAGTGGATGAGAAGCTCTTGCTCATTCAGGAGATCTGCACCTCCACCAAAGGAGACCCTGAAATGGGGCAAAAACTTCATAGAATCATAGTGTTGGAAGGGATCCTGAGGACTATTTAGTTCAACCCTCTGCAACGCAGGAATATGCAGCTGCCCCATATGGGGATCGAACCTGCAACCCTGGCATTATCAGCACCATGCTCTCTAACCAACTGAGCTATTCAGCTTTAGTGAATGAATTTGTTGAGCTATTCTATTAGTCCATATAAAACTGTTGCTTTACTGAGTTACTCTTTCCAGCGGAGGAAAAAAAGGGAGAAGCAAGTTAGAGTGGGTGAGTTTCTTCCCATTTCTGTAAATCAAGAAGCATATCACTTAAAAGCAGTGTATGTAATAGATGTTTTTTCAATGAAAGAGGGTGCTGAAATGTGCAGTCAGCTATTTATAGGTGAAACCACAAAAGCACTCTGTTGATATTAAACTCATTTCTCTCCCTTTGTATTATACAGCAAAATGGGAGGGAAATCTCAGCAAATAATTCAGTGTATCCTGAACACATTGGCATGTAACAACTACTGGTGTACTGTTTCCCGCAAGCTTTGCCACAACTGAGGGTCAATTTGATGTGACAGTGGCATGACCCACGTGTTAAGAATAGTGCTGTGCCAAAACCTAATCTCCAATTTCTCAATAGTTTTCTTCCCCTGTAAAAGTCCACCATTTGAAAACATGTGGTGGGAGAAAATCAAAAGCTCTGCCTGTGTCCACTTCTCCCCACATTTAAAACCATGATTAAGTATGCAGTCATTCTATGAGTCCCTGTTTTAGAATCCTTGGATTGCTCTGGGTGGACAACTCTGGGGACAATCTGGAGCTGCCTTGGCTTACTCCAGGCAAATTCTGGATTAACCAAAATCACCCAATGGTTTGGGATCAGAGTTTCCGCCCTCCCTTCCCAACAGGTGGGCGGGGCTTGCGACACCGAGTGGGCTTGCCTGGTCTGGTGCCTCCCACCTGGGTTAGGGTGGCTATTGTCCCATCCCTTGCCTGGGAGGACAATGGATGGCCAAAGGGGGGTGGGGTGAGGGCCAGGGGAAAGAGGCCCCCCAGGGAAATGAGATTTGGCTGCATGACCTACGCCAAGGGTTCAAAGATTGGGTGGACAGGTGTTTGTTCTTCAGCTGTGGGTTTCTTGGCAGCAAGGACCCTTAGGGTGGCAGTTTTTGGGCCTTGGCAAGGTATACTTTAGTCTATCTAAAGGTGCGCAGCCTGGGAGTCATTTTGGACTCACAGCTGTCCATGGAGGCACAGGTCAAATCTGTACCCAGGGCAGCTGTTTACCAACTCCACCTGGTACGCAGGCTGAGACCCTATCTGCCTGCGGACTGCCTCGCCAGAGTGGTGCATGCTTTGGTTATCTCCCGCTTGGATTACTGCAATGCGCTCTATGTGGGGCTACCTTTGAAGGTGACCCGGAAACTACAACTAATCCAGAACGCGGCAGCTAGACTGGTGACTGGGAGAGGCCGCAGAGACCACATAACACCGGTCTTGAAAGACCTACATTGGCTCCCAGTACGTTTCCGAGCACAATTCAAAGTGTTGGTGCTGACCTTTAAAGCCCTAAACGGCCTTGGTCCAGTATATCTGAAGGAGCGTCTCCACCCCCATCGTTCTACCCGGACACCGAGGTCCAGAGCGGAGGGCCTTCTGGCGGTTCCCTCACTGCGAGAAGCCAAGTTGCAGGGAACCAGGCAGAGGGCCTTCTCGGTAGTGGCGCCTTCCCTGTGGAACGCCCTCCGACCAGATGTCAAAGAGAACAACAACTACCAGGCTTTTAGAAGACATCTGAAGGCAGCCCTGTTTCGGGAAGCTTTTAATGTTTGATGTATTATAGTATTTTAATCTTCTTTTGGAAGCCGCTCAGAGTGGCTGGGGAAGCCCAGCCAGATGAGCGAAGTATAAATAATAAATTATTATTATTATTATATCTTCAAGTTGGGGGGAGGCATTTCATGAACCCCCACACGGCGGCGTTTGCAGAGCCCATTAAAGGGTTGTCTGAGGGAGTCCCTGGCCCTAGAGTGGCGGCATGTAGGTCAAATTCCCGGCTGAGGTAAGGTGGGAGGGCAAGCTGTGTAAGTCTGTGCTTTACAGTCCCCTCCAACTGCACCTCATTGCCCTCCACATCCTCAGTCCCGGACAGGCTGAGAGGGTTACACGCCAAGGCCTATGTCAAGTTTCCCACATTCTGAAGTTCAATAAAGTTGTGGCCAATTTGAACCCATACTTTGGTCTCTGGGTTCATTCTTTGGGACGGGGTTCAGTGCGGGTGCTCGCAAATTTGTCCAAAGCCCTAGAATAAAAGTAAAACTGAGCACATGCTAGGGAGGTACTGACTTTTCCCTCATTCTGCGGTTTGCCACTAAAGCAATTTTCACTTGCTAGGGGAAAAGCAGCTGGGGCAGGAGATTTGAGAAAGAAAGGATGTACATATTCAGCAGTGAGCCACAGTAACACGAACCTAATGCAGGGCAGGGGAACTAGTGGCTCTCCAGATGTGGTTGGGAATTGATCTCTCATCAGTCCCAAGCAGCACGGCCAATGGTCAAGGATGTTGGATGCTGTAGCAACCACCAGAAGGTGCCAGATTCCCCATCCCTGATCATCTGCCACCCCATCTGGGTTCACAGTATAACTTGGGCCCCAAGATATTCAATCATAACATCTAATTAGACCGATATTCACTAATGGTGCAATGCACCATCCTTTTCAACAGAACTGCACTTAACATAGCAGCAGGACTTGGCGGAACAGATTTTCACACTGCATCTCTCTTTTAAAAATATATAAAATAAAATAGTAACACTAACCACAAAAATGAGATGTCCATTCTGGCGTATTTTCTTCAGTATGTGATGCACTATTATTTTACCATACTTTTAAATGGTGTGTCATATCTGGGTTTTACTCTTTTTATTTCTTTTGGATAACAATAATGGTTGTGATCCAGAAAGCAGCAGGGGAGAGCACATGCTGTCTGGTTTTGCTGCTTTGCAACGTACCTTTTCTAAAAAGCTGCGGGGAAGAAGTTCAGAAGGTGGCTGATCAGAAAAATAAAATAGTATTCATGCTATATGCACAGGCTAGCTGCTAATAATTAAAAGCAGTAGTTTTTTGCCAAGAAAAATCCAGCTTTTAAGATATGAGTGTTTCTAATGGAGGTAGTCCTTTCAGTGAAATTTTACCTCAGAGGTAGGGGCTGGAACCATATCTGTTGGTGAATAAACTCTATTCCAATTGCTTCAGCGTAAACAAAGTGTGGTGCTCCTCTGCTGTCCTCCACACTCAACGTGGCAACTTAAGGTGTAGAGCTATCCTTATCAAGGCTAGGCACGACTCTGGAATAAGGACTTATAATGAAAATAATTTCTCCATTATTTCTAAAGAGCTGTTGGAGCAGCACTCTCATAGATGAGAGGTAACTGAGACCAAAGGGAAGTGGTATCATTTCATAAATCACCATTTCAAACCTTCATTGTTTTATGAAGCAACTAAAACCAGATGCAATTACTTATATTATATGTGCTGGTTTGTAGCTTCTCCTTGTACTTTTGCTTATATAGGAATAGATATATATATAACTTACTGCCTGCTTCATCTATAATTTAATCCTTGGATCTTTGGTATTTGGCCTGTGGTGAATTTACAACAAAACCATATTCAACATCGCAGTTTTTCAGTCCTCCTTCTGAGAGAACCATTTCCAACTCTCAGAAGACGCGCTGCAAAACATAGAATGGAATAACAGCCTGACATAGGGGGTTGTATTTTTCAGTCTGCTGGAACTTATGGTAATATATCCTGGAAATATATTGAATAGATTTTCTATATTTGGGTTGTATGCACATAAATTATTAAACAATAGAGACACACCTCTCAGATGCCAAGGACTGCGTTCAGGCATACTCAAACAATTTGAGTCAACTAGTGGGGGTTTTTGACTTACTTTTCTCTGAATGACAGAATACACATCCTTCCCCAGGCCTTTCTAAAAAACCTCTCAGATGAATACTTCCTTCCAACTTAAATTTTCACTTCCTGAAACTGTGTGAAAATCTAAACACAGCCCTCATTCAAATTCACATTTCTCTGAATTTTTCAGTACCATTCTCCAGCAAAAACATGCATTTATGAGGGTAAAGCAGTGCTTTTTTCGGGGGGGGGATGCAGGTGTATGCATACCCCTAAACATTTTGTGAATCTAGCATGGTGAATCATCAGTTCCATTGCTACCCCCAGTGGCAGCCTCATTTCCTGTCACGATGTTTCCTGAGTCTCAGGTGGAAGCGAGCATTTATGGTGATTTTATTGAGTCAAAATGAGAGTACCCCTAAACATTTTTTTTAAAGCACTGGGGTAAAGTGTACATAAAAATAGCATGTACTAATTAATTATATTAGAGGAATTTGCCTTGTAAAAAATAAAAGAATTGTGTGAAATTGCATACAGAAATGTGTATGTTGGGAGACATTCACAAAATCCTGATGAATTTTCATGGGACACTGAGTACTGAAAAAATAAGAAATGGAGAGAAACAAAAATTGACATATTTGCCCATCCCTAGCAGGGAGCTTGAGCCATTGCTGTTAGAGGAACATGGGCTAGTCTTCCAGGCTAGCAATGAGGGAAACGGAAGATAAAAGGAAGAGCCAGTGAGGAGCTTCATCAGCACACACTATGAGTGACTTACCACCCTGGCTACCTTTCGCTATACAGTGGTATCTCGGGATACATATGCTTCAGGTTACATACGCTTCAGGTTACAGACTCCGCTAACCCAGAAATATTACCTCGGGTTAAGAACTTTGCTTCAGGATGAGAACAGAAATCGTGCTCAGGTGGCGTGGCAGCAGCAGGAGGCCCCATTAGCTAAAGTGGTGCTTCAGGTTAAGAACAGTTTTAGGTTAAGAACGGACCTCCAGAATGAATTAAATTCTTAACCCAAGGTACCACTGTACAGCAAAAGGTACAGTAGTACCTTGGATCCCAAACTTAATCCATTCTGGGAGTCCGTTTGACTCCCAAAACAGTTCAAAAACCAAGGAGCTGCTTACGATTGGCTGCAGGAGCTACCTGCGCTCAATCGGAAGCCACAGAAGCTGCGTCGGACGTTCAGCTTCCAAAAACCAGAACATACACTTCCAGGTTTGCAGTATTCGGGAGCCAATTTGTTCGGGAGCCATGCTGTTTGACATCCAAGGTACTAATATAATCCTTAGATAATGTATTTGCCACATCAAAAATTTACACAATGAAATTTGGATGATACCTATGGAGTGTTTTGGCTCAACGACAGTGTTATAACTGCTAATCTACAATGGTGAATTCATCTTTACCTTAGCATGTGCATTTGCAATAAATGTGAATTATTCAAATCGGCAGAGCTGACAAGTGACAAGGCCTGTCAAGGACTAATAGGGAGAAATTATAGTTCTGTCTTGGTTGTATTTATTATTGTGATTTTTAGTTTAATGTAAGCTGCCTTGAAGACTTTGGTGGTGAAAAGTCAGGATAGCATTTTAAATTAATGAAGAAATACTAATTTTTTTTACTTAGCAACTAAACCAAGAGTCACACAACAACTAAAGCAAGGGTCACAAAATCATGACACAAAGCAATCTGTTGACCTATAATTACAGGCAGCCATACAGTTGATAAATCCCTATGTAGATGAAGTTAATCATTTCAGTCAGATTTCCCCATTCTTAAAAATATAAACAAAAATGCTAAATTTAGAGTGGGAAGTAAAAAAAATAATGTACCACTGGTTTTGCAGTTAATTGAGAAATGGATTTTTAGTGTTCTTCTAGCATTCTGTTTTGAAATGCCAACAAAATATAGTGTAATAATTTCTGCAACATTTCAAACGAGCCATGTTTTTAAGTCTGTGGGGAATCATTAAACCTAAGAGCCTGCTGGATCAAGCCAATGGCAAACCTGGATGCTGGCGCAAGAGCATTCTTCCAACCTGAGGTTTCCAGCAACTGGTACAGAAACATTGATGCCTCCAACTCTAGAGGCCTAGCATAGTCATCATCCCTAGCTAGTAGGATAGCCCTCTCTTCCATGAATATGCCTAATCCTCTTTTTAAAGCTATCTAGGTAATAATAATAATAATAATAATAATAATAATAATAATAATAATAATTTTTACCCCACCCATCTGGCTGGGCTTCCCCAGCCACTCTGGGTGGCTTCCAACAAAATATTAAAATACCGTAATACATCAAACATTAAAAGCTTCGCTAAACAGGGCTGCCTTCAGATGTCTTCTAAAAGTCTGGTAGTTGTTGTTCTCTTTGACATCTGGTGGGAGCGTGTTCCACAGGGCAGGTGCCACTACCGGAAGGCCCTCTGCCTAGTTCCCTGTAACTTGGCTTGGTAGCCATCACTGTGGGAGCGAGTTCCATAGTTTAACTACATACTGTTTGAAGAAGTACTTCCTTTTTTATCTGTCCCGAATCTTCCAACGTTCAGCTTCACTGGATATTCATGAATTCTGGTGCTATGAGAGAGGGCCTTTTCCCCTTCACAGAGCTCCAGTTCTCAGAGTTCTCTGTGAAAAGGGATTGATTGTTAGACCTCTGGCAATTGTAGCTCACTGAGGAGACTATGGTTTCTGTTATTCACTAAAATAACTGAATGTTAAGACCTTTGCCACAATGCGGGCAGAAGGATACCAGAACAAAGTTTTGTATGATTAGAAAAGGAAAAGAATGGACATTGACTTGCACTGCGAATGAACAACAAATCTGAATCTGAATAAGTTCTAATCACCCTTAACAAACTACGTCTCCCAGAATACTTGGTGGGAAGCCGTGACTTTTTAAAGTGGTATCATAGTGCTCTAAATGTATGGTGTGAATATAGCCTTACTGTCACATCCCATACTTCAAGCAATTTACTTCCTTTCCTCACCAAACACAAACCCTATAGAGGGTTCAATATACAGTGGTACCTCGGTTTACAGACACTTAAGGTTATAGATACTTCAGGTTACAGACTCCACTAACCCAGAAATAGTACCTTGGGTTAAGAACTTTACTTCAGGATGAGAACAGAAATCGTGCAGTGGCAGCGCAGCGGCAGCGGGAGGCCCCATTAGCTAAAGTGGTACCTCAGGTTAAGAACAGTTTCATGTTAAGAATGGACCTCCAGAACAAATTAAGTTCTTAACCTGAAAAACCACTGTACTTCCTTAAAAATGCCAATGTGGGGCTTGTTCTCCACACCTGGGAGGCCACAGATCCCAAAATATGCCCTTCTGTCATTCAATCTGCTCTTCCAAAATGTGTTTTACTATTTATGTAGCCTTCAGGCTCCAAACTGTGCATAATGCAGCACAAACGATGTTTGAGCAAAAACATCCGGGGTCTGGAAATGAAATGATAAGCTGTTCATTAGCAGCACTAATGACACAAGCTGAAATCCAAAGGCTAGATGGTTATTCCATTGAAATCTGTCTGACTTTGATGAAATTTATCCTGGAGGCTTTATCATTCCCTAAATTGTCTTTCTAGAAGGGAACAGCGTTATAACTGGGCAGGACAATCCTATGAAGCTTCTTAAACTGCATGGCATAAATAGAGGTTTTGATGCAAAGGCTAATTTAGCTTTCTAAACTTGGCTGAAGCAGCAGCCGCAGAAGACCCACATGCTACAAAGAGTCTCTATTTGTGGAACTAATAGGAAGTTCAGACAACCACACACAAATGCTTGAATATTGTAATAATATGTGAGGCATAAGCAATGCTTTGCAAGGCATCTGAAGCAATAGATGGTTGCTGCTTCATTCATGGCAGACAGAAGGGCATTCTGGAAAATGCCTACTTTTGAGTCACCACCCTATGATCAGTGCTGGTACCAGGCCATTTTGTACCCTAGGTGATGCTAACTACTTGCACCCCATGCCAAGAGTTGTTATTTTCCAGGGACAATTATGGAATTACAGGAGCTATCTCAGTTTCTGATTTGATCCTGGAATATCCTGCTTTTTCTTTGGATGTCCCTATTTTCATCAGAGAAATGTTGGAGGGTATGGTTAGGTGCCGTACCATAAGTAGAATTTTCCCGGATGATTTACATGATTTTACAGGTCTATACAGAAGCAGGCAGTCTCTCAGGTAACCTTGAGCCCAAACTGTTCAGGGCTTTATATATTAACAACAACACCCTGAACATAGCCTGGTAGCTATCTCAACCCAGGTGTAATATGTGTGCGTTCAGGTGCTCCACTCAACAATGTGGCCATAGTTTTCTACACCAGTATGCAAGCAGATCCCCTCTACACACCAAATGGCAAGGACATGACTACAGTGGTACCTCGGGTTAAGATCTTAATTCGTTCTGGAGGTCTGTTCTTAACCTGAAACTGTTCTTAACCTGAAGCACCACTTTAGCTAATGGGGCCTCCTGCTGCTGCTGCGCCGCCGCCTCACGATTTCTGTTCTCATCCTCAAGCAAAGTTCTTAACCCAAGGATTTGATCTTTGGCGCCGGTATAGATGTGATCATGTCTCCTTCGATGAAGGTGCCATGGTCTGATCACTACGCTCTGAAAGCCAGGATTGACTTTCCACCCCCACCCTGCTTAGGTGGCGAGCCGATTTGGGCTCGCCCGCAGAGGCTGATGGACCCTGATAGATTCCGTCAAGCCTTGCGGGACCTTGCTCCCCCTGGTGACTCATTGACTGAGCTTGTTGAGGGCTGGAATACCCAGCTCCTGGCAGCCATCGATGAGATCGCACCTAGGCACCCTCTGCGACCCCGCAGAAACCGGGCTCCCTGGTTTACCGAGGACCTTCGGAAAATGAAGCGGGACCTCAGACGGCTAGAGCGAGTGTGGCGGGGTGCCCGTGACGGAGCCTCAAGAACATCTTATAGGGTTTTTATGAAAACCTATGAGATGGCAGTGAAGGCCGCTAAGAAGTCTTACTTCTCGGCCTCCATTGCATCCGCTAGCTCTCGCCCGGCGCAATTATTTAGTATAATTCGGTCTTTAACGTCCCTTGAAGGACAGCCAAATTTAAATAACAATCTGACACACAGCTGTGAGGCATTTGCGAGCTTTTTTGCGGAGAAGGTCCTGTTGCTCCGCCATGACCTCCCTGCCAATTTGGATACAATAAAGGAACTGGAGGCCCCTCGACTGTCCTCGGGTCCAGTATTGGACCACTTTGACCGGATATCTCCAGCCGATGTGGACAGATTCCTCCAAGCTGGAAAGCCCACCACCTGTCCTCTTGACCCGTGCCCGTCATGGCTGATTAGAGCGTGTCCAGACGAGGTGCGGGCCCCCCTGGGGGATATCATCAATTTGTCCCTTGGCACCGGGATATTCCCAGGGGAACTGAAGGAGGCGGTGGTGCGTCCGCTCTTAAAGAAAACATCACTAGATCCCTTACATCTATCCAATTACCGCCCGGTCTCGAATCTTCCATTCCTGGGTAAGGTGATTGAGAGAGCGGTTGCTGAACAGCTTGGTAGGTTTCTGGATGAAACATCTGCTTTGGATCCATTCCAGTCCGGCTTCCGTGCTGGTCATGGGACCGAGACGGCTCTGGTCGCCCTAACAGATGATCTCCGCAGGCAGCTGGATCGAGGCGGGTCGGGGCTGCTGATTCTTCTAGACCTGTCAGCAGCCTTTGACATGGTCGATCACAAACTCCTGGACCACCGCCTTGCCGACGTGGGGATCCAGGGCACAGTCCTTCAATGGCTGCGCTCGTTTCTCTCTGATCGGGGACAGAGGGTGGCGCTTGGGGGGGAATTGTCATCGCGTCACTCCTTGGTGTGTGGAGTGCCTCAGGGTGCGATTCTCTCCCCGATGCTTTTTAACATCTTTATGCGCCCCCTCGCCCAGCTTGTCCGGAGTTTTGGGCTGGGCTGCCATCAGTATGCTGATGACACCCAACTCTATCTGTTGATGGATGGCCATCCTAACTCGGCCCCAGACACACTGACCAGATGTCTGGAAGCTGTGGCTGGATGGTTACGTGGGAGCCGGTTGAAGTTAAATCCTTCGAAGACAGAGGTCCTCTGGCTGGGGCGGGACGATATGGGATCGAGGGGGCAACTCCCATCTCTTGCGGGGGTGCAATTAGTGCCAGCACCGTCCGTTAAGAGTTTGGGTGTAATCTTCGATACCTCCCTCTCTATGGAGGCGCAGATTACAGCTGTAACAAAGGCGGCATTTTTCCATCTCCGCCAAGCTAAGCAGTTGGCCCCTTATCTCTCTCGCCCTGACCTAGCCACTGTGATCCATGCGACGGTCACCTCCAGACTGGATTATTGTAACTCGCTCTACGTGGGGCTGCCCTTGAGACTGACCCAGAAACTCCAGCGGGTGCAGAATGCCGCGGCGAGACTCCTTACAGGGTCTTCGCTGCGAGATCACATTCATCCGGTGCTGTACCAGCTGCACTGGCTCCCGGTGGAGTACAGGATCAGGTTTAAGGTGCTGGTTTTAACCTTTAAAGCCCTATACGGCTTGGGACCCTCGTACCTACGGGACCGCCTCTCCTGGTATGCCCCACAGAGAAATCTACGGTCTGCAAATAATAACATCCTCAAGGTCCCAGGCCTCAGAGAGGTTAGGCTGGCCTCAACTAGAGCCAGGGCCTTCTCGGCTGCGGCTCCAACCTGGTGGAATGCTCTGTCACAAGAGACTAGGGCCCTGCGGGACCTGACATCTTTCCGCAGGGCCTGCAAGACAGAGTTGTTCCGCCAGGCCTTTGGTCAGGGCGCAGCCTGACTCCCTCCTCTGGCAACCTGCACAAAATCTTGCTTAATCGGTTGCCATCAATTTGATTTTAACTAATTTTATAATGAAATATTTTTAGAATGTATGATTATTTGATTGTTTATTTGATTGTTGTTAGCCGCCCTGAGCCCGGCTCAGCTGGGGAGGGCGGGATATAAATAAAATTTATTATTATTATTATTATTATTATTATTATTATTATTATTATTATTATTATTATTATATTTCTGGGTTAACGGAGTCTGTAACCTGAAGCATATGTAACCTGAAGCGTATGTAACTCGAGGTACCACTGTACTATGCTTTTCGTTGTGGGGCCCTGCAACTCCTCTCACATCTTCCCACAATTCTTGGGACATCATCGGAAACCCTCCTCCATTGTTTCACTTTCCTAGCCACATCCACAGCCCTGGGGGTTGTTGCTACCTCCTGCCCATCACCACCATAAATACTATATGATATTTTATTAAGTTTTATCAATAGGAAAGTTTAGAAAAGGTTAAAAAATACATAGAACAAAAAAAGATACAGACATTAAACACAAAAATAGAAAGGGGAAAAAAACACATATAAAAAAATCCCTCTTTCTTAGTTTCTCATCTTTTGTTAACTTATTTTCCTGACTTCCTCATGTCTCCCGTTTTTGTATCCCTTTTAAAAATTGATTCAGCAAATTCCTGTCCCATTGATTTATCTATTATTAATCCCATCTTACATTTTACCTTGTTGCTAGAACCTCTTCAATTCATTTCAATGTCATCAGCATTCAAAAATTTTACAACATTTCTGCAAATAAGTTTTAAATTTCCTCCAATCTTCTTCCACCAACTCTTCTCCCTGGTCTCGGATTCTGCCAGTCATTTCCACCATCTCCATATAGTCTATTAGTTGCATCTGCCATTCTTCCAAGGTGGGTAGGTCTTGTGTCTTCCAATGCTTTGCGATGAGAATTCTTGCTGCATAAATACCATATGGTCCTTCACTGAATATGTGCTGGAACAGGTAAAATCAGGTTCTAACCCAGTGCCCGTGTGTTTTCACATCACAATCCTTGAAGCTGGTGCACCCATACAAAGGACCAGATGGTAACACGTTTTTGTTTAACCATCCAGTTCAACTGCTTTTGCAGCCATTTCACAGAACTGATTATTTTTCATTTCAGACATGTTTACAGACTAAATGCCAATACTGAAAAATGACTGCACACTATGTATAAAGCTAGAGTGACTAATGCAATGCTGGGTGTGCTCTTTCAGTTGTGATATTGGCAAGAGTGATTGGTGCTCCCTGAAAGCTGTTCAGAAAGGGAGGTGGTTATTTGTTATTTTTACCCTGAAGATCAGAAAAATAGAGGTTTGGGGGGAAGCGCTGCGTTTCTTGTTTTTTGATAGCTGACTACAAAGATTGCCAGCCCTCCTCACCTCTCCCTATATGCTAGAAAAAAAATAATCAAGGCCATATCTGAATACTCAGTTGAAGCATAGCAAAAAAACCAACAACCCACAAAATGCTAGCAATCAAAAGAAGCATTTTTAAAGTGCTTGCCAACTACAAAGGTCAAGGATGATGTTCTGTTTGAAATGATTCTGAAGCATCTTTTGTTTTCTAAAATGTTGTGTACTTTCCAATTTAATTTCACGAAACTTTACCTCTCTTTGTTCCTTTAGACGTGGGAGAAAATATGCATGAGCAGACCATTTGGCTGCAACGTAGCTGGAAGAGGAATCAAATATAACTACGAGGAAACTGAAATACCATCCATTTGAGCAGGTGAAATAAAGGATGTATCTCCCGAGGCTATTTTTCATTATTTTATTTCATAACCTTATTAATTCCATTTTCTGTTTACCGCTGGCTGTACTGAAACGATGCCTTATTTCAATGCCAAACACTATGCAAACACCTCTCAGTGACTTTCGCCTTGCCCTGTAGGACAGCCTTACTCAACCTGGTGCCTTACACATGTGTTGCTGGAGTGCAACTTCCATCATTCATGACCATGCTGTCTGAGACTGGTGGAAGTTGGACACCCAACATCTGGAGGGTACCAGCTTAAGGAAAGCTGCTGTAGGATGTGTCTTGGTTTGTTTGTGAGAGACATCTCTTGCTATTGGTTCGCAATTGCATTTTTATGTGCACTGGACAGCTGCTCTCTGCTTGCAAACCTCTGAAGTCTGTATATTGTAGTATATTGTATTCTCTGGGTCAGTGTTTGTTTAGATAGACAGATGAGTGGTTCTGTTTTTCTCTATGATTGTTGCATCATGAAAATGTCCCTCTCTAAAGCATCTGAGGCCATTATGTATATTTCAGTCAAAGATCAGTTCATAGTAAAACTCATGATTGCAAACTCTCGGCTTATGAACCCAGTAAGTGGAATGGGAAACATGTATCAAAAGGTAAAGATAAAAGTCAGTCTTCAAAGCCTCTCCCTTTTCCGTCTTCTTCTATCCTGGCTAACAGAAAGCTTTAAAAATCTTACTATTTTAAAAAATCCTCCCTTCTCTATTTCTCTGAAATCCACATCATAGAAGATGCCTGCTGGAAATAAAATGCATTTTTATGGTAAAATTTCCTTTTTTGTCTTGATGATGTACATTATCTGAGACAAGGAAGACCCCTGCAGAGAGAAGACTGAGTGCTCTGATTTGGCAGCATTACCCCCCACCGCAAACAAACTGTCAAAGCAAGGCAAGAAAACCGAAATGTGTATATTACAAAACAAGCATGTCTAATCATTTGCTTTTGCCCTTTCACACTCAGAGGTTTCTGTACAGATAAATATAAATGCAATCCAGATTGCTGGAACTCTACTTTCCCCAGTCTCTTAAGGCTAATAATAAATAACACAGAAGATACATAAGAGGAGCTTCTGATCTTTGCTTTTTTAATAAAACAAAAGTATGGGAGCTACCAGTTTAATTGGAGCAGTACAGTGGTACCTCGGGTTACATATGCTTCAGGTTACATACGCTTCAGGTTACAGACTCCACTAACCCAGAAATAGTACCTCGGGTTAAGAACTTTGCTTCAGGATGAGAACAGAAATCATGCTCCAGCAGCACGGCGGCAGCAGGAGGCCCCATTAGCTAAAGTGGTGCTTCAGGTTAAGAACAGTTTCAGGTTAAGAACGGACCTCCGGAACGAATTAAGTACTTAACCCAAGGTACAACTGTAGTGCCTTTTCTGAGGGTGGGGCATTAATTCTTCCATCAAGTCATTTTCTCAACTGCAGTAGCTGGCAATCCTGTTGATGACTTTGCTTGCTGTAGATTGGCAAAATGGGTAGGACTATTGACACGAATACTCCTAGGTGCCATTATAGCCTTGGGGAGCCTGGATGGCCTCATGGTTTTCCAAAGATCTCTGCACTACGAAGCAGATCAGATGGCAGCTGGAGTGAAGATGGTGCAAGTCCCATGACAAATACAATGGGCACAGGTGCAGGCACTTAACCATGCCTTGGCAATGGTGTCAATGGTGAAGAATGTTTATTTCTTCGCCTGCACTGCATCCTCAGTGCATCACCCAGCAAAGCTTTTCAAAGCTGTTTCTGCTCCAGTCCCAGAGCAGTAACAACTAACAACTCAAGAGGCTCGTTGAAATAGTTTAGAGATTTTGCAAAACGAAACAAAGCTTTGCAGAGCTCCAACAGTTGACACCGCAAATGATACGGGCCCCTTGACAGTGCTTAGAGCACAAGTCAAAGGTTATGGGATCAGTTTCCGTTATTGCAACCTGAGGATCTGGACAGAACATCAGCAGCCTCTTTCAGTCCTTGCCCATCAGACTTTTCAGTTCTAGCAGATACTGATGGACTAGATGGGTTTGGGTAGAGGATAATAATGACTTACTTTTGGGTAATGCCCATCACATTGAAAGAAGCAGTGGTCCAGGTCCTGCTGGAGAGGATGTCCCAGGATTCTGAGGTTTTAGATAACTGCAGCCCAGTCGTATATCTGTTTCTTAGGCAAAGTGATTGAGAAGGTCAATTGCAGATTGAGAGAGATTATCTAAACCCATTTCAGGCTGGCTACAGGCCCAGTTATGGTGCTGAAACGATTGTGGTTGCCCTGATCAATGACCTTTGTTGGGAAAGAGACAGGAGTGTTTTTTTTTCTCTTGGTTATGAAAAATCTAGACCCCTATTTAGTCAGGATATATCTCTGCTGCTATTTGTATTTTCTGATCTAATCTCTCTGTTTTAGCTAGGGGTGGGTGGAATTCAGAAGTTCAAATGAGACTTAGTTCCTTTGTTCTTCTAACTTATTTCTTTATTTTGTATCTTGCCCCCATTGCCATGCTTTATCTCTGCCCCACTGTAATGTTAGAGAATCAAAAAGGTGTGAGAAGTTGGCTGGGAGCAAATTTTATACTTCATTCTGCAAAAAGGATTGACAGAAAATGCTAAAAACAAAGAGATAACTGAATTTGGGGCGGCTGGTCTCATGGTAGCAGAGAAATGACTGTATCTTGTGTGATGGCTTGTGAATGCTCTCCACAAGAAATGCCTCTGCTCACTCAGAGATACATATATACATCCTTTATTTTACATATGTACAAGCAGCACACATAATCATGCATCCGAATCCTCTGGGTCAGATTCTTGGAGTGACTTACGTCCGCCCCTTTTCCAGCAGAAGAGGTGAGGCATTCCCATTTGATGTCTCTGTCCCCTCCTCTTTAACACTCTCCTTTCCTGAGCAGATGGAACTGGAACTGCCTCACTGTCCGTGCCAGAGCTTCCTGTGCGGTGTTGAGGCTCTGCTCCAACATCTGAGACCCTTCCCTCCTCCTGAGTTTCCCTCCTTTCCTCCACTGCCACTTCCTGCCTCCCTTCCTCTACTTGCCTCTCCTCTTCTCCTGCGTTCTCGAACACCATGACATCTTGCACTCATGGGGGAATTGTTCACATGGAAGAGAAATAGTTCATCACATGGATCCCTTTGAAGATAGGCAGCCCAGACTAAGGATTGGAGAATCTTTCCATTTCAGTTTTTCTCCGTTTCTCAGATTTCCAATCTTAAATTCAGTTGTCCACATTTCCGTTTGTGATTTAGTTATTTATTTTAAGAGGTTCTCATAAACATTCACCAGCATTTTAATGCAAATCTCTCCTGATAGAATCTTGTTTATTTGCAGTTTTGCCCAGCATACACATTTATGCAAAACATTTGTTGCATGTTATCATCCTCTACTTCAGAGTAAACATGCACAGGATAGTTCCATGAGAAGATTCTGCTGACAATGGAATAGAAGTTTTGCAAGGGAAAGGTTTGTGGTAGTCTGTAAAGAGAAGATTTCAACCCAGAGAGTTTCTTTGGTTCCACTTCTGTAGTTCCAGACAAGCTGATAAATCCTTCACTGTAATTATTCTATCTTTATATCATAATTCTTTGCTGCCCCCGCTTTACCTCAGCTGCCTTTTGACATTGTGTAAACATGCCCTGACTTTAATTCCTAGAATAGAGGAGCATGTGTGCATTTCTGATTTGTATGCCATTCAGCTTTCACAATGACAAAGTTATAACTTAATATACATTAGCAGGAAGAAAATGGTACATTGTGTGTTTCTATGTGAAGGGCAACTGGGGAAGAAAATTAAGAGAAGCTTGGGCCAACTGATATTTATATACTTTGCTGAAGAAATGTTCATAAGATAAGAAAGAACTCCAAATTACTGCTTAAGCATTGACCACAGTTTTTTTTATTTTTTAGAGATTGGTTTTATGATTAAAAGAGGCTTCTCAGCAGCAATCCTAGTAGATAACAAGTTTACAATGATAAATGCTAAAGGCATTGGTGAGGTCATGTCCTGACCAGTTATATCTTGCTATCATATCAAAATGCACATTCATGACTTAAATCCCCTTGAGGTTGCATGCTTTAATAAAACCATCGCACCCTTCCATCTTCAGACTTACCCTTCTTTGAATGCAAAAAGGCAAGCCAAATTCCTTATTGCTTGGTTTACCTCAACCTAAATGGTCTCTTGCCATTTAATTAAGACTTTGGACAAATATGCCCTTACTGTCAGTGCAAGTGTTATGCAAGTTAGTGAATAATGTACAATGTGAAAGTTTTCATTCAGGGAAAAGAAGATTAACTTTGTTGCTTTCTAATGAAACAGAGTCCTGAAGTAGAATGGCATGACCCTGGACCTCTCGGGCAACTCACCATTTTTCTGTCTAACTTACCTTACCTGATGGGGGGAGGGAACCCTCTTATTTCAACTTGTGATTCTTCTTATAGGAAGGACTGGACACAAACGCACTCAAAAAACTAAATTTCATATTTGATTTATTTGCAAGATTTTCAAATGGCTTGCTATCAGAAAACATCAAAACAAAGAATAGAAAGTAGAAAATATATAACATTAAAATCAGTAGAATACTATAAAAGCAGTACAAAAAGGATATTTCTGTGTTCAAAATGCTAGCAGTGGACAAAGAAATAAATAAATAAACAGAATTAGTCTGCTACAGATTGTTACCCTGAAAATAACCGTCTTTATGCCAAATAGCTATCCTTATTTTTAAACAAACCTGTAGGGAATAAAGGTTACTATGGTGATGATAGTAAATATCACATCGCCCTTCGAATTCTGAATACCACGCAAAGTGGAAAAAGACTATAAAATGGCCTCTCTTTACGTTCAGTCAAAGAATCGTGGACCCATAGGTTTGTAAGAAATGAAAAGACCAATGGCTCCAGCCCCTTCTTCTCCTACTTCATCAGGGCAGGTCTGTCCCAATAAGAACTCCCCAAAGACCAGCCTATGCAATCCAGATCAGTGTACCCCAAGGAGGGAGCAAGAGCACAGAGAGACAGGGTCACCATCAAATGTAAGCATCCTTGGGCAAGTGCTGAGGCCCACAGCCCAATAGAGGACCCCCTGCCAATCTCTGGATCCTAGGGCCCTGCTGCCTCTGCCTTTTCATCTGAACTCTTTGAGCAAGCAAGCTGTGAGAAGAGAAGGACCAGTTCCATTTGCACACCTTGTCCTCTCTCTTGCTTTCTCTGTGACGTAAGTGTATGTGCAGTGGCAATAGTGGCAAGGAAAAGCTGGATGGCCTTCAGGTCCTACCCTTTTCCTTTAGTTGTAATTTGATTTAAATTGTTTTTAATGTTGAGTTTTAAATTGCTGTAACCCCTTCTCCCCAGCACCTCACAGTAAAGGGTAGGAAAGAAATCAAATGACTAATAACCCAAAAATATAATGAATCAACTGAGGGGACGACCCACGCATATCTTGGCCAAGGGGCTCCCGCACCTAGAACTGCCATTGAAGGCCCCACAGGAAAGAGAAAGAAAAACAGAAACTTCAAATAATGGGACAAAGACATGTATTATAGAGAAAAGAAAAGACGGCTGTTAGGATATCTTATCAGACAATTGAGACAGAAAATCTTTCTGACTCTGCTCAAATACCAGCAAAATCTAAAGGCGGCAGTTCCTGTTGTCTTAAGTGCCAACCCTTTCAGTGGGAAATGCATGAGGTAATCTGAATTTATTTATGTCAGTTTGTTCTGCTGATCAATGAGTGTGTGGGGTTTTTTATTATTATTATTGGTTATCGATGCAAACCTCCCTACAACAAGGTAACTTTTACATGCTCACCCTTGTTGACGAATGAAAACTTACCACTACGAGACCACAATGATTTGAAACGGATAAGGTCACATACAAAGTACGGGAACATCTAACACACCTTTAAAGGGGTTCATCATAAGGCTATTCCCCTGAAAAGAAGAAAAAGTCCATCAGAAAATTTAGCTGCCATTCATATATATTATTGATTGGAGAAAAAACATGGAGATCATATTTCAGTTTGATTGGTGCATTGTTTGACTGCCTGTTTGTGCTATACTATTTGCATATTTCAAGTGTGCTGTACATGGTGAAGTTGCTTGTTATTATCTAACATTCTTGACATGATATGTTTTCTTTCTAATTGTTCACATAGTACTGTATACTAACTGGTTCCTGTGACTTTCTTGTTTTCTTACTCTTCATTTACAAGACATAGATCAAACACGTTTTTAAAAACAATCTGTATTGGGGCAAACAATCCATTTTAGCACTCATTCCTTTACCGACCACCAGATCAGTGATCACTGAACCACAGAACTTCTGTCAACAACCCAGTCACCACCTTCATAAGAATTTGCCAAATGTTGAGCCAAGTGGAGCACTAGTATAGTGGTGCCTTGGGTTACACACGCTTCAGGTTACATACGCTTCAGGTTACAGACTCTGCTAACCCAGAAATATTACCTCGGGTTAAGAATTTTGCTTCAGGATGAGAACAGAAATCGTGCTCTGGCAGCGCAGCGGCATCAGGAGGCCCCATTAGCTAAAGTGTTCAGAACAGGTTCAGAACAGTTTCAGGTTAAGAACAGACCTCTGGAACAAATTAAGTACTTAACCCGAGGTACCACTGTATTGTCTATGGACTTCTGGTCAAAATGGCAATTTGAAAGGTTGTTTCTTGACTGAGTTCCCCAATCTGTTTTTAATTGGGGTTTGTTTGTTTGTTTGTTTGTTTTATTTTTTACTTGATTAGTGCTTAGCCCTCTGGTTTTAATGCTATTGCTGGCTCAGCAGTTATCTATTTTATTGGGGGTAAGGACCATTTCAGTGCTGTTTTATTCTCTGTGGAGTCAAAAGTCATTAATCGGTTTTTAAAGGGCACACAATGAAATAACTGACTGCTTGCCTCAGAGCTGAGCCAAAATGACTGTCTCACCTCCCCCCGCCCCCCACACACTGTATTAGCTTTGAGGATCAGCTAATACTGGAGAATTAATGATAAAAAGCACCACAGAAGTGAAGATCATGAGGGAAGGTCTGTGTTTTTCTTCCTCCTTTTCTTCCTCACATTTTTACTTTGAGGCAAGCACGAGCCAGATGAAAGGGATTCCTGGAGAGGGGAGTCTTGGTGTGAGTTTTTTTTTTCTTTTCATGAACCAAGGGTTTAAACCAGGTATGGCCAAACTCGGCCCTCCAGGTGTTTGGGGACTACAATTCCCATCATCCCTGACCACTGGTCCTGTTAGCAAGGGATGATGGGAGTTGTTGTCCCAAAACATCTGGAGGGCCGAGTTTGGCCATGCCTTACAAGCCCAGGACCAAAAAGCTAATCTACATTAAAACTTGAAAGAGATTCCTTTGGTTCCAACATGGTCACCTCAGACACAAAGTGCCCCACCCAAAGCTCTCAAAACTCCACTACTTAAGTTAATTCAGAACTCTTTGTTGAAATATTGTAACTGGAGAAGGGGAACCTGTGGTATCTACACAGAAGCAGGGACAATAAAAGTCATGGATCTTCATACAGAGTGCATGCAACAAATGAGGCATGACATATTCCATTACAAGGAAGAGGTCCTGCTATATATTATTTAAATGAAAGCCTTGAAAACTGGTCAATTGATCCAGCTATGTTAGGTATGGATAGAACTGCATTCATGCAAACTCAATTTGCACCATACAAAGAAACATCTGAAACAGAGGCAGAAATCCCTTCATTGTGACCAGTGCTTTTAAGTGACCAGTGTTTTTGGTCTAAACAAACTGCAGAGAGAACCTTCCGTAAAATGATGTGAATATGTTGCAAAAGGAGGTGTTTGGCCTGAAAGCCATGATTGGAACATTGGTGGGGTTAGTGGAGTTGGGGATTCTGATAGCAGTGCCACAGACAAGTTCCCCTAGCAAAGAAAATAAATAAAATGATGGTTTGGTGGAGCTCCAAGGCTGGGAATACACAGAGCTTGATGACCCCTCCAGATGATTTAACAACCCAACAGCTAAATGATATTTTTCAAGATTGGAATATGAACTCAGAAACACATTTTCATGCTTGAAAAAGAGCTGAGTTTGAATGATGCATTTTCCATTTTATACCTTACCCACTCTGAGCCAAGGATTTTGATTATAGATGAGTGCTCCATCTCTTACACTCAAAGGAATGATTATGGTTCCCTGCTAAAATTAATACTAACAACTTCCAGTATGGAGTCTACTGATGAAACACTTGATGCCACCCAGCAATTCAGTCTGGAGGAAAAGAAGAGGCCTTCTGTGGTAATAAAAGTGGTCATACATAACTGGCCAGCAAGGAATTTTAGTGAAAGAACGAGAATAGACTCAGAACTCCTAGCAGGAATGGTTCCCATTTGTAAAAACAGCATGTCAGAGCATGTCTGCTGCATTAAGAAAACCTTTCATGGAGCTCTGGTTCCAAGTGATGCCCACAGCAGTTATGAGTGGCTGGTACAATATGGTTCCATATGATGACAGACTCTGCATATGTGGCCAACTTCAGATGGAAGTTGCGTGTTGAGTTCCACAGTGCCACCCCCCAAATAATTACACACTTCACACATCAATTTTGTTTAAGGTTTTTGGCATAATTTTGGCCACAACTTTATTCAAATACAAAAAATGTGAGTGGTTGCTTAGGCATTGGTGACTATCTGTCCTTGCCCCCACAGGACAGAGCTGGCACTTCCGGACTCCACCGGAAGCCAGCGTGGGAAACAAGTATTGGGTGAGAAATGAGGCTGGGAATCAATCCAACACTTCTCACCCTCATGTTCCGGTGGGGCTTGCACGGCCCAAGCCCGGCTCCACGGACAGGACGAAAGAATGGCAAGCCCCTGGATTCCTTTAACGGAATTCCCTTTCCGCATCATTTGGAGGGGTAGGCACTTACCCCTCCAAGCACCAATTAACCAATGCCTAACCGCCATGGAGCCTCCAGCTCACCGCCAAACCACTCACAGCCCCAACCAAGACCTCAGCTTGGCAGCCACCGCACCTAACCAAGCCTCATTCCCTGAAGCAGAAAGGTGCACGCCATCATCTCGGAAAAAGGATGGCACCTTAAAAAGAATCGCAGGGTGAGAAATCACATCTCCACCCAGCTCAGCAATCCGGTGTGCCACAGCAGAATTGATGCGCTTTCTGGCCCTTTCTGTGGCGACTGGGCAATGACTGCCCCTCCAGACGCATCGTTGCAAAAGCTGAGACCAAAATATCATTGCTGTAGGCACCATTGCCCGCAATGTCCCCAAGTCCATCCAAATTGCAGCACGCAGTGAAGAACGGCCCATAGCCACCAGGTCGTTCTCTCCCAGCTGTATTAAACCAAGACCTCAGCTTGGCCACCACCGCACCAATCCAAGCCTCATTCCCTGAAGCAGAAAGGTGCACGCCATCAGCTCGGAAAAAGGATGGCCTCTCAAAAAGAATCTCGGGGTGGGAAATCACATCTCCACCCAGCTCAAAAATCTTTTTTGAAACAGCAGAATTGATGAGTTTTCTGGCCCTTTCAGTGGCAGCTGGGCAACGACTGCCCCTCCAAATGCGTCGTTGCAAAAGCTTTGACCAGAAATTTTTTTGCTGTTGGCACCATTGCCCGCAGCGTCTCCAGGTCACCCAAAATCGCAGCACGTAGCGAAAAACAGTCCATGGCCACACAGGTCATTCTCACCCAGCTGCACCCCAACAGCAGTGGGCGGCCCTTCCAGCAGCACCTGCCTCCGAATCAGCGGCAGGAATTCTGGCCGGCGCATTCCCCGTCTAGACAGCCAAGGCAACTGCACATGGAGGAAGGCCGAGACCCGGTCCCAATCCGGACTGCCGTGCACTGATGCCAGCCCAATGCATGATGCTGTGCCCCACCATCCAGATGCGGACAGCTGCTAAACCTAAGATAAAACAAGCAAAAATTGTAAGACACCAATAATGTTAACGAACATAACCTTTGAATGCATTCGATTTCCAACGACCTGTATTTTATTTCCATCGCCTTATTAACATGCTTTCCGGCCTTCTTGGTGGTAGTTTGTCTAGGCATTGGTTCCCGACTAGCTGCACCTGACCTCAGCAGGGCAGCACTGACGACTGGGCCCCACCATATCGTCAGTACCAGCAAACATTGTGGGGGAGCAATGAATCCCAAGGCAATCGCATCCCGCCAGGTGTCGTTCCCCATAGGGGACAGATGCACCCCATCTGCCCTAAAGAGGGCAACAGCCTTGAAGAAAATTAGGAGGGTGCAATATTACAGAACCACCTAAAGCAAGGACCTATTTTATTTTATTTGTTATTTTATTAACTTTATTTATTTTCTTTATTTTATTCTATTATCCACCGCCTTATTAACATGCTTTCTGGCCTGCTCGGTGGTAGTTTGTCTAGGCATTGGGTCCCAACTAACTGCACCTGACCTCAGCAGGGCAGCACTGACGACTGGGCCCCACCATATCGTCAGTTCCAGTAAACAGCATGGGGGAGCAATGAACCAGGATCAGACTCAAGCTCACCCCAAATGCTCCCAGGGACTCTTGCATGGCCCTACCCCTCAAAAGGGGTCGACAAAAGCATGGCGAATCCTTGGATTCCCTTAATGGAACATCTTTGCGCATTGGAGGGGACAGGTGCTCCAACCCCCCCTCCAGACCACCTTGAACCAATGCCTTAAATTATTTTGAGTCCAGGGAGAGCTGCCATCAACTCAATCCAAGCCCTCTTGCATGCAGGAATGCAAACTTATGCTGGAGGAAGATCGCAAACATTCTCGCCCAGCTGTACCACCAGCACTGCGGGAGGACCTGCACAGGTCACACTCGACCGCACCAAAGGAAGGATCTCCTCCCAAAGCATTCCCCATCTGGACATCCAGTATATGTTCACATGGGCAGGAAGACTGAGATGGCGCCCCAGTCCAAACTCGTCAACATGCTTGCCAGCCTAGTGTACAATGCTGTGGCCCAAATGTGCACAGCTGCTCCTATGAAAAAAGGAAATAACAGACAAGCATCAGCACAGACATCATTGTGACACTTCCTGATATAACCCTTGTCAGCGTCAGACTTCCAATGACCCGTATTCACAATCCTGTCTACTGGCAGGCCCCCAGTGTGCAGCCTTTGGAGCAGCACCTAATCGTAAGGAATGAGGAGTGTTCAGCGGTAAGCAAGCCGCAGGCTGTAATAACTGGTGCACGACGTAAGCACATTGGTGCCTGGCTAACGGGAACCCATTTTCATGCACTAGGAGCGGGCAAGCCCCCAGGGAATAAAAAGCCAAATATTCTGTTATCCGAGCAAGGGCCCTCCTCACCTGTGGCGGGAAGCCTGATTGTGGCACTCCTGTCCACTAAGTCTGTTTTAGAGTTACCAACTCTAATGACAAGCTCCAAAGGATAAGGAAAAGTCCAGAAGCAATAAGCCTCCAGACTCTCAGCCCTGTGCTGGCTCCAACAACCATTTTCCCAGCCCTCAGTGCGAAAATGCAATGGACTGCTGAAAGGAGTCTCACCTTGATCTTTAACCCGCAGACAAGTTTTAACTTGTTGCAGATACTGCATAGGTAAAAATTGACCGACTTCCCGCCCACTGTCCTATGAGGTTGGAGGTTCCAACCTTCCAAGGCCCTGCGCACTGCAAACTTTATACAAGGGTCTCTGAAAAATAAAGCTTCAATGTAACAGACATTGCAGCGGACTGAATTCGGATAGTTATAACCGCATGCCCAATCTGCAGCAGGTGGACCAAACACTGCAGGATCTGCTCAGAGGATGGGGGCCAATTCTTCTGAATGGCCGAGAACTGCCAGCTTAAGGCTAAGAAATCCATCCAGGCCTTCCCATAAGAGGTAAAAGCAAAAGGGGAAATGGAACTGCCGCTCTCTGTAATTACTAATTGTTGTCAAAATGCCACAGGTGGTCTGGAAAAGTCTGGCAATAGCTGAGTCTGGAGCCCAGGATCTGAAGCGCTTCATCTGAAAATCGGATAGTGTTTCAGTGTAATTTGGAGCATAGAAAGCACAATATTAAACCTTAAGTGGCGCAGCTTGAAAGCATGAGCGGAGGGGCGGAGACTGTGCTAGAGTGTGAGGACTGTTTAGCCAAGACCTCACCACTACCTGGTTATCAGACCAAAAGCAGATCCGATGGTCACTGAACTCCTCGGGCCACATGTTAACTGCTACTACAATGGGGAAAACTCAAGAAAAGTTATGTCACGTGATTGCCTCACCACACCAGGCTTGAGGCCATAGCTTTGCACACCAGCAGCCCTTGAAATAAAAACCAAAGGGCAAAGATCCAGCAGCACCAGCATGAACCTGAAAATCCCTGTGCGGGTTCAAGGTATCCTGCCATGGCGAACTACTATTGCATACATTCAGGAATTGCCACCATCGCCTGATATCTGCCTTCACCACGCTTGGTAGGCATACACAAAGGTAAGGGGACTTCTGTCAGCATCGCCCTTGAGCCAGTGCCACCAACTGGACTCATCCACTTCAGCCCCAACTGGGCTAGGCGAGCTGGGTGGGTAGCACTTCCAGAGACCACCTTCTGCACAGGAACAGGTCAAAGTGCTGTGGACTCACAGCTTAGAGTTGTGAGCACCGGATTCACTCCCACAAGAAGACAGTCGTCGCACAGCAGAGTATAGCAGAGTCTAGCAGAGTATATAAACAACTCGGAGAGCAGCTCTGTAGAATATCTTCTTTATTCTATCTACAACTATACAAACTATATACAGAGCTTAATAGGTCTAAGCATAAATAAATGCTGCACTGCACTGAGTGTCTGCAGCTGCCCTTAGCAGCAACCTTATCTCTACACATGATCTCTAACACTCAGTCTCTCTCTCTCTCTCTGACACTGACTGACTGACTGATTTTGGTGCTGGAGCAGAATAAGTAGAGACCAGAACACGCCTCCTCCTCTCTGGAGAATCAGCAGACTCCTCAGGAGATTCTTGGATATGGGAGGGGTGAAATCTAGGCAGCCTGGCCTAGTG
The DNA here is from genome assembly GCF_965113315.1 of Podarcis vaucheri. Lineage (NCBI taxonomy): Eukaryota > Metazoa > Chordata > Lepidosauria > Squamata > Lacertidae > Podarcis > Podarcis vaucheri. The sequence goes on from NC_138749.1 coordinate 40,059,613, forward strand.
GGAAGATTAGTTAAGTGACCCAGCAAGATCGGATCTGGTGAAGCATCACTTGCTACAGAGGAAGTATTACAAAATAACTTCCTTCAAGGCAGACAGCTTCTCCATAGGCAAGTGGTATGTTTTAGCAACGATATCCAACTGGATCCCTAAATAAAATGGGAATATGGGCAAAAGGTATTGAGCTATTGCTTGCCAGCTTCCAGCCCCCGCTTGGGCAGGGGGCATCTTGTGCTGCCATCATGATATGTAAATTTACAGGGCCGATGCTGGCCTGAACCCCTAAAGAAGTCCCAACCAAGCTGCCGCCAAGCCAGCTTCCTTTTCAGACACACACTCTGTGCAATGCAAAAAGCACACTCCGTGCAGTGCACACACTCTCCATGCAATGCAACTACACACTCCGTGCAATGCAAAAAACACGCTCTGTGCAGTGCAACTACACACTCCGTGCAATGCACACACAAACCCTCCGTGCAATGCAACTACACACTCCGTTCAATCATGCAATGCAACTACACTCCATGCAATGTAACTACACACTCCGTGCACTGCACACACCCTCCGTTCAATGCAACTACATACTCCGTGCAATGCAACAACACACTCCATGCAATGCAACTACACACTCCGTGCAATGCACACACACCCTCCATGCAATGCACACGCTCGGTGCAATGCAACTGCAAATCTCCTAGCAATGCAATGCAATTGCAGCCTGTGCTCTGCAACGCAAACTGCAATGCGGGCACGCAAGGTGCTTTCTCCCAGTTGCATATTGCAAACGTGGCGCCCGTTACATCCCTTGTAGTGAGGTAACCACCAAAAGGACCTAAGTGTCCAGGTAGAGCAATGGGGGAGCATGCAGCTGTCCCATACAGGGACCAATCCTGCAACCTAGGCATTACCGGCACTATCCGCTGACCCAGTGAAACCAATGCTTCATGGACCACATGGGGACACTATTCAGGCCGGAAACACTTCCAGGCCATCGAATTCTAGGGCAAAGCCCTAGGGTCACCTGCTAGGCCAGGCATAAATGTTTCCAGTGAAATAGCAGAGTTGAGGTAGCCCCCAGCTTGTCCAGGTACCCCTGCTTGCCCTTTTAGAGGGAAGCACCCCTTCAAGAAACCCAAAGTTCTTTTATCACAAATGGGCCGCTTAAGGAAAATAAACTTGTTCAGAAACAGCATAGTTCAAGAGCATATACAGAGTGCGCATAGTCCTTGGAGGCACAGAGAGCCATAAAGCCAACCTTCGGGGATACTATAAACGAAAGTGATACCAGCTAAGCTGGGAACAGCCCTGACTAGCCCCACAATTTCAACAAGAGAAATGGGGGAAACCTTTTTGCGAAAGAAAGCCCCTAACGGGGGGCTCTCTCCCTATTGGGAAAGGCAAGCCACAGATACAGGGAGAGTCTTCCCACAGGGCAGGGTAAGGGGTGGGGTGGGAAATCGAACAGGAAAAGGGGGGAATTAAATTATTTAAGGGACTAGAGAGGATTAAAAAGAAAGGGGGAAATAAAGGGGGGAATTAAATTATTTAAGGGACTAGAGAAGATTAAAAGAAAGGGGAAATAAAAAATAAAGAAATGTAACCAGACAATGAGAAGATTGTCCAAGTGCTCCATGTGATCCGATGCAAAACGGCCAAGAGGACGTCCCTACGTCTGGCCCTTCTATTTATAACTTCTGACTCCTCCTCCAAATTGGTAACAATCATATTTCCCCAGCAACCCGATTAACCCTAAAGGCCAGGGTTGCAGATTAATTTGCCTAGTCATGGCTGGGCGGCCTGTTCCCCAACCGCAACACGTGCTCTCTGTTAGGGAGAACACGCTATATCACACCTTACTTGTTGATCTGTCCTTTATACAAACATCCAAGACACCTATTCCTGAAACCTTTGCTAATTCTGGAAAGCAGACTTACTGTGGCTGAAAAGGCTCATTTTTTTTGTGTGCGACACTAACAGATTTGTGATACCTAGAGTGGCTCTTTATGCTCTGGCTGCAAGAAAGATTAGAAAGAGAGAGCTAGACAGTATTACAATAAATTGCACAGGATATTTGGAGATCTAACGGAAGTTAAGCTAGGTATGAGCTAGCAGATGATATTTATGAATTCCAACTCCCTTTCTTCAACTCATCGATACTTTGTTTGATGTAATTGCTGTATGCTGTATGTTATGATTTGCAGTGTTGCAAATTGAAATGGTAGAAATTGTTATGGCCTTTGACTAATACAATAAACTTTGTATTGATTGATTGATTGATTGATTGAGCCAAGTGAAGCCTGATTCCAATACGGAGTGATCAGGAGGGTACATATTGCAGTCACATTTTCCGTGTTTGTCTACTTCTGTTTAACTAAACATTTGCTGCATTCCACTATCATTGGCAGCAGCTGACAGCCCTGACAGTAATAGGTCATGGCTGCAAAAAGAGGAAGATCAGCGGAGATTCTAAGCATTCTCTCCAGTGAGTGCATAGTGACCCCATCAGCTTGAAACCGTGACCTACTATTTAGGAATCTACTATTTAGGTACCATCCATTTTAGCTACTTGGCCGCACTGCATATTGAGACTCGCCTGTTTGCTTTGGTCTCATTCTCATCTCTTCAAGAGAGAGGGTCAAAAGCAGCTTTTGCTAATGCTGTTTTGTATGGGTGTGCACATACACAGAAAGGGAGTCAAGAGCAGGGGAGGATTACTTCATTTCTAGCTCTACCAGTCTTAAGCATTTCCTCCTTCTTTAAATAAGCTCTTGTTGGATTTTCTACTTACCCCTAATGGTTTTGAAAAAAGGAATCTGATTTATGCTGTGGATTTACTGCTGTGTTATTTGGAGGAGGGTTTGTGGCTGCAGCTCAATAATTCTGCCTTAACAAACCTTGCAGAACCTTTTGTGTTGGAGAAGCAGCAGTGGGAAATATCAAGCAGAAGGACTTAAATCACTTTCCCCTCTCTAATACATTTTTTCTTCTGTCTCTCTCCTGAGTTCTCAGAAAGCACAATGCAGAACCCATTAAACACCACCCATAAACATCTGTTTTCCAAATGCTATCAAATGAATGGCAGATATTTACAAATTGTTTTTAAATGGATGAGCCTTTTTATACTGTCCCCTTGCAGTTGGTATGGAATTTGTGGCCTGCAATGTTAATGGGGTTTGTAGTTAGAACAGTGCAAGACTTGTGCATCTATCAAGATTAAAAGTGCTCAAGTGCTTCCTTGCCTAATGATTTATTGCTTTCTCAAAATGTCTCTGACAGCCATATGGCGTTTCTTTTAAGAAACTATTACAAGATTTAATGTGCACACATAAAGCTAATATGATCATGTGGCTTACAACAATATTCAGGTTCTTATTTTTCTTTACAATATTTCATTTAAATAACAGCTATCATTTTGGGATCATAAATCATGTAGCCAAACATTCAGAGATGAAATGACTACTCTTAGCATTCAAGAAAATGGAGAACATAAGATACAAGGAGGAAAGATAAGTCAAACAGCCTTATTCTGACAGGTATCATAAGTGAACCTGAGCACGTAGAATGCTTGATGTTTTTATTAAGTTTCTAGATATGCTGTAAGCTGCCCAGAGTGGCTGGGAAAACCCAGCCAGATGGATGGGTTATTATTATTATTAGTAGTAGTAGTAGTAGTAGTAGTAGTAGTAGTAGTAGTAGTCATCCACTGAAATGAATAAGAATGCTGCAAAATTGTGGCTGTTCTCCTGGGCAGCTTTTGGTCATTTTCAATGGGACATGCACAAGAGAGTTCTTCCCTGAGTCTCAAACCTTGAGCAATCAGTTGCCCATGTTTCTGTCCTACAAAAGCAATGGGTGCCAGGGCATCTAGGCAGATCATATCACTGAAATCTAGAGGTGTGCAATGGCTCTGTATGCAGCTTGAAATATGAATAGGGGTGATTTGGGTTAGGTTTCTATATGCTCAAGTCAGATCATGCCATTAACAAGGTGTCTGAGTTGAATCAGGCACTCCCTAATAGTGTCAAGTTACTCTGCGGCCTTGGGTGCCCCCCAAATATTGCATTTTGCCATTTAAAATAAGATGACAGCTGCCTTTTTTAAAAAAGCAAGGCCAAACTGACTAGAGAAACACACTGAGTTCACGTGGCAAGCGGATTGAGAAGATAGGGGTGGAGTGAAGAGATAGCTAGATCTTTCATTTTGATAGACATCTAGGTTTTAATCACAGTAGATTATGGTCTCCGGACTGTCCAGACACAGTGATATGGAGTTGGGATGCTTGCTAACTTTTCTGATAAATTAAAATAGGGTTCTTCCTCTTGGCCATGAAAAGACTGTAGGGCTTTGTGTGATTTATTTCTTCCTTTAATTTTAATTCTTGTCTGTTTTCCAAGCAACACCTACTTCAATTATTTGCTGTTCCCTTCCATTCATTTTCTCCTATTTTCCCTTAGGTTTTTGCAGATTTCTCTTAGAAGCTCTATCCCCACCACTCCCAGCATATACATATGTGTATTTGTTACTTTTTATTCATTTCCAATCATTTTTTCTCTCCTGGTTTTAGTTTGCTTGTTCAGGACTTTACCCTTCTCTCTTTGGTTTTAGAATACCAGTTGAATTATTGCTTTCTCATATTATTTATATTTTTATTAAGGTTTTCTCACCTTCCCTCCCTATGACTGATACTCCCCCCACACACACTTAGCTGAACCTTCTTGTCCCTGAAGTCAGCTTCCAGTTGTGTTGTTGATTTCCAACCCATTTATTTCCACTTACCTAAGGAAAGCTCCTTTGTGTCACCAGCTTTCAGACTGATTACTCACAAAGCATTGGGGGGTGAAGTTAATTGATTTCTGTTTTACCCACCTCAAAACTCAAAAAAGTTTGACTTTGCAAGAAAATCACTTTACCTATTATTCTGAAAGTTGTCAGGCTTCATCTCAGAAAGGACAGCCACTCTTGCAAATTGCACCCAATTTTGGCAGAAAATGAAAAAGTCATTTTTCTTTTATTTATTTTTAAAAAAACACCTTTAAAAAGTTTCCTGCAACAATAACAGCAATAACCTTACAGGTATCTGACAGGCTTAATCCATTATGGAGGGACATGTTTCCCTGCAAATTTCATCCACTTCTGCAAAATGGAAAAAAGAAAGAGGGTATGACCGTTTTTAGATTTTGCATTATCGTCCATAGGGGAAACAGAGATTTGGATTTAACAGATGAGTAGAACACTGTTCTGATTTGATCAATTTGGTAAGGTCTTGCATGCATCCAGATATCATATATCAATGTGGTATTTTGTCCTCACTTTGTAAAACACATCTCTCTTGCTCTCTTGCTCTTCTCAGATTCTTCTCAGAATTAGGTAACAACTTCATCAAATGGCCAAGTGAAGGAACAGTAGATCTGTTAGTCTTTAAGGAGCAACACAACTCGTTTTGCTGTTTTGTTGTAATTCTTTACACCGCACAGGAACTTGGCAATGGCTGATGCTGCTCTTAGAACAAAAAAGATAAATGAAACATTTTAAAAGTTAATTTCATATGCAGATACTTTTTTATATATAAAGTTCCCTGCTGCAATATGACCTTTTTTCAACTGCAACTTATGCAATCACAGAAATAAATGTAAAAAATGCTGAAGTTAATAACAGGAAAGAAAAGGTGAAAGTGAAATCATTACATTTCACTTTAAAATAATGGCTAGTACACTGGGCAGCATACCCTATAATTAAGGTGATATTGAACATTCGTTCCACCTTCAATTTTAAATTACTGTCACATGCTGATTTGAAAAGGAGGTTCAGGAATGGGAGGTAAGAAGGTAATCAAATAAGTGCACCTTCTATATTTTTCATTCTTAAATGTGCTTCTTGAATTTAGGACATAGGTGCTGAGAAACCAGCTGAAGTTAGTAGCTATGATATATGCTTTTGAGATGAAACCAGTAACCACAACCAGTAAGCATGCAGCAGACTGTAAATTCTTGGAACATTTGATCCCATGCCAGTGACCCTGGCCCCGCCCTGCACATCTCTTAAACACGTGAAGGTTTTAATATTTTTTGAGAGTCTATCCATAAAAAATTAATAAATAATAATCATAATAATGTTGTTGTTGTTTTGCTGGCCAATCACAGGGGAGCAAATTAATAGTCATGCCTTCATCTTTGGCAATGCAGTTCACCTGTGTAGAGAAACAGAAGGTATCAAATCCAACAAAGGAACCTACCTTATGCTTAATCAGGACATTGGTCGCTCTGGCTCAGTATTGTGTACACTCACTGACCGTGACTCTCCAGGATTTCAGACATGGGATATTCCTAGCCTTCTGGGAACTGAACCTGAAAGCTTCTGCATGCAACACAGATGCTCTACCACTGACCTATGGTTCTCGGGTTGGAATCATTTATCCCCTCTTAAACAGATGATCAGGACTGTCAAATGGAGAAACATTGGCCATCTGATTAGAGGACCAGCACACACAACTCTTTGCTTTCCATGTGTTTCTGGATCCAGGCTTCATGAGTACTTCCTTGGGAAGAGGGATTGACTGTTAAGCCATGTTGAGAATTGCAGCTATGTTCTGGGGAATGAGGATCTTCTAGCAACACTCAGCACTCTTAACAAACTACAATTGCAGCATTTTTGGGAAGAGCCCATGACTATTGGGCAGTTTGAATGAGTGCAGATCTTTTGTCCTGTAACCATAGATAACAATTTCCTCCACTGTTTAATATGGTTCTGTCCAAGTATTTTGTGCCTTGATTTGGCACTGTAAATTAAGCAACTTGCTTCAGTGCAATTTTCTTTTTTCACTATGAGACAAAACCAACAATAAATGTAATCATCCTCCCTTTAAGTACCCAGTACGTCTCCAACACCCACATGTAGTAAAGCAGAGGGAGACAAAATTATATTTCCCTTCCTCATTAAGTGTTTAACAGTTCCAGGCTAGAGCATCTTCCAAGTGTACTATGAAACAGAAAGCAACAGATGTTGCTGCCATTATTGCTAAGAATGAGAAGGATCTCTGGTAATGCCACCACTTGAAAGAAAACAAAACCATGCATTTTACTTGACTTTAATTTGCCAGCTTGACCCTGCAAAACACTGACATTTGGGGAATGTGTGGCTAAAAGACAATTCTGTGTATCTCTAACTATTCAAAGATGCCATTGGGGTAAAGGCAGAAGGGTTTGAATAAAGATGCTTGGTGTTTTTAAGGACATTACTAACTCTCTTTATGTCAATAAAGCTTGCAGAGTGGTGCCATGAAGGCAGTTGGTGAGAGAGGGTGGTATAAAATTGCCTGAAATTGGTTTTGATAAGTGTATCTTGAGGACAAGATATAATGCAATATAAACAGAGAAGTGACTCAGATCAGTCTACCAAAGAAAATTACATTCTGCCCGCTTGAAGCTAAGCAATCAATATGGGAATCTGTTTCATAAAGTCATGGTGCTTCCAGCATAAAAAAGCTAAAGGTCATCTAGTCCAACAAATAGCAGTAAGTCAGGTTCCACAAGTTATATATTCGTAACTTTGAAATGTTTAGGTCTGGAGGTCCCTGACTTCTATATCAAATATAGAAAGTTAACAGCCTGTTATCAAGAGTGTCAGATGCAAGAATCAATAGGGACCAATATGTAGAATAATGGAGGTCTTTTGACCCCCAAAACGTTTGCACTGTGTTCTGACGAAGCGGCAACTGAAACCGTATACAACATGATATAATATCAATAAAATGAAATGGTAAAGCTATTAAAAAACAAATTAAAACACTGCTATAAAAAACATCCCCAGCAAAAGAAACCAACTCCTTTGGCCAGCACAAAACACCTATCTGAACTGCTAACATTAAACAGTTACTGAAATGCTAAGAGAGAGGTTGCTGAATACACCTCTGATGGCAGAATATTCTCGCATTGGCTCCATGGCACAGAACACACTGTGCCTTTACACTCCATTTCACAGAACACATAGAACACCTCCTCTGCAGATCAGACCAAATACAGAGGAATATTTAGATGGTGGGTCTCTAAGAACTGTGGGCTTTAGGAAGGGGTTTAGAGAAAAATAACCACACTTTGAATTGGACCAAGTTGCTTATATACAATTGGAGTGATACGCTCCCCCAGACCTTTTCCTGATCAGAAGTAAACAGCAGTACCCTGTACTGAGTAACCATGGCTAATTGAAAGTAAAGTGAAAGTTTTCAATATTGTCTCCATAGCAGCAGCAGAGAATGAGAGGAGAGTTTATGGTTTATCATTATGCGCAACCAGACCTCTAGCTTGAGCATTACAGTATGATTGCTGCTGGGAAAAGGAGGTGGTTGGGGGAAAATATCAGGACTTTGCTAGAGGCCTGCTTTCAGGAGTGAGCCAGCAGTAAATCACACTGTGCAAGTTGGAGTTAACTCTTTATTAGCAAAAACATGATCTGCACAGATTTGGTGGAGTGTGAGGCCTAATGAGTGCAGCAGCTCATCTCTAGTAGGTCTTGCCAAATGGATCAGTTGCTGAGACTGAAAGTCCCAGCTTCCCCACAGCCATCTAAGTCCTCTCCTGTCTAGGGTTGTTCCCAAGCAATCAGAGACTGTGCCTGCATGAAGCCAACCTCTTTGCTGCCCTTTTCATGCCTCTTCTGGTTCTGGGAGACCAGAGGGGTGGGGGGACTTGTCACAGCAGGAGGGAGGGATACCTGTGACTCTTCACCACCCTCACTCATCTCTGCCTGGACTTCTTTCTGCCACAGTCTCTCCCAGCTCACTAAGCCTTGATGATACCTCTTCAGCTTCCAACGCCTTCTCTTTCCAGTCTTCTCCCTCTTCTCCTTCTGACCACTCATTGTTGTCTAACCACCACTCCTTGGGCTCTGAGCCTCCTTTCTTTGGTGGTTCCCCAGTTGGTTCATGACATCTGCTAGCTAACAATACATTGTGGAGCTTTCTAGAACCAAGACAAGACCCAAAGCTGATTATTGTTTCTCTTTTTTTCTAGGTCCATAGCTCAAAAATCCCAGAATACAGTTCAGCCGCAATTCTTTTAAATTTAATTAGGTTAGGATTGTTAAAAGCTAGTAATAGCAGACTCATTAAAAGCTGCCTTTATCTCATCCCAAGCAGTTGAAGGATAGCCATGCTTCTGCGCAACAATAGATTTGAAATTTTAATATTGCTGAAGGTAGAATCGCTTTCCCTCCACATTTTGTACAGAGATTTATTCTTTGTATCCCAATAAGGACTTTAATATAAAAATGGCAAAGGACAAACACTTAAAAGTAAAGTTCAAAACCTTTCTGTCAGGTCCACAGAGAAAAATAACTAAATGCCACTTTTTAAGTGTGCTTCTTCCTTGATATTGGCTGAAATATCAGTCAGGCAGCTACTGTGCAAACATTTAGTGAATTTGTCCTTTGTGCTTTAAGGATTATGCCCATTTTATATATTTGCAGGCAGTCCAATGACGTACGGAGGGTTGAAATTCTGAAAGAATATTAAACCATGCATACTAATAAAAATGGGGTACAAAGTGCTTCTGTCAGTGACTTAACACCAAATACAAGCAGATTGGACACTGAAGGAAGTCAGCTGAAAAGTGACTCCCCCCAAAAAAATAATAATACAAGAAGGGTAGATGTGCTGCAACAATTAACAAAAGCTAGCCAATATGTCTTGAGACTTATTAAAGACTAAGCTTTGGTAGAAAAACTAAAATAAAATGAGTATTTAATTATAACAGCATAAAGGCTTTCTCCTTTAGGTATTTCTTTTTTTTAATTGATTCTTTGTGTCTGGTTTATTTACTACAAATTATTATCTCTTTAGTTGACCTATGTTGGGTTAACTCCTTCATTCTTGTCTCAGCAGAAGATACACTTGCGTATCTTCCTCATCCCAGCTCAGCCAGGACCCAGTTGGCTGAGCTGAGCTTGGCGGGTCTTAAGCATAACTTACACCGGCTTTACATCAGCTTCTTGTGTATGGGATTGCTCCTTAAGACTGCAATCGTAATCACACTCACCTGGGAGTGAGTCTGATTGAATTCAATATGACTTATTTCTGAGAACTAAGGTCTGAGAACCGTAATACAACCCTAATGAAACTGCAGAATAACCTGAATGCATACAGAAAAGGGAAATCGTCAGCATCAGAACTCAAATTGCTGATAGGCACTAGATACAAATTCTGTCTGGACTGACATGTAGCTTAAGACCAAATCCCTACAGCAAGCTGTAACTCACTTTACTATTTTTCAGGAAGAGTAAGTGAGCGAGGTAACTGACCTGTAAATGAATAGCATTATGGAAGTTACTGACCATATAATTGCCACTTTGATGATGAAATGTGATGCTGAGTAAATAGTCAAAGCAGCAAAATTTCAGAAGATTAATGTATTGGACCAGCTTACAATCATCACCATGTCTATTAGACGTCCTATTAAATTCAATTGTGCTTACTTTGAAGTAAGTGAGGTGAGGGTTGTAGCCTCAATATCTGTAGCTCCTCTCTAATATGAATCACTTCAGCGGGACAAATATTGCATTTGAGATCAATGCTATAAAAGTTGACTAGTGAAAAAGAGGAAGAAACCAAATGTTGGTCAGAACTTACAGAACATAGCAGGATGGTAGCTAAACCCACCTATTCTCAGTTATGTAGTGTCTTTCTATTCCGCACAAAGCCCAAGAGAATGTACCCCCACAAAAATCCATAAATTAAAGAATACAATAAAATCCATAAATATAAAATACCTGCTGTCAGCTATTATACCTGCTGCATCAATTGTTATTCCACTCCAAAACTTGTTAAAAATTGGGGAAGGTCTCCTTAAACAGATGGGTGACCTAGAAACAGATCTTCCTTGGCATTAGAGTGGGGGTCCCATGACAGAAAAGTTTAGTTGGATGCAAGATGGAACTTGTAACAGAGACTTCTTATCCTAGAACCTTAGAGTTGGAAGGGACCCCAAGGGTCATCTAGTCCAACCCCTTGCAATACAGGAATCTCAGCTAAAACATCCATGACAGATGGCCCTCCAACCTCTGCTTAAAAACCTCCAAGAAAGGAAAGTCTACAACCTCCCGAAGGAGACCATTCCACTGTCAAACAGCTCTTACTGTCAGAAAGTTTTTCCATACGTTTAGTTGGAATCTCCTGCAACCTGCACCCCTATCGTCCAGCCCAGACACTGAGATCCAGCACCGAGGGCCTTCTGGCGGTTCCCTCATTGCGAGGTTACAGGGAACCAGACAGAAGGTCTTCTCGGTAGTGGCGCCCACCCTGTGGAACACCCTCCCTTCAGATGTGAAGGAAATAAGCAGCTATCCTATCTTTAAAAGACATCTGAAGGCATCCCTGTTTAGGAAAGTTTTTAATATTAAATCTGTATTGTTTTTAACACTCGATTGGGAGTCGCGCAGAGTGGCTGGGGAAACTCAGCCAGATAGGCGGGGTATAAATAATAAATTATTATTATTATTATTATTATTATTATTATTATTATTATTATTCTATAACTTGAAGCCATTGGTTCAAGTCCTACCTTCCAGAGCAGGAGAAAACAAGCTTGCTCCATCCTCCACGTGACAGCCCTTGAGAGGCAACCAGAAGAAATCAGTTCTTAGGCAACCAGAAGAAATATATTGTGGAAAATAGCACCCTCAGACACACAGGGCCTGAACTGTTGAGAGACTAGAAATTCTGGATCATCACATTTCATACAACTTGGAAACATACAAGCAGTCATTAGAATAACTGTATGTGCTTTTTATGCCTTGTCACCACCAGGAGATAAACTGCATATTTTGGTATGACCAGCATACCCAAATATGCTGAACCATTTTCAGTGGTAACTCTAGCTCTCTCAATGTGTCTCTCACATGTAGAGGGCCAGTATAGGGGAAGCAGGCCTTGCTGTGTGTTTTGTCTCACCCCCACCATCAGTGTGCTGAGCATAACTTCTGCAGGAGGGTAAAGAAAACTTCTCTTTGCATGATTTAGCACTTGGGTCTGTCAAGGATCTTCTATCAGGGCACAGAAAGAGTATATGCAAATAAAAGTTATGCTTTCTCTTCAGCTGAAAAGTTGTGCTTAGCACAAAAAAGAGTCAGGGTGCCTGAGTGCCCATTAAAGTCCAGGGGAAGACATCATTAGTGTAGGTTTCATGAAGTAACTCTTCCCAAGGGAGTTCAGAAAGTGTGGACAGCCACAGAGGCTGGAGAGCACTGGATAAATGTTTACTGGTGAAATGGAAATTAAGCCAACACAGAACAGATACAAGTCCCTTGGCACCTCACAACAATAAGGCAAAACCTCACACTTGCTGAAATTATAGAGTGCCTTCAGAATGAGGCAGAGGAGGGAAACATTTGATGGAACTGGAGGAGAGACCAGCACATCACATAGAACCATTCTTTTATGAGACAAGAGGCTAACTTTTCACAGAAATATTTTGCTTGGTGATGTAATATATGTAGGCACTATTGCAAAATGCATTAGCAAGAGTAGTCAAGAAAACCCATGGGGTGGATCCCAAGGTGGCCCCATCAGTTCATGGAAAGCTTCTTGTGGAAGGGAGGAGGTAATTTTCCCACAGGTCTCACAGTATTTTGGACAGTTCCCCAACTTCCGGGAGCACATCTGCATGAGGAGAATCAGAAAGAGAGAGAGAAGGAAGTATCACCCTACAAAAGCCATTCCAAGAGTGGAATTCTGCTCACCAGGGCCAGTCCACCCATGAGGCAAGGTGAGGTGACCACCTCAGGTGGCAGGATCCACAGGGGTATCAAATCGCCATGTAGATCTTCATTCCCCCTTTGTTCCTGATGTAGATCCTCACTCGCCCCTTCCTCTTTGGCAAGAGGGAGACACCTCTTTGTGGTTCACCTCAGGTGCCAAAATATCTTGGGCCAGCCCTGCTGCTCACATAACTCAAGAGCCAACCCCAAATTAAACTGTACTCCAGTTTATTAATTAAACTATATTCCAGCCATTTTCCTTCTATTTTGTTATGATTTAGCAGTCCCAAATAGCTCAATGGACCAAGGAGCTGAGGGTTTTTATAATACCAAATTAGAATTTGAAACAATAAACCCCTTACTTAGCAGATTGGTGTTCTGGCTTTACTGCTATACCACTGACCCAAAGGCTTCCAAGCCATGATTAATTGCAACCCACATTCCATAACTAATGTAAAAGTCACAGTAGTTTTATGGTTTCAGTCATCAATCTTCAAAGTGATGTCACTTTCTGAGTTTTTCCCATCCCTGTGGCAAAGACGAATCGAGTTAATTTTATTACTCATTACTTTGAACCCTACAGGAGACTATTGTTTAATTTGTACTTTTGTTTATTTCATCAAATCAGTCCTAGAAAATACAGCCACAGACAATTGTACCATGAAATACACATGTGGGTGTTAGATAGAAAATTATATTTATATATATATAATTTTCTATCTCTGGATCCATGCATCTGGGAAAAACTAAATCTCTATTATTATATAAATAGCAGCCCAAATATGTTTGGATTAGCAATACTGTCAGTTTAATTCAATGGCTATATTGGTACATTTTCATCTGCCGTTGACATTTAGTTGTTGCCCAAAAGTCAAAATGCTATGAATTTTTGTTTTAAAGAAAAAGTAATGCATGCATGATTTGCTAGCTAATGAAGTTGGAAGTTAGTTCAATTAAGAGATTTGAGGAATTAATGAAAAAAAATATAATGAGCTGAGTATAATTTTGCAGCTCCCAAGGCAGTTTACAAATTCAGGCAAGTTCTTGAAGTAACTTCATCAGCTTGGAGAGTAAATTGGACTAAACAGGCCTACAAATTTTAGTGCTGGGATTTTATATATACCCACCTAGTATAAATAAAGTTAGGCCAATTCATATGTCAACAGATCCCACACAATCACCTTTTTGAAGGTGTGAAGAGGGCACTAGTTCCTCAGGAAAAGTACATTGTTTCACTAGAATCTTGAAGGAAAATACCATTTCAATGTGGAGTGAGCGTGTGGCTCTCTAGATGTTGTTGGACTACAGCTCTCATGATCCTTCATCACTGGCCATGTTGGCTAGTGCTGATAGGAGCCCAACATCTGGGTGGGTTCCTCACTCTGACATACACTAACAGAATAAATGTAATTTTTATACCAACTTTTACTAACCTTCATTTCAGCAAATAGCAGATCTCCCATTGCCACTTAGCATTATACAGTGCATTGACAATTAATTGCCTGCCCTCCAGTTTTCAGAAGTCCTTCTCCTCTAGACTTCAGCTTCTACACAGCAAGAATGTCTGTCTGCTCATGGTCCACTTATACCCTTTTTCAAGAGAACAGAAAATATATTACTCATGTTCATTTATAAGGCTACTTCATTTTGAAAACCTGGAAGACAGACAGGTTTCTAATGCACACAGTATGATAAATTTGCTTGTCTGCTTGCTTTATTATTAATAATCTTAGCAGTGCAGGTTTTTCTATTTCTTTTAATGCTCATTTCATTTTCATGGCCATTAATTTGTGAATTCAAATGTAGAGATCCTCATGAAAAGGACTCTGTTTAACATTTTATGTTGTGTACTGATTTGATTTATGAGACTGTGCAGCATGAATATCGTTCTCTAACCTTTACTTCTGTTGAAAGCAGTTTGAATTTCATTTTCTTTGTGCAATTTAAGCATAGCTGTATAGGATGGTCTCCGTACATCTTTGTAATTATTCCAGAGTAGGACAGGTTGAGAAAAGTGAAAGAGCATCTTGATGGGTTCAATTAGACTAAATAATAGTTTTCTTTCTTTTAGAGTTGAGAGAAATACAACAAATACTTGTCTTCCATGTATGACAGGACAGGTCAAGGAGGAAGGACATGGACATGTCCCTAATATCCCAGCAGTGGAGTTTCTGCCACTTTCCAGGAGGGGAAGTGGGGAGGGCAAGGTGGCAGGCAGGTCAGCACTGTGCAGACACATCAGTGGGAACCCCAGTTTGGCTCTGCCACCATGCCTACACAGCACCAACCTCCCTTCCACCTTTTCCATCCCAGTAGGATGGAACTCCGCTGCTGGGAAGCCAGGTACCTGCTACTGCCCTTCTTCCTCAACCTCTCCTGCTCTATGTTATTGCCTGTTGTAGGTTATTGCCAAGACAATGCCTTTATTGAGCCAAACAAAATGTCACATAATAGCATGTAAGTTTTTGAGTTCTCTGAAACTCTTCATCTGGCTAGATGACAAAGCAAAGATGGAGGAGAGGAGTAGGTGGCTGATGATTCTATATCAATAATGTTCTTTGTAGGCTTCAGGTTGAATATAGGGATGCTAGGAAGGAGATACATACAATGGTTGATCCCCCATTATTGAAAATATAAGGTCCACCTGTTACCAAGGTCCATCCTTAGTTACACAAGACACACAGATTCATTGGTAGGTGGAAAACAAGAATAGACAGTTGTTAGCAAACCTAGAACATAATTTTAGATGATGTGTTAGGTACTTAAAAAAACTAATATGGTTTTGGGAGTCCCCTCCCCCCCATGTGCCAACATGGTTTCCTTTACTTTGTATGTCACATGTTATTCCATGGCATAACAATGCTTTATATTCTCTGTGTATAAATTATATTACAGTGGTACCTCGGTTTTCAAGCGTCTCGAAAGCCGAACGTTTCGATTTTCGGACACCAAAAACCCGGAAGTAAATGCTTCCGTTTCGAATGTGCCTCGGAAGTCAAATGGTTTCCACTGCATTTTTTTCAATTTTCTCAATTGAAACTGAAGACTGCCCTCTGTGCCTCAGTTTTCGAACGTTTTGGAAGCCAAATGGTCTTCCGGAATGGATTACGTTCGAAAACCGAAGTACTACTGTATCTAAAACTGTATCTAAAACTAAACTGTATCTAAAACTTAGCAACTTGTTTCATCCAAAATTCATTAAGAGTTCAATTCAGTGCATGACCCTGAAAAATAATCAAAAAATGTTAGAGCTTCAGGTGTTTTCTTGTTCACCTGGACATCCAACATCAATGAAAGCAGCAATACTCAGTAAAAGAGGCTAGACTTCTTCCCCTCACCTTTCACAACACTTTAGATTTGCTGTCGAGGGAGTGAAGCCACGCTGGCAATGGTAGTTTAGCTGTGGAAATGGTTCATGTGAATGCTCTTTCACACCGCAGATAGTAGGTTTCCAGCTTACCACTTTCTTTGAATTTCTTTCATATGTAGAGATGGGGAATTTGTAGTTCTCCAGATGTTATTGGACTACAGCTCCCTTCTTTCTTGACCATCAGCCATATTGACCGAGGCTGATGGGAACAGAAATCCAACATCTGGAAGATTTCTCCCAATCCCTGATCTAGGAGATTATGAAGAGCAATCTTTCCACATAGCACTGATACCTCATCAAATTCACACAGACACCCCATGATGGTCTATGTAGCTTTTTTATTTAATACAGTGGTATCTCGGGTTAAGTACTTAATTCGTTCCGGAGGTCTGTACTTAACCTGAAACTGTTGTTAACCTGAAGCACCACTTTAGCTAATGGGGCCTCCTGCTGCTGCCATGCCACCGGAGCACAATTTCTGTTCTCATCCTGAAGCAAAGTTCTTAACCTGAAGCAATATTTCTGGGTTAACGGAGTCTGTAACCTGAAGCGTATGTAACTCAAGGTACCAATGTACAGTGATACCTTTGTTTACGACCATAATCCGGTCCGGTTGTAAACCAAAACAGGTTGTAACCCAAGGCGCGCTTTTGCCAATGGGTCTCCAAAAAAAATAAATGGTTGTGATCCAAAAAAATGGGTTGTAACGTGGTTGTAATCCAAAATGGTTGTAATCCAAAACGGTTGCAAACCAAGCTACCACTGTATAGCATACCATGGCAATACATAGGATTCCCAAAGTGTGGCCTCCAGTCCTATTATCACTTCTCCCAAACATACCTGTTTGTTCAGATCCTAAATTCCTGATTATCAGAATTTATCACAGCCACACTAGAAAAGACATTTTCTTGTTGGAGTATAGGTGCCTTATTTAGGATTCATGGAAACTTCAGCCAGTGTTCACAACTAAGCAGAATTCATTATGCATACACATAAACAAATCCCAAGTGAATTCATTTGATATAAAATGTTCTTTCACTTTATTCCTTGTAGAGGGATGGATAACAGATAAAACACCAATCAGAGGCACCAGAATCTTGACAGTTCTCTTCTGAAAGGAAGAACTCCACTCTCTTAGTTGCAATCCCCACTAGTGCTGCGTTCTTTGGAAATGACAGGCTATTGCTGCCACATTCTAATTTATCCAGCTATGATTATAGCAAATGCTGCAAAATGGGTACCAAAGATTTTTGTTTTATTATGTGTAAATATGACTTTCTACTTTTGAGCGTAATTTTTAAACACGGGAATTTGGGGGTCCATTTGGAACTCTAAAAGGTACAATGGCAGGCTGTCACACCCACCCCTTCAAATAACACGAGTTGAATGTTCAAGCTTGTGAAGATATGCATTTCAGAATTGCTGCTGACAGGTTTTCATTGGCTGGTATTCTGTGATAGGAACGTGACATGCCAAATAGAAAGATGTATGATTTTGAAACATATAATAAATGAATCTTCATTCCTTTCATCAGATCAGGTCAGCAGTGGATGGCATGGATTAAATACAATATTACAGGAGACAGTTCATTTTACAAGTTTTGTCAGATTTAAGTCAGTAGAGAAATGCCATCTGCAGTACCGTATATATAATCCCCTACAACAGGGGTCAGCAACCTTTTTCAGCTGTGAGCTGGTCCACCATCCCTCAGACCATGTGGTGGGTCAGACTATATACATAACCCAGAGATGCATTTTAAACAAAAGCACACATTCTACTCATATAAAAACACCAGGCAGGCCCCACAAATAACCCAGAGATGCATTTTAAATAAAAGGACACATTCTACTCATGTAAAAACACGCTGATTCCCGGACTGTCCACGGGCCAGATTGAGAAGGCGCTTGGGCCACATCCGGCCCACGGGCCTTAGGTTGCCTAACCCTGCCCTACAAACACATATTCTTTCCTGAAACAGAGATTTCCTTAGAGCAGAAAATGTTACAATGACCTCTCTAAATTGCATCTTCTGTTGCTACTTGCTACTTTTTTAAGGAGAGGGACTTTCCCATGAAAATGTTGTTTTTTCAGTTACTGCACCACTTTCCTTTTGCAAACCTCCGTTTTGTTCTCACCCTATGCTCAAAACATATATGCACATCTTCCTATGGGATGAAAAAAGGGTAACCAGAGGTTAATGCTTAATTCTGGCAGCAGCTTTTGGGGGAATAATAATAATTGAAAAGTAAGGAGAACAGGGAGCTCATAGAAAATGTTTGGAGGCACCGTTTCAAACAAAGAGTTGCAACTACCCAATTTCCATTTTTAAAGGTGTTTTCATTGACAAGAATTAAATGAGAGGGAAGCAGGAGAGCGACGTCAGAGATGAGCTGTTCTTGCATCCAGGCAAAATATGTAGATGAAAATATTTAATGTCTCAATAGGGTACTTCAAGATATGGCGCTTTCAAAATTCCTGAAATGAAGCAGGAGCCCAAAGTGCATGCAAAGAAAAACATCTGCCGATGTATATGCAATGAGTGTGTTGCATATTTTTAGTACTTCAGTGAATGAGCATCATGTTGGTTATTGGCTTAAGTTAATTTAACTTTTTTTTCCTCCAAAAAAAAGGAGTGCCCTTTGGTACCTACTCTTTCTCCAGCCACAATTGCCACAAAAGCTTAAGAGTCCTGTCTCAAAACGTTTTACAAAAAACTAATGGCTAACACTAAAAACAAGTGGGATTTGTAACAAAAGGCCAGTGTTGAGTAGTGGTAAAGGATTGGACCTTAGAGGTCAAGGTTCAAATCCCCCCCTTTCAAATTTACTAGGTGACTTTGGGTCACTTCGTTTGTCTCGGTCCATTCTACCTCACAGGGTAGAGGTTAGGATAAAATGGGAAAGAACCATGGGTGTAAGTCCTATTCAGAGTATACCCATTGTAATAAATGGACATAATCGATTTTAGGACCACACAATTAAATGGGTCTCCTCTGAGTAAAACATCACTGAATATAGTCCTGTGTGTCCAACCTTTAGCTCCTTGGCAGAAAGTTGGGATGCTAATATAACTGTTGCAGTGTGGAGAGACGTTGTTTAGGATTGCACCCAAACTCCCTCTGCCATTTTCTATCCTTTATCTAACAGTCAGCCAGCATCCCATCAACACTGGGTATGCTCGGTACTCATTTGGGTATTTGGTGGAGGGATTCTTCCACCCATTCCATCAGATCAGTGCAATGCAAAAGCAACATTAGAAAATGGCACTGAAGTGCTAGCATTATAATTAGGAAAATTAATGCAGCACACCACATGCCTTAAAGTACCTACAGTCCAGGACCAGTTTTATTTGTGATAAGCAGTGTTATGAGGGAGGTTCTTATGGAGTAAGTCAGGCACAGGCAAACTCTGGCCCTCCAGATGTTTGGGACTACAATACTCATCATCCCTAGCTAACAGGACCAGTGGTCAGGGATGATGGGAATTGTACTCCCAAACATCTGCAGGGCCGGAGTTTGCCTATGCCTGGAGTGAGTGATAAGGAATGGCTATCCTCACATGATCCCAACCACATGGTCCCGATTGTGTGAGGGAGGAAAGCCAGACTTCGCTCACTTGCCCCATCCCTTTTGTAGTCAGGTATGTGTGACTCAGCTCTGATAAGCACATTCTCGGATCAGACCATAGATAGTATTTTCCACTTGTGAAAGTTGCTGCTCTTCCTTTATTGTTGGGCCTTTAAAAAAGAAAAGGAATATTATTCCTGTGGTACCACCCATTTTGGCTTAAGCAGTGTTTCCTTGAAAGGGCCAAGGTCTGAGGAGAGGATAACAGCAGCTTGCACTGACACCTATGACAGGAGATTTTATTCAGACCTGCAAAATAAAATCTGTTATTTCCAGAGACAAAGGAGAGGCAGTCTGTAGGATGAAGGCCAGTGCAGTTTCAATACCATCTGCCTCTCTCTAATTGTATACCTGAGAATAATTCTTCAGAGAACAGAAAACACCCACCCACCCCATTGTGTCTGCAACAGAAAGGAACAACACCACCGCCAAAATATCTAATGGTACAGAGAAGACACGTTGGAATATGGTTTATGGACTTGGGAACTCCTCCTGACCTCTGGAGCAAGACATTTCATTATAACATTCAGATAACATTTAATTATAAAATGTTTAGTGCCACAGCACTGCAAAGGAAATGACACCAGTTCTCAGTAAGATACAACTAGGGGACAATTGCACAGGCACCAGGATCTTGATGACAACCCTTAAAAAATAATAATCAAAGAAATTATGGTTCTGGGAATGAGGCTCACATTGTGAACATCAGATCTGACAAAAGGATGTGACGGTGACTAGTCATGAATTTTGAGGAATACATGTACCATGATAACGTGGCTGGCCTTGGGTACTACGCACCTTGACTGGGGTACACCACACCCTTTGCTTCAGGTGGCAAAATCCCTTGGGTAGAACCTGCTTCTCCTAGCTGTAAAACATGCTTCAATGTGCAGGGTAAATATTTTAAGCACCTAGGAAAGCAACAACATAAATAACTGTGCATTCACTGTTACTATTATTATTCCACAGTTGTTTTCACTGTGGTGAAAGTGGATAGAGAGATCTATCTCTCCATCTCTCGCAACCCTAGAACTCAGAGGCCTACAAGGAAGCGGAATGTTAGAAGATTTAGGGTAAATGGAAGAAAGTACTTTGAACTGATAGTAGTAGATCTTATGAAAGATTAAATGTAAAGGGACCATTAGGTCCAGTCACGGACAACTCTGGGGTTGCGGTGCTCATCTCGCTTTACTGGCCGGGGGAGCTGGCCATTCGTCCGCAGACAGCTTCCAGGTCATGTGGCCAGTATGACTAAGCTGCTTCTGGCAAACCAGAGCAGCACACGGAAACACCGTTTACCTTCCCGCCGGAGCAGTACCTATTTATCTACTTGCACTTTGACGTGCTTTCGAACTGCTAGGTTGGCAGGAGCAGGGACCGAGCAATGGGAGTTCACCCCGTCGAGGGGATTCGAACCACCAACCTTCTGATCGGCAAGCCCTAGGCTCTGTGGTTTAGACCCCAGCGCCACCCACTATGGAAGAATAGTAATAATCTTTTAGTCCAATTTGTGGTCAATTGGCTCCTCGTCCATGATCTGCTGGGCACACCACTGCCAGTCACATTAAACATGAGCATTGGTGAGTTAATTACCTCCCAGACAAGGAGCCAATGTACTAGGGAATTTGAAGTGGATTTTCAATGGGCATCTCACAGCTGAGGTTACAAGAATTGCTAGTCATTTAAAATAAAGCCAAAGAGTGTTTGCAGACTTCCTTTCGTTATCTCTCTCTTTGATTTAAGGTCTAAGAGCAAAGGATTCTGTTAGCTTTTGCTGAGCTGTTAATACATCTGGATGAGGTATAAAATAAATGCTGCTGAAGGCAATTGATGGCTTCTGCACAGACAAATGAAGTACCGAAGATAAACAAAAAGAGCCAAAATAAGATTATTTTAAAACAGAACTAATATTCCCCTATGCCGAGCTGTTTCAGTGAAATAGAACAGAAGTAATCCTTCCATTATTTGATTTCCCACTTCCCTATATACTTTTATAGCCCTCAAAGGCATCCACAAATTCTACTGTATACTAAAGTAGGTTTCTTGTATTCATAAAATTGAAATGCTGGCATTTTTGATATGGCATGAAAGATGCAAAGACAAAAACATACAAAAAATAGGCTGGGTATTATAGCATGAGATCAACTTGAAGACCCAGTTCCAAGACAGAGATTGCCAACTGAGGTTGCTGACTGTCTTCCAACCCATCTGGCTGGGCTTCCCAAGCGACTCTGGGCAGCTCCCAACAGAACACTAAAAACAGAATAAAACTTCAAACATTAAGAACTTCCCTAAACAGGGCTGCCTTCAGATGTCTTGTAAAAGTCAAGTGCAGTGGTACCTCAGTTTAAGAACAGTCCGGTTTAAGATCGATTTGGTTTACAAATTCCGCAAAACTAGAAAGTGTCTTGGTTTGAGAACTTTACCTCAGTCTAAAACCAGAATCCGAACAGTGGAAGGGCACCAGCAGCTGGAGGCCTCATTAGGGAAAGCGTGCCTCGGTTTAAGAACGGTTTTGGTTTAAGAACGGACTTCTGGGACAAGTTAAGTTCGTAAACTGAGGTACCATTGTAGTTGTTTATTTCCTTGACATCTGATGGGAGGGCATTCCACAGGGCAGGTGCCACTACCGAGGAAGGCCCTCTGCCTGGTTCCCTGTAACCTCACTTCTCACAGTGAGGGAACTGCCAGAAGGCCCTCAGAGCTGGACCTCAGTGTCTAGGCTGAACAATGGGGGTGGAGACGCTCCTTCAGATATACTGGGCCGAGGCCATTTAGAGCTTTAAAGGTCAGCGCCAACACTTTGAATTGTGCTCGGAAACATACATAGTGCCTATTTTTTATATTTTATTTCTCTTCCCCACATATTATTTTATGTAACATCTTGCCTGGCCAAGAGTTCTGAAAAACCCAAAACCTTTCCACAATTTTCCGTCATTTTGGTTGATCCTAATAAAGGTGCTTCCTGACTGCGAATTTCAGATTTTCTTTCTTTTCAGTGAGGTCAAAGCTATTATTTACTGTATGCGTCTGGTATATGTGATACAGCCATATTTTGTGCGGTTCTTCTGCCCTCTTCTAGCTTCCAGACATGAAAACCATATTAATTAATAATGTTCAGAAAGATTTTTTCCCCTCCTGTGCTAACTCTAGCCAACATTTAGATACAGCTGCAAATGCATCAGTGTTTAGGCCTCCTTGGGTTTCATTTTTATCAGTGCCGATTTCATCCATGTGATGTGCAGAAATCTGTGGCACAACGAGGCGAGATAAGGGATGGCTTTTCAAAGCAAAATATAAAGAATTGCATATGCCTTTTATAATGTTAATGTGATATGTGCATAAGATTCCCAGAGCTCTGCTACAGTGCTTCTCTCTGTCTGGAATGGTGAATTCCACAGAAGAGCTCCCAAACACATTTTCTTTGTAATGTAGATAAGGAAGACAATGGGGCAGGGACTGCCTGTTGGATGTAGCACAAACAAGCATGAGATGAAAACACCAGAGCACATTTCTCTTTGCACATCAGATAAGATGGCTGTAAGAAGAGCCAAATGCCTTAAAAACCTATATTAGGTGTATCAAACCATTGCTGCCTTGACACCAACAGCAGGCCCTTGTCCCATCAAGAAGAACTCAGCCCATCAGAGGCTCAAAACATCTGTTGTCTGCAAATAATAAAAAAGAGGAGGTTGCCAAGTACTTGGCAGGCCACAATACATGCCTTGTAGGTGCCATTTGGCTCATGAGTCACTAGTTGTGCAGGCCTGATATGCAAATATTATAATCTATAGTCAAGATGATGCAACACTGTTTTGATGTTGTCAGAATCCGTTCTCTTTTATGATGAGGCAGGCCAAAGGGTGCTGTAGATGCATGGCTATGGACGCCACGTTTCCTGTGTGGTTTTGAAGCAGACATGGGAACAAAACACCCACATAAGAGATTGTTGCAATTATCAGTTTGGGCAATGCTGTAATCATACCAGCCTCCAGGGGGATCTTTCCTAGTCTCTCTCTTGAAACATATGATCAGCACTTACAACAGTTGGTGCTGTGGGTCAGGTTCTGCTGTATGCCGAGCTCTTCAACTCAGGACCAAGTTCATACCCTCCAACATTCCTCGGATGAAAATTGGGACAATTCTCACTCCTCCCACAACTGACCCTCCTCAACCCCCTCCACTTTTTTGTCATATAAAGACTCCTTGCACTCTGCTGTGCTCCACTCCCATTTTGTTCCTGCTCAGGGTGGCCCTGCCCACTACCTGCCCCTCAGAGCCAACTCATCACACAGAACTGGCCTCTGTGAACACAATCTCTCCTCCTCACCCTCCTCTTCACCTGTTGTCCAGCAGCTGCTAGGAGCTGCCCAAGGGAGGATGCCAGCAGCAGCAGCCGCCATGAAGAGGCTATGGAGAAGCAACAGGATGCTTCCTCACAGCCAACACCACCATCACTGCCATTGCTCGGGATAAATGCCAGCCCATTCTCCTCCCTGAGCTCAGTGGAGGTGGCACAGGCAGGTGAAATAGTGACATTTTGGGATCAAATGTAAGCATGGACCAATGGTACCAAATAGTATGGGAAACAGCCTTATTAGAAAAACTAACCAATAAACTGAAACTGACACAGGGACAAATGGAAGAAGACGCCTTCACCCCGGTATGGCTCACCTTTATCACATACACAGCCCAACAAGATAACGACAAGACTCCACCGAATCAATATGGCTAACCTGATTCACATGAAAAGTTCACCACAGCCAATCACAAACAAACAACTACACCTTAGGTCAACCCCAACCTCTCTCACCACCAAAGGAACACAAGTGAATAGTAAAGAGAAACCGCACAAGCAACGCAGACACAAAACCCCACACGTAAAGTAAAATAGAAACATCGCCACCCAGCTCCACCCCCACACAACATGGCCCCCTCCACCTCTTCCCCCCTTTTCTTCCTAATGTAACACTAAGGTCTCAACAAATGAAACTGGTCTGTAGAAAATGTAACTTGAAAAAAGAGACATTGCACATACTTTGGTAAACCAAGAAATCTTTAATAAAAAATACGTTTTAAAAAAATACAGTAGTATCTCCGGTTACGAACGGGATCCGTTCCAGAGGCCCTGCCGTAGCCTGAAAACTTCGTAACCAGAGGTGCCCTTCTGCACATGCACACAGCGCGATTGAGCACTTCTGCGCATGCACGCACGGCGAAACCTGGAAGCATCCACTACTGGGTTTGCCGCGGCTGTAACCCGAAGATTCTGTAACCTGGAGGTTACGCAGCACTAGATACCTCTGTAAATCAGAAGCCAGGGTGGCTTTCATAATGACCACTCCCCGCTTAAAATGGGGGGCGCCCTTTGCGTGGACGCGCGCAGCCCCTAGATCTGGAGCGGCTCCAACAGCATAGGCTTGGCTTTGCCTTCCCTCAGGTGGGATACCTGGAGGTCTCCGCCTACCTCAGTCAGTTGTCCAATCCCACCTGGGGGAAGCGTTGCCAAGGAGACCAGGCCAGGTAGGGGAGGGATTACCTGCCCACACAATAGAGGGAGGATCTTACCTGGGAATCCTCACTTGGCTCCAGAGCTTCTTCGGGAAGGACGTCGCTGGACTTCCTCGCTCCAAAAGGTAAGCCTGGGGCCTTTGGCCTCTCCCCCCCCCCAGCGACAGGGTTCCCAAAGGATAGCGGAGGGGGTAATGGATTTCAGGATACCCCTTTTAAAAGGGGATCCTTTTCCCTAGATGGGCCCAGCTGCCCCGGGGTGTTGGCATGGGGGCTCCCTCCCTGCCCCCCTGTGCCTGCGGGGGCGTGTGAGCCACGGGGGGAAGCGACGTTAAACGCGGCCTTACCCTTCCCCCGCCAGGCCTGGCAACCCCAGGGTGCAGCGGGTGGTGGCAGGAGAACATCTGGGTCTGCAGCCAAAGATCTCCATTTCTTGGTTCAGACAACATGGAATGCGATGGGATGCCCTGCTCCCTCGGTTGCGTCACGAGCTTGCGTTCCGCCACCCGCCAAATGCGGTTGCCCTGCTTCCTCGGTTGCGTCACGAGCTTGTGTTCTGCCACCCGCCAAACGCGGTTGTGCTCCACCTCAGCAAAAATGATTTGGTCATTCGTAAAAGCATAATTCTGACCAAAACAGCGATCGCAGACCTGGAAAGCGTACATGCCACTCACCCAATATCACGATTTTCTGGTCAGAACTTCTGCCACGCTTGCATTGGCGGGCAACATCAAACCCACTAGACTTAATTACACTGTTGAAAAAATCAATAGGGCAGTGCGCCCTGCAACCACTCACATGGGAGGTCGGGTCGTGAAACACCCCAACATTAAAGTTTACATGAAGGAGCTATTACGGCCCGATGGCGTGCACCTATCGGACCTTGGTAATGAGCGTTGGCTGAGCGACACCAGGCATGGCCTGATTGACTGGTTGGAGGATGGCAAAGGGGCTTTTCAGATGTAGGTAGTATTGGCAGCGAGACCACAATCTTTGCGGTCTCGGGTGGCGGTATCAGGCCTTGGGCGGAATCCTTTAGTCCATCTTCCTCTTTGCGGCGGCGATACCAGGGTTCCCCGTTAAAGGGGTTTCTGAAGGGAGGCTTTGACCGTATGCTAAAAGGTCGTCATTGCTCTCCCCTGCGGCGGCGGCGTAACGGGGGCGGCTATCTCTGCTTGAACATATGTTCTCCAGAGCCAGCCCATCCCCCCACACACACACACACTGGATAACCCTGATGCTCCCTAGGTCCCCGGCTGGGGACTGGGGAGGGAGAATGCCCAATGCTTGAGCCAAGGTCTACCCACATTTGAAATTTAATAAAGTTGTGGCCAATTTAATCCCATAGCACATTGTCTTGAGTCGTTATTCCACATGACAGGGGGACCGTGCGGGATCTGGGGACTCCGCCTGTCCATGCAATTCTGGGACTGTCCCTAGAAAATCGGATTGCTTGGAGGGTATGCAGCCGGTATTGATTTTGACAATATTCATGGCATCAAAAAGTAATCTTGGAATGATGCACAGAGAAGGCATTATGAACTCCTTGCATAAAACTCCACTTCTAAAAGAAAGATTCCACATGTGAAGGTGTTTGAAGAGAGTTATCTTTTCTTTCTATGCAACATTTGTCCATTCCAAGACCTGCAGCCTCTTGAAAACAATAAAGTAAACTGTACAGCAAGGTTGTGCAGAAAGGATTTTATTTTTCCAGTCCTCAATTTCTAAAGGTAGGAATGGCAGAACATCAGAATGAAGTGAACTAAAGTGGGGAATATTCTAATTTAATGAGATTGTAAACATCAGTCTGCACAGAATTTATTTCAAACAGAAAGAGCTGAGAGAAACTATCTATCAAAGGGGGGAAATATGCAGGGCTTCAATGAATAAATGGGAAAATGAGAAACATCTACTCCTATTGGAACAGATGGTGTTTGTATATGTTATCATATCTCATCCTTCAGCGGAAGGAAAGTACATGGAAGAACTGATTAGGTATTGAAACTGCTGGGGTTATAATGCACATACTTAGGTTTTCTGTGCCAAAGCTTCCCCCTAACAATTTAGAAGATCAATAAAAGCATAGAAACTCCATGCCTCTGAAGTCATTACCACATGGCCACAGATCTTCATCAGGCCCTTACAACACTCTGAAGCATTTACCTTCTTTGTTTCACTTTTTTATCCAAAAGTAAACTTCTGGTCTCAGACAATGAACAACTTTGAAAGGTGTGCTTGGGACTTGTGGTTGTGAGTGGTATGGAAGTAGTTGTGATTTTGCAAGTTGCCGTGGGACTTTTCTGTGGGAAAGACATATAAAAGCATTTTAAATGTATGGTATGGATATGACCAAAGAATGAAAAACATGTTCAGACTGCAGAAGACAGCTAAATCAAGGGAGCACTGTGAGAGAGGTATAGAGTGTCTAAAGTAATGAGATTTTCATTTCCAAGAATCGCAAGTGTCATTTATTGAAATAGAAAAGAACAATTTGCTGTGGACATGTAGCCTGTTCACATCAGTGACTCTACACAAAGAAACTAGCTGTTAGCACTGAGAAGTTATAAGATTTGAAACTGGGGTCCACATGGGAACACTCTTTGCCACATTGACTGCATTATAAGTGAGAATGCTAAAAACATAAGTACACTTCAGAGAAACATGGGAAGTCATGTTATATTGAGTTAGACCATTGGTTCATCAAATTCAAGTATTGTCCACACTGATGGGCAGCTGCCCTCATGCATTTCAGACAGGATATTCCCAGGCCAGCCTGGAGATGTATGGAGTTAAACTATAAAATGTTTAGAAGTCATCCGAAGGCAGGAAGTAAGTTTTTAATGTTTGATGTTTTATTATGTTTTTATATCTGTTGGAAGCAGCCCAGAGTAGCTGGGGCAACCCAGTCAAATGGGCAGGGTATTATTATTATTATTATTATTATTATTATTATTATTATTATTATTATTACCACTGAGCTATGGCCGTTCCCGGGGATGCGGGTGGCGCTGTGGGTTAAACCACAGAGCCTAGGACTTGCCTATCAGAAGGTTGGCGGTTCGAATCCCCGCGACGGGGTGAGTTCCCATTGTTCGGTCTCGGCTCCTGCCAACCTAGCAGTTCGAAAGCACACAGTGCAAGTAGATAAATACGTACCACTCAGGCGGGAAGGTAAACGGCGTTTCCGTGTGCTGCTCTGGTTCACCAGAAGCAGCTTAGTCATGCTGGCCACATGACCTGGAAGCTGTACGCCGGCTCCCTCGGCCAATAAAGCAAGATGAGTGCCGCAACCCCACAGTCGGTCACGACTGGACCTAATGGTCAGGGGCCCCTTTACCTTTATGGCCCTTCCCACAAATCTCTGAGCAACCATTTCCATCGAGCTTCATTCAAACCTTCCCCTGTTCTCTCATTTTCAAAGTAACATTCTGTTGTTTCATCCACTCGCCGGACAAGTGTGTGGTTACACAAACTGATAGCTGCTGGCTATCAACAACCGTCAATTATTAAGAACCTTTCTGTCTAGACTCAAGTGGGCTACTTTGCACAGTCGGCAAGAAGTGTGTATACATCTGTCTGTCACTTAACTGAAGAAAGTGATTTGGCACCTTTGACTGTGATGATTGCAAGCTATATTTCCCTTGTGTATGTAAGTAAGTTTCACAACTGGCCTGGTGTTTGCTAGCAAAATGTCAGATATAGAGATTTGCTGGTTGTTTTATCCCATATATTGTCAGTAAGTGTTGTTGTTGGTGAGAGGATCCTAAGACACATGCTTACTTTGCACCTGCCCTAAGCAAATGAGGCAAGGGATAATAGCACTTATTGACTAGCAATGGCTAAGAAATCTACTTACTTTTTAGAAATTAAAATGCAAACTCAAGCACAGAAGAAAAACAGATGTGAAACATCGAAGAAGAGACTTCGATGGGGGGACTGACTGATTACATTCCAGATTTTTGATATAATAGAAATTATAACAAGCCTATAAAAATATAAACACCATTAACACGGCTATCCCTTATTTCGAGGGAGGATGAGTTGCATTTTCAATGAACCTTAGTTTGCAAAGCTCTGCATGTATTCCTATTTTATTGTATCATCCACAGCCTTTTATAGGCTGGGGTGGGGGGAGGTCGTTTATGTTCTGCATTGTTAATAGTAATGAAATGATCCCAAACAGAAATAAATATGTCCTTACTTTATTGACCTTACAGGTTCTCAGTTTATACTGTATGTCATTTTTTCTAATAGTTCAACCCAGTGCTTTTTTTCTTTAAAAAAACAAAAAACATTTAGGCGTAGTCTCATTTTGACTCAGGAAAACCACAATTTTATAGTTCAAATTTGGAAAAATAAATACAGTAAATGGACAAAAGTACAAAGAACATGCATTACCTCACATTACACAGCTGAACTCTCACAGTAACTTATACATTGGCATGAGGATGTGTGGAGTAACATCTTCCTTCCTACTTCCAACTCCTACGTCATACATTAAATGCTCGCTCTGAGACTCAGGAATCACCGTGAAAGGAAATGAAGCCACTATCAGGGGTAGTAATGGAACTGACAATTCACCGTGCTAGAGAAGAAACTTAAAAAAATTTAAAAAATAGTTTCTTCTCCTGTTAGATTCACAAAATGTTTAGGGGTATGCATACCAGAAAAAGCACTGGTTCAACCCTGACCTTTGAATGGAAAGGTCTGAAGGAGGGTAATAAGGGCAGAGCCACAGCATACATTTAAAGCACGTTCAACCCACATTTAAAGTGGATGACTTCCCTCAAAGAATTCTGAGAACTGTAGTTTCTCCCTCACAGAGCTACAATTCGCAGCACCCTTAGGCTGTCTCCAGTTCCCAGGATTCCTTAGGAAAATGTGGCAGGGACTGTGCTTTATATCTATGCTGTGGATCTGCCCTCATAGCACATTCAGCTGAATCTGCTTAGAAGGCTCCCTGCAACTGAGAACTCTGAAAACACAAAGTTCATCCCAAAGCACTTAGAAGCCCCCTTCAGACCTTCCTACTCATCTGAAGGTTAGGCATGGAGTGAACTGGGACTCGGGATCAGGGTTGTAGTATGCAACTAGATTTCAGACTTAAACAACCAAATATGGTATAAATCTACTGTTTCAGTTAGAGATTCTTTTTTCCTTCTCAAACATAGGGTGTTTGATGGATGTAATTGTTCACAGCAGTATTTTTCAAAGCACGATTCATTCAGAAGAGTCAAGGAGCCGTCTTCTGCCACATGACTCTGCTTAAATTCATCACTCAGGTCACTCCTCTGACTCCCACTGCCTTCTGAAGTGAAGCTGTGGTGAATGGAAGAAGGTGGTGCCCTGTATTAATTTTGATGATTTATATGCCTCCTTTTGCAAAAGCCAGAGAACAGTTTACAACAAAATCAAAGAATCACAAGAAACCATGCAATGTCACTGTTGAAATGTTCATGGCTGCCCTCTTAAAAAATTATTTCAACCAATTCAATTGATTACTAAGCAGTTTTTAATGCTTGTGTTTCATTGAATTTCGTGTGTGTGTGTTAAATATCATTTGTCATTGTCTCATATGGGTTTGCTTATGCTTCCAATACTGAAAATCACTAGAAGTCTCCGAAAAGAAAACTACTGTATTCCTTTTCTTCTTCCTAGGGCAATAACACCCTCCTTTTAAAAAGCTGTGCATTGCAGATAAAGACATTGCATAATATTATTTATGTGAGGCATTGTTAATTTAATATAAACAGTTCAGGGACCTTCCTAGTTGGACTGTCAACATTGTTTTCCTCTTCTGCTTTAACCCTATTAATATCAAACAACACATTTAGCAGGCAAGCCACAAATCATCTCCTCTAAAGTATTCTCACAGATATGCTGAAGTGTAGGGAAACCAACTTGTGTTTTCAATTACACATTCTAAGTACACTCTATAAACAGCTCTGTTTTTCACAGTTGTTGTTGCCATTGCAATTTATTGGCCAACAAATGGGCCTTATTTCTCACAGGTATTGTCCCTGATGGTCAGCAATGGGAAACATCATACATGTGTGGCTCAAAATTGTACTTTCCCCCCCAAATGCAAACAGTCTATAATCCGAAGATGAGATCCTACCTCCAGAGCTGCTTCCAGAAAGTAGTTATGGGCAGCTATTGTCTGACACCATTGTCTTGTGGTGTTCCAGAGGATTCTTTCTTATCCTCCTGGCTATATAGCATCCATGTGAAGCCTCCGGGAGCTGTCAATGGAAGATTTGGAGCAAAGTGCCATCAATATGCAATGACACCCAATTCCATCTCTCTGTTCCATCTGCATCGGGAAAGATGGATGATGTGACCAGTGCTTGGAGGTAGTGATGGGATGAATGAACAAGTCCGGAGTTTGGGGGTGCTCTGAATTCAGCACTGTCACTGGAAGCTCAGGTGCAACATGCTCTTTGTGGGGCTGCCCTTGAAGACAATTTGGAAACTTCAGTTGGTCCAAAATGCAGTAGCTGGAGATAACCAGAAGTTCCTGCACGACCACGGAGAAGATCTTCAGAAGGGAGCAGTAGCTTCTTGGCCACCGGCACCGCCTGGAATAGTACCAACACCTACACCCTCAGGTTCGGAAGAAAAGAAGGACACCCCAGAATAGAAACACGAGATTAATCCAGGATGTCTCTGCAGCTATACAGTTGGAACATTAATGGAGCAAATTCCCCGGAGAAAAGGAAAAGGATCTTTCATATTTTGAAAAAAGAACATTTGGACTTAATTTGCTTGCAGGAAACACACATGACAAGACTCCACAGGAAAGTGCTAATCAATAAAAGACTAGGCCAAGAATTTATCTCATCAGACAGAGTCAAAAAGAGAGGCGTGGTGATCTATGCAAAGGAGAACTTGTCACCGAAATTTTTGTTCAAAGATGAACAAGGAAGAATTCTGGCAATTGAAATACAAACGCAAGGAGAAAAAGTTTTGATATTAGGAATTTATGCACCAAACGAGGGGAAATCGGAATTCTACAAAAAGCTGCATGAGACTTTGCTGGACTATATGGACTATTCGAACATCATTATGATGGGAGATATGAATGGGGTGGTTTCTACCCTTATGGATAAGTCGCAAAATCAAAATTTGACTAAGGATGGCAGACTACCAAAAACCTTTTTTGAACTAACAGACAATATGGATTTGATCGATATTTGGCGGACAAGGAACCCCCTAGGTAAAGAAGGAACTTTCTTTTCTGAGGCCCACCTGTCATGGACAAGAATCGACCAAATTTGGACAACTAGAGGGCTGGCACCAAAGACTATAAGAGTGGAGATCTGCCCAAAGACTTGCTCCGACCACAATGCCCTGAAAATGGAAATGAGATTTACTCCAGCCGGCTCCTTTAGATGGAAAATGAATGACAGCCTATTTAGAGATCAAGAGTTGGTAAAGAAGGCCCAAAAAACTTTAAAGGATTATTTTGAAATTAATTTGAACACCTCGGTGGAAAAAAGAACGATCTGGGACGCAAGTAAAGCTGTAATGAGAGGGTTTCTGATACAACAAAACACGATTAAGAAAAAACTCTGGAATGGAAAAAAGGATAAAATATTAGAGAAGATAAGAGATGGAGAGAAAAAACTGAGATCCAACCCAAAATCAAAAGAGATTCTGTGAGAAATTAAATTCCACCAGTCACAATATATGAAATTGATAAATCAAGAAGTGGAATGGAAAATTAAACAAATGAAACAAAGATCTTTTGAGTCAGCGAACAAGTGCGGGAAACTGCTGGCATGGCAGTTGAAAAAAAGACAAAAAATGAACTATGTTACCAATCTAGAGGTGGAAGGGAAAAATATCCAGAAACCAGTTGAAATTAGAAGGTGTTTCCAGAAGTATTTTAAAAAGTTGTTTGCTCAAGGGCCTGAGGAAATATCTGAGATAGACCATTTTTTGAAACTTAATGGCCTACCTAAACTATCTCAGGAGAAGAGATCAATCTTGAACTGTAAGATAACACAACAGGAAATTGAGGATGCCATTCAGAATATGCAGTTGGGCAAGTCTCCAGGCCCAGATGGACTTACCTCCAAGTACTATAAGACGTTGAAAGACTATTTGATACAACCACTAATGGAGGTGTGTAACCAGATTATGGGGGGAGGAAGGGCACCGGAAACGTGGAAAGAAGCCTTCATCACATTGATACCCAAAGTGGAAACTGAAAAGACTCAACTAAGAAACTACCGTCCCATCTCACTCCTAAATGTGGATTACAAAATATTTGCAGACATTTTGGCAAATAGATTTAAAAAGATTTTAAATGAAGTAATTCATAAGGACCAAGCAGGCTTTCTCCCTGGTAGACATTTGTTTGACAACACTAGGAATATTATAGATATTCTAGAACTTTTGCAAACAAATATTAACACCAAAGCAGTCTTAATTTTTATTGATGCAGAGAAGGCCTTTGACAATATTTCTTGGAAATTTATGAAGAAAAACCTGGAAGGGATGGGAGTGGGACGGGGGTTTGAAAATGGCATAGAAGCAATTTATTCAGAACAAAAAGCTAAGTTGATAGTGAACAATGTGGTGACAGAGGAGATCCACATTGAAAAAGGAACACGCCAGGGGTGCCCTCTATCCCCTCTATTATTTATATCAGTCCTGGAGGTGCTGTTGAATATGATCAGGAGGGACCGGCAAATACAAGGGATACAGGTCGGAGTGAAACAATACAAACTGAAAGCATTTGCAGATGACTTGGTTTTGACATTACAGGAGCCAGAATCTAGTACAAAAAGAGTTTTAGAACTGATTCAAGATTTTGGTCGGGTGGCAGGATTTAAATTGAATAAACAAAAAACTAAAGTTTTGGGGAAAAACTTGACACCTTCAGAAACAGAGGGGTTTCAGAAGGAAACAGAGTTAACTGTGGTTAAAAAAGTGAAGTACCTGGGGGTAAACCTGACGTCTAAAAATTTGAATCTGTTTAAAGATAACTTTGAAAAATGTTGGTTAGAAATTAAGAAAGATTTAGAAACTTGGTCACGATTGAAGCTTTCCTTGCTGGGCCGAATTGCGGCTGTAAAAATGAACGTTTTGCCAAAGATGTTGTTTTTGTTTCAAACCTTGCAGATCGTGGACAGAGTGGAATGTTTTAGAAAGTGGCAGAAGGATATTTCAAAGTTTGTTTGGCAGGGCAAAAAGCCCCGAATTAAGTTTAAAATACTAACTGATGCAAAAGAAAGAGGGGGGTTTGCCCTGCCAGACTTAAGGTTATACTACGAAGCTGCAGCCTTCTGCTGGATGAAAGATTGGATTCTATTAGAGAACACAGATGTCCTAGATCTGGAAGGTTTTAATAACTCGTTAGGTTGGCATGCGTATTTGTGGTATGGCAAGGTAAAAACACATGGAATGTTCAAAAACCATATTGTCAGGAAAGCAATTTTCATGGTCTGGATGAAATACAAAGACTTATTGGAAAGTAAGACCCCGAGGTGGTTGTCACCAATAGAGGCCAAGGCTCGGAAAAAACCCAATATGGAGGCCGGATGGCCGAAATATTGGGAAATAATAGAAAAAGTTGGAGATAATTGGAGGTTGCAGAGCTTTGAAAAATTAAAGGATAAGGTGCAAGATTGGTTTCACTATGCCCAAATTAATGAGGTGGTTAAGCTGGACAAAAAAACAGGTTTCCAGGTGGAAAAATCGAAACTTGAGACAGAGTTGTTAGAACCAAAGACCAAGGTTTTATCGAGAATGTATAACTTGCTGCTTAAATGGAACACTCAGGATGAGACAGTTAAGTCAGCCATGATAAAGTGGGCTCAAGACATTGGGTACAACATTATGTCTGATGACTGGGAAAAGTTATGTACCACTGGTATTAAATTTACGGCATGTAATGCCTTGAAAGAAAATATTATGAAAATGATATATAGGTGGTACATGACACCAGTCAAGCTTGCAAAGATATACCATCTGTCTGATAATAAATGTTGGAAGTGCAAGGAGGCTGAAGGGACATTCTTTCACCTTTGGTGGACTTGTCCAAGAGTGAAGGCCTTCTGGGAAATGATCTATAATGAGTTAAAAAAGGTGTTTAAGTACACCTTTCCCAAGAAACCAGAGGCCTTCCTCTTGGGCATTGTGGGCCAAAAGGTGTTAAAGAAGGATAGAACATTTTTTATGTATGCAACCACTGCAGCAAGAATTCTTATCGCTAAACATTGGAAGACTCAAGATTTGCCCACACTGGAAGAGTGGCAAACGCAATTGATGGACTACATGGAATTGGCCGAGATGACTGTCAGGATTCGAGATCTGGGAGAAGAAGCAATGGAGGAGGACTGGAAAAAATTTAAGGATTATTTGCAAAAATTTTATAAGTTATATGAACTATAGGAATTTGCACGATCCGGAAGGTTAGCCCCAGCAACGAGAGTGGAATATATATGAAATTAGATAATAATTATGAAAGAACCAAGACTTAAAGGTTTGTTGTTGTTTTTTTTAAAAAAAAGGATGAGTAATTTGGATAATAAGTAATTTAAACCTAAAATGTATTTGAAGTTACAAAAGAAACACACGAAATAAGGTTATAATTTGCTGTCAAATTTATTGTTGAGAATGCACTGTGCGGGAGATGTGGGGAAGTCCGTTGGCGGATTGAAAAAAGATTTGGAAATGGTCTGTTCTTTTTTTTTTATCTTCTCTTTTCTTGTTGATTTCTTCTGTGCTGTTTATTTCTATCTGAAAAAATGCAATAAAAAATATTATAAAAAAAAACAAAATGCAGTAGCTGGATTA
This sequence comes from Podarcis vaucheri, assembly GCF_965113315.1. Classification (NCBI taxonomy): domain Eukaryota; kingdom Metazoa; phylum Chordata; class Lepidosauria; order Squamata; family Lacertidae; genus Podarcis; species Podarcis vaucheri. Next base: position 40,095,666 of record NC_138749.1, read on the forward strand.
CCCAGGGTGAAGGATGGGTAATAATTTCATCATCAACAACAACATCAGCATCATCAGCATCATCTTTGCATTAGAAGGAAAGTGAGGTTACAGGGAACCAGACAGAGGGCCTTCTCGGTAGTGGCGCCCGTCCTGTGGAATGCCCTCCCTTCAGATGTGAAGGAAATAAGCAGCTATCTTCTCTTTAAAAGACATCTGAAGGCAGCCCTGTTTAGGGAAGTTTTTAATATTTAATGCTGTATTGTTTTTAACACTTGATTGGAAGCCGCCCAGAGTGGCTGGGGAAACTCAGCCAGATGGGCGGGGTATAAAAAAATAAATAATTCCTATTTGCACCATTGGAAGTCACTCAACCAGTGTAAACAGCAGATGAAGAGGACCTCATCCAACAGAGCCACAGCAAGAACAGAAGGTTAGTGGCTCCTTGCACCAATTGCATTGTTGTAAGGTGGGGAGATGGCTGCCCCCATTGGCCAATAGTAAAATCATTTAGATCAGGTTTCCTGATCAGTTCTGAAGTGTAATGCTAGGCCCACAATCAGTAGCTTTTCTGGGAAAAAATAGTAGTTAAGTAGTAGTCAAAAACGTATCTGGATCCCCACCCCCAACCCCCCAAAAATCAATTATAGTTTATAATGTGAAAGTTCAGACAGTGGCAGCTTATTATAAAGAATGTATTCCAATAATTTTCTATTTGCTCTGAAGCATCTGGTTGCAAGAGAAGTGACTTTTCCCAAAATGAAAATGAGAACTGCTAACCAACAAAATTCTAACAAGAAGAAATCGTAAAAGAGCTGGGACTTGTAAATTGAAATTGATCAGTTTCTGCAATACAAACAATGAAATGGAACAATGTGCTTGTTTAATGCATTGTTGTCACGAATATAGAAGAAAAGAAGCTCTTTAACAAATTATAGTTCTTCTATCAATCTCTATCTAGATAAAAGCATTAACACATCTATCAAAATGATATCTGTACACACTAGAGAGAGTTTAATTTTCCAGTTTGCTTACTGATTTTGCCTGCATTGTTACTATATGCTACATCTCCAAAGAAAAATCAAGTCCGGTTCAGCTGCCAGATTATGAACGCCTGGTTACTTTTGTTCATTCTCCAATACAGATATGGGTACTTGTTACCAGATTTGCCCATGTTCACATTTATATATGTAAATAAACTTGAAGATCACATGTGCACCCACAGAAGTGCAGCTTCAGGGGAGGGCACCGTGTATTTGGTAGGCCTAAAATCGGTCTAGATGAACCAGAGGAATGCTCAGGTGCTAATGACAAAGCATTTGGGCATTACAAGGATTTAAAAACCCCCTCAAGATTTAAGAAGTGGGAGTAGAAGTCAGAGGAAGAGATAAATCACCAACAGCCACCTATCCTGAGGAAGGGGAAGAAGGACATGGTTTTCTGAATTACACTGTGACCTGTGAATGAAGGGTCTGAGCTGTACACTGGAGCTTTAGAGAATGGTATGCACAGCTTCTGTGGTGGTCAGTCATCTTTGAGCAAAAGAACCAGGTTGCAAGCCGGCTCTCTTTCACCAAGCAACTAGATCCAGTTCATGAAAAGATGGGATAGCCAAAAGTAGACCAGCCTTCACAGGTCACCCTTGTGCTAAGTCTATCCTGGCTACCTTGGAATCCTCCTAACATAATTCTCCTTCAGGGAGAACACTGAGCTGTTCCATTAAGAGTTCCTGACTAACCTGAGAGAGAACAACAAACACAGTAGAGAGCAAGAAGATAGGGGAAAGAGGCATAGAGGAGGAATCTTAGCTAAGGCTAAAATATCTCTTCTTGCAGTCATTCATGAGGCTAAGACAGTTTACAGAAGAAAAAAGTGAAGTATGGAAGAGTCTCATGTGAACAATTTTGAGAGGGTTTTACATGGACATAGGTTACTAATACAAAGAGCCATTTCCTTATTGGTTTGTATTTAGCAGGATTTGTATAGTGCTTAATTGCAGAAAAATAAAAAAGAAAACCCAGTGTGAGGCTTACATGAACATTTCATTTCAGGATAGACCAAGAAGGGGACATTAAATGACAAAAAATATAGGCACCAAGTTGTCCGCATGTATAACAATATGGGTATCCCCATATTGCAGAGTTGCGGGTTGGTAATGCGGTGTTCTTGGGCCAATCAGAACACACACTCAGGTGATCGAGGTACCCCACATGTTGGTATTTTCTCAGGGAATACAAAATCATACTCAATCCAAGTAGAAAGATGTGGCTTGGAAGGGATGACGGTGGCATTTTCTTATTATACATAGATATAGACCAAGCAAACATCCCAGGAATTAGACATAGGCATGTTCACAATGTGTGTGCTACTTAGGGAAGTCATTTATCTTCAGAGAAGGTTTGCTTCCTCTGTTACTTTCAAATGCTACCACACTCAAAGCACGGGACAGAGCCAAAATGGTCACATGGGTCAGGGTCATGCCAAGTTGCAGCTGAAATGAACTTCTAATTAACAGTAAGTGCTACAATTTTCCACGTTTAATTTCTGTGCATCATATTTCTGTGCAATAGTTATTTGCTCTGAAATCTGAAGTTGCCTAATCTGATATGCCTAGCCTCTTTATATTATGTGTGTAAAATGTAGCAACGCCACCTTGACTCCACATTTGCACAGCTAAGTACCATAAACTTGGTCAACATTTGATAGTTTCTGAGAATGTTGGGCTGAAAGGCTATAGCCATAGAGTGCCAGTGGGGGTAAAACAGGGATTAATTTGGGGGGGGGGAAATCAGACCAATTGTCTTGCTGGCTCACCATGTTAGCTGTTGACAGACCAGACAGATAATTCAGAAAAATTCACAAATAGTGTATAATAATAGTAGTAATAATAATAACAACCACAACAATAAACCCTTTGTTGATCCCTGACATATGATATTAGCAGTGCTTTTTTTCTAGATAAATAAGTGTCGGTATTCACCATGAAGTTGCTACAGTAGGTGCCACTCTGGTACTGGTGCTGCGTGCTCTTGAGTGGCCCCTGAAAAAAACGACTGGATATTAGAGGAGTCAGATTTCTAAAAACAGAGGATGGGGTGTCACCTTTGACTTTCAGAAGAAGTCACTATGCAGCTAATTATAGCTTCCTCCACAGTATACAGGAGGAACACGCTTGTTGCCATCCCAATACCCTATGGAAATTAGCTATATAGTAAGTGTGATTACATGTTGTATGAATAAATGCTTCTGTTTGCTTGTCAAGAAGAGGCAGCATACGTTGCCTTCACTTGTGGATCAGGCCAACAACCTTAGTCATTGTTAAGTATCCTTCACAAGAATTATGGTACATCATATTCACTCAGCAGTGTCTGAAGTGCTGCTACTGCATCAAATGCCATAGAAAATTTAACAACTGAGCTTGTAGTGATTTTTTTTTTCATCTACCCAAAGTCACAGATAAGAAATCTGAGGATGTTTTGGACTCTTTTACTCAGTCCCCAGCTGTGCTTTGTAAGTGCCTACTTTTGAAAATAGCCACTTATGCACAGCACGACAGCTGGCCAACAAGGGATTTAATAATCCAAATTGGTCTAACGTTTGTTGAGGCTGTATGCTTTGAATATTTGAAACAATGACTCTTTCCACATTAGACTTTTTATCTGCAGATTGAGGAATGTTAAAAACATATCCACTGAATAGCCGAGCACTTAATGAATGACCAATTTCCCTTCAATCAGAAGGAAACAAAACAGGATTTCTGAACAAACCTTTATGCATCTCTTGCTAGGCAGTGTTTTATTCTGCATTATCACAAGGTCAGCTAGAATTCTGCCAACTTCAGATATTTGTGTCTATTGTCCTCTAGAAACTGGCATTATGTGGAGCATAAAGTGTTGGAAGCACTTTGCATACAACAGTCGTTCATTCGTACACATTCCACTTTTCACCCATTATGAATTTCAAGGTGCTGAATATAGAATACTCAGCCTCCCTCCAGTCACTGACCAAATCTAGATCATCTTAGGCAGTTAGATCATGCCTTCAGAGCATGTCCTAGGGCATGGGGGACCCATGGGCCTCTGGGGCTGTTAGACTCCAACTCCCATCATCCCCAGTCAGCATGGCCCATGGTCAGAAATGATGGGAACTGTAATCCAAGAACATCTTCAGGCCACATCTCTGCCCTGAGACCTTGCTCAGAAATCTTTACATCAACTTTGCAAACTTGGACAGTATTACTATGGCTGAAGTCCACATTATGTTTGGAATATGGCTACATCTCTGTAGCAAACTATGAGTTTGCAAAATTCACCGTATTTGAGTTTCTAAATTCAAACTGAGTTCACATTCTCTGATAAATTCCTTTGATGAAGCTTTCCAAAGTGGGTATTAATTACATGTTCACTTCGTCATCCATTACCGAGCCTCTTTTTTCAAACATGGCTGTGGTTTATAACTGGTTGGTTGATTGATTGACTAGTGAGCATAGTAGATGAGAATTCCTGAGTCTTTAATATGCTGCTACATTGCTGCTACGTATGAAGCCTCATACATTTCTCAGGCCATATGTAGGCACAGACACGCTTTTAAAAAGAATTTAGGCCAGTGACAACTGGAAATGGGGGACAGTGGGTGACTTATGTTCAAGTAACGTTCAAGAATGCAGACAATATGTTTTTAGTGCAGATAAGTACGAAGTTCAGGTATGGAGAACCTGTGACCTTCTGAATATTGTTAGACTACATCTCCCATGACCCCTGACATTGACCATGCTGGTTGGGGCTGATGGGACTTGGAGTCCAGTAATATTTTTAGAGGGTTATAGGTTTCCCATCCCTACACATGACTCTAGAAGGGTAAGTTCTCCTTGAGGTCTACTGAACCAAAGCTCTGGAGCTTAATTTATGCCAAAAATTAAAATAGCAAATCATAAATTTAATAATTAAATAATAAAGTATTAAATGAAACCCAAATGGGTCCTTGGATCCTATTCCAGACTTCTCTGAAGCAATTGTTTATTTATTCCCAATATTTAGACTGTTTATAGATTTGTAGATGTTCACAAAGCAGTTTCTGCTACAATCAGCAAAGCATTCCATCCACTCATCAAAATAACATGGCGCTTAAAACAGCCAAAAGCCCAAGGTAAAAGAATTAGTTCCATAAAAAGGCACAGTATATCGTAATGAAAGCAGTCAACAGAAAATATCAAGCAGATCCAGTACTGAGTAATTGGTTGCACATAGTTTGTACAAAGTTTCAATGTTGCTTTACACTTCTAAAATGTGATCTTTATATTTAAATGGGAAACTCAAACAATACCTTCTGATTGAATTTGGTAGTTGCCTTAGTCAACTTGCTTTTCGATATCAGTGGTTTCGTTAGATGACAAAACTTTGCATAGCTTTCTCTTTTTATTTAGGTCCTAGTGTCATTTGACTGCTGGGTTTGGACATGGGAAAATATATTCAAGCCATTGCTCACATCATAGATCAGACCAAGTTGTTCCCAGGGCCAGATTTAGATGAAGAGAGGCCCCAGGCTACTCCATTTCTGAGGCCTTTCCCCATCCCTCACCCTCACAACTAGAAGAAAATGGAAGTTATAAACAAAATTGAGTGAAGCCAAGGATGATGACGGGTATTTAAAATTCTGCAATTCACAGTTTCTCCTCTAAAGGCCGCAGCAGGCCTAGGCGGGCCGCAGGCCTTCCTGTTATATACCTGCTGGGATTGACAAGGCATCTGAATCTCTTAACTCTCCTGACAGGTGATTTGGTCTGCAGCCACAGTGTGGAAATAAAGGATGAGAATGCCCACCAGACACTCTACTGTTCAAATAAGGGCCCAGTGCTTTTGTTACAATCCCCTTCTCAATTAAGTAATCAATTTTAATGTAGAATTTTAAATTCTCTAAACTTTCTTATTTGTTAATTCAAGCAAGTAAACTACTGCTTTCACTTCATTACAAACAGTATTTCTACCTGCAACACACTTCAGCAAACCTGCTCCTCTTCCTTTCACAGATATTTTGTTACCATTTGTAACTGTAGCTGCCTCTGTTTAGTTATCATTTAACTCTTTGGGGAAATAATTAGCATCACACGTCATGTGGATGGATGTTGCCAAACCAATTAACCAACTAGAAGGATTACTGTTAATAGCACCAGTTTTCCTATAACTTGATATTGCTGGATAGTTCTGATGAACTGCAAAAGCATTTTTAGTTTGCTTTCTGTTGCCACCCTTTGACTTTCCTTTATTAGTGCCACTTTGTTTTGTACGATTCCTTGCAAATGAAGGAAAACAACTTTTCTGCTTGTATATGTTGATAATATAATTTTGGTTACTGAGAACAAACAAGATTGTACAAACACAAGACTGGGCACAGGCCTGGCCAGGACATAGGCGTCCTGACTATGACAAAGGTGACCTGTGCGCTTCTTTGCTTGCTTGCTTAACAGCTGCTGGGAACTTCAAGGTCCCTGCTCTCCCTTCTTATGGTCTTTGTACTGGACCTGGAGACTCCAATAGAGAGCATTCCATGTTAAGAAGGAGGGCAAGTGGGCACCCTATCAAATGACAAGGCAGGAGCTACACAGAGCAGGCCCTTTTCACTGGTGGTGCCCATTGTATGGCTCACTCTTCCCAGACCTGTTCTCTTTTGGAGCTTTAATTTAGGAAGACTTTGGAAGGACTGGTTGACAAGTCTTATCAGTCGCTGATGTATGAGCATATTTTATTTGCTACTATTCTGGGCTTCTGGTGCCCCAGGGTTTACACCAGCATAATAGAGTTGGCCAGGATTCCAGAAGGGATACAATTTATGAACTTTCTCCATTATCGGCACAGCAGGGGGTGTTCAGCCAACAGTGCAAAGGCTGAGCTGCAGCATTTCCTGCAGGTTACCTGCTTTCAGCAACAGGGGTTGCTGTTTGGTAGTACCCAATTGATTCTAGAGTTCCCTATTGCTTCATACTGGGTGTATATTTCAGTGGTTGAACATACAGGTTTATGGCCATGCTGTAGTGTAGTGCTTATGCGACTGTGAATAAAAGGGGGCTGGGCTCATTGTCTCAGGGTTTGGGGGGTCACAAAACTGATTTCCAATAAGTGCCCCCCCCTTTATTTCCATAACAAGTCCTTGAGTCTGTGCTCTGAATAGTGACACAAGGGACTTAGAAGATGCAGGGCTTGTCAGTCCAACCCCTGCACAGTCTCATCAGGGCTGATCTTAAGGTAATTGGAGCAGTTTGGCCAAATTGGGGACCCCGTACAGCTCCTAAGGGCAGCGGCGTAGCGTGAGTTGTCAGCACCAGGGGCAACGCAAGTAATTTGCGCCCCCTAACCCGGGGCAAGGCAAGTAATTTGCGCCCCCCCTAACCCCTAACCTGCGAGTTGCCGCTGGCGCTGCCGCCCAAACGACGCCGCTTGCCCGGAGGAGGAGGGGGGCAGAGAGGCGAGGAAAATGCAACGGCCCAGCAGCTGCAGCAGCACCGGCGGAGGCGGGGCTGTGAGGAGGGGCTGCCTGGCGCGTCCTCCGCGGCGAGCGCTGAGAGCCACTGCCTGCCGGGCACCTTCAGCCCGGACGCGCGCACAGCTCGTCGGTTCCGCGAGACATGCGGCTCCACTACAGCCTGTGCCCGAGGCTCTTCGGCGACTCTGGAGGCAGCGAGCGCGCGCCCCCCCAGATGTTGCGCCCGGTGTGGCTGGCACCCCTGGCACCCCCCACACTACGCCACTGCCTAAGGGGCCCTCGCACCAGGGCAATCTAGATGGATTTTATTTATATCTGTAAGATTTTGCAGACTTTGGCTGTGAACTGGGGCCCTACCCCCCCAAAAAAAAGGTGCGCCCCACTGCTTTAAATTGGGCCCCACTGGCTAGCCTGAGTCTCATAGTGGCTGGGCCTGAGTTGCCCTGCCCTTTCATGAAGTCTTGGGTTTGCAATTTTGGAAGAGGGGAGACTGTGCACTGGGGAGCGGGCAGGCTGGTGAAGCGGCCTAGATTTAGAGGCCTGAGTTACCCTGACCTCGCATGAAGTCTTGGATTCAGGTAGGTAGCCGTGTTGGTCTGCCGCAATTGAAATATATAAAAAATAAAATAAAATTGTCCAGTAGCAGCTTACAACCAACTAAGTTTGTACTTGGTATAAGCTATCGTGTGCATGCACACTTCTTCAGAAGTCTTGGGATTTGCAATTTTGAGAGAGGGGAGGTTGCCTGCTGGGGATAAATATTTATTTTACTGCCATATTTTTATCCATTTTCTTTCTGTTAAACTATATCCGTGCATCTTCCAAAACCTTGCAATGGCAGCTGGTTGTTCATTTGCAATACAGTATTCTTCTTTTTTCATCCCTTAATCACAACACATTATTTATCACTTTACAAATGGTTGCATTTTAAATGGTACAAACATATTGTTGTACTTTATTACAAAATTCCCTCTAGACAAAAGGTCTTAGCCCACAGTTGGTTTCAGGCTATGGAAACAAAATTTACAGGGAAGAAATGTCTCTGAAGCCATCTAAGTGAAATCTTTTTGCCAAATAATTCTTCGGTTGATCCCTTAAACCTTTAAACTAAAGAAAATTCACATTCATAAGTTAAGCTTCTGCAGCCTTAGGGTAGACTTTAGTTTAATTCCTGCAGAGAACCCAATTTCATCTCATTATACAGATCTTTTCTTTGTTGTCAGTCATTGCATTATTACTCCTTCTCTGTGCTTAATCAAACATTATTGCGGGGGAAATCTAAACATTTCAGCCCAAAACTGTTTTGTCAGTTTTTGTGTTCACACACATACAGTCAGGAAAGGTGCATGGATGAATGAATGAATAGCAAGGGTCACATTAAACTATCCAAATAGAAATGTTGTTTGGAGGGGGTGGAATTGTTCCTTTTTACTTGGAGTAACTTACTAATAGTAAATTATCAACAAATAGCATAAATCTAGAGAGTCAGATTAGCTGGTGGCTCTTGCGATATTAATTTATTGATTTGTAAGATTTCTGTGTCACTTTCCTGATCCACTTAGGGCTCTCAAGGATACAACCTACGGTAAATCAATCCGCTATTTAAAATATCAAAGTCAGTAAAATGTTTTTATCTTTCTCTTTGCTCCAGGGGAATGACTTCCCTTTACATATCAGGCAGACACCATCTCTACTATCTCTGTGGAAGACTTTCCTTTTCCAGCAAAGCCTTCAAAGCGGAAAGTTATATCCAGTTCTATCTCTGTACTGAAATTGTTTCTATTGTTGATGTTTTAATTTCTAAATTGTTTCAGGTCATATGAGCCAACTCCTAGAGGCTGAGGTCCTTTTGGGCCTCTCCCCAGTAAAATATTTTAGCCGCTGTCCTTCCCCCCCCCCCCAGTTCTTGGGCATTGTCATTCAGATGGGCATGTGTGTGCCACATGTTGTGATCAATCATACAGAGCAGGACAAAAAGGTTTTTTAAAAAAAGTAAAGGTAAAGGATCCTGGACGGTTAAGTCCAGTCAAAGGTGACTATGGGGTTGCGGCGCTCATCTCACTTTCAGGCAACGGAAAACCATGATGGAAACCAGAGCACAGAAATGCCGTTTACCTTCCCACCACAGTGATACCTATTTATCTACTTGCACTGGAGTGCTTTCAAACTTCTAGGTTGGCAGGAGCTGGGACCCTGTCAGACAGGATGGGACCTCACCCCGTCGGACAAGACAAGGGTTACCTAGGCCCCCACCCCCAATTTTATTAATGTTGCCACCCTTGCTTCGGGTTTGTTTTATGGGAAGTGATTCATAAACATAATAAGTAACAAATAAATAAGAAAATAAGAGGTGTGTTTCTCTATATTCCTCCAGTTCATCTGTTTTTGAGGTATAATGGCCTGCAGTAGGGGCATCCTTGCTCTCACCAGATATTTAAATTGCGCACTGATATTCAAAAGAAGGTTCTGTGTGTGTATGCATACTCAGCGTTTTGACTTCCTTATTCTCCCACCTTCAACATACTCTGGAGAGAACACAGTGGGGCTTAATTCTCACAGAAGTGAGATTGGACTATACTACTTCATATTGCAAATGAGAATTCACATGACTGGATGCTCATCTCCAGCTGAGGGGAATGGAGGTGTTCAAAGATTTGACTGGGGATGGGGTGCTACCCCCAAAAAAACATGTGCCACATTAGGCAATTGTTTCATACTGCCCTGGTACAGCATGTTTGCCACCTCAGAACTAGGATAGTAGATCCTGGGATAGGGGAAACAACTAGTCCTCTACTGATACTTCAAAAATATGTTGTAATTTGTTACTCACCTTGAGACTTGGGAGTTTAAAATCTAATCAATCAATGATTGGATGGGTACATGTTTTTTTGTTCCTCTGAACCAATTGGTTCCCAATGCTATATGGCTATTGCCTTCCTGTCCAGAAAATGGTCATTCAATGGGACTTAGTCACAATTAACTTTTGCAGTAACGTGCCTGTTGACTCATTTCATATATCAGGAAAGAGTTGGTGCCAGCATGCAAAACTCCTCCCGGCTACCCCATGCAGTTCCCATGCAATCCCCACAGCTCCAGGGTTCTGACATTCTACTTCTGAGGGACTCTGGGAAATATACCTTCATATTCAGTCTAGTCCTGCAGTTCAATTCATCTCTGCAAATTCCATAATACATAGTGAACGAGAGCTGTAGACACAGAAAGGGAGGTGATATGAAAGGGAGGGAGGAACCCATTCATTAACAAAGCCTGAAGTACCACAGGCTGCCATGCATTTGGCTGGGTTGTTAATGCACACATTTGCAGAATCTATGTGATCAACAAAAGGCAGGAGTTGCGCAAAAGACCCTTGGCACAGAAGCCGCAGCTGAATGTGTGAAGGTCATACATGGAGCTTGCCATCATGACCTCACCATCAAGACTGCCTCACCCTGGCACTTTAATGGGACGTGTGGTTTTCTGCTGAAGAGTGTTGTGCTGAGCAAAGTACGTACTACTATCGGATACAATCAATTGCCATCATCATCTTTAAACATGTTAGTTACTTGTTACACATGAAAGGTTTTGAAAGAACTTTTAGCATTGTTAAGAGCATGGTGTGTGAGTGCAGGTGTGGGTGGGTGTGGGTGGGTGGGTGGGTGGGTGTAAGCTTTGGCAGCACAATTTACAGCCAGCAACATCATTGCTGTCCATCAAAAGCCTGAAAAAAGAAGTACATTTTTATCTGCTGCCAAAATGATGTAGGCAGGGGCCCCAGGCAAACTCGATTCCAACCCAAGCAGTATCAGTGGGTCAAATATTTGGCGATTTCAGAGATCCCTGGTATTTTCCTTAAGTCAATGATTTATGTCAAAACAGTATTTTTGAGAGTTTTAAAAGAATGGTTTCTTCCCACTCTTCCTCTGCCAGTTTAATTATTTTTCAGATTTCCCTGTGATAAGTTTTGTGGCTCCAGTGCCCTAGCACAGTTAAAAGTGGTTTGCACCGTTAATCGTTTCATTGACACGAAGAGAGCTTGATTTTTTTATATATAAAAAAGGATAAAAATCTAATACCGGATTATGCAAAAGTATTATTGACATAAGCAGGAGGGTATTAAAAAGTAGAAGAATTTAAATTAAAAACAGAGGGGTAAGAATTGTATGCAGTCAGCTCACAGCAATAGTTCCCTTAATCCGTCTGTAGTGTTGATAGCAGGGCAGAACAGTATTCCACGTCTCTGCATCTGCTGCCTTCTATTGATGTTAAGAATGCAAAACAGAGAGCTGTTTCTGACTTAGAAGAATATATATTAGATCACACCAACCCTCTTGAGTTAGGACAGTGACTAAACACATCATTGCCATTTATATTTTTAATCAGTGTTGGAATATGTTTGTCCACCTACAGTTTGCCTTTCTAGCATACTGCATAAGAGCAATGTTTATACTGTTTGTCTACCTTGATGAAGAAAGACTTCACTTCCATAGAAAATGGGGAGGTGGGGTTTCTGTCACCTCCAGTAGGTTTAGTTGCTAAAGGTTGTAAGCCAGGGGTGGGGAGCCTGATCAGTCATTGGACCAGTGCTGGCCCACACATGAAGGAAGGTGAGTCAACTGCCTCAGATGGCAAAATCCACAGGGACAACAGATCCAGCCTCCAAGGAATGCATCCGTCATTGGCAAATGCAGTGCTTATAGCTGACCCAGGTCCTAAGTCTCTGGCTTCCAAGCAGATAAATCCTTGTCAGCTTTTTTCCCCCATGATGTATCCTGTTCTGCTGCATATGAGACACCTATAAAGTATTGTCATTTACTCCTTCTGCCCAAATCAAAAAATAGTTTCAACGGTTGGATACTTTTGTTTACCTGCCCCCCCCCCCAAATATCCCTCACTTTAAAGTACATTGAGTATTTCATTTAGGGAGAGAACTGAACTTTTACATTTAATGCTGTCATTAAAAGAAAAACTTGTAAAACAAACACAGAGCTTAAAAATATCTGAAAACACCCTGCTGTACTGATACAAGTAGGTCAATAGGTTTACTCACGAAAATATTTCCAGCAAATTCACAAGGATGGAGTAAGCTTGCTGGCATGGTATCAAAGTCATCGCTAAATTATAGACAACCACCCTCAGAACGCAGAAGTCACAATGAAATATCCCGTTTTTAGAAAGAATAATATTGCCCCCTTCTGGTTGTGATAATCAAATATGGACATTCAAATTGATAGTATGTAATATGACTATTAATGTGATAATTATAGCCTGCATTGTTATACTAGTCCTCCACATAATGTGATGGTTAGACTCTGAAAGTAAAAGAATATATCCTAATTTGTATTTCTCTCTATAGAACAATAAATGTCAGAATATCACTTTAAAGGGATCGTTGTATTAAATTTGAGTCTAAAGATAGATTCATTTTTGCAACTTTTTATTAAAGCAGCAGCAGCAGTCAGATGAAGCAGCGGAACTGAACAGGATTTTTCAAGTGATGAATATAAGCAGAATCGTAGTGTTCTGGAGGAAAATAGAATAGCACCCTACTGAAATTGCTAGTTTCTCTGCATAAAACAGAGAATATGCAGCACAGCTCTAGCAAAGCAAACAAGATTCAAATACGGTAAAGATTCATGTCCGCCCACTGAATAGACCACTAAGGGTCTGACATTATTTGTGAAGCAGAACCACTGAAATCAACAGACTTGAGTAACTTTTCCATTGATATCAAGGGATCTGTTCCAAGGCTGGCCCAGGACATTTTGCTGCTTGAGGCATAACACCACCAGCTCCCCGCTGCCACTGCTACAGTCCCGCCCCTGCTACTGCCAACATCTTTCTCACAGCCCTACCACCATGCTGAAGGAGCTGGGGGGTTAAAAGGAAGCTTCAGGGGAGCAGATGGTAGCCAGCAGTAGAGGGCAGCAGAGGAGGAGGCTGAAGCAATGGTGTCAGACAACAGGAAGCAGTAGCCCACCCACCCCACTCACACATGAAAACAAAGATCACCACAGCCAATCACAAACAAACAACCACACCTTAGGCCAACCCCAACCTCTCTCTCACCACCAAAGGAAGACAAGCGAATAGTAAAGAGAACTGCACAAGCGACGCTGACACAAAACCACCCATATATTACGTATAATAGAAACATCAACACTTGACCCCACCCATGTTTTTCCCCCCTTTCCCCCTCTTCTTCCTAATGTCTCAACAAATGAAACGGATCTGTAAAAAATGTTACTTGGAGGAAAAAAGAAAGAGAGAGAGACATTGCACATACTTTTGTAAACCAAGAAAATCTTTAATAAAAATACAATAAGAAAAAGAAACAGGAAGCAGTAACCAGCACATTCATCGGAGGGTGGATCTGCTGTCTGAGGTGACTGCCTCACCTTGCCTTATGGGCGGGCTGGCCCTAATCTACTCCAAGCATATGTGCCAATTTGAGCAGAAGATTGGGGGTGATGATGCATGCATTGATGCACATGTGACACTGGGATGAGGCAGAGGGCAGAGCTGAACACAGTGGTGGTGTGGCTTCAGTGGCAGGCAGCTCCTTCTCATGGGCACCCAGATTCCACTGCCACCAGCCCAGGGCTGCTTCCCCACTCCTTCCCCTCCACAGCAGGGTGCAAAGCGCAACAAAACAAAAGAGCGGTCTGGGCAAAGGCTCCACACAGACCACTCTTCGTTTTGTGGTGCTCTGATCTCACTTGAGCATGGGACCTGGAGGGCAAACGGGGCTTCTTGCATCCAGACTGTTCAAGCCCTTTCCAGCCAACTTTGCTTTGCCTCACAGCTTCAGTCTTAGCACGGGGTACTGCAAGGCAGGTTTCGGAAGAGGGAGGCAGGCAGAAGTGTGTGGTTTAGGGGGGACGCGAGGGGCAGGGTGCGAGGGGCCCTGAAGCTGTGAGGCAGAGCAAAATGGGGTGGGAATGGCTTGGCTGGCCTGGGTGCAACAGCCCCGGTTCCAATGGCAACAAAACAAAGAGTGGTCTGGGTGAAGACTCAACACAATCTGCCCCTTGCATCTGCCCGCATGACACACTTCTACACTTCCCTCCCCCCCCTCCTGCCATGGAGGAGAAGGGGGGGGAGCAGCCCTGGACTCATTGCAGCAACCTTAACATGGAGGAGGGGTTATGCCCCATAATAATATTATTGGGGGCACGCAAAGGATCCAAGCCCCCTAGAGTTGGCACCTATGAAATCCACCCCTGATTGTCCTCAACATGCAGGGAGAAGGGAAATTTGCCTCTTAGAGTTGGTCCCTATGACTCAAGGATGACTTGCAAGTAAGAGAGGCTACAGACTGTACCCTTAGTTGGCTATCACCTAAGATGCCATAATGCAAGGTACTTTCTGATCTGGAAAGATCAGACTTTATTAAATGAGTGCAGCTGATAACAAAGGCTGTCATTTTACGCAATATCTGTTGACAAGGGTGATGATAGACTTGTGTTAGAAATGAGTTATCTAGAGACTGAGGGGCGGGGAGAGACTGAGAAGGGGCTGTACACAGGGACGGGCAAATTCGTCATTTTCTCTTGCTTTCAGTTCTCCAAATTTCCACACCAGTTTGCATTTTATATTTTAAAAGCGCTCATGAAAATTCATACGTATCTTACTTCTCATATACACATTTTTTGTATGCCATGTTGCCTGGTTTACACATTTCTGCGAAGCATTTTCCCCTATTATAATGCACATCTGCATGTTATTTCCACCAATAAATGCATTTTTAAGCACACTTTACCCTGGCAAAGATATTTTTTGTAAACATTACTTTGCTGGGGAACAGGGTTGCAAAACTTGGAGAAGTTTGAATTTTGAAAGGTGGTTGTGTTTCAGTTCGCATATTGTTTTTAGACAGTGTGGGTTAGGTAAGTTTGTCTTCAAATGATTCAAATTTATCCCCTATTCCTAGCTAGCTATACAGAAAAACTGCTACTACAACTCTTAAAAGGTATTGTTCCAAACATGTACCAGATGCCATGGGATGTAATGGGGAGGGATGTAAGGAATAAACAAGGCTTTGGAAAGCTACATGTGCACAATTAGCTCATGCTCTGTGTCAGCTGTGGATGAAAGTGCCATAACTTTCCACTAGCTTTCTAATGAAAAGTAATGATCTCATATAGTAATTTAGTATAATATCTCTCAGCCAACATACTGATGAGCTTAAGAATTTCAGCCCTATCATGATACCTCTGACGTGATACAAGGAGCAGGATGTGGAAGTTGTACCTTTCTGTAGCAAATAAGGAATTAGTCATTTGGTAAAAGCCTTGGGACAAATGGCTGTGTCTTACCGTTATCAAACATTTTCCGACAGTTCTTGCTGTAGAACACATAGCTGTTTTTCCACCTGGAAGAATGTGATAAGTTCAATTTATTCTTTTAATTACCATTCATTGTGATGCCAAAGAAAGTGCTTCAAAATTCTTGCGACCCCTACTAAGCCATGCGATTTTCCCCAGTTGACCAGCATGATGAAATTTGTTAGGAGGCATCTTCTATATAAATTCTGTTTGGCCATTTTGTGTCTAAGAAAACCTATTTTCGTATATCTTAGGGACATGTTTGCAGGTTCTGGTGGGGATTATGCTTCTCTAATGCCACAAACCTAAATGCGTTTACTGTACTTGGAATTTATGTTCCATGGAAATCTTAATGTACTTTGGATCAAAGCTTATGCTCTGTTTTTCATCAGCTGCTATGCTATGAGTGATTCACACAACCGAGGGACTACATGCACAGTCTCAGCACAGCTCAAATTACCATAGGAGGCAAAAATATACCTATGGGATAGAGGGAGCAATTTATACTAAGCCTTAAAACGAATAGGACAGTGAGGGAAGGTGTTAGAACTAGCAGAAGCATTCAAGAAGCAATCGTAATAATGTCTAGAAAAGGATGAGTAGCAAGGACAGAAGATTTCATACTACAGGAAAGTGGTAAGATCCTTACAGTTTGCCATTTTGTTCAGCAGAATATAGGATTCTGGGGAGGACATCATCCAGCACTCATCTTAACCTGGTGTGGAAGGGCAAATAGTCGTTGCCAGTGGTATCACTGCTCCTGAGCATCTAACCTATGAACATGAGTGACTTATTGGAAAGGACAAACAGAGAAAACACCAGGGCCATTCATTACTAAGGGATGCTTGAGTAACCACCAGCCAGCAAGGTCGGCTGAGAGTTAGTGATCTATCAGTCAGAATACTTAACAGCAGAGACACTGTCTAGCACTGCCAGCAACGTTATCAAGAATCAGATGATAATAATAATAATAATAATAATAATAATAATAATAATAATAATAAAATACATTTTTATTTATACCCCACCTTTCCCGGTTCAGAAATCTGGGCTCAGGGCGGCTAACAGCAAATTTAAAACACTTAATTATAATACAACACAGAAGCAGCATACAGTATAAAAGCATGAATAACATTAAAATTCAAAGTCCAAAAACTAATTTGAGGGAAATCCATCCAATAAACATTAGATAGTCGCCAGGTAGATAGCCAAGTGTTGGACAACCGGGAAGCTGTCCAGGAGGTTACTAGACTAGGAGATGGCCCGTAGTATTCTTGGACTAAAAGCTTCCAAGGATCTATCAAGAGTTTTTTGTAATAAACCTGCTGCCATGCTCTTCCTGGTGCACTCTGAACCTGACCATGCTCAGGGCAAGGATTCCTTCTCTTAAATAGTGTTTTCCCAGGGTGTAGCTTCTGTCGCATTCTGACAGCTTCTAGGAGCCACAGGTGAGAGCTGAGTGCAGGGTGGGGTCCAAAGGTGGACAAACTGCCCCAGAAGGAGCACAATGTGCCCCCCAACCAGAGGTACTACCCCTCCCCCTAACACCCCATACATCCCACTGTTTATTTCACCATATATGTCTGGTGCGCTATGCACTGGTAATGCAAACAGAAATCCTGATTTATGGCAATGAAATTCTGTTTGAAAGGATAGAAGCCACTTCCCATACTAGAGAGTCTAAACACCTAACATGAGATGCTATTATTTGTGATAACAGTCCCATCTGCTGGGAAATATGAGAGCTCTTGTAAGTCATGACTCAAGACATTTCTGCAAAAAGATTTGCTGCAGCAGCAAAGACATTTCCAGATTCAGACAAAAAGTAGAGCAGTGGCGGAGGGGGGAGGATAGTGATTTGTCCAAAAGAGAGTCAGATAATTAAACGCAGCCCATCCCCAGGCTCTAAAGCATGCTGGCATCCTCCCAAATACTCAATTCAGCTTGCAGACCCCTCTGTGATAGCATTTGCAAAAAATAGTAACTCTAATTCGCAATAAATTAACTAAGGGGACTGGAGGCAGCCGGCAAAGGGAAGGCTGCCACTGTTCGTGGTGTCAAAATAGGAAGGGAGGCTTTTTCTGATGTGACAGTTTCAGCTGCAAAGAGATGAGCATGCTGTCACATTGCCCAGCAGGAGTCAAGAGCAGAGTACTACTGATGCTGTGTGGCTGGCAATCAAGTGGTGAGTAGCCAAGAGAACGTTACGGTCAGGATGATCCCATTACACCATACGGTCTAAATTCTATTTCTCGGAACACAGAGCTGTCATTGCATCAGGAAAAATCTGCATTACAGCTGCTTCCTTTACATCTGCTGTTGCCCTGTTTTAGCTGTGACACACACCGGCATTCAAGCAGAGCTCATCTGGAGTACTCCATTCACCATGGTTCACAGAGGATATTGATAAGCTGGGAAAGGACCAAGAAAGAGCGGCAGTGGTAAGAGAAGGCCTAGAAGATAAAATGTAACGTTGCACACCACCTCAATCTCCAAGCGCTGCAAGATTCCAGGGGTTCCAAGCAGTTACCCAGGGTCTGAGTTTCCTTTTGGAAATGAGGGACAGTAGAGACTGTGGTGTCTTTAAGATATATGGTTTATTTATACATATATACAATGTAAAAAGGTAAAGGACCCCTGAATGGTCAAGTCCAGTTGAATTCGACTATGGGGTGTGGCACTCATCTCTGCTTTCAGGCCGAGAGAGCCAGAGTTTGTCAGCAAACAGCTTTTCCAGGTCATGTGGCCAGCATGACTAACCTGCTTCTGGCGCAATGGAACACCATGATGAGTGCCAGAGCTCACGGAAACACTGCTTACCTTCCCGCTGGAGTGGTACCTATTTATCTATTCGCGTTGGTATGCTTTCAAACTGCTAGGTTGGCAGGAGCTGGGACAGAGCAAAGGGAGCTCACTCTGTTGCATAGATTTGAACTGCCGACCATACGATCGGCAAGCCCAAGAGGCTCAGTGGTTTAGACCACAATGCCACCCGCATCCCTATGAGCCTATGATGGAGGTGTTCACAGCATTAATACCACAGCCTTGGATTCAAGCAGAAATCAAGCATTGCTCAGACCCTCTCTCCAGCTTGCTGCTTTGCTTCTGGCCCACATTTACTGCAACACAACTCTCCACTCTGCCTTTTTGTATTTCTAATGAATAGACAGTTGAGGGAGGAGGATCACCCATTTGGCCTTTGGCAGAGAACCACTCCCTTTGTTCCCTTAACGACCCATGCTTACAGGGCCTTTACCAGGATGCCCTGGCTGTTCCAATGATTAGAAGGGGAGCCCAGGCATTAGAAGGGTCTCGACCTACAGCCTACTTCCCTCAAAACTCATAACAATAAAACGATT
The DNA here is from genome assembly GCF_965113315.1 of Podarcis vaucheri. Lineage (NCBI taxonomy): Eukaryota > Metazoa > Chordata > Lepidosauria > Squamata > Lacertidae > Podarcis > Podarcis vaucheri. Next base: position 40,114,804 of record NC_138749.1, read on the forward strand.
AAAAGATGGAGGAGTTAGGCAGCTATGAGGGTAGATTGATGTATAGTGTGCATGTGTGTGGAAATTCCTCTTTTTGGTGAGCATTGTCCTCCATCTGATTGCTTTTAGGAAAAGATCATGTGATGAAACTGAACCAGAGGGAGGGCAAGGTTTCCTGCATTCCTTGCTCTAGAACCTGATTGGTAAAGAAAAATGGTACCACTACTATGGATGGCGCTGTGGGTAAAACTTCAGTGCCTAGGACTTGCTGATCGCAAGGTCGGCAGTTCAAATCCGCGTAGCGGGGTGAGCTCCTATTGTTCGGTCCCAGCTCCTGCCCACCTAGCAGTTCGAAAGCACCCTTAAGTGCAAGTAGATAAATAGGTACCGCTTTATAGCGGGAAGGTAAACGGCGTTTCTGTGTGGGGCACTGGTGCTGGCTCGCCAGATGCCGCTTAGTCACGCTGGCCACGTGACCCCGAAGTGTCTCCGGAGAGCGCTGGCTCCCGGCCTCTTAAGTGAGATGAGCACGCAACCCTAGAGTTGGACACGACTGGCCTGTTACGGGCAGGGGTACCTTTACCTTTACTATGGATGAGGGGCAGGGAGAGAATGGCAAGTCCGTTTGTGTTTAAATGTGAACTTACCAGATTCATACTTTGCAAAGCAACATGCAAACTGAAATGTGACTGTCCTTCAAAATCTTCGCTTTCCCAAATTTGGCAGAGCAGTTCTCCAGCTAAGCAATGTGTACAGTAATCCATATATTAGGGTAAAGTATGTACCTCGAGTTACATACGCTTCAGGTTACAGACTCCACTAACCCAGAAATACTACCTCGGGTTAAGAACTTTGCTTCAGGATGAGAACAGAAATCGTGTTCTGGTGGTGCGGTGGCAGCAGGAGGCCCCATTAGCTAAAGTGGTGCTTCAGGTTAAGAACAGTTTCAGATTAAGAACGGACCTCCAGAACAAATTAAGTACTTAACCCGAGGTACCACTGTAGTGAAAATAACATACAAAAAGGAATTATATTGGATAAAATTGCTTGCAAAATATGTAAATTTGGTGAAATTGCATACAAAAATGTGTATATGGGGAATTTGCATTGAAATGCAGATGAATTTCCTTGAAGACTTTTTTTTTTTTTACAACTGATCTTAAGGTTGAAAAGAAACAAGAACCAGAGAGAACCAAAAATTGAAAGATTTGTCCATCCCTACATACCAGTAGCAGGATCATGATTGTTTTGCTGCCAGCAACTTCATTCCATGCCTTGTTCTGTTTACACTACCTAAAATTGCCAGAAAGTCTCCTCTGACTCCACAGCATGAGAATGGAATGACAAAGCTCAGCAGTAGATTAAAGGATGTTTTGGCAGCTTCCAATATATCACCTCTATGTATATGTTTGCTGACCCTCTCAAATAATTCTAAAAGGTGAATGAGACAGGACTTACAGCAGAAATAAAAAGTGGGGCCATTTTCCATTCTTGTTATTGATGAGAAGGAAAGGATGAGCAAAATTAAATGGTAAGAAAACAAAAACTTCCTAGGCATTTCCTAATTCACACTTACAGTTAGAATAGGATAAGACACTTCAAAACTCATGCAAATGTCCAGCGGTACATGAAGGTCGCCCCATATGAAGAACCTGGTTGGACTACAACACACTCTATGTGTGACTGACTTTGAAGGTGACTTGGAAACTAAAACTAATCCAGAATGTGGCAGCCAGACTGTTGACTGGGAGTGGTCAAATATATAATAGCCATGTTCAAATATATAAAAGGATGTCACATAGAGGAGGGAGAAAGGTTGTTTTCTACTGCTCCAGAGAAGCGGACACGGAGCAATGGATCCAAACTACAAGAAAGAAGATTCCACCTAAACATTAGGAAGAACTTCCTGACAGTAAGAGCTGTTCGACAGTGGAATTTGCTGCCAAGGAGTGTGGTGGAGTCTCCTACTTTGGAGGTCTTTAAGCAGAGGCTTGACAACCATATGTCAGGAGTGCTCTGATGGTGTTTCCTGCTTGGCAGGGGGTTGGACTCGATGGCCCTTGTGGTCTCTTCCAACTCTATGATTCTATGATTCTATGATTCTATGGTCACTTGGGCCAAATAACACCGGTCCTGAAAGACCTACATTGGCTCCCAGTATGTTTCTGAGCACAATTCAAAGTGTTGGTGATGACCTTTAAAGTCCTAAATAGCCTCGGCCCAGTATACTTGAAGGAGTGTCTCCACCCCATTGTTAAGCCTGGACCCTGAGCTCTAGCACTGAGGACCTTCTAGTGGTTCCCTCACTATGAGAAGTGAAGTTACAGGGAACCACGTAGGGCCTTCTTGGTAGTAGTAGTTCCCACCCTGTGGAACGCCCTCCCATCGAATGTCAAGGAGATATAACCTTTAGAAAACATCTGAAGGCCATCCTATATAGGGCAGCTTTTAATGTGTAATGTTTTATTGTTTTTATATATGTTGGATGCTGGCCAGAGTGGCTGGAGCAACCTAGTCAGATGGGTGGTGCACAAATGGTAAAATTGTTGTTGTTGTTGTTGTTGTTGTTGTTGTTGTTAACTGAATCATTCTGGCAGTTCTTGCATTGCTTTTAAGGCTCTTTTTTCCAGGTGGGAGTGTTGATCACACGATGCAAATAAGACCAGTATCGCATGGGGAGCAGTTTCCACATGAATTCATTTTCAAATAGCCTAAGACAAATGCCCTTTGACTATTCCGGCTATCTACCTGCTAATGCTTAGGTCAGCAGATCTTAAGAGGCTTACAGATGCATGCCCCAGACAAACACTTTGCCACCTGTGCAATACTATCTGATTCTGTTTGATTCTCCCTTTCAACTGAATATTTCACAAATCTTGTTCATAACAAAGAATTATTAAATAATGTTGAAGCACACGAAAGTCAACGTTCGGTCAGTCCAGTGCAGGTGGGTGCAAGCAACACTGAGTGTGGTGGGATTTCAGATGCAGAGGAAGAGGGAGGAACACAAACCCGGTGTCCAAATTATAGTGAGTTGCCATGAAATTTAGCAGTTGGTGCTTTTGAGAATAAAATCCTCCTTTTTTTTTTTTTTTGAATTCTTTTTCAGGTATCACACTTACCCACACATCAAAGCTTCCAAGTGAACTGTTCTGTGGGTTATTTTAAACATTATGCTTTGCTGTATTTTGGTTTGTTTGGGTTTTGTTTTGTGTTTTGTCAGGGAGACCAGACTAGCGATAGAAGAATCGGTTGGTTTTCATTTCTCATAGCTTCTCATTTTTCAAATTTAACTCACCAAATTCCACACCAGCTTGCAGTTATTATTTGTCTAAGGGCCTCATGAAAATTCATCACCATTTTGGTGCAAATTTTCCCATATATATATATATATATATATATATATATATATATGCAGGTTTTGGTGTCTTCGGGTGTCTTCCCGTGTAAGAGTCTTGAGCTTGTGAAGAGGTCAAGACACGAAAGCTTTAGCAACTAATCTACACTTAATGACCCACCCAGTGATATTCAGAATATCACTCATGAAATCACCCAAGATATCCCTCAAGTAATTAAGGAACAAAAGAAGAAAAGGCACACTAATCTAGGAACTTCCTCTCTGCCCAGAACGTTGGAGGCTATACACCACACCCCTCAACAGTATTTATAGGAACTCAAACACCAGACTCTGCTCTGTTCCAGTAACAAGAAGCCGAAAGCACCAGCCTGAAGATGACGAGTGAGACCTCGTCGAAACGTCGCACAGACACCCCGACTCTTACACGGGAAGACACCCGAAGACACCAAAACCTGCATTCCTGTACCCGTGAAAATCTACGAAAGCATATATATATATATATATATATATATATATATATATATATATGGGTATGTGATTTTGCTTAATATGTGCATTTTTGCAGAGCAACTTTCCATAATATAATGCATTTTTGTATATTATTTTCACTAATATATGGATGGCAGGGGTGTCAACTTGAATAAAATATTGGGGGGCAGGTAAGCCCCTTCCCTGCATAATCAATCACAAGCCATGGCATGGCATGAACACACCATTTGAATGGCAATGCCCATCAACTTGTGGGGAGCTTCTCCCTCAAATAGTTGATTGAGGGGTGAAGGGTCCTCTGCCCCTAGGAGTTGGCTCCTAAGATGGACAGTATTCAACTCAGAGTATATATCAAGTCCTGACCCCTGACTAGCAGCTGCTCCCCAGGGTTTCAGACAGGGTGTCTCTCCCAGTTCTACCTGGAGATGTAGGCAATTGAACCTTGGACCTTCTGGCATGCAGAGCAGATGTGCTATCACTGAGCTATTGTCCTTCTGCCATAACGAGACCTATTGTCCAGTTACAGCAGACCTGTTGAAATTAATCGCCTAACTTAGTCAAGTTCATTAATATCAGTGGGTCTACTCTGAGGACAGTGCTTTACCCTAGTATCCCAGCATTGATGTGCACATTATTTGACGATGCAAAATTCAGAGAATTGCCGCATTTCAAAGGATTGCTAGGATTTCACTTGTGTATTGTTTGGAAAGTGGATATTAGGTAGGCTCACTTTTCAATGCAAACTTGCACGCTTGATGTTTATCTGTTATATTTATGTCCTGCCATTTCTCTGATGAGATGAAGATGAGATCCATGCTTATCTCCCTCCCCACCAACTGTATCACCACATGCGTAATGTGATGTAGATTCATAGTGACAGATGGCAGCTGGTCAAAAGACATCCAGTGAGCTTCATGACTGAGTATTTGAGCCCCAGTCTCTCTAGTCTCAGTTTGCCTCCCTTACCATTGCACCACACTGCCTCGCTGGAACGAATTGGGTATTTATTTAACAAACTCCATCACAGCTGTGTTCCAGGAAACATTAATGTGCTCTAGGAAGGATGAGGCTTGTTAGATTTAATAGTGAGATGACTCCATGTAGCTCAGTTGGTTAGAACATGGTGCTGATAGGGCCAAGGTTGCATATTCCTGCATTGCAAGGGGCTGGACTAGATGGTCCATAGGGTTCCCTCCAACTCTACAATTCTATGATTCTGTATCTGAGATCAAGATCTGCTTTAACTGTGAGTTCACCTGCGGGCATTGGTAAGACATTTTCGTGCCATTCATTTCCTTATTTGTAGAAGGTTTACCTATATCACAAGATCGTTCTGACAACAAATACTACAGGCTTATAGAAGTCTTTTAAATGCTATAGAAGTCATCAATCATAAAAAACCCTAACAGGCCAATCATCTTTACTCAGAATTAGGTGCCACTGAGTTCCTGGTAAGTACAGCGCATAGTATTTTAGCTAAAAACCAATGGAACTGAAACAAGATGAATTTCCCAGCACACAGTGACATGCAAAATATCTAGCAAGATGGCCATTTCCGATTTTATGTGTATTCCCATTTCACTGAAGCACAATCATCCAAAATTGAAATGAAAATGTTGTGAAAAGACTTGTCTCCCCTTTGTGAACTCATTCCTGCCTATCGGGTCCTACTGGCAAGAAAGAATTTCCACGCTTCCTCGCAGTATGTACTGATTACTCTTCTGTCTCTCTTCATGCTATGTAAGTCTCAAACTACCCTCTTCTCTTTTTTTCCCTTCTTTTTTCACCCATCTAATATGTGACTTTCCTGCCAAGGCTGTTAAATGAAACTAAAGTCGGTCCCAGTGCACAGAGATTGCCTCGAAGTCACTGCTGATTGCCGTAATATTCTGCTCAAAACCAGATGGAAAATCTCAAACAGCAGAAGGTTGTTTTTTCTTTAACTATTCACAAATCAAGTTGAGTTTAGTAGCTTAGAATAAATGTGTTTCCCCCACTCTAGTCTATTTACATACTTAAATAGAAGACTCCTAAGAGCCAATTCTGGGGTTACATTTTCACTACTGTTTAAGCTCTGTGTAGGCATTTGTGGGGTTTAAAAAAACTGGACAATTTTCACACATTATGCAGGGATAATAAAGCACCTGCCACAAAGGGCATTCACATGTTACATTCATAAAGTGTATAATCTGTATTCTTGCATACACAAACGGCTGAGCTGTACACGCACATAGTTATTCACATGTAATGTTCAATGAGTGCACAATATGTCCACACAAAATCTGAAGCGCACAAACCAGAAGCTATATACTCTTTAACGCAGACCCCCTCCACATGGGTAGAGTTTGTAACTGCGCTTAGTATAACGTGTGAACAAACCTAAAGGTAAAGGTAAAGGTACCCCTGCCCGAACGGGCCAGTCTTGACAGACTCTGGGGTTTGTGTGCCCATCTCACATCTATTGGCCGGGGGCCAGCGCTGTCCGAAGACACTTCCGGGTCACGTGGCCAGCGTGACAAAGCTGCATCTGGCGAGCCAGCGCAGCACACGGAACGCCGTTTACAAACCTAGGCAACACTTAAACTACAGCATTGAAAGATAGGTGAGGGAAGCTACATGGCTCAGAACAAGGGTGGTGAACACTGGCCTGGGGGGCAAAATTAGCCCCCACCCAAAGCTTCTCTAACTGGCCCCCAGACCTCTTACCAGGGCATACACACCCCTTACCGGGCCATAGTTCTCACCAGCAGTGGTGTGCGGTAAAAATTTTCATAGGGGAACAGTTAGGGCCAGAGTTGAGAGCTTGGAAGGGCAATTGGAGGCGGAGATAATGTAACATCATTCACATGAGCCTCACAACTCCCTTCCTAGGCCAGGCAGAAGTTTCCCAGGTTTTGGGAAGGAGGCAACAGTCTTTAATACCTTAATACTCTAATTTACCAGGGAAATTCAGGGAACTGGCCTAGTCCCCCTAGTCCACTGACCGCACGCCACTGCTCACCAGAACTACTTCATGGCCTCCTTGGCTGGATCTAGACACATCAAAAAAGCATTTCAGGAAAACACATTTCATTATGGGAAATCATGGTAGCAAAATATGGGACCCCAGAGCCCCATCAGGTGTCACAGTGTTATAATGCATATAAAACACTTTTTCTTTACTAATGTAGCTGAGTCCCTTAAGTGCTTTTAACTGTCTGGAATGTGTCCTTGGACTCTGGCAATGCCTCTTTCTATTCTGAATGGAGGACAGAGGGGGCTGTGTGTGTGTGTGTGTGTGTGTGTAGAATCTAGCTTATTGTACAAGGGTAAAATTTACATCAATTGTCCCACCCACTGTTTCCTCTGGCCCAACCCACCACTGTCATGTGACCCCTGGCAGGTTGGGAAATGCAGCCCTTGGGCTGAGAAGGTTTGCTGTGCAACCTCACAGTGTAGGAAGGTCTTCTTTGCAAAAGAGTATGGAATAGTGAAGAAGTGGATTATCGTGGCCACAAACAGCCTCAAAAGAAGCAAAGGGGGAGTAGTTGGGATGTGTCTTGCTGCATTTTTGCTCTGTTTTGATGTGGGATATCAATTGCTGCACAAATTATAATGTGAAGGTCTTAGCAGATAGCCAATTATACTTCCACAGAATGATGGCAGATCGAACCGCTTCCCTAGACACTCCCCATATTTATTTATTTTTAAGTGTTTTCAGAGAGTAAATAAACAGCAAAAACACCAAATAGTGGCATGCACTATCCCTGAGCTTCAGCTGCATTTCTTTGCCACATATGCTAGCAAAGATACTGTCCATTTTCCAAACAACAACAAAAAAGGTATTCCCTTCCATGCAGTTCTATTTGTCCCTAATGCTTAAACTTTGAAAAGTGCATCAATCATTTCAGAGGCATATTGATTATGGTAGAAAAAATGCATGAAGCTAGAGAATAAATATTACAAGCAGTGACACCATTTTAACTGATGCGAGGAGACAATTGAGCCATAACCTTCTATGGGGTTTGGGAGTGGTTGCTTTAGGGCATAGTGAATGGAATGGAATAGTCAGTGTTTTAGAAGGCCGGATTGAGTTTTTACTTGGCAAATGAGAAGGTTCTTGATGTAACACTTCCTCTATTAGGATTACTGCCGGGGGCCATTGCCGAAGGAACAGTAACTAACTAAATAAAAAATGGCTAGAGAATATGACCAAGTATTATTATTATTTATTAAATTTTTATATTGCCCTTCATCCCACCTCATGCCCTAAACACCATTTCTGTGCTGGCTAATTTGCAACCATTGTTACTCTGAAGGTGGGCCCCTGCACATACAGATCAATGCATGTAGGGCTCTCACCATGGAAATAGAAACCCTGATCACATCTCTGTGGAACATCGCTACATATGCATATCAGAATATTTGTGGAAGCGAGGCCCTTAGGCTGATGCCAAATGTAAATCAGCTCTCTCTGTGTGTCAGCATCCAGGAAATGGGGCTAGACAGCTGCATACTAGAGAACACCTTCATGTGTTTGACACCCATGGGTGCTGACTGGCTGAAAAAAGTTATAGATTTATTTATCATTTTTGTTCTCTTGAGTCGTGTCCCTCAAGAAGAATAGACTGAGACATGGGGAATGTGGTGTTAGTTTTAATTATTACAATGCTAGCACTTTTGTTCCATTTTCCCCATGTTCCTTTCACACTGCAGCTTTTTAGCTGCTTTAGCAGCATGTTACACTAATTTTCATTCATACCTGTGGGCATGGCGTGACACAACAACAGACAATGTTGCTGCCTTTCTTCACATGCCTGCTTCTATTCCCCTATGATTCCCACATGAAAACAGCGGGGGGGGGGACTGTATGCCACCCCAAATTTCATCACTTTACTCCTGTAATTTTACAGGTCATGGGGGCTGCAAACGGATCTTTTCTGGAAGCAAACAACATGGAAATGAGGACTAAACATGCTCTGTATTCCATTAGATTTCTGGAAATAGGTTTTATGTCATGTGAAAGCTCGAATGTAATGCAGAAGCCAACACTTAGGGAACTGTCAGGGAAATGGAATATAGAATATACTGCCATGTGAATACACTCTGCATGTGGATGAGAGTCCAGCTAAAGATTACAGCTTTAGACTAAAACTGTGCCTGCTGAAGATGCTTTAAACCAATTGACTTCAATGGGATCTGAGGAGATTAATAAGGGGGCTCTCCATTTTACTTTGTGGCCTTTGGCTTCCAAATAGCTCCAGGCTAGCTAAAAAGTAGTGGGTTACAACAATAAGGGGAAAAGGCAAAACTCCAAAAAGATTGTGTGAGTATTCATTTAATGTTTAATGTAAGTTTAAAGCGAATGTGTTGCTCTTTGTAGAGTCTCATTGCCATTCTCCTCATGCATCTGCTATGAGGGAATGAGAAACGGCACATTAGGAAGATGAAAGCGTGTGATGTGCTAAAGCGAACGATTCTGCTTCTGTTCTGTGCCTCCCCATCTACACACCAGCATCCTTCTGTCTCTACCCATCTCTTCCAAATGACAACACAGCCCCAGAGAAAATATTATAGAGGAATGCTCTATAGGGACAGAAATTAACATCAGCCAGAATCAATTAAAGAGAGAGCGAGAGAGCACCTCTCGACACTAAGTACTGCAAATGAACACTGGGAAAACAGAGATGGCAACTTCTCAGGGGTTTAGGTTTCCTGTGCCCAATAATAAAGAATTACTGAGTCGGAAACAACCATTTGACCTGAGAAGCCCCTGCCTCCCTCTCTCCCTTTTGCTCCTCAATCAGAGACACTTCTTTTTTAAAAAATAGATAAATAAATGCTTTGACAAGAACTACTGTCACATTTTTATTTTATTTTTATTTTTTAAAAAAGCTTCAAGGAAGACATTAATAAATTCATTGCTACTATCTAATAATTCAGAGTGTAGCACAAATCATCTGTTAACCAAGAAAAGAAAAAGAAAAACCTTGTTTGCTGTGATGAATAAGATCAATTCCCTTGTCTTTTGTTCAGCTCATACATCTTATATCTTTTACAAAGTGCCTGCAATAGAAAGAGAAAGCAAACAATTGTGACATACAGCCTCAGTACAGCAAGCAGGGATTCATGAAAATCTATCATGGACAGATTTAAGGTTTTCCTTAATACCTAAATGTGATAGTAACAAGGTGGGGTTTTTTTCTTTTTATTTGTGCTGTGCCTGTTCCAAACGGATATCAGCTGACACCAATTCTGTTTGCACACTACCTTCCCAAAACACAACAACAGCAGCTCTAACATGAGGACAAGGAAGATATCTTCTTCATGCTAGTAATGGTACAGGTTCAGCAGCAAGCACTGGGTCCAGAAACCAGGATTCCAACATACATGAGCTAGGCAGGAGATGCAAAACTGAACAGAAGCAATGAAGATGTCTCAACAGCTATCACGTCCTTCCCGCCAAGCTTTTAAAGATGAGACTGTATGAGCTCACTCATGAGACCTCTCACCTTATGGGACTGCTGCTCATTCAAACACACACTCCAGCTAAATGGGTGCATTTCATCCCACCAGTGAAGGTGGTGCCTGGATTGTGGCAACAAGACAGCCTCTCTGACTTTAGCTCCACCTCTTCTTCCTCAGCCTCTCTGAATAGCAGGTCAAAGTCCTTCTCCCTCCCCAGTGAGGCTCTGTAAGGAGGATAATGGAGAGAACCAGAAGATCTGCTTCCTCTTTTCTGACAACTGGATGCACAAGGGGAAGGCTTCCATCGTCCACTGCTGGGGACTAGCCTCCAAGCTCCCCTCTCTACTTATTCTCCTTTCTCCTCCTCTTGTTTCAACTGGGGTTGCCAAACCAGGTCTTGATTAAACTGAGAAGCCCATGACACTCTCTGTGCTTATTCAGGCATGGTGTTCAAGGTGGGTTATACAAGAACTGCAACAGTGTAGGTGTTCAATAGATTAGAATGGGGCATCACAGCATCTGCCTCCACCCTGACCTACACATCCTTAATTAGAATTCTTGTAGAGAGCTCCTATGGTTCACTTGTGCCTAGGGACCACTTTTTGTGTGCACACATGTACGTGGCTGGGTGCAGCTCCCTGCAGATTTTCTAATCATGCAAAGGTCATTGTGGAGCCTCCCACTGCACTCCATACTCTCCACACATTCCTAGAATCGTAGAATTGTAGAGCTGGGAGGGACCCTGAAGATCATCTAAGTCTAACCCCCTGCAATGCAGGAATATGCAGCTGTCCCATATGCAGATCGAACCTGAGATCTTGGTCTAATCAGCACAATGTTATAACCAACTAAGCTGTCCAGTCTTATCCATCTTATACCTGTTTAACATATGTAGGAGGCTACATTTTCAAATGGCAGAGACACGGGTGGCGCTGTGGGTAAAACCTCAGTGCCTGGGACTTGCTGATCATAAGGTCAGCGGTTTGAATCCCCGCGGCGGGGTGAGCTCCCGTCGTTCGGTTCCAGCTCCTGCCCACCTAGCAGTTCGAAAGCACCCCTAAGTGCAAGTAATAAATAGGTACCGCTTTATAGCGGGAAGGTAAACGGCGTTTCGGTGTGCTGCACTGGTGCTGGCTCGCCAGCTGCAGCTTCATCACACTGGCCACGTGACCCGGAAGTGTCTCCAGACGGCGACGGCTCCCGGCCTCTTGAGTGAGATGAGCGCGCAACCCTAGAGTCAGACACGACTGGCCCGTACAGGCAGGGGTACCTTTACCTTTACATTTTCAAAGGCCCACATGCTCTGACCTTGCCTTTAAAGATGAACCGAGTTGAATTTCTCCCCCAGCCCTATTGATGGCCCTGCCCTGTGACAACTGAGAGCATTCAATGTGACTGGTTGACAAGCCATTAGTCTAAGCAGCTCTCTATGGACAACAGGGGTCTAGGGTGTATAACTGGGGAAGAAGCCATTGTAAGGTTTCATCAAAGGTATAAAATTGCCCGAGACTGATCCTGCAAATAATTATTTGGGTGCTGAGATTTTTGCTGTTGAGGTTGGATTTTATAGCCATCTTGTGAACGATACATTAAAACTGCAGCGTTTTTTCCCCTTCAAAAATGCTTACTAAAAAACAAGTAAGATATCTTTCTGTATATAGCCTCGCTATAAAACCTTTCCCAAAAGTGCAACATTGCTTTGCCAATTTTATCCTGAGAGATCTTGAAGAAATTCAGAGTGATATCAGGAAGCCAATAAAAGCTTGCAAGTGCAGACCATTCACAAAATAAATATTAACAAAACATCTCAGATGCTTGGATTTTAAAATGCATCAAAGCATTACAGAGTGGAAGATTGCACTGAATGTACAGACATATTTGATATTTCCCTGAAAATGTCTTTTTACCTTAATATTGACTTTATAACCAAGCAATGTCATTCGGCTTTAAGTGGTGATATGTGGATTTAATTCAGCCAGGATGAGTTGTCCTAGGATCCATAAAGCTGAAATACATTGTTTCACCAAGGGGGCAAAATGGGTTTCAAAAAATCAATAAAAAATATTATTTTCTCATGAGGCTCATCTGGCCCCTACTCATTCTTGATCGTTGCCCTATGGCTTTTATAATCCCTTTTTTAAAAAAAAAACAACCAGCAGCTTTGCAGTATACTCAAGAGTGGGTCGATTCCCTTTTTCTACACATGCAAACTCAAATTACCAAAAGCAAAAATGTTACCAGACTGAGCACTTAATAACGGCTCTTAAAATCTAAAAACACAGCAATTGATCAGAAAAATTAACATGCTGAACTACTGAAATCTGTTCAGTAAGAGGACCTCAGGCGAGTAAAAGGCTCTGTCCCTGACATATACAGTTAAAGTATCTATTCGGTTAAAGAATCCACTCTATTCTCCCTTGGTCAGACCACACCTGGAATATTGCCCATCCCATTCAGGGCACCACAATATAAGAAGGATGTTGACCAGCTGGAACATGTGCAGAGGAGGGCAACCAAGATCACCAAGGGCCTGGAAACCAAGTTTTATGACATTAGATCCCTGAGACAGAGAACAGCACCATATTGTGATGTTTGGCTTCCAGTGCAAATCAAGCAGCCACAAATGTAAGCCCCTGCTAAAAGAATATCAACTGAGCTTTCAATATTTCAAAACAAACAAGGGGTCAGGGGACAGGGGGGTGGATGTTCTGAATGGGTACCAGGCACGTTGGTGGTGGTGCGTAAATCATTGCAGCCATGAACTAGAACTGAACTATGACTCCTTTTTCTAGATCCTTGAGTTCTCAATTACTGAGGAATCAAAACAAAGACTGTGCTCCAGGCTACAACTTAAAAGAAAAGTTGGGACTCATTTTTCACCTTCCAGATAAGCTGTGGCTATATAAGTCAACATTATGGGCTCAGTGGAAATGTGCGATTCAATCATAGCCAAGTTGAAGAAGAAACTCTTTGTTGTCCTTACAGATTCATGATGCCTATCAACAAAATTTGTGGGGGGTCTTATGTTCAGACTTAGTACTTCTATATACATAGGAAAAGAATTCTGGAAATGATGTATCAAAACATTATTCAAAAGTGGCTACATTAAGCATGCGCTAGTATTATGCCGCTTCTTCAACATTCCTAATGAGATGAGGATATGCAGCTATTTGCTATTATTCGTACTAACAAATTTGTTGCCTAGAGGCCATGATATTACAGAACACAGAATGAAGCATTAACACAGATTTATCGCCACTCCTATAACCTTTAACTCAGTATTTTATTACTAAAAGCTCTGTGGGAAGTGCTTACGGAATATGCAAAAAGCATTTAAGGTACTTTTTATAGCCAAAAACCCTTGCATGTTGCTTAGGCATAAACAATAGTCAAACAACCCAAATTTACATGGAAGTGTGCCTATGCATAATGGAAAAAGAGCCACCGTGTCATAAAATAAAATATATGGGACAATGGGAATTATTTTATTTTCTAATTCCTCCTCCCTAAATGCTCATTGTTCCCTTAAATCACAGCTTTTTGCTTTTTTTTTAGTTCAAACTCTGTCCATCAGTGAATATACTGCCTTGATGAATTTGTTCAGAAATATGGGAGGAAGGAAGCACACATCAAAGCTTTTCCCATAAACTTTTTCCCAGTAAAAAAGGTATTTGTTATATAAAGTTGCCCAAGGGATGGCTGACAGGAACTAAGGATGCTTTTTTGTATTCAATAGGAAATCATGAAGGAAGGATGATAGCTCAGGGGTAGAGAATATTCTTCATATGTAGAAGGTTCCAGAGTCAATTCCTGACACACATACCCCTAGGGGTGGAAAATATCCTTGTTTGAAACTTCAGAGGAGGCTACTGTTGCCTACACAGACAGGCAGCAGCACTCTAGGATTTCAAACATCTGTCTTTCACACCCCTGGGTGTGGGGCTGCCAGGAACTGAATCTCAGAACTTCAAACACTAGGCTAGGTCTACCAATTGTCCAACTTGGTGTAAGATGGAGTCTTGTGTTCCAATATCCATATATGCATATCTAGCAATTATATTCAATTTAATTTTATTACCTCAACATATTGGGTCAGAATTGCCCATAATGACTCTCAAATCCAGAGTTTTTATTTTTCTACCAAAAGAAAAAAATACTTCCAAATGTTTAAGGAGTATCATCTATATAATTAAGGCATCCGAGTTAAAATATTATGGGCAAAAGTAATCACAGTGAATCATAAATTCACAGGATGAAAAAACTGTCACGTTTAAAACCTGGGAAGGCTTTCTTGCACAGAGAAAGAGCCACATGCCTTGTATGCAGGATATCCCAGGTTAAATGCTCCTCCTGGTTTTGTTTGGTTTTTTTAGAAAAAGGAATCAGGAGTATGTGATGTGAAAGCCCTATGCCAAGACACTAGAGAGCTGCTGCCAGTCAAAACTACACAATACTGGTCTAGATGGAAGACTTGGTATAAGAGAGATTCCTAACACTCAAGTAACTTCTATGTTCAGCTATATTACATTTTGGAAGTGCGTGCGAATGAAATTCATTAGAGAGCAGGCAGGATATGTTGGTGAGAGTGAGGAAGTACTATGGTTGACAAATTTAGCAGCATCCTTCTCTCTCAACTTTTTTAAAAACATCAACCTGGTGCTGTGGAAAGAAGAGCTGTGTGTGGACACAGATGCTATCTTAATTTGCTCAAAATACTACTGGGCGAGTAGGGATGCATGAATCTGTACCTTGCTTTCTAGAATGCAAATGCAGGGTTTTTCCTGTCTCCTCTTCTTTTTCCATGGCCAATCATATGTTGTTTGTGTACACATCCAGTTAGATGTCTTCCTTACATTTTCATTACATAAGGAATCACGCTGAAGAGCGGGCTAATTTTGTCAAGTAATTTTGTCACGTTCCCATTCGCTGGAAGAATGGGCTTAGCATAACTAAAGGACTGGCCAAGTAAAAATGATTTGTTGCCATAGTAGCTAATGGTCAGAGACTGAGATGACACTTGCAAGAGGTAATGACAGTATAGTACTAATTGCCTCTTGAGACTCTTGAACCCTCTTTTTTAAAATTCAGCCGCAGATGTACAGATGTTTGTGGGTACTATAGACAAAGAGGGTGTTATCATGGGTGAAATGTCCCAATGAATCTAAGCCTGTTGGTACTTATGTTGTCCTGCCCCATCCACAGAGGGGATCAAAGGGGGGGGGGATGGACCAGCCAGGAAGGAGGGGTAGCTAGACAGCTGGAGGAGAAACCAGAGAAGCTGACTCCCATTCCCATCACTAGGAACTTGGTGCTGCTTCTGTCATTGACTGCAGACCCACACTCCTTGCAGAAAGGTGCACCTCCAAGTCCACCATTCTTGTAAGGAGAGAGAGTCTCATGAGTAAGCATGGTCATCTTCCTTTGAAAAGGTGCCAGAAGGGGCATGTCAATGATACATTGCTATGGCTTTCATCCAGTCCCTGGTGTCATTCCTGAACTCCATAGCCCTAGCATAGATGACCTGTAGCCTGATCTGTACTGTTACAAGCCTTGAATAAAGCTTACTTACTTACTTACTTACTCATACACATAAGGGCACTGGGACGGGAGACAGGGCATATGATCTGCGTCTGCAGAAAAGAACCAAATATGGTCAAATCTCTTTTGTTAAGTAGATGGCCTGGCACATTTCTCTTTTGTTGGGACAATGGCTGTATGCATAATGAAAGAGTTGGCCGAGTATAAATGATTTGTTGACATAGGAACTAATGGTGAGAGATATCATTTGGAAGCAATAATATCAGCATAATGTCCACTAAATTCATGATGTTACAAAACTGATTATCTTACAAAACCAAAACCTTTTTTGGCAGAGTCAAGAAACGCGTAGTAATTCACCATGAACATGTAGGTTTCATTCCAAGATGGACGTCAGGGTATCAGAACACCCCAAATCCATGCATAAATGTGAACTGGGAAAATTTCCTTGAACAGAATAACTAAGGAGATAGTACAAGAATACTTGGCTAGTTTAGATGTATTCAAGTCTCCAGGGCCAGATGAACTGCATCCAAGAGTATTAAAAGAACTGGCAGATGTGATCTCAGAACCACTGGCAGTCATCTTTGAGAATTCCTGGAGAACAGGCGAAGTCCTGGCAGACTGGAGGAGGGCAAATGTTGTCCCTATTTTCAAAAAGGGGAAAAGAGAGGACCCAAATAATTACCGCCCAGTCAGTCTGACATCAATACCAGGGAAGATTCTGGAGCAGATCATTAAGCAAACAGTCTGTGAGCACCTAGAAAGGAATGCTGTGATCACCAATAGTCAGCATGGATTTCTGAAAAATAAGTCATGTCAGACTAACCTGATCTCATTTTTTGACAGAATTACAAGCCTGGTAGATGAAGGGAACGCAGTGGATGTAGCCTACCTTGATTTCAGCAAGGCATTCGACAAGGTGCCCCATGATATCCTTGTAAACAAGCTGGTAAAATGCGGTCTTGACTATGCTACCACTCAGTGGATTTGTAATTGGCTGACTGACCGAACCCAAAGGGTGCTCATCAATGGTTCCTCTTCATCCTGGAGAAAAGTGACTAGTGGGGTGCCACAGGGTTCTGTCTTGGGCCCGGTCTTATTCAACATCTTTATCAACGACTTGGATGATGGACTCAAGGGCATCCTGATCAAATTTGCAGATGACACAAAACTGGGAGGGGTGGCTAACACCCCAGAGGACAGGAACACACTTCAAAACGACCTTGACAGATTAGAGAACTGGGCCCAAACAAACAAGATGAATTTTAACAGGGAGAAATGTAAAGTGTTGCACTTGGGCAAAAAAAAAAATGAGAGGTACAAATATAAGATGGGTGACACCTGGCTTGAGAGCAGTACATGTGAAAAGGATCTAGGAGTCTTGGTTGACCACAAACTTGACATGAGCCAACAGTGTGACGCGGCAGCTAAAAAAGCCAATGCAATTCTGGGCTGCATCAATAGGAGTATAGCATCTAGATCAGGGGAAGTAATAGTGCCACTGTATTCTGCTCTGGTCAGACCTCACCTGGAGTACTGTGTCCAATTCTGGGCACCACAGTTCAAGAAGGACACTGACAAACTGGAACGTGTCCAGAGGAGGGCAACCAAAATGGTCAAAGGCCTGGAAACGATGCCTTATGAGGAACGGCTAAGGGAGCTGGGCATGTTTAGCCTGGAGAAGAGGAGGTTAAGGGGTGATATGATAGCCATGTTCAAATATATAAAAGGATGTCACATAGAGGAGGGAGAAAGGTTGTTTTCTGCTGCTCCAGAGAAGCGGACACTGAGCAATGGATCCAGACTACAAGAAAGAAGATTCCACCTAAACATTAGGAAGAACTTCCTGACAGTAAGAGCTGTTCGACAGTGGAATTTGCTGCCAAGGAGTGTGGTGGAGTCTCCTTCTTTGGAGGTCTTTAAGCAGAGGCTTGACAACCATATGTCAGGAGTGCTCTGATGGTGTTTCCTGCTTGGCAGGGGGTTGGACTCGATGGCCCTTGTGGTCTCTTCCAACTCTATGATTCTATGATCTCTAATATTAGGGCAACAATGGCCTGCAGCCGCTTTGCCTAGTGCTTCTTATCTGAGTGCTGGGCTGAGCACCACTGCCCATCCCTACTATTCCCCATCAGTGCCTGAAAAGCCTCTGGGGGTCAGGGGCACATTGCCAAAGGCCGTCATTGCCATTAGATTGTTTGTCTAATACTTTGGCAAATAAGCCCAAATACAAAGAAGCTCTCCTGAGACGCAATGGAATGATTGGCAATGTTTTGGGCAATTGACACATTTTAATTTTGCAGCAATTACATTTCATAAGTTAATACTTTAAAATCAGGCGTTCCTTTAAACTCCTTGTATTTAGACTCCTGCTATTTCATGATTCCTCCTTGCCCTCAGCCCTCCTTTCCTAAACATAATTTCTGACTACAAGGCTGTGCTCGACTCCAATAAAAATGATCAAGCAAAATATAGTGTGCCACTTGGAAAAGAACCCTGAGAACTCTGCATAGAAACATAGTAAGCAAATGCCTTTTGTTGTGATGCAATCATCACATGCCTCCATTTTCTCTCTTCTCGATGCAATTAGACATAATTGTGCACAAATAAATATATACATTTGCAACCAAACTGTAAAATGGAGGCATTTCTGCTGGATTTTTCCACAGAAAGTAAGAGCTGGAAAACTACCTGCACCTCAGCTTTTACAACAATCAGCATCCATCCTGATTTGTTTGTGCTGTATTTGTAAGTCTTCTCATTGCAGGCCTAGAAGAAGTACGACCACAAACAGGAAGGCGGGAAAATAGTATTTAGGTGGGGGCTTGTGTGCTTTGCTCCAGAATCAGAATTATAGCAGACCTGCCAAAAATGGTTTGATGAGAGGAATGGAAATGAAACCTTGTAAAGTTGACCTGAATAGTGAAATAGTCCAGGTGGGGCTTGGTAGCTTGGGCAGTAGGTTTGTGATACCTCAGCTGGAGTAAGCTCAGGTGTGGGTCACTGGCCTTGTAAAGTCGAGAGGATATAACAGGAAGACCGGCCTGCATCCTGGCCAGGCCTTCATCTAATATCATCATTTGGGGATTCATCCTGTCCCATCAATAGCTGTCTGGGTGTCAGGATGGAAGCAAACACCTCCCCCTGGACCCCTTTAATGGGGTACCCTGATTTGTTCAGCTTAACTAAAGGGTGATGGAATCCATCCTATTTTAGACCCTGCTACACTACAAAAAGCAAAATATAATGGGAAGAATTCACTCCCTGTATCATGGTGTAAATGAAAAATAAACACAGTAGTTCTCATACATTTCCCTGCAAATGCAGTGATGTTTTTTGCAGACACACAGTTGCTCTCCCACAAGGATCTAAAGCAGCGTCTTGTGACGCACTTCTTTTCTTGAAGCACCGAGGATTTCAGAACTATTTCAATTATATCTGTATTGTAACCTCTGTAACATGTATTTTTTATTTTAAATTAAACTAAAAATACATCTGAGTGATAATTGAATTTTAATATCATTACAGGATTATAAATTCTCCTGGCACCTCGGCAAACTTTTAACAAGGTTGTAGCGAACGCCTTGTGAATCAGAATGTTCACTTTTTATAGGGAGAGTGAAAACTGCCTTTTCGTACAGGGGTTGCCAATATTTAACAAGATTCAAAAACGTCTTTCTCATGAATGTTGATAGACAGCATTCAGATTCAATTTAGGAGTTAATTCACACCATAAAATATTGATGTGATTTCAGCTCTTGGGTGTAAAATTTATTTCTAACAGTGGCAGGGAGTCAAATAATTGCCCCAGTGAAGCTAATCTAGGAAGATAAGACTGCTTCTAGTGCCACTGCTATCATCCCTAGAGACTGTGATAGCTTGCTCAAGATTCTCTTCCATTGGTCAGCTTTCCACCATCCTATCCATCTGGAAAGGATGAATGCATAGGCGCCGACTCCATGGGGCCTGAGGGGGCCCGAGCCCCCTCAAAAATTCGTTTGGGGGGCTCCGCCCCCCCAATAATCTTGGGCGCCCCTCCAGCAGAGCGCCGCCGCCGCCCCTCCCCCAGCCCAAAATGCACAGGGTCGGGCTGCATGCCTCCTGCCCTCCTTCCCGAGCAAAAGCTCCACCCAATTTCCTTCGGAGCTGATTAATAGGCGCAGCACGCTCTCCCCTATTCGCTCACGAGGAGGCGGCGCCACTTTATCTGCATATTCATGAGCTTATTTATAATTCATGAGCTTTCCCGGGCTCCCCCAATATTTTTTATAAGTCGGCGCCCCTGGATGAATGAGTCTGGGTCATCAGGCATGCATGCAACACATATGCTTTGCCACGGAACAATCCCTTCATTGTAACTGAGTCCTGAGTGTAACTGGCTATGTTGGCAGGTAACGGTCCAGAGGGAAGAAGTTTTCTCTCTGGTCCTCTCTCCAAACCTCACCCCCTAGCTCTCATGCCATTGACTGCAGCTGTGGGCAAGCTGGCAGTAAGCTGTCCTTGTCATTGTGACTTCAGCATTAAGGGATGTGGCAGAAATTCTTCTAAGTGGGGTTCAGAAATGAACCTGCTTAGAAGAATGGGAAGCAAGTGTCCCAACTCCCCCCCCCCAATTTCTTCTCTGTGGTTGGATCAAATGCCAAGACCCAAGAGGGGCAAGTCCAGGGAAAGGAAGGGAAGGGAAAACTATTTTGGAAGGTGGTGGGGACGGTATTGGCAGGGGAAACTTCATATGCATCTGGTTGGTCGCTTGTGAGAACAGAAGGATGGACAAGAAAGGCCTATGGTCTGACCCAGCAGGATTCTTCTTAAATAGGGGAAATTTCCCCCAGTCTGACTGGCTCAGCATATTATTATTATTATTATTATTATTATTATTATTATTATTATTAGTCTCAGGGCAGTTCCTATTTTCCCAATTTCTACTGGGAAAAATATATATAAATCCCAAAATAATCTGGGGAGAGCCTGTGAGGATCATTACTACTCACTGGTTCTGAGGAGGAAACCAAGAATGCATTTTTTAAAATATTAATGTTTTTATTGAATGAATTACAATTATAAAGAAATAAAGTGATACAAAGGGGGGAAGGGGGGAAGTGAGCAGCAAAAAGAACAAAGATACATATAAAAGAGAGATAGAGAGAAACAGTATACAAAACTGCAATGTAATATTCTCCCATACATTCTTAAGTAAAATTGAGATAGTGTTATTATCTTAATACATACATAGATGATAATTGCCTACTACATTCTGTATAAGCTCATTCCAACTATTGTCATATTTATCCAAAGTCTACATCTATAAGCATTCGGTTCGTCAGTTGCAAGTGTTGTCACATTGTGGATCCATTGAATAGGCCAAGTGCATTGTGAGAAACCTGCCCTTACTCTATTTCTATCCCTTGCTCATTTTAGATCTGCTGAATTCACCCTGATCATTATATATGATGTTAGTAGGCATCAGGCTGATGGAATGAGCACAGAGGAAATCCTCCATTTTTAAAATTAAAACCTAGTGTACATCTGAAGAGAAACTGATTAATGAAGCAGCAAGAAACCAAGACCTCCTGCTAGCATTAATAAATTTGAGCTTCTGTAGCAATCCTCATCCAAGGAAACCCACTGATCATAACTTGTCGTCTTGTGAAGACTTTAATATAAACTCTAGATTCATTAATTTTTTATGGAAATTTAGAGCAGCCCTGAGTGGAGACCTTCTTCAATAATAAAACAAGAAAATGAAAATAGACTCTGATTATGACTAGATATTAGAAGTGCGGAAGAGGAAAGATTAGTAATAACCGGACTGTGTGTTAATATTGGGTTCTTTCGACAACATCAGCCCAGTGAGTTCTTAAAAGACAAAGTGCTGGTGGTCTGATATCCGAGAGAAAAGCAAGCAATTTACCAACTCATTAGAAACATTTATTTACATTTGATTTGCAATTCATTTCTTTTTCATTAGGTCTCCTGGGTCCCATAAGAACAGGATTATGAAATTAATTTTGACTAGCTGCCAGTTGTCGCTGCTTCTGTACAATTGTAAATAAGAAAAGCACAGTCATCTTCTCTCTATACCAGCTATCTCTTGAAATCTGCAATGAACCTCAATCACCATTCGAGGGCCTCTGAATTTATTACCATCTTATTAAGGGATCTCTTGAGAGGGCTACGTGAAAATAAACTATAAATCAGAAAGCTCATGCAATGACAGAGGGGAAATTTTGGATCAAGCAAATGCTGAACTAAGGAAAGCTAGAGAGTGTCCCTCTCCCTGTGGCCAAAAATACATTAGGATAATAAGATTTTGAGGAATGTTAAGAGGGGAAGCAGAGTTAAAAGAAAGCATTATTTAATCTCTAGAAGAAATATTTCTGTCCTCCTCAGTGCAAATTCTACATTGAAAGCACTATGATATCACTTTAAGCAGTCATGGTTACCTGAAAATATTCCTGGGAACTGTAGCCTGCTTGGGGTGAAGAGAGTTGCTAGGAGATGCCTATTCCCAGATGCCTATTGCTGTAGCCCTTCCCAGAGATACAGTTCCCAGAGTTCTCTGAAAAGAGGGATTGATTTGTTACACAACCCTGATAATTTTAGCTCTGGGAGGAGAATAGGCACAAAATCCCTTATGTGCATTCTGAAAGCTATTGAATCAAGACCTGGCATATTTTTTAAATGGACCTATCAAGGACTGAACCATGTACTTATTTATTTTAGCATCCATATCCCGCATGTTTCTCCAATGAGCTCAAGGTGGCATACATGATTCTCGCCCACCTTGTTTAAGCCCCATGACAACCCTGTGAGGTAAGTTAGGCTGAGAGGCAGTGAGTGGCCCAAGGTCACCAAGTGAGGATTTGAACCCTGGTCAGGACACGGGTGGCCTGTGGGTTAAACCACAGAGCCTAGGACTTGCCGATCAGAAGGTCGGCGGCTCGAATCCCCGCGATGGGGTGAGCTCCCGTTGCTCGGTCCCTGCTCCTGCCAACCTAGCAGTTTGAAAGCATGTCAAAGTGCAAGTAGATAAATAGGTACTGCTCCAGTGGGAAGGTAAACAGCATTTCCATGCGCTGCTCTGGTTTGCCAGAAGTGGCTTAGTCATGCTGGCCACATGACCCAGGAGCTGTACGCAGGCTCCCTCGGCCAATAAAGCAAGCTGAGCCCCACAACCCCAGAGTCGGTCACGACTGGACCTAATGGTCAGGGGTCCCTTTACCTTTACTCCACTACACCACGCTGGCCCTCGGTGTGCTCTACTCAGCTAAGGTCCCTGCCCTTGATTTATATTTCAGCATATGACACTGAGATCTTTTGCCAATATTTCCAGCTCCCGGGCATACATTAAGCCATTCCCTTGAATTACAAGCAACCATTAACAGTTCCTCTTAGCTTGGTAAGGGAACAGAAGACTTCAATAGTTTGTTGTTGAAGATTTATTTTACAGCCATTAGGCATAGCTGTTCACAGGCCATGTAATTGCTGTTTATAGGATAGGAAAAAGGAGAGTTACACAGTATGCTTGCTGCCTCTCTTTGCTACAAACAAGAAACACAATTACCAATATTATTCTTTTCTTTTTTTGTCTTGCAGATCTCAGATGTCAATGCACACTGTTGCTATATAGCATGCTTTTTGGTTTTGTTTTATTGTCTTAAGGTGCAATCATAGTTCATAGCTCAGTGGCAGCGCATCTTCCTAGCATGCAGAAGGTCCAGGTTTGATCCCTGGTATCTCCAAGTAGGGTTGATAATGTCCCCTGCCTGAAACCCTGAACAGCCACTGCCAATCATCAGTGTAGAAAACACTAAGCTTAGAGACAGAAGAAATTATTTATCGGGAATATGAACTGGCTAGGGGTATGAGATCAGTATGCCGGACTATATGGGCCATTGGCCTGACCCAGCAGGTTTCTCTTATTCCCAAACATTTCCCACTGCCTAACAAATGCGGATTCCACCTCCTGAAACTCCTGTCTCAACTATGCATTCAGCTTTCCCCATCTAGCCAGCCTTGTGCACAGAACCGATAGCATTACAGAGAAAGGCCTTGGCTTACAACCTCCTACCTGGCAAGCTAAATTTTGCTTCCATAATGTTTCCCTGCTTCATTGGTGCCAACATGCATTATGACCACTAACTCCTCACTAGCCCTGTCTACCATCTGCAGGCCTCATTCCAGCAAGGCGGGTCAACATGCAATCTGGAAATCCAACTACCTATGTCCTTCATTCTCAAACTCTGCATCCATTAACCCCTTCTTTGTTTAATCTAGGTGTCTGGTTCCATTTTACTGTGGTTCCTCAAGGCTGTCCTGCTAGGATAGACCTGAAAACTGGGTTTCTGCCATCTTATCACCCATTGGATTTAGGTTAAGGGATTTTCAAGTTTTACATCCTAGCACCCAATGCCTTTGATATGTATCTTAGGTGACATTTTATTTATTTACTTCATAAAATTTATATACTGCTTGATTGTAGAAAAAAGCTCAAAGCAGTTTGCAAGAAAGATAGGGTTTTTTGTAATATTTTAAAGAAATAAATACTATTATACTTCATCTCTCCTCACACAACTGCCTAACTCTCTTTCCCCTTTACACTCTGTCACTGAAGTCAAGATACTTTGTTAGCTGTGGCTGATCTCCGGCTGTAATCCTGTAGCTACAAGAGTGTCCCTTGCCAGTTATGGAAAAGGCAAATGCCTTGTTCCCTATTTATGGTATTTCTAATTAAGGCGTGAGGGACCCTCCAAATGTTGCTGGACTCCTACTCCCATACATATCAACTTACACAACTCAGATCTTTGTAAGCACTCCTGATTCCCCCATTAAGTTTGATGCACATAAAAAAACAACAACAGCCTATCTCTCTCACCCCAAGGCTTTCATTGGTGTACTATTTTTGGGAAATGTACCTTCTTTTACAGCCATGTTCTATAAGTATCCCTAAGCTTCAGTCTAGTAAAATATAGGTGCAATCATGCTTCTTTACTATTGCACTCTAAAATGAGTCACGGCGGTCTTATAAGATTGACAATTAGGGGCAAACATCTTGAAATGAAGGACACAATGAGGTACATCAAGCTTGCTATAAATGACGGAAATGATACTTTACACAGACCTGTAAGTTGTACTGCAATTGGATGGTTATTTTTTTTCTCTCAAAAGGACTGGGAGTTTATAGGACTTAGAACATCTGTTTCATGGAGCTTTATGGAGCTTAGGAATATTTATGGAACAGGAGTGTGTGAAATGCAGTGTATTCTCCAACAGTAGTTAAGCTGAGCATGTCATAAGGTAAGAAGAGCTATACCATCAAGCCTTGACTGCAGAATCCATTGTGCCATGGAACATCTTCAGGCAACCTACTTGCAATTGATTCCAATGATGTATCAACTGCAACAACAATGAAGAGTCAATCCATTTTCCAGGGAAAGAGGGAAGGAGGACTGTCTGACCCCTACCAAAGCATTTGGGCTTTCGGGGCCATACTGATTTCAGTTCATGAGTCTCTCTGCAGATCATAGGAGCCGACTTCTAGGCACCAAGGAGTCTTTGGCCTCCCTAATAAAATATTTGAGGGGGTCGGACTCCCCCCCAAAAAAAGGTTGATAGGCATTGCCATTCAAATAGTGTGCATGCATCGCATAATGTGATCAGCATTATGTGGAGTGGGACTTATATGCTCCCTCCCAATATTTTCTTCAAGCCCCACCCCCTGCTGTAGATTGTGGGAAGCTCATGCAGGGGAAAGCTAGTAGGATGTACACACATTCAATTTCTAGTATTACTGCCTTTATTTAGCAACTTTGTTGTTGTTGTTAGACTAGGAAACATTTTCTTCTCCAAATTAAAAAAAAAATTCAATATTTTTGAATCTCCATCTATCCACATGCCTCTTGCAAAAAAAAAAAAAAAACCTCAAACCCCTGCCTTCTTTTCAAGAGGTCTTAGGCCAAAATGTAACCATTTATTGCCTTTAAAATCGAGCCAACTTTGAATGAAAGGCTTGTGTGACAATTGGTCTCAAAATAGAAAAATGCATCAAACATATGGTCAATAAATTCTTAACTGAAAGCATTTAATAGGTTTGGGGGGTTAGATTAATGATTAATCTGGATATGAAGTGCATATTATCCATAGTGTTTTCCTTCCCTTTACATAGATTAATTACTCTCCAACCTCCTTTGATTCCTCCCCCCCATTTTTCTACTGCTCCTATGGGGAGGGAATAGGTGTAGCAGTACTAGGTAAAATGAATATGAATCCCAGAAAATGATTTGCAAATCTTCTTGCTGAAGAAGAACATTTTTCATCCAAGACAGCCCTCTTTCAACTTTATCTCTCTTAAGCAGTAAGAGTGGCATCCAATGGTCAAATGTATTATTGGCCTGTGTATAAATTCTAATGTTTTCACCATAGCAATATGATAAATCAGATGCTTCTCTCAGCTTTGGACGTTCAACGGTGATCATTTACAAGATCTGAAGCATTTACTAGATCTCTGGGACTAGCCTATGTGACCTGTATAGGCCATTTGTATTTCAGATGCATGAACTCTGAAGTTATATAATTAAGATGTCAAGTAAAAAAAACAAAAAACCCTGTATTTCACAGCTCAATAATGTTAACCTGCTTTTGTGCACATTTATTTCTCAGTTTATCCCACGGGGGTTATGAACATACGAGTGACAAGAAAAATAATCTAGGGTATCTGCATTGGAATATTTGATAGACTGCCTTGCATGTGGCTAGCAAAAGAATATTATGAACAGGGTTTTTCATTTTCATGAATGGAAGGCTATAAGGAATCAATCTAGTTTATTCAAGTTAAAAAAGCAGGGACTTAGTTAAGAAGGCAAGGGGGGTGGAATATAACCCTCCTTCTTAGATTGTCTTTAATTAATTCTTAATAACATCTACCTTTCTACTGAGTTTGCTACTTATAGACATCAGCAGAATTATCTCACTTGTGTGTACTCAGCAGTAAGTTCCACTGAGTTCATCAGGACCTACTCCTAAATAAGTGTTGCAGCCTTGGTTATTAGTGTTTTCCAAATAATTACAGGTTACTGGCCTGTGCAGTAACCAGGGGCAGTCCAAGATGTTTTATTTCTTGAGGAAAAGAACAAGGTGGCACACATCCCGTTCTGTATGTGGAAGTCAATTGGATTAACAGCTGCATCTTACTTCAACACCAGTGATGGAATTGTGTCCTCTAGCACACCTGAGGCAGCTGGCCAGATTAGGGGCATTAAGACAGGCCATATGGCAACAGAGGGGATAATAACTGGGTAGCTCAAGAGCAGCAGCTGGGGGCTGCCCTCCAAAATCTGCTGCCTGAGGCAGTTGCCTCAAGTTGGCCAAATGGGTGTGTTGGACTTGGTACTCACCGGACATGACAAAGATGCAAATTGCTTTACTGAACACAAATGGGGTGTATGGGTGTGTTTGCCCTGCATTGATACAGCTAAAGTAAACCATGTCAAATACTCTGAACATAAACTGATTATTATTTTTAAAGTAATCTTAAATATATTCAAGAGCAAGCATCTGAATATTTGAGACCCTGCCACTGAGTACAGGATCTGTTTTTGTGAACAGATAGAAGGCTCGTCTGTGAAAAAGATTAATGTTATGTGTGCATATCCTCTAATTCTCCCCATTATTATTTGGATCCTGCCCATCTGACTGTGTTGCCCCAGCCACTCTTGGTGCCTTCCAACATATATTAAACATTACACATTAAAAAACTTCCCTATACAGGGCTACCTGCAGATGTCTTCTAAAGGTTATGTAGTTACTCATCTCACTGGCATCTGATAGGAAGGTGTTCCACAGGGTGGGTGCCACTACCAAGAAGGCCCTCTGCCTGGTTCCCTGTAACTTCATTTCTCACAGTGAGGGAACTGCCAGAAGGCCCCTCGCAGCTGGGCCTCAGTGTCCAGGCTGAACAATGGGTGTGGAGATGCTCCTTCAGGTATACATGGCCAAGGCTGTTTAGGGCTTTAAAGGTCAGCACCAACACTTTGAATGGTGCTTGGACACATACTCCATACTCATTGGGGCAGGGAACTGAAAAATAATGCTAGAAACTAAATGCAATGCAAGTTACCAGAGCAGGAACACAGAAAATCCTGAATGCTGGAAAATAATGCTATAAAATTCTATTAAAAAACCCAAAAAAACTGTCTTCCTTAGGGTGGCCTAAAGCCATGGTTTCTGATGACATGTGATGAAAGTCAGAAAGGACAAGTTTACTTTTAAATCTAATGAGCTGCATTACCAAAAGGTTAATGAGGGATTTCAAAGACTCTGAAGTGTGACACGATTTAATACAATATTCCAGCCAGAGGTATTGCTGATGTATGCACTAATATGATGCATTAGACACCGGTGCGCAAAATGAGACAGAAAATTACAAGCCTTCGTGGAACTTGCTAAAATCAGGACAGAGATATAGATCAAATTTAGAAAATTGTGTAAAATGGGGGGGGGGTTGTTTATATATTTTACTTCAGTTATTAGAAAATAGAACTAAGTGTTCAGAGTATCAGGAACTGGAGTGTTTTGTAGTAAGAATGCAAATAAAAGGCAAGGAAATTGTTGTGGTTTTTTCATACTAGTGTGCTTTATGCACAACCATCAGCTAAAAGCAATTACCAAGGGGAAAAAGATATTACAAAAGACAATGCAGAATTTCCATGGTGACAGTAACTCGAACTATATTGTAAGGTGTACAAATAAACCAAATAGAAAAGTCAAGAGTTTATGAAGGGACAGAATAAATTATTATAAAATGGAATTCAGAATATTTTCTTTGCCTCTGAAAATGAGAGCTGCATTTAGACAACATGAATTTGCAATTACCTTGTGATGAGGTGTATACGGAGGGAATGTTGAGCACCAGCAAGCATGTGCCTCAAACCCTCCAAATCAGGCTTCTCAGATGGTTTAAAGGCATCCACTACAAGCTCATTCGCACAACTATTCTTCAAGCGGCTTTCCCCATTCATAGCAGTATAGTTGTTGTTTGATGCAGCATTTTTAAGAGCGGATTTGTAGCTGGTTGTTTGCACCTTTGGTCACATGTCACCATAATTAGAGAGTGAGTGCAGCGCTTTCCTTGCCACACTAATGGTAGGTTGGGCCTGAATTGAGAAAAGTGCTGTGGCTCTAGCTACGCTCCTAATGCACTCTTATGTTCCTCTCAGCCAGTACAGTGGTACTTCAGGTTACAGACGCTTCAGCTTACAGCCTCCACTAACCCAGAAATAGTGCTTCAGGATGAGAACAGAAATCGGGCTCTGGCGGCATGGCAGCAGCAGGAGGCCCCATTAGCTAAAGTGGTGCTTCAGGTTAAGAACAGTTTCAGGTTAAGTACGGACCTCCGGAACGAATTAAGTACTTAACCCGAGGTACCACTGTGTATGTCAGAATTAAGAGCATGCAGATGGGAACAGCTCTTTTGCAGGGTTCCCCACCCCCTTAATGCCTAGTCTTCTGTAATTCTAATCTCATGGGAATATAGATGATGAGAAGAGGAACTACAAGTCTGCCTGAGCTATGGTGAACCTCGTTATTGTGATGACATTTTGTCAGCAGCTAATGATTGCTGCCATGGGCAGTACTTTGACTCAGCACCAGTGTCTCAATCTGTCAGATCACTCCTCTGAACTGAGTTTGCACAATGACAGCTCAAACCGGTCAGAAGGAAGTGGAATGAAACAGTCATCTCCCAAATCAATCCCTACGCCATCCACACAAAAACAAGGTTGATGCTTGTATACATGTCAGGCTTTTTCTTTCTTTCTTTCTTTCTTTTTGCAGTAGAAGGGAAAATGTTTGGTTATTGATTTCATTATTCTGGAACGCTGATTATAGACGGTGTTGTGTGGCAGCATGCAATATATATATATATATATATATATATATGCAGGTTATGGTGTCTTCGGGTGTCTTCCCGTGTAAGAGTCGGGGTGTCTGTGCGACGTTTCGACGAGGTCTCACTCGTCATCTTCAGGCTGGTGCTTTCGGCTTCTTGTTACTGGAACAGAGCAGAGTCTGGTGTTTGAGTTCCTATAAATACTGTTGAGGGGTGTGGTGTATAGCCTCCAACGTTCTGGGTAGAGAGGAAGTTCCTAGATTAGTGTGCCTTTTCTTCTTTTGTTCCTTAATTACTTGAGGGATATCTTGGGTGATTTCATGAGTGATATTCTGAATATCACTGGGTGGGTCATTAATTACTTGAGGGATATCTTGGGTGATTTCATGAGTGATATTCTGGATATCCCTGGGTGGGTCATTAAGTGTAGATTAGTTGCTAAAGCTCTCGTGTCTTGACCTCTTGAGCTTGTGAAGAGTTTTTCTGAGAAGATGGCTGTGCTGCATTTAGTTGTGCTCTGGCTTGGCTTCGTGTATAGGGGCGAGCTGTGGTTTTGTGCCTTGTGCCAGCCAGATCTGTGTAGGGATTGCAGGGGGGTGCAGCATCCGGAGGTGCCACTATAGTTTGGTTGCTGGATGGAGTCTGTAATATGTCTGTGGAGAGGGTCTGGGTTTGGGTCTGGTGTGGTTGATTGGTGACGGCGTTCTGTGTGCCTCTGGTTCTGGTGTCGGTTTTTGTGGGGAGGGCTAATTTCCAGATGTCTGGCAGGCGGGACGTGTCGTCACGCTTGTTCATGTTGTGAGGGTGTTTCTCTATCTCGATGGCTTCCATGATTATTCTCTTGTGGTGATGTTCCATGTTAAAGAGCAATTTGGAATCTGCAAAATTAATTTCGTGTCCTGTTTCTTTCATGTGTTGGAAAAGAGAGGAAGTTTTCTCTTCTTTTTTGACGGCATTCTTGTGTTCTGCGATACGTGCATTTATTCGTCTGTTTGTTTGTCCAATGTACGTGGCTAGGCAGACTTTGCAGGGTATTTCATAGACCCCTTGGTTTTCCAGCTGGATTTTGTCTTTTGGGTTTCTGAGGATATTGGCTATTTTTTGATATTCAGAATATCACTCATGAAATCACCCAAGATATCCCTCAAGTAATTAAGGAACAAAAGAAGAAAAGGCACACTAATCTAGGAACTTCCTCTCTACCCAGAACGTTGGAGGCTATACACCACACCCCTCAACAGTATTTATAGGAACTCAAACACCAGACTCTGCTCTGTTCCAGTAACAAGAAGCCGAAAGCACCAGCCTGAAGATGACGAGTGAGACCTCGTCGAAACGTCGCACAGACACCCCGACTCTTACACGGGAAGACACCCGAAGACACCAAAACCTGCATTCCTGTACCCGTGAAAATCTACGAAAGCATATATATATATATATATATATATATATATATATATATATATATATATATCTGGGGGAAACCCAGCAATTATACTAGAAA
Source organism: Podarcis vaucheri (assembly GCF_965113315.1). Taxonomy (NCBI): domain Eukaryota; kingdom Metazoa; phylum Chordata; class Lepidosauria; order Squamata; family Lacertidae; genus Podarcis; species Podarcis vaucheri. Next base: position 40,146,007 of record NC_138749.1, read on the forward strand.
TGTCAAGTGTGAAAAGGCCCGTATAAAATCATTGTGCATCTATAGTGGCTGGGTGAGACAGAATTTTATCTGGAAAACATGGAGTAAGACCTAGTCCATTTCACACCTGCCTCTGCAGCTGGCATATGGAAAAATAAAAATGTTAAACTGATGGATTCACACATTTACATCACATTTCTGGGTTAGCCCTAAGCAACAGTAGCACATCAGATAATGAATTTGCCGCTTCACCAAGGTTTCAAGACATGATTGGTCTCCAATCAGAAACCCTGGGATCAAACATCTATACCAGGGAAGCCCATCAACATCTGGGTGGCCTGAACTTCCATCATCCCCCAGTCACTGTGTGCAAGACTGACACACTATGTGGTTAGAGTATTGTGTTTAATTCTTTAGCTATGATGCTGTTTCTGGACCACATCACTGGGCAGTCCTTAATGGAATGTTACCATAATGTGTGTTCTGACCTCTCCTCTCAGCAGCTGCTCCTTTGCTCTACAACCTTTTCCTGTACTGGAGATGCATGCCAGTATTTCTGTACTTGTGCTCACACACTAAAAATAAATAAATTTAAAAATCAGGATGTTTCCAAGAGCAAATGTTAAAAGCTTTGGGCATAACAGAGTCCTGTACTTTTTAGGAGAAAGGTCAACAACCTTATTTATTTATTTATTTATTTATATTTAGAACAAAACAAACAAACAGTAATTAGATATTGTGCAAGACTGATATATAGCTATTGGTTATTTATTCATCTTAGTCATTTTATACCCAGCTTTTCACTATGTCTCAGAGTGCCAATACAGTGGTACCTCGGGTTACATATGCTTCATGTTACATACGCTTCAGGTTACACACTCCGCTAACCCAGAAATAGTGCTTCAGGTTAAGAACTTTGCTTCAAGATGAGAACAGAAATCGAGCTCCGGCGGCATGGCGGCAGCAGGAGGCCCCATTAGCTAAAGTGGTGCTTCAGGATAAGAACAGTTTCAGGTTAAGAACAGACCTCCGGAACGAATTAAGTACTTAACGTGAGGTACCACTGTACTGTAATTCTGATAAAGAGGTTTCATGCAAGATCTCAGTATTAAAAATATGTTTGTTTTTGAAAAAAACATATTCATCTAAGGTCTGGTTAACTACAATAACATTTCCCCTTTTTATAATGTACACAATACCTTTTTTCTTTCTTTATTTTTGGGGGGGTTCTGTTTTGTTTTCTACATGGGTACTATTTCTTGTTTCTTCTTTTTTTACTCTAAGCACTTGTAATTGTGTACATTTTATTTTTCAATAAAGAATATAAAAGAAAAAAGTCTTGATGTAGGTGCTGCATTTAAATTCACCAAGATACCTTCCCTCCAGATGTGCTAAGGTCTTGACAGGATAGCACCTCCAAGCTGTGTTGCTGAACTTCCAGCATGCTTTCAAAATGCTGCAGGTAATGGAAATTAGCACACTTGTATTCTTGTGGTTGGCAGAAACAAAATGGCAAGGTTGTGTTCCGATGAAGGGCAAATAGAATCTGGGAATGGGGTAGTACAGACCACCTATTGAAACATCACCACACCCATGAGAGAGCACCCAAGAAAAAGAATGCAGTAACAAGTTTGCAACCAAGTGATGACTGTAGATGCATGGCCAGTAGTTTTTAAGTACGGTAACTTTCCACCGTAAGAGAAAATCTGGAATAAATGTAAAAATAAGAATTAAAAGGTTAGTGTTCTGAAGATGATGGGGGGGGGGGTGGTATGAAAATGTAGCACTAACACCACAATGAATCTCCAAGATCTCCTGTGCTCAGTTGCTGCAGGAAGCCACTGGGCTTCCCTTCTTCCATCCAAATATTTGCTGCCTGCCAAAAAATGGTAGTCAGGACCTTGTCTGCTATTGAACCTGGACACCTGGTCTTTCTTTTCATTGGTGTGAAACAAAAGGGCTCTTTAGCTGTATGAGGCAATTTCCTTGGACAGGCCAGCAAAGAGGTCCCGTACCACTGATCTAGAGACCATGTGCTCTACCCTTTCATCCCAATCTTCTCCATCTGGTTTGCAATATAGAATATAGAGTTCTTGCTACCTTAATTTAACAGCTGTGGCAAAGAAAGAGTATTTGCTTGTTTCAAGACTCTCTCTTTTGCTTTTAATTAAACAGCAGATTTGCACCTTGCATTGTGTTTATTATGTCTGCAAGTTTTAATCAATTTAATCAGTGAAGTTGATTAATTGGAGGGGGCAATTTTCATCAGCAAGGCAGAGAGCTGAGGGTATTTTTGTACCTACTTTTGGTACTGGTGTTATTACTATAATATGGAATGAATCAAAAGTATTGAACGTTGGTTCTGTTCTTACAAGCAGCTAGTAGTTTTTGCTTATTATACTGAAAGTTCTCTCATACCTTCATTGTCTCAAAAGGGCATTGTTGGGCAATATGCAAATATTCTTAAATGTAATTAAGTGTTCAGTTAATGGGTCAAATAGCAGGTGATTAATCAACTAAAATTGTTCAGTCAGTTGACAGCTATGCAATATGGAACATTATGGTACAACCACTGGGTTTTCTCATGAGAACCTACATTTAGGCTAGAAATATATTTCCAGAGGAGCTAAATAAAGTATAAAATCATGACTGTATGTTCGAAATAGGTATAAACGAGTACTTTGAAGTCAGGCCAGCTGTCAGCTATTTTTTACTGCTATCTCCTGCTATTAACTTCATTATGACAGGTCTGTTTTATTGTCGCTGCGATAAACTGATTTATATTAACCACGATAGGTAAGGTTTGGCAGACTTGACATGAGCAGCTTCTAGTTTAAAAGGCTTGAAATTCTATTTTAGGAGTTTGCAAACTAGTCCTCACCAGAATTTGCATGTATAGTCAGTTATCTGAGAGCCAGCACGGTGTGGTGGTTAAGAGCGGTGGACTCGTAATCTGGGGAACCGGGTTCGCTTCTACGCTCCTCCATATGCAGCTGCTGGGTGAACTTGCCCTAGTCACACTTCTCTGAAGTCTCTCAGCCCTACTCACCTCACAGAGTGTTTGTTATGGGGGAGGAAGGGAAAGGAGATTGTTAGCCACTTTGAGACTCCTTAGGGTAGTGATAAAGCGGGTTGCGTGCTGAGGTCCCCCAAAACCCCTACCCCAATAACTCACACATCACACATAATTTTTGTTTAAGGTTTTTGGCATACTTTTGGCCACAACTTTATTTTCATACAAATTGAGAGTGGTTGCTTAGGCATTGGTTATGACTATCTGTCCCCCCCGCCTTGGGGACAGCGCTGACTCCCGTGAGTCAGCGTGTGGAGGAACAAGACCAGGGACAGCTGGGACTGCGACACAGACCCTCAGCTATTCCCTGCTTGTTCCTTGGGAACTTACACGGCCCGCACCCTGCTCCAAGGGTTTGGACGAAGGGATGGTAAGCCCCAGAATTCCTTTAACGGAATTCCCAGCAGCAGCAGCATTGGAGGGGCAGGCACAGCCAATCCATACCCCTCCACCAACCAATTTAACCAATGCCTAACCGCCAACCTTACAAGTTGTGACGATTTGCTAAGCAGTAGGCAAAACCCAAAAGGCACACACTAATCAGCCAATTGGAAAAATTCCTACTGGGCCCCCGCACCAAGGCGAACGACCCCATGACAGGCAGAGCAAGGTCAAGGCGCAAGCCCAAGCAAGGGAGGGCGGGCGGGAGATCCGATGTCCACAGCGAAAGAGAAAGAGAAAGCTGTGGACCTTGCTTAAATAACCACTGATCCCACCCCTAAATTGGCAACATCAAATTTACCCCAGTAACACCATCCTCCAATCTGCTCCAGGCCCCTTGAATCTAATACTGCCTGGCAACCAAGTGGAGTTTTGTTCGGCCCCATCCGCAACACGTGCTCTCTTTTAGTGAGAACACGCTTTGCGTGCTGAGGTCCCCCAAAACCCCTACCCCAATAACTCACACATCACACATAATTTTTGTTTAAGGTTTTTGGCATACTTTTGGCCACAACTTTATTTTCATACAAATTGAGAGTGGTTGCTTAGGCATTGGTTATGACTATCTGTCCCCCCCGCCTTGGGGACAGCGCTGACTCCCGTGAGTCAGCGTGTGGAGGAACAAGACCAGGGACAGCTGGGACTGCGACACAGACCCTCAGCTATTCCCTGCTTGTTCCTTGGGAACTTACACGGCCCGCACCCTGCTCCAAGGGTTTGGACGAAGGGATGGTAAGCCCCAGAATTCCTTTAACGGAATTCCCAGCAGCAGCAGCATTGGAGGGGCAGGCACAGCCAATCCATACCCCTCCACCAACCAATTTAACCAATGCCTAACCGCCACAGAGCCTTAGCTCACCGCCAAACCACTCACAAATGCAACCCTTCCTTCAATCCCAAAGCAACCATAGCCAACCAGGTGTCGTTCCCTATAGGGGAAATATTCACCCTAAAGCTGGCAGCAGCCTTGAAGGTAATCACAGGGTGCAAAATCATGGAACCACCTGAAGCAAAGCCTATTTTACTTTATTATTTTAATTATTATTTTATTTTATTTTATTTTATTTTACACTTCCTTATTAACATGCTTCCCGGCCTCTTTGGTGGTAGTTTGTCTAGGCACTGGTTCCTGACTAGCTGCACCTGACCTCAGCAGGGCAGCACTGACGACTGGGCCCCACCATATCGTCAGTACCAGCAACATTGTGGGGGAGCAATGAATCCCAAGGCAATCGCATCCCGCCAGGTGTCGTTCCCCATAGGGGAAAGATGCACCCCCCATCTGCCCCAAAGAGGGGAACAGTCTTGAAGAAAATAGCAGGGTGCAATATCACAGAACCACCTAAAGCAAGGACCTATTTTATTTTATTTGTTATTTTATTTTATATGTTATTTTATTTTATTTGATTTACTTTATTTATTTTATTTTCCACCGCCATATTAACATGCTTTCTGGCCTGCTCGGTGGTAGTTTGTCTAGGCATTGGTTCCCGACTAGCTGCACCTGACCTCAGCAGGGCAGCACTGACGACTGGGCCCCACCATATCGTCAGTACAAGTAAACAGCGTGGGGGAGCAATGAACCAGGATCAGACTCAAGCTCACCCCAAATGCTCCCAGGGACTCTTGCGTGGCCCTACCCCTCGAAAGGGGTTGACAAAGCATGGCAAATCCATGGTTTCCTTTAATGGAATATCTTTGCGCATTGGAGGGGACAGGTGCTCCAACCCCCCCTCCAGACCACCTTGAACCAAATGCCTTAAATTATTTTGAGTCCAGGGAGAGCTGCCATCAACTCAATCCAAGCCCTCTTGCATGCAGGAATGCAAACTTATGCTGGAGGAAGACAGCAAATCATTCTCGCCCAGCTGTACCACCAGCCCTGCGGGAGGACCTGCACAGGTCACACTCGACCGCACCAAAGGAAGGACCTCCTCCCAAAGCATTCCCCATCTGGACATCCAGTATATGTCCACATGGGCAGGAAGACTGAGATGGCGCCCCAGTCCAGACTTGTCAGCGCGCTTGCCAGCCCAGTGTACAATGCTGTGGCCCAAATGTGCACCACTGCTCCTATGAGAAAAGGAAATAACAGACAAGCATCAGCACAGACATCATTGTGACACTTCCTGATATAACCCTTGTCAGCGTCAGACTTCCAATGACCCGTGTATTCACAATCCTGTCTACAGACAGGCCCCCAGTGTGCAGCCGTTGCAGCAGCCCTATTCGGAAGGAATGAGGCGTGTTCAGTGGTAGGCAAGCCGCAGGCCGTAATAACTGGTGCACGGCGTAAGCACATTAATGCCTGGCTAACGGGAACCCATTTTCATGCACTAGGAGTGGGCCAGCCCCCAGGGGAATGAAAAGCCAATTTTTTCTGGTATCCATAACCGTGCAAGGGCCCTCCTCATCTGTAATGGGAAGCCTGATTGTGGCACTCCTGCCCACTAAGTCTGTTTTAGAGTTCCCAACTCTAATGACAAGCTCCAAAGCAGATAAGGAAAAGTCCTGAAGCAATAAGCCTCCAGACTCTCAGCCCTGTGCTGGCTCCAACAACCATTTCCCCAACCCTCAGTGCCCAAAATGCAATGGAATACTGAAAGGAGTCTCGCCTTGATCTTTTACCAGCAGACAAGTTTTAACTTGTTGCAGATCCTGCCTAGGTAAAATTGACCGACTTCCTGCCCACTGTCCTATGAGGTTGGAGCCTATTCCAACCTTCCAAGGCCCTGCACATTACAAACTTTATGCAAGGGTCTCTGAAAAATAAAGCTTCAGTATAACAGACATTGCAGCGGACTGAATTCTTATAGTTATAACAGGACGCCCAATCTGCGGCAGGTGGACCAAATACTGCAGGATCTGCTCAGAGGATGGGGGCCAGTTCATCTGAATGGCCGAGGACTGCCAGCTTAAGGCTAAGAAATCCATCCAGGCCTTCCCATAAGAGCTAAAAGCAGAAGGGGAAATGGAAGCTGCTGCTCTCTGTAATTACTAATTGTTGTCAAAATGCCACAGGTGGTCTGGAAAAGTCTGGCAATAGCTGAGTCTGGAGCCCAGGATCTGAAGCGCTCCATCTGAAAATGGGATAGAGTGTCAGAGACATCATTAGAGGATCCCGTAATCAGGAGAGCAGAAAGCACAATAATAAACCTTAAGCGGTGCAGCTCAAAAGCATGAGCGGAGGGGCGGAGACTCTGCTGGAGCGTGAGAACTGTTTAGCCAAGACGCTCACCACTACCTGGTTATCAGACCAAAAGCAGATCCGATGGTCACTGAACTCCTCGGGCCACATGTGAACTGCTACTACAATGGGGAAAACTCAAAAGTTAGGTCACATGATTGCCTCACCATACCGGGCTTGAGGCCATGGCTTTGCACACCAGCAGCCCCTGAAATAAAAAACCAAAGGGCAAAGATCCAGCAGCATCAGCATGAACCTGAAAAATCCCTGTGCAAGTATCCTGCCATGGCCAACTACTATTGCATACATATAGGAATTGCAGCCATTGCATGAGATCCCATTGCATGAGAAAGGTAAGGGGACCTCAGGCCGCAGGCAGCCTGGCCTAGTGGGAAGGGAAGGGGCGGCCTGGGGCAACCACTCTGCATGCAAGATTAATTAAGTGACCCAGCAAGATCGGATCTGATGAAGCATCACTTGCTACAGAGGAAGTATTACAAAATAACTTCCTTCAAGGCAGACAGCTTCTCCATAGGCAAGTGGTATGTTTTAGCAACGATATCCAACTGGATCCCTAAATAAAATGGGAATATGGGCAAAAAGTATTGAGGTATTGCTTGCCAGCTTCCAGCCCTGCTTGGGCAGGGGGCATCTTGTGCTGCCATCATAATACGTAAATTTACAGGGCCGACGCTGGCCAGAACCGCTAAAAAAGTCCTGACAAAACTGCCGCCGTGCCAGCTTCCTTTTCAGACACACACTGTGCAATGCAAAAACACACTCCGTGCGGTGCTCACACAATCCATGCAATGCAACTATACTCCGTGCGATGCAGCTACACACTCCGTTCAATGCAACTACACACTCAGTGCAAAAAAAACCACTCCGTGCAATGCAAAAACGCACTCCATGCAATGCAACTACCCTCCATGCAATGCAACTACCCACTCTGTGCAATGCAACTACACACTCCATGCAATGCAACTACACACTTCATGCAATGCAACTACACACTCCGTTCAATGCAACTACACACTCCGTGCAATGCAAAAACGCACTCCGTGCAATGCAAAAACGCACTCCATGCAATGCAACTACCCTCCATGCAATGCAACTACCCACTCTGTGCAATGCAACTACCCTCCATGCAATGCAACTACACACTCTGTGCACTGCACACACCCTCTGTTCAATGCAACTACACACTCCGTGCAATGCACTCTCTGTGCAATGCAAAAAAAAAAACCAAACCACACACACTCTGTGCAAATGCCACTACACCCTCCGTGCAATGCACACACACTCTGTGCAATGCACACACACCCTCTGTGCAATGCACTCACACCCTCTGTGCAATGCGCACAACCTCTGTGCAATGCAAATGCAAATCTCTCACGCAATGCAATGCAAATGCAGCCCGTGCAGCGCTGTGCCCTGTAACGCACAGAGCAAACTGCAGTGCGGGCACACAAAGGTGCTTTCTCCCGCTTGCATATTGCAAACGTGGCGCCTGTTACATCCCTCGCAGTGAGGGAACCACCAAAAGGCCCTCGACACTGGACCTAAGTGTCCAGGTAGAGCAATGGGGGAGCATGCAGCTGTCCCATATAGGGACCAATCCTGCAACCTAGGCATTACCGGCACTATGCGCTGACCAGCTGAGTTATCCAGGATGATCCCTAAAGACCCGGGACAGCCTCACCCTGACCCCTGTAGAGGTCCAAGGTGATGTCTGAATCATGATCCCTGCTCCTCTTTGCCCTCCTCCTGGATTGCAGCCTTCGAAGATGCTTTCTTCTGGAAGAAGACACCTGGGGCGTCCACAAGTCATCCCCTGCAGGAGAGGCAAGCTCTTGAGGCATTTGCAAAAGCCCAGTCATAGTCCGCAAAAACTAAACAATGTAAGGAACTGGTGAAACCAATGCTTCATGGACCACATGGGGACACTATTCAGGCCGGAAACGCTTCCAGGCCATCGAATTCTAGGGCAAAGCCCTAGGATCACCTGCCAGGCCAGGCATAAATGTTTCCAGTGAAATAGCAGAGTTGAAGCAGCCCACAGCTTGTCCAGGTACCCCTGCTTGCCCTTTTAGAGGGAAGCACCCCTTCAAGAAACCCAAAGTTCTTTTATGGACCGAACTACCCAGCAACAGAATAGCCCAAAAGGAGCAGTTTGTTTTGTTTTGTTATAACAATGGCTAAGAGGGGGATATGAACCCTGTCTCCCAGGTCCTAGTCCTACACTTTAGCCACTAAACCACAATGGCTCGCCTCTAAAATGGCAGTCGCCACTATCAGGGCAAAACAAACTTAAAGAAAATAAACTTGTTCAGAAACAGCATAGTTCAAGAGCATATACAGAGTGCTCATAGTCATTGGAGGCACAGAGAGCCTCTGCCGCCCTCTGATATACATTAGCAGCAACTGAGCCTGCAAGCAGGTACATTCTTATAGAGAGGTCAGAGACTTAACAATTAACTGCTACCTGTAGCATACTTAGGCTCGGAAGTTATGCCCAGGCCAAATAGGGCTCCATGCCTCTGCTCTTGAGAATCTTAGTCTCATAGCAATATTAAAGGAACTCAAAATAGTGCTCCCGCCCAAGGCTAGATTAAAATTTGGCCAAATAAATACCAAATAAACACCCAAATAAAGCCAACCTTCGGGGGTGCTGTAAACGAAAGTGATTCCAGCTAAGCTGGGAACAGCCCTGACTAGCCCCACAATTTACAACAGGAGAAATGGGGGAAACCTTTTTGCGAAAGAAAGGCAAGCCACAGATACAGGGAGAATCTTCCCACAGGGCAGGGTAAGGGGTGGGGTGGGAAATTGAACAGGAAAAAGGGGAATTAAATTATTTAAGGGACTAAAGAGGATTAAAAGAAGGGGGAAATAAAGAAATGTAACCAGACAATGAGAAGTTTGCATCACTGTCCTCCAGACAGTCCAAGTGCTCCATGTGATCCGATGTCCACAGCGAAAGAGAAAGAGAAAGCTGTGGACCTTGCTTAAATAACCACTGATCCCACCCCTAAATTGGCAACATCAAATTTACCCCAGTAACACCATCCTCCAATCTGCTCCAGGCCCCTTGAATCTAATACTGCCTGGCAACCAAGTGGAGTTTTGTTCGGCCCCATCCGCAACACGTGCTCTCTTTTAGTGAGAACACGCTATATCAAATCCAAACTCCTCCTCCTCCTCCTCCTCTTCTTCTTCTTCTTCTTCTTCTTCTTCTTCTTCTTCTTTCTGTGCCTATGTGTCATACCACCTACAGTAGGTTCCTTCCCCCACCCCCACCCCCCCACCCCACCCCCACACACACACTGAGGAGCAATCACATTATAAAATGTGCTTAATTGGGACAATGTTTGGTTTAAATACCACTTATAAGAGTTTGCTGTGTATGTGAAGAATTGAGTATCCATTCGTGGTTGGCAGCTGATTGTTACTTAGCAGCATAAAGCCAACTGCGGGTAAGCTGGCTTCTTTTAATGCTGAGTTACAGGATTGTAAAATTGCTCTTCTGATTGGCTTGCTAGATAGAAACTCTTGGTGACTCACTGGACAGAAAGTGTGGTCTGTATACCAATCAAATCTTATTGGCTGAAGGGTAGGCTGGTTGGAACATAAATAGGCTAGTTCTAGCACAGCTTAGGGAGCGTGTGAGAGTCTGAGATTGCTGACCAGAAGAAGAAACTGGGAGAGAAAGCAGAGCGTAGGAGTCTAGAGTTGAAGCAGAAGCTGAAGGAAGACAGGCAAGAGGTGGTTGAGGAAAGCCTGGGAGTACCTTCTGCATCCAAAGAGCTGAACCACCAGCTTAAGCAAATTAAAGAACTGTGAGCAGTCAGGGAGAGTTCAGCAAGGACCTCCTGGAGCTGACCAGAGCGAGAATGCCTGCAAACCTGACTTATAGGAGAACCAGCCCAAGGCCTTTTTTGCATCGCAGTGGTGAGAACTTACTGGTTGCTATGGGTAATTGGCAACCAAGTTAAGCATGGATAGGAATTGTGCTTCACCATTGAGTCTCATGTAAGTTCCTATATTTGCAAACAACAGCCAGTTATAATAACAACAACCTTGTAAAAGCAAGCATAAATCGTTAACAGGTAACCAAAGGATAGTATTTACCTTGTTTTACTTTTCTATTTAATAATAATTGGAGAATATTTCATCATTTCTATTTACTTACAAAGTGTGTCTGGCTTGCTTTTGTACCGTGTCTAATCTACCACAGCTACTAGTATTTTAAAGGCATTGGTTAACAGCACAATACAAATATATGGCAGCAGCAGTTAGAATCTGGTTCTCTACATATTGAGGAGAGATAATACTCCGCTCATTGGGAGAGGGGCTTTGTCAAGGGGCCTCTAGTGCATAGTCTCATCCCCTTCCCTTCCTCCCATTCCAGTCATTCACCCTCAATGGCCTCTACCAATTAGTCTGAATCAGAGTGCTCAGAGGGAACCATGGCGCTGAGCATCATGTCAGCATCTGCAGGCATCTGTTAGCAAAAGATGTCTTGGGAAAGCTTGACCCTAAGAAGCAGCCTATAAATATTTGCACCAGAGTTTGACCCTTCTGCATTACAATTTTCTTATTTCAATTGAATTAAATGTTATTTAGGTTGTTTCAGATGAACAAACAAAGCAATTCCTAATGCACTTTCCTATTTGCTGGGCAGATGATGTTACAGTTCCACCAATCCCAAAGGATTCACAGTATTAAGTGCTCTGTGACCCTATAGTTCACTTGAAAGGCTCTGTGAAATTTAGTAAACAAAGACACTACTCCCAAAAATGAGGGTATTTCTTGTTTTCTAAATTGCTGTTTCAAAGAGCAACAAAAGACTTCATTTAAGATAACTCCCTTCTCTCTTTAGAAATCTTCTCTCCTTGTAGACAGAGGAACAGATGGGGGAGGAGGTACAGAATCTATGAACATAAAAGAAAAATCTTGTCAAAATATTCTTGTATGTCTTCCTTTAAACCTCCCTGCCTGAGTAATCCATGATCAGAGACAAATATTAAACATTTTTACAACAATCTACTCTTTTAAACCTAACTGCTATACTCTAGGAAGTTGAGCCTCATAAGACAAAACCCAAGAATTCCACACATGGGTAAATGTTTTATAAACAAGTCACTAACTTCGTCATTTGATTTTCTCCTTTGCCCATCACATATTGCCTAGGGAGATAAAGATTTATTTTTGTTAATTTATTCATTACAATAAAACTATTTGCCAAATAATCTCTCCAAAAAGGCAGGCATGGAAATTATGCTTAAGCCATTTTATCTTGGAGTGTGCACACAATAGTTTGATTGCACACTTAGAGAGATCATAGGAGTCTGCTCCCTCAAGGGTAAATCACATAGGAAGGCTTCCAGGGTAAATAATTGCAACTCTAAATCCATGTTCTTTGCAGATAGCTAGGCTTGAGAATCCTTTGTTTTGGGGAAACTTGTTCCAGTCGAAGAAGAAAACACAAAAGAAGTTCAATGCAATAAACATTCCTAACCTCACTCCCCACCCACAGACACACAAGTATAAAGAGCATAACCCAGGAAAATGGAGGACAAAATGCATGCAAATGACTCCTGGGCCATGAACATCTGCATCTAGCAAATATAAAGACCTATCCTGATTTAGAGCTCAGAAAAATCAGATCCTTGGGTTATGCAGAACAACCTCCACCCCTGACTCACAACTTAGGGGGCAAATTTCTGTCAAGTATTTCAGATTTTACTTCAAGAGCTGGGTTGCAGTCAGTAAGTCAGAGCTTTCCAAACTGTGTGTCACAACACGTTAGTGTGTCAGCTGCAGTGTGTAGGTGTGTTACGCGAAAGCTCCTCCCAGGGCTGGAACGGGGTTAGTTTAACCTCCAGTTTGCGAGTAAAACTGAATTACTGTGTCGCAAAATAATGCATGTCTAAAATGTGTCTCACCAGCATGAAAAGTTTGGAAAGCCTTGCTTGAAAGGCTAAGACTTGGCGAAGCTGTCTGAGTCACTGAACGAGCTTCCTTGCATGTTCTACACAAGGTTTCCTCCACCCACAAAGCCAAAGCATCTCCTGTTATGACATTCACATCCAGCTGTACCCAAAGCTAATCCTACTCAGAGTAGAACCACTGAAATTAATGGGCATGACTAACAGGAACATCATGTGGGCTTAACCTGGGATCAGCCAGTGAATGGGCTGGCTGACAGGAAAATCCTTGTCCCATGCCATACCAAACTTGTTATGTCTGTAAGCATTAAAAGAATGGTTTAGGGTATGTTTAGCCTGGAGAGTATTGTGGTCTCCACAATTTGGTATCCCCCAAATGCCTTTCTCAAAAGAATGGAACATTACTTATACTCCTCCCAGCTAGATAGCTCAGAAGGATATCATGCACGGTAGCCCACCAGAGCCATTGTTCAGCATCTTCCACTGCCTGACCAATACATTATTTATGTGGGAGGCCCTTGGAATTGACTGATTATCGAATGTTACCATTTATATTATTGTTGTTTGATTGTTGCTGTTTTCACTTTGCTTTTATGTTGGTATTAGTTACTTCCTTGTCTTAGAAGACAGGCAGAATATTAAATATATAGGTAAATTATAAGGTAGACAAATACCTTTGTGTTGTGTTTTCCCTACATAACTTTTTATTTTTTGAAGCTAGGAAGCACATATTTTAAGCAGAAGAAACAATTGAATTAAAATGTAGAATAGACAGCACTGAATGTTTAAGATTTTCTGGAGATTTCTTCCTGATTCAATGACCAGCTGGGAGGAGTTGATGGCCTTCAAATGAATCTTGGACTATTCCAGTTATTCAGAGGAATTCTGCCACCAGCAATTGCTGTGTGCAAAGATCAGTTATGACTGTAATAGCAAAACTTACCGTATTTTTCTGTGTATAAGGCTAGGTTTTTTCCCTAAAAAAATAATGTCAAAAATTTGGGGGCGTCTTATACACAGATAGTAAAAAATATATACGATTTCTTTCTTAAATTGGAGTCCCCCAAAATAGTGGGCGTCTTATACATGGGGCATCTTATAGATGTAAAAATGTAATAATTCATTGAATAACTTCCATATATATATATATATATATATATATATATGCTTTCGTAGATTTTCACGGGTACAGGAATGCAGGTTTTGGTGTCTTCGGGTGTCTTCCCGTGTAAGAGTCGGGGTGTCTAACCAACCACTGCCTAACCAACACGTACTTCATCCACAATGGACAAAGATACAAACAGATAGAAGGAGCACCTATGGGATCACCCCTCTCACCGGTCATCGCAAATTTGTACATGGAACACTTTGAAACCAATGCTTTAGACAAGTCAGAACACAAACCCAAACTTTGGCTCAGATATGTTGACGACACCTTTGTAATTTGGCCACACGGGAAAGAAAAACTAGATAGCTTCCTCACACATCTCAACAGCCTACACCCCAAAATACAATTCACTATGGAAATAGAAGACAACAACCAACTCCCCTTTCTTGACGTCCTAATCTACAAAAAACCTGATGGCTCCCTAGGACACACTATCTACCGGAAAAAAACACACACCAACCGCTACTTACATGCACAATCACACCACCACCCTGCACAAATAAACTCCGTAGCCAAGACTCTCATCTCCAGAACCAAACGCCTGGCTGACAAAGACCACTTGACAACTGAGTTACAGAATCTCTCAAATGTGTTAATCGCCAATGGATACCAGAAAAACAGGGTTACGAAGCTAATCCAAAAAGAAACACCCCCCAAAAACCAAGACACAGAAGAAAACAATGGCATGGCCCTCCTTCCTTATATCAAGGGCACTACAGACAAAATCAGCAAAATCCTCCATAAACACAATATCAAAACAGCCTTCTGCACCAACCAAAAAATAGCCAATATCCTCAGAAACCCAAAAGACAAAATCCAGCTGGAAAACCAAGGGGTCTATGAAATACCCTGCAAAGTCTGCCCAGCCACGTACATTGGACAAACAAACAGACGAATAAATGCACGTATCGCAGAACACAAGAATGCCGTCAAAAAAGAAGAAAAAACTTCCTCTCTTTTCCAACACATGAAAGAAACAGGACACGAAATTAATTTTGCAGATTCCAAATTGCTCTTTAACATGGAACATCACCACAAGAGAATAATCATGGAAGCCATCGAGATAGAGAAACACCCTCACAACATGAACAAGCGTGACGACACGTCCCGCCTGCCAGACATCTGGAAATTAGCCCTCCCCACAAAAACCGACACCAGAACCAGAGGCACACAGAACGCCGTCACCAATCAACCACACCAGACCCAAACCCAGACCCTCTCCACAGACATATTACAGACTCCATCCAGTAGCCAAACTATAGTGGCACCTCCGGATGCTGCACCCCCCTGCAATCCCTACACAGATCTGGCTGGCACAAGGCACAAAACCATAGCTCGCCCCTATACACGAAGCCAAGCCAGAGCACAACTAAATGCAGCACAGCCATCTTCTCAGAAAAAACTCTTCACAAGCTCAAGAGGTCAAGACACGAAAGCTTTAGCAACTAATCTACACTTAATGACCCACCCAGTGATATTCAGAATATCACTCATGAAATCACCCAAGATATCCCTCAAGTAATTAAGGAACAAAAGAAGAAAAGGCACACTAATCTAGGAACTTCCTCTCTGCCCAGAACGTTGGAGGCTATACACCACACCCCTCAACAGTATTTATAGGAACTCAAACACCAGACTCTGCTCTGTTCCAGTAACAAGAAGCCGAAAGCACCAGCCTGAAGATGACGAGTGAGACCTCGTCGAAACGTCGCACAGACACCCCGACTCTTACACGGGAAGACACCCGAAGACACCAAAACCTGCATTCCTGTACCCGTGAAAATCTACGAAAGCATATATATATATATATATATATATATATATATATATATATATATATATATGGTTTCCCCCATCTCATGGTATAATGTTCATCTGTCACATTGTGTCTGCTTCTTCTCACATCACCATGCTGGTCAGGACAGAATCACAGAACTGAAAGCTACCTTGGCGGTGGTTGCGTGCAACAACTTAGTGCAATGCCTGCAATGCAAGCTACAACTACAACCTCCCGAGCAGACGCCTCTCCAGCCTCTGCTTAAATATCTCCAGCCTGAAATATCTCCAGTCTAATATTTGCAGGACATGAGCCTCCCTGGGCAAAGTATCCCACAGAAAAAGTCAATTGCCCCAAAGGGCCTTCAGATGTCTTCTAAAAGTCAGATAGTTGTTTATTTCCTTGACATCTGATGGGAGGGTGTTCCACAGGGTGGGCACCACTGCCGAGAAGGCCCTCTGCCTGGTTCCCTGTAACCTTGCTTTTTGCAGTGAGGGAACTGCCAGAAGGCCCTCGGTGCTGGACCTCAGTGTCTGGGCTGAACAACGGATCTAGTATCATACCTAGATTAGTTTCTTTTGTACTGTACAGTGGTACCTCGGGTTAAGTACTTAATTCATTCTGGAGGTCCGTTCTTAACCTGAAACTGTTCTTAACCTGAAGCACCACTTTAGCTAATGGGACCTCCTGCTGCTGCCACACCGCTGGAGCACGATTTCTGTTCTCATCCTGAAGCAAAGTTCTTTCATTTTAAAAAGTAGTATCCTACCACTTTAAATAGTCATGCCTTCCCTCAAAGCACCCTGCTGAGAGTTGTTAAGAAACCCCAATTCCCCTCAGAGAGCTGCAATTCCCAGAGTTCCTTGGGAAGAGAAATTTATTGTTATACCACCCTGGGAACTGTAGCTGAGAGGAGCCCGGATCTCTACCAGAGGAGACTGTTACTTTGAAGGTTATATAACTACTTCTGTACACCCAGTTCCAACTATATAATCACAACACGTGGTGCCACACAATCCCAACTGCCAATAAATAACCATTCAGCACTGGTAGCAGACACAAATGCCAACCTTGCATTCAAAGTGGCCTTCAAGGCCACAATAAACAGAAACTATCACAGCCAAACAGTTACATTCTCCTTGTTGGGCTGTAAATGAAGATATTCCCAAACAGAACATGTCCACCCATGGGCACACACTCCGTATGTACATTGGAATCAATAGATAACAGGCAGAAGTAAACACCTGGCTGAAATGATGTGGGGGCAACGTTTGGCTCCCCAGATGTTGCTGAAGCACAACTCCCATCATCCCTGGCCCTTGACCATGCCTCCTGGGACGGATGGGAATTGTAGTTCAGCAACACTTGGAGGAAAACCAGGGTTCCCTGCACCTTATCTATGTAGCCATGAGTTCCACAGTACTCTTCTATTAACACTTTTCAGATTCATAGAATGTCACCTTGCTCTTTATTGGATAAAGGAAAGTGGAAGTGCCAGCCTGACCTTCTCAATATTCTTCATGGTTTTATATATCTATTTAATGGCCTCTCTTATTAGCCTCCATCCAGAGGTCTTCCCATTTTTCTTATTTTTACTCTGTTCCTATGTAGCTCTTCTATTTCTGTTAGCTGTTTTATGAGATAGACTGGCAAAAAGTGGAGTATTAAGTGCCCTATTGATCCGTTCTTGTAATAAGTTCAGCCTGACGCCATTCTTTATACAGAAACAGAACATTCTAGATTTGTTTTCCATTCTAACTGCCATTTTGGATCATCAGTTGTATTAATTTGTCAAGTAGAGTCTATTGCTAATATGTGTCCAGTTTTAAAATGTCAAGGATGAAAGTAGCTACTTATTGACATTATGTGGAATTTAATGCTGCATTCCCATGCACATTTACCTAGGAGTAGGGCCCATTGAGCTCAGTAGGGCTTCCTTCTGTTGCTTCATTGTAATTTTCCTTTCTGAGGAAAATATTTGAACTAATGCACTTGATTAACACCATTAATTCCTGATTACATTCTAATTTGCTTTTGATTGCCAGTCACATTCTTAATATGTCTATGTCACATTCTTAATATGTCTATGGTATTTCAGTACCATTGTTTTAAACGAAATATACTTTGTGATCATTATATTTAGGATTTCACTTGTTTTGCTGCAGTAGTTGTTCAGAGGCATCACAGTAAAAAAGGAGAAGATGCAAAGCAATAATTTGAAAGGCTTCATTAGATATATCGGGAGCTGTTCGTAGGAAGCTTCTCTCACACATAAAGGTGAACAACCGAACTGTGTAAATTGTATTGCAAGTCACAACTGGTTATTGCATATGCAATCATGATATGTATTTTAAAACATCAGCCGATCATACTATACCAGTTTCAGTTAGCAATGGCACACTGGCAGAAAATAGGAAAAAATAGAGAGCGCAGATCATTCTGCAAGTAATTATATGCTGCTAAAAACAACAACACTTGAACCTCATGGCCTTGCTGTGGTGATTCAGTTTCAGATATATTTTCTCTTGTGGAAATGTATCATTTCTAGAGCTGAGTTTAATGTTTCTTGTTGGCTGGATTTTTATGGTTACCAAAGCTCCCCAAATTCTCTATGCACCTAGCTGCAAATCTGAATCAAAAATATAATATTGCCAGACACTCAGGGCAAATGTGAGCAATTACCTCGGGTAGGATGTATGTAGGCAGGCTGCAGGCAGAAATCAGAAAGGATGAAGCCCAGTGGTATGGTGAAATGGTGGGAAGACTTGGTAGACTCTTTCAGCTACAAGTTTCCCAGTGTAGGAGGAAGGGAGCAAATCTGGGAGTCTTATAGCAGCCAGCCAGGCCATCAGATTGGTCCTCTTATTTCCCAAGCCAGGAGGATATGGGCTGTGATGTGCAGCTGAAATTATATTTAATTGCCTCCTTTGAGCAACAGTCACAATAGCCAAGGAAGCCAGTATCTGATCCACAGTGTTCCCTGGTTTAAGACCACTCATCAGCTGATAAGTGGAGACTTCATTCCTGCTCTCTGCTCCTACAGCATGTTCCCTGCAGCATATGTGTTGGCAAAGCAGTACCCAGAAGGACTGAACTCTCTACTCATCAGCTGATGAGAAGGGAGTGAAATCCTGCTCCTTTGTCATTGTACCAGTTCCCAGCAGGAACCCAGTGGTGCCAGCTGATTGACAGGTGGGTGTGGCCTTGGGGAAATTGCCTAATTGGCCAAATTGGACCCCCTGGCTGGAAGTCCCATACCCCTGGGGTGGGCAATATTGAACCAGTCAGATGGTTAGTCTGGTGCTGAGTACAGCAGCTTTTGCTTATATTCCAATAAATGTCGTCAACATATCATTAGGGGCCGACTAAAATAACACAAGGAATGAGTGACTTAGAAAATTATCTACTGAAGACTTTCTTTTGTGTTAAATGCCTCTTCCTTTATAACTAATGGCAGGAGTCTGTATGTGCCACTGAAGGTTTCACATGCATTGGTATTGCAATCAGTATATATATCTATATCTATATCTATATCTATATCTATATCTATATATATATATATATATATATATATATATATGCAGGTTTTGGTGTCTTCGGGTGTCTTCCCGTGTAAGAGTTGGGCAAATATATATATTTGCTTTCGTAGATTTTCACGGGTACAGGAATGCAGGTTTTGGTGTCTTCGGGTGTCTTCCCGTGTAAGAGTCGGGGTGTCTGTGCGACGTTTCGACGAGGTCTCACTCGTCATCTTCAGGCTGGTGCTTTCGGCTTCTTGTTACTGGAACAGAGCAGAATCTGGTGTTTGAGTTCCTATAAATACTGTTGAGGGGTGTGGTGTATAGCCTCCAACGTTCTGGGCAGAGAGGAAGTTCCTAGATTAGTGTGCCTCTTCTTCTTTTGTTCCTTAATTACTTGAGGGATATCTTGAGTGATTTCATGAGTGATATTCTGAATACCACTGGGTGGGTCATTAAGTGTAGATTAGTTGCTAAAGCTTTTGTGTCTTGACCTCTTGAGCTTGTGAAGAGTTTTTCTGAGAAGATGGCTGTGCTGCATTTAGTTGTGCTCTGGCTTGGCTTCGTGTATAGGGGCGAGCTGTGGTTTTGTGCCTTGTGCCAGCCAGATCTGTGTAGGGATTGCAGGGGGGTGCAGCATCCGGAGGTGCCACTATAGTTTGGCTACTGGATGGAGTCTGTAATATGTCTGTGGAGAGGGTCTGGGTTTGGGTCTGGTGTGGTTGATTGGTGACGGCGTTCTGTGTGCCTCTGGTTCTGGTGTCGGTTTTTGTGGGGAGGGCTAATTTCCAGATGTCTGGCAGGCGGGACGTGTCGTCACGCTTGTTCATGTTGTGAGGGTGTTTCTCTATCTCGATGGCTTCCATGATTATTCTCTTGTGGTGATGTTCCATGTTAAAGAGCAATTTGGAATCTGCAAAATTAATTTCGTGTCCTGTATCTTTCATGTGTTGGAAAAGAGAGGAAGTTTTTTCTTCTTTTTTGACGGCATTCTTGTGTTCTGCGATACGTGCATTTATTCGTCTGTTTGTTTGTCCAATGTACGTGGCTGGGCAGACTTTGCAGGGTATTTCATAGACCCCTTGGTTTTCCAGCTGGATTTTGTCTTTTGGGTTTCTGAGGATATTGGCTATTTTTTGGTTGGTGCAGAAGGCTGTTTTGATATTGTGTTTATGGAGGATTTTGCTGATTTTGTCTGTAGTGCCCTTGATATAAGGAAGGAGGGCCATGCCATTGTTTTCTTCTGTGTCTTGGTTTTTGGGGGGTGTTTCTTTTTGGATTAGCTTCGTAACCCTGTTTTTCTGGTATCCATTGGCGATTAACACATTTGAGAGATTCTGTAACTCAGTTGTCAAGTGGTCTTTGTCAGCCAGGCGTTTGGTTCTGGAGATGAGAGTCTTGGCTACGGAGTTTATTTGTGCAGGGTGGTGGTGTGATTGTGCATGTAAGTAGCGGTTGGTGTGTGTTTTTTTCCGGTAGATAGTGTGTCCTAGGGAGCCATCAGGTTTTTTGTAGATTAGGACGTCAAGAAAGGGCAGTTGGTTGTTGTCTTCTATTTCCATAGTGAATTGTATTTTGGGGTGTAGGCTGTTGAGATGTGTGAGGAAGCTATCTAGTTTTTCTTTCCCGTGTGGCCAAATTACAAAGGTGTCGTCAACATATCTGAGCCAAAGTTTGGGTTTGTGTTCTGACTTGTCTAAAGCATTGGTTTCAAAGTGTTCCATGTACAAATTTGCGATGACCGGTGAGAGGGGTGATCCCATAGGTGCTCCTTCTATCTGTTTGTATCTTTGTCCATTGTGGATGAAGTACGTGTTGGTTAGGCAGTGGTTGGTCAGGTCCAGGATGTATTTGGGGGGGTTGTATTTGTTTTGAATGGCTGTCAAGGCTTCATTAATGGGCACTTGAGTGAAGAGAGATACAACATCGAAGCTCACAAGTAGGTCATCGGGATGTAGGTATTGCTTCTTTATTGTTTCTATGAACTGGAAGGAGTTAGTAACGTGTGAAGCGATGGATTCTGCATAGGGCTGAAGTTGTTTAGCGAGAAATTTAGCGAGATTTTGTAGAGGTGAGCCTATGGAGCTGACTATTGGTCTGAGTGGTGTTCCTTCTTTGTGTATCTTGGGGAGACCGTAGAGTTTGGGGCATCTGGAAGATTTTTCTCTGGGGATGATTCTTAGCTGGATTTCTTCACTGATAGGAGAGGCTTTTATTTTGGATTTGGTGGTTTTTTCCAGATAGGTGGTGGGATCTGTTTTTATAGGTTGGTAGGTAGGGTCTTGGAGTAGATTTGATAGTTTTGCTTGGTAGTCCGATGTGTTCATCACAACAGTGGCGTTGCCTTTGTCTGCTGGGAGAATGATTATGTTGTTGTCTTTCCTCAGGTTGGTGAGTGCTTTCTGTTCTTCTTTGTGTAAATTGCTTCTGGGTGGTTTGCTGGAGCAAAGGATGTTGGTGACTTCAAGTCTGATTTTATTGGCTTCATCTGGGTCGATTTTGGTCAGGCTAGCTTCGACTCCGCATATGATGTTTTCCGTGGGGATGCGTCTGGGGGCGACTGCAAAGTTGAAACCTTTGGAGAGTACTTTGGTTTCAGTTGGGGTGAGGATCCTGTCTGATATGTTATGTACTGTTTGTTTCATGGGTTGTTGTGGAGGGTGGCTGGGTTTCTGGCGTTTCTCTAGTTTGTAGAGTTTGTTGGTGTGTCTGTCTGTCTTGTGTGAGGTCTCAGTTTCAGCTCTCCAGACGGCTAGTTGTTTGCATTTGTCCCAGAGTGCAGGGTGGATTTTGTTACATAGTTTGAGGTGAAGAGTGAGCAGATCTTTGTTGGTTTGGTTTAGTAGGTATCTTTTCTTATGTATTTCGTTTCTGATTAGGGATAGTTCAGTTCGTTTCAGGATCCTTTCGGTAGCTGGGGTTTTAGAGTGGAATTTAAGTTGGAAGCATGTGGGAGTTAAGTTGTTGTCTCGGCAGTTGCGTAGGAACAGGAGATCACATAAGATGGTGGCTCTTCGGATTTCTAGTTTCTCGTAGGTTCTTGTCAGCTGGAAGGTTTCCTCCCCGTAGAGGTGAGATATTTGCTTTCGTAGATTTTCACGGGTACAGGAATGCAGGTTTTGGTGTCTTCGGGTGTCTTCCCGTGTAAGAGTCGGGGTGTCTGTGCGACGTTTCGACGAGGTCTCACTCGTCATCTTCAGGCTGGTGCTTTCGGCTTCTTGTTACTGGAACAGAGCAGAATCTGGGATCCGAAAGGATCCTGAAACGAACTGAACTATCCCTAATCAGAAACGAAATACATAAGAAAAGATACCTACTAAACCAAACCAACAAAGATCTGCTCACTCTTCACCTCAAACTATGTAACAAAATCCACCCTGCACTCTGGGACAAATGCAAACAACTAGCCGTCTGGAGAGCTGAAACTGAGACCTCACACAAGACAGACAGACACACCAACAAACTCTACAAACTAGAGAAACGCCAGAAACCCAGCCACCCTCCACAACAACCCATGAAACAAACAGTACATAACATATCAGACAGGATCCTCACCCCAACTGAAACCAAAGTACTCTCCAAAGGTTTCAACTTTGCAGTCGCCCCCAGACGCATCCCCACGGAAAACATCATATGCGGAGTCGAAGCTAGCCTGACCAAAATCGACCCAGATGAAGCCAATAAAATCAGACTTGAAGTCACCAACATCCTTTGCTCCAGCAAACCACCCAGAAGCAATTTACACAAAGAAGAACAGAAAGCACTCACCAACCTGAGGAAAGACAACAACATAATCATTCTCCCAGCAGACAAAGGCAACGCCACTGTTGTGATGAACACATCGGACTACCAAGCAAAACTATCAAATCTACTCCAAGACCCTACCTACCAACCTATAAAAACAGATCCCACCACCTATCTGGAAAAAACCACCAAATCCAAAATAAAAGCATCTCCTATCAGTGAAGAAATCCAGCTAAGAATCATCCCCAGAGAAAAATCTTCCAGATGCCCCAAACTCTACGGTCTCCCCAAGATACACAAAGAAGGAACACCACTCAGACCAATAGTCAGCTCCATAGGCTCACCTCTACAAAATCTCGCTAAATTTCTCGCTAAACAACTTCAGCCCTATGCAGAATCCATCGCTTCACACGTTACTAACTCCTTCCAGTTCATAGAAACAATAAAGAAGCAATACCTACATCCCGATGACCTACTTGTGAGCTTCGATGTTGTATCTCTCTTCACTCAAGTGCCCATTAATGAAGCCTTGACAGCCATTCAAAACAAATACAACCCCCCCAAATACATCCTGGACCTGACCAACCACTGCCTAACCAACACGTACTTCATCCACAATGGACAAAGATACAAACAGATAGAAGGAGCACCTATGGGATCACCCCTCTCACCGGTCATCGCAAATTTGTACATGGAACACTTTGAAACCAATGCTTTAGACAAGTCAGAACACAAACCCAAACTTTGGCTCAGATATGTTGACGACACCTTTGTAATTTGGCCACACGGGAAAGAAAAACTAGATAGCTTCCTCACACATCTCAACAGCCTACACCCCAAAATACAATTCACTATGGAAATAGAAGACAACAACCAACTGCCCTTTCTTGACGTCCTAATCTACAAAAAACCTGATGGCTCCCTAGGACACACTATCTACCGGAAAAAAACACACACCAACCGCTACTTACATGCACAATCACACCACCACCCTGCACAAATAAACTCCGTAGCCAAGACTCTCATCTCCAGAACCAAACGCCTGGCTGACAAAGACCACTTGACAACTGAGTTACAGAATCTCTCAAATGTGTTAATCGCCAATGGATACCAGAAAAACAGGGTTACGAAGCTAATCCAAAAAGAAACACCCCCCAAAAACCAAGACACAGAAGAAAACAATGGCATGGCCCTCCTTCCTTATATCAAGGGCACTACAGACAAAATCAGCAAAATCCTCCATAAACACAATATCAAAACAGCCTTCTGCACCAACCAAAAAATAGCCAATATCCTCAGAAACCCAAAAGACAAAATCCAGCTGGAAAACCAAGGGGTCTATGAAATACCCTGCAAAGTCTGCCCAGCCACGTACATTGGACAAACAAACAGACGAATAAATGCACGTATCGCAGAACACAAGAATGCCGTCAAAAAAGAAGAAAAAACTTCCTCTCTTTTCCAACACATGAAAGATACAGGACACGAAATTAATTTTGCAGATTCCAAATTGCTCTTTAACATGGAACATCACCACAAGAGAATAATCATGGAAGCCATCGAGATAGAGAAACACCCTCACAACATGAACAAGCGTGACGACACGTCCCGCCTGCCAGACATCTGGAAATTAGCCCTCCCCACAAAAACCGACACCAGAACCAGAGGCACACAGAACGCCGTCACCAATCAACCACACCAGACCCAAACCCAGACCCTCTCCACAGACATATTACAGACTCCATCCAGTAGCCAAACTATAGTGGCACCTCCGGATGCTGCACCCCCCTGCAATCCCTACACAGATCTGGCTGGCACAAGGCACAAAACCACAGCTCGCCCCTATACACGAAGCCAAGCCAGAGCACAACTAAATGCAGCACAGCCATCTTCTCAGAAAAACTCTTCACAAGCTCAAGAGGTCAAGACACAAAAGCTTTAGCAACTAATCTACACTTAATGACCCACCCAGTGGTATTCAGAATATCACTCATGAAATCACTCAAGATATCCCTCAAGTAATTAAGGAACAAAAGAAGAAGAGGCACACTAATCTAGGAACTTCCTCTCTGCCCAGAACGTTGGAGGCTATACACCACACCCCTCAACAGTATTTATAGGAACTCAAACACCAGATTCTGCTCTGTTCCAGTAACAAGAAGCCGAAAGCACCAGCCTGAAGATGACGAGTGAGACCTCGTCGAAACGTCGCACAGACACCCCGACTCTTACACGGGAAGACACCCGAAGACACCAAAACCTGCATATATATATATATATATATATATATATATATATATATATATATACACACACACACAAATGCACACAACTCATTAAATGGAAGAAAAAGTTCATTAAGTTGGCCTTGTCCATCTAGTTTTTGGGTTCTTTAGTCTTTAAACAGTGTGAGGAATGAGGGTGGGACTTGCGTATACCAAATGTAATGTTGCAATCCTTGTATAAAAAGGACATTTCATAGTGACTAGTAGCAATTTCATTACTGAATGCAACCATGCCATAAGGCAATGAATAAAACTCAATATTCCCTGAAACACTGCAGCAAAAAGATAAAGTGTGAGTTTCATAATTGCACCCGTTATGCATATAATCTGAAATGTATTGCACAGTATATCAACAATTCAAACCACTGTACTCCTAGATTCCACAGATTGCTTCCTAAAACAGTTCTATCTCATTTTCCTAGAATGAATTAGTAATGAGATTTCACTTTTGTTCTCTCACTGGAGTTAGCAGATGTTGTTCGATTCCACCTCCCATCCATCCGTGTCAGCATGGCCAATGGGCGGGGGTTGATGGAAGTTGTCACTCATCAACATCTGGCGAGACGCAGGTTCTCCACCCCTGTTTTTGTGCTACAGAATAAAAGAAATCCACTTTTTTTAAAAAAAAAAGATAGAATAAGGCTTTCTCAAAAAGAACAAAACAATTGAATTAATTTGAATCCACAATTTACATAAATTATCCATACAGTTTGTACCTTTCTGCAGTGTAATGTTTCTTTGTTTTGAAAGAGCAAAATCTCATCTTAATTTGATTAGTGCATGGATTGTACTTTATCTGCTATCTTAAAGGCTTAGGACATTAACATTTGTATGCTGCTATTCTATGCATATTCTACACTACATACAGTTTATCTTGTGCTAGCTATCCACGCACATTTCCTCAGAACAGATTACCTTTGTTCACATTATCGTTGAGTAATGATCCGCAATATTCTTGAGTAACTTTAGTCCTTGAGATGGATAGCATTTCTCCAGTGAAAATAGAGACATCCTAAAGAAAAGCAGGGCATTCTGGGATCAAATCAGAAACTGGGACAGCTTCTGTAAATCCAGGACTATCCCTAGAAAACAGGGACACTTGGGAGTCTGGAATAGGGTTTGTTCATTTATTATTTTATTTATCAAATTTCTATGCCTCTATTCATCCGAGGATCACAGGGCAGTTTGCAATTTAAAAAAAACCCAAAAATGCATAACAGTAACAAATAGTAACAATACCCCCCAAGTCTGGGGGGTGTACTGAGGACCAGATAGAAAGGTTTGGAAGTCACTTTTGGCCCCCAGGCCTAATGTTTCTTCCCCCTAAGTGAATGAAAGCAGAAAAGCTAGTCATGGATTTCCAACTGGATATCTTTATTTGGAACCACAATATGAAACCTTCAGTCCTGCTGAATGCAAAAATAGCTAAGCTCTTTCTTCTTGATCTGAAGGCTTCTGTCTTCTGTTTCTTTTGTATTAGGAAGAGATGATATAAACTGCAATGGGGGGGTCTCCACCTGTTGTCAGTTACCTTGCAGGAGAAACATCAAAGGACCCTTCCATTGGCCAACTTTTAGCAATTTGTATTCTATGCCTGAAGCCTGGATTTTTTTTCAACATTGAAAAATAAACTTGGGACATAAATATATATATTTAAAATAGTATAATAAATATCCATCTCTTGGGTACTCTGTAACCTATCCAGAATCGCTCCACTTTTCTCCCAAGCTCAGAATATTCTTGTTCTTTGGTGAAACCGTATTACCTTCTAGTCTTGCCAGCTTGCCAGTGGTGACAAATAATATATACTGCTAAGAATACATTCTCTCCCATGTGGAATAAATCTTAAAATGACGTCTCAGTTTTCCAGGGGAAGATTTTATACAACCACCAAATTCCATATTAGACAGTGAAGAACTTGCGCAAGTGCCATCTTCACCATATCTTGCAGAATGCAGAAAAAGACCCTGCAGATAATCGGGTTGAATTCTCACACCTAAAGAGTATATAGGTTGTTTTCTTTTCCTGATGCATGTCCAGGTTTCTAGAGCCAAGAAAATGTAAGAGGGGATATCCTTCCTAGCAAAAAAAGCTGGTCACAGATGCTGAAATGCAGCAGATTTCTGGTGAGATATGAAGCAAATTAATACATTTGTATCCTGCCCTTCCATCAATATGTTTAAGGTGGGATAGTTATAGAGTTATCTCATTTTATAATTGCAAGAAGACTGAACGGAGACTACAAACAAGAGTTGCCACATATCTTTTTCTATTGTGAGTGTGAAGGAAAGTCTTCACTGTGCGAGATGACCTTCCAATTTGCCTGCCCTAAGACCAAAAAAAACCAGCAGAAGTCAAGCCTGTTCATGCATTTGCCTGAACATGTGAGCTCTTACTGTGTCCAAGGACAGGGGCAGGGGGCACAAATGCAAGCTCTTTGTGCACAATCCCAGACCTTCCTCATGTTAAATGTGGAAGATCTGCACAGGCCGTTACTCATTTTCACTTGATGTGAACCCACAGCATGATTAGAAAACAATCTTCATCAGGATACCCAACTGTATGAGACACTATTGCATATGAGATCCTGCTTCACTTCTCATTTTTCTCTGATACCAAGATGTTATAGAATTCAGGACTGATCTTCCAGGCATTTGTAATTCCTACCATCCTCTAGTATCAACAAAGTGTTGCACAATAGCTTGGGGGGTTTCTGTGGGCACATCAGATCATCTTTCTATATGATGCACCATTTGCAACCCAGCTGTGACACTGCCAGAAATGTTTCAAACTGCGAGAGCAGCAGTTGCTTGTTGTAACAATATCAAAGAGCCAGAAGCTGCAACCTGGGTGTGTTGAGCTTCCTGGAATGAACCAGGAACTAATTAAGAGCAACACTCACTTCCTCTGGCTTGAGGCGAGAGGAAGAGATCACGGACTGAGCCCTGCAAAACTTAAATAAAGTTGGTTTGATGCTATAAACAATTCCATATTCATGAAGCACTTTCCTGTTTTCTGCACTCATGTTTTCTGAGGCATAAAAGAAAGTTGAAAGAAAAGTCTCCTGTTGTCTGTTACAATATAATTAAAGAAGGGGGACAAAAGAAAAGGAATCCCCCTCCAAATATGTAGATGTTGTCTATTGTGGGCAGTGGCATAGCGTAGGTTGCCAGTGCCCGGGGCTGTGCAGAGGGGATGGGGTGAAAGGGAGGGAAATGGATAGAGTACACATGCACATTCAACTGCCTAACGGCATCCGTATCACCCAGGAGATTGCAGTTGCAGAGCTAAGAAAAGAAGAGTTGTTCCATTGTCTGGAAAGGCCGCTTCCTGGTTTGCTTGGAGAAGCCGTTTTCAATGGAGCCCAGCAATGGAAGTGCACAGCTGTATTGAGGCAGCCCCAGATGTTGAAATTTTGTGCCCTAAAATTGTTGTGCCTGGGGCAACTGCCCCTGTGGGCTCTCTCCATGCTACACCACTGAGGGACCAGGTGCAGTAGAGCCAAGGGCAGAAGGAAGTTGAAAACAACACAGGTGGGTTTTGTTCATTTATTATTATAAGACACATGACAGCGTTGGCATCCAATGGATGGAGGAGTGTGCCATCAGTGATAAAGTGAAACCACTGAAAATTACAGCACCTGCTGTGGCTTTACAGACCAATATGGGAGAGACATGTTATGTTACAGCTGGGGCAAATGAAGGTGTCCAGTTTGCGCCATGGCATTTCTTCTCTCTGTGCTCCTCCCAGTGATCATTTCTTCTCTGGTCACTGCTGTGGATACACAACCTGACTGTCTGTCACTGTGGTCGTCTGCAAGGGATTCCCACACAGTGGGATTAATGTTACCAGCCTTCATGTCATGTTTGCAGGCATCTTTATAATGCAGAGTTGATCCACCAACAGGCCTGGTGCCTAAAACTACATGCAGCACATCCTTGGAGATCCTGCCATGACAGCAGTATGGGATTATCCAGTATGGGATTGATTACAGATGTTGGGCAGGTTTTGTGGTAGGTATTGGGTATGTATCCTGAAATCAACCAGCACACTGGCAATAATAAATTAACATAATAATATATTCCACATAGGATGAATAATCCACACTTCTCTGCCCATCAAAAATACAAAGATGTTTACAAACTCAAAATTCCCTGGAATTCCTGTACAAGTGGGGTGGGTAACATTTTGGGGCCTAAGGGCCACTTTCACTATTCACCAACCCTCTGGGGGCCACATGCAGAAATAGGTGTCGCCTGAAGTGGGTGTTGCCGCCCAAACTTCAAGAAGAAGGGTTGTACCACACAGACACACAGCCCGCTGCTTCTCATCTCTGCAGATCAGCTAAGGAAGAGTGTATCACACTAACAGCATTCGCTCAGTGTTTGCTTTTATGACCTGGGGGTAGAGAGATTGGCATCTCTATTAGGTCCACGGGTCTTGGCAAGGTTCAAACCTCTCCAAAACACACTGTGGTGTGTCTGCTTTTAGAAATTAGTTTCCTTTTCCTGTTTCCTGCCAAAATCGGTGGGGTGGAGGCAAGCTAGAAAAAAGCAAAGCTCATTGTGCTCTGAAATCAATGCTGAAGGAAAAAGTGGGGAAAGCACCAAACAAATAAACAAATGCAATCCAAAGAACAGGCAAAGCTGCTAAATGATACTGAAAAGCAAATCTTTATCAAATAATAACAGCCCTTGTGAAACCATAAAATTCCCAGCACTTTTCAGCTGATGACAACCTTCCTCAGGGATGCAAGATGAAGGTTCTTCTATCAAAGGAACATCTCATTTCTTTTTCAATACCTGTTCTGTGGCTCTCCTTTTGCTTCCTCTGGAATATATCTGAAGCAAATGTTTTGATCAATTGTCCCAAAAGGTCAGTCGAACAATACAATCTCATGAGCTACGCGATCATTGTGCATTATCAGCAGAAGTGATGGCAAGTTTAGCTCAGCACTCCTCATGCTATACATGGAGAAAACTCCTAAGTACAGAATACAAAATACGATCAGGCAGAATTATGAAATGGAATCCTGGAGATATGGTAAAGGAAACTGCATGCTTGGTGTCAGAGGATCTTGGCTTCTTGTATTTCGGGACTGAGGACTACAGGAAGGAACGTAGAGCAGCCCAACCGAGGGCCAGCTCCTAGTTTGGGGCAGCCCTTGGCAAAATGTCATCCCATGAGGACTTTCTGAAAGCCACCAACTTGGGTGGCTTTTAAAGAAGATAATACAAATTCATAGAAGACAAGGCTACCAATGGCTAATAGCCACAATAGATATGTCCTTCTTCCAGTTTGCTTGGAATCGCAGGTGGGCAGAGTACTGATGCACTCAGGCCCTGTGTTTGGGCTTCCCACAGGCATCTGGTTAGCCACTGGTCCAATCTTTACTCAATTCCTCATGGATCTCTAGGACTTTAAGCAGGACCACATCCCCTGGAACCCCTGGAACAGATTTAGGTGTGTGTGAAAGAAGGACAGGATGGAAAGTCCCATTGCATTTGCAGTAATCCTTGCACTAACAAGACCTTGAATTCACACTACATTGAATACAACCTACCGTGTCTACACAACACCCGTAGAATCACAGTGATGTTGCATGCATCGAAATGGAGAGCGATGCTGAGAGAATATACACAACTCTAAGAACATAATTGGCTAATTTTTGTGTAAGTTGAATGGAGCAGGCATTCAGTTGGGATCCAGTAAAGCCTGGAAGGTGGGAGAAAATTAAGAGTGACGAAGAACAATTTGGAGGACTGTGGTTGTCTATAAGCAGTGTCTCAGATTGATAGCAAGGAAATATCACTAACAAATTAGGGGCATGGCAGGAAAATGAGACATGAGCAATAATTAGGCAAAATACATGATATTAACATAAATTCACATAACACAAGCTTACAATGTGAACTCATCTGAATATTAGTTCCGTTTCTTCGGGGATGTCTCTTAAAGGTTGTGATCTGCTGAGGTGGTTGATTTCTGCTGCAATTCCTCCCCAACTTTTAAACACTTCCCCAGGAATGGAGTTGAATCTGTGTGCAACCAACTTTGATATGTGCCCATGCTCTTAGAGCATAAAGAACTGACTTACAAAACATTTCAGATGAAGGTCACCCACTTTGACTAGACCGAAACACAATAGTAATGTCCTTTTCTTAATCTTCTTGAAGCCTTTCCTTCCAAGCATTACAGTTTCATCCCTCATTTCTTTTGTCTCATTTCACGTCTCCTCTTATGGCTGCTTTAATATGCTTATTCGCCAATATCTCACTTGAACAGCTCCAATTCACTTACTGTAGGTAATTAGCTCGGAGTTCCTGAGCCCCTGTCATCTGCACTGCGGGCTGCTCTAGCTTGCTGAATATTTTTTTTTTAAATCCTCCTTGGTTAGAAACAAAAAGAGACTCTGGATAGAGTAATGGGATTATGTGGCCTGATCTTTTTGTCAGTTCCTGTTCAGACTTAAGTCTATGTTTTCTTTTCTTGTGTTTGTTGTATGCCTGTAGGCATGGGAGCCAACTCCTAGGGATCAAGGTCCCTTCAGCGCCCCCAATAAAATATTTCAGGGGGCTAGACCCCCCCCAAAAGTTGATGGGAATTGTCATTCAAATGGTTTGTGTGTGCCATGTCTTATGATCGATTATGTCCCATCCCCAATATTTTATTCAAGTTGGCACCCCTGCCTGTAGGCGAAGTGGAGATTTTAATCTAGGCTAGTTAGTGTATTTAAGTGCGGAGAATCAGTGGGTTCAGTAGCACAGAACAGGTTCAGAATTGTTTGGATGTGTATATGGGAGCAGACATCGTCCAGTCTTCCATTATTGTACCTGGTCCTATCTGAAACCAAGTGAGACCACTGGTCCATTTAGCTCAATATCACTATGCTAACTGGCAGTGGCCCTCCAGGATTTCAGCCTAGAATGCAAACCATGTGCAGCCATTCCTTTTCAAGTCCCATGGGGCCTTCTTCTCCTGCTCGCAAAGGTCCATCCAATGCTAAGCTCCATATTTCATCTCCTGACAGAGTATAGTCTTACTCACCAATGTCTCACATCTACTCTTCGACCATCTGTCATCCATATTTACAACTTCCATTGCCTGCCACCTAGTTGGCTTCTTCCTTGCCTCCTGATAGAATCAGCCCTATTCTTTCTTTACCTTCTGTAGTTTCTGAGCTGAAAAAAGCATCCACAGGGATGGAAATCCCATCCACCAACTCCTCCATTCAAGATGACCACCTAGAGTTGATTTGTGATATGTTGATATGTGTGGATGTCTTTATGAAATTAAAGGCCCTTGAAATAAAATATGTTCTATAAATGGAATTCGTGTGGGCTTTTTTTACTTTTTTACTTTACAGAAAAGGACATTGCTTTTGACAAAGCATACTACAATCTCAAGAGGAATAGCATACAAAATGTAAAGTCATGGTCACTGAAGGTATAATGAGAAACAAATCATACACAGAAGATACTGCAGAGGAGTGTTCATACTCATACCAACTTGTACAATGCGGACTACCATCTTTCACATCGGGCTTAGTGGTGCGTTGCACCAGGGCACCACCCTCTCAGGGGCACCTGAGTGAGTGGGGGAGCTGCGTGGCTTTGCTGACGGCCTCCCCTTTCCCTGCACACCTGCCAGCTGTACCCTATCAACCATATGGCTGGCGGGTGTGCAGCTTGCCTCCCAAGCCTCTGCAGGAGGAGAGCAATCCCTGCAGAAGTTTAGGATGGAAGCTGTGCCACACCAACGATATGGCTGGAAGGCATGCAGCTTCCTTCCCAACCCTCCGTGGGGATTGCTCTCCTGCAGCGGCATGGGGGGAGAGTTGTGCACACACACACCCCAAGGCTGGCAGTACGCAGCTTCCCCCCCCCCCACTATCCATGGTCATTTGGGGGCACTGGGCGGATATTTGCACCCCAGCGCCACATCTGCTAAAGGCAGCCCTGCGGACTACTTTAACTCAAATTAGGGGGCCAAACACATACACAAGTGGGGTTTAACCCCAAGAAGATTGCCACTCATTTCCAGTGAATCCATAACAATCTGTTAGAGGAGCTGTCCCAATATGTGTTCTTATCACCGTATGTGGTGTCCTCCAAAGATGGAAACTTTTTAGACTGTGATCTTGTTAATGGTGGAAGCCATTACAAAGCAAACCATAGTTATGGTACTGTTTGATGTAGCATTATGGACTTTGTTTGATGTGGGCAATGAAGGTCCATAGAGCAGAGGATTGATCAGCCACTTTTCAGTGGCAGCAGAAGTAGCAATAGCTCTGACATGGAAAACATTAGGGGAAGTCTGTGCAGCTAGGTGGCACAGACAGGTGTGGCAAATTGTCCTTAGGGAACGGTTGACCCAAGTTATGAAGGTGTCTAGAGGACAAAGGAAACAGGTCAAAATATGGGTGTTTAATTTTATCATGCACAAAAATAATAAGAAACAAGGGTGACCAATACCATTATGTATAAACCTTTGGACACCCTAATCGTAAGGCATTGTTACTTCTCTGCTGTTCTTTCTGTTTAGGAGGGAAGTCATTATTAGAAAGACACCTTAACAAAAAAAGTGAGACTAAAAAACCGAGTTAAGAAAATGCAGTGATCTAACTACAGCATAAACCTACAAATCCAACCTTATTTGATTGTGCCTGCTGGAAGAGAAAGGTAAAACCATTAGTTTTTTCAAACAGAAATATTCTATGTGCTTTTATATAGAGAGAGAAATCATTTTCTGTCCAATATGAGTTACTACATGAATTGTCAATACTCATAGTTCCATAGTTTAGTTTACTTTAACTGTGAAGTCAAAATATCTTAGGTTTGATTGTTTTCCTTGTATTATGTGCTGTCAAATTTTCAGTAAATATTACAGTATATACCGGTAAATATTTCAAAGACAATGCGTATTATCTCTTCCCTATTGCATGTACAGGAAGAGTCAATGTCTCCAGTCCACCCTCCAAGATTGACTTGTCATTACCCCCATTAGAAGTCAATAATAATAATAATAATAATAATAATAACCACTCCACCCTTTTAAATGGTGGTTGCATTTCGTGTAATAAAGGATTGAATCTGTTGCAGCTTCTTTACTCTGATCTTTTAAAAACTAAGCACAGCCTAAAAACCTTATTCAGCTTCCGAGAGAGGTGGTGTTGCGAGAAACAACAGCACCATCTGTTGGCGGAATAACGCTAAAAAGTTTGGTCCTCTTTTCTCATGGCCCAATATGAGCCACTTCTTCTCACAACGCATGCTTTTCATAGATGTAAGCAAAAAGATGTTATATGCACTCATAAAACTGTGGAAGTGGCACTAGTGTGGTTGTTCCAGCAACATGACTCAAAACAGGTAAGTGAACCTAGAAGCTGGGAAATAGCCCTGACAGCAGCTTTAAATTCTTCCTGATAACAGGTTTTGCATAAGTCTTGCCTTATATTTGGAATGCAACATTTGGTTTAAAACTTTTAAGCTAATAAGCAAATGCAACAACATTATTAAATCATTCAGAAAGAAAGAAGAATCCACAACATTAATACATTTGAAATAAAACTTTATTTCAAGTCAAATATTTAAAAATAATCTGTTTGAACAAAATAAAAATTGTAAGGCATTTACCTCTTGGTGTGATGCTCTAAAATAAATACTCTTTCATTCAAAATATTATGTGAAACTGTTCAGCACAACAGAAGTACAGTCTGTTCAGGATCTTTGCATAGAGTTGTGTGATATGCATATATGTACACACAAATACATTTATTGATACAACAAAATAGTGCAATTATCTGGCACTCAGTGGCAATATAAAAGAGCATTCTGTTAGCTTGCAAACAGCAAAATCATAATGTTCACAGAGCCTGAGCATACCTAACTCTGTTAGATGGTTTCCATTGGAAAATACTATTTGACACTAAAAAACACCAAAAACAAATCTTGATAAGGTCTTCGCACTGTAATTGAAAGAGGATTTATATACAATCCTGCACCCAAATAGTAGTATGTATAGAAAGCTATCTGAAAGAGAGCACAGTGATTTCTGCAGGAAAATTACACATAAATGGGTCCAGGACCATAGCCCACTCGCCAAAATTTAGAGAAATGTGTTTGCCAATGTTATGTAAGTAGCTCTGTGCAAGCAACTTCATTTTGTCTAAATGCAATAAAGTACTCCCCACAATTCACAAGGGGGAGCTGCAAAAAGCAATCTGACAGAACCAGATTTCTATGCAGGAAAAGAAAAGAAAATCTTTTGATTGCCTTGATCACCCACATTTTGGATTGTGGCTGAACTCTTTAAGGCATTTGGTTTAAGAAAAGTTCTGGCAGTCATAATAAGGCTGGCTTAAAATGGCAGAAAGTTAATTGGTTCCCCCCAACTATTTCTTTCGAAATGCATTTTAATGCTTCTAAAATGATCAGCCCTTTAACATAATAATACAACATACGTATAAAACCAAAGGTGTTTTCTAACCCTATGGATGTATTTGCATTATATAAAAAAGACAGTACGGTTGATAACTTTGTCCAGATCACTGCAAGAAGAGATTATGATTCACATTGCTTGTGAATCAAAATACTGAGACAAAACTTTTTTTAAAATGTAGAACTGAAAAAGCTTGAAAAGCAGGAAGAGTAAAGTATATTACTTGCTTGTGCTGCAGAGATTCTAACTTGTGCAGGCTTCTTTTTTTGGTGATCTATTACAGCACCCTTTTACTGCCAATGATCCCAAGGACCACTTTTATGATACCCTTATAAAAACAGAAAAGTCATGTTGTGAATCACTGAAGCTGCACCTACATTCAAAGGGCAGTATTTTTATGACTGCTGGGGGCATAAGATGCTGTAAATGCATCCTAATTTACCCCTCCACACCATTGCTTTGGAATTAATGGAAAAACATGTGATAGAAAATAAGGTGGGAAATGATAACATCCTCACATATCCTAGCGTTTATGAAGACGTTTAAGATTCAACGCACTCCATTTTATGGCACTAATATTGAGAACGCATGAGAATGTTTAACTTGATGTTGGAATGACAAGAATCACAAATTAATTTTATGAATGTCGAAATGTAGACATATTATTTCTGCACTTCTCAGATACACTTCAGTGAAAGTTCTGTATCTGAGTGTTCAGACATACAAAAAATAATAATTCATCTGCAATTGCCACTATTCATATACGAATGGTGACATACACCTAATGGCACTGTAAGGTACATAAAAATGTGTAAGGTTATTGGTTTAACTAGTTTTCAGGTTTAAATAGTAGATAAAATATATATGATTCTCCTGACTAAAATTAGTCTGTTTATAAACAGGCATAGGCCAAAGGTTCAGGTAGTTACATCAAATGGGTTTGGAGACATGACAGCAACCATTTTTCTTGAACATAAAGAGCTTAAAATAACCTTCTTGAATTGAGTTTTTTTAAGTTAGTATTCCTATGGTTACACACACACACACACACACACACACACTTAAACAATGGTACTGGGTCCTGCATGTGAAAATCTTTCTAGCAATTTTCTTGAGCCACACAAAGACAAAATGCTCTGGCAAATGCCTCTGTTATATAACATTATATATGCTTTCATATATATAAAAGCATATATATAATTTCATATATATATGAACAACAGAGGCATTTGCCAGAGCATTTTTTTCTTTGTGTGGCTCAACAAAAGAATTCAAGGAAATCGCTAGAAAGATTTTCACATTGTGTAATTGTACCGTTTCTGTCAAGTCAAAGCCTACAAGTCAAAGAAAGCCTACAAAACAGGCACTCAGTTTTGTCAACCTGGCAAGCTATGTAAACAATCCACATTTATCCTTTGAGAGACAGAGGTGCAAATAAATTTAAAGCACTTTGCATCTATGGTCAACTAGCCAACAGTATTGTTGCACAGTGAGCCTGGTATGTGGAAAACATTACAAGAGCTTTAAACAAGTAAAATTAGCTCTTAGGTGGCTAATTCTCTGTAGTGCATCACAGTTCACTGACAGGTCAGGTCAGATGCTCAGGAGTATAGGGGCAAGTGCTGGGCTTGTGGAGATACCAACTGCATGAATAAGTGGGGTCTATGCATGTGGCTGTCATTATTTGCAAAACAGCAGTAGTTACATGTATCTGCTATTTCATACAGAAAGTGCTTCTGTGGGGTTCAGCAGTGTCATAAATCTGCTAGTGGCACACAAGCTCCTAAAGCCAATTGCACATAGCTGCTGATGACTGGAAAGAAACAGCATAAAATTTAAATGTGCCTCCGAATGATTGATCTCTTCGACATAAGATTAAAACAAAGTGCTATTTTATATTCTGCAACATTCTAGGAGGTTGGATCCAGATTTGCCTTTTCTGTTTGCAGAAGAGATTCACATCCAGTGGTACCTCCCACTGGGGTTTATTTCTGGAGGCAATTTTTGTCGGTTTCCTCTGCAACCCCCAACCCCTCTTCCTCCCAGGCTGGTACATATTTGGGAGGTTGCCAGAGGACGTTGAGGAAGGAAGTGGGAAATCAGTGCATATTTCCTCTTCTCCCCATCTTCTCACCTAGTGGAAGAATAATCTTAATGGAGTTGCATTTCTGGAAAGTCTGGATACAACCTCATGGTATTTTTCCTGAATGAAACATTGTTTGAGGTGACTGAAATAAACCTGACAGGCTGTGTTTATTTTATTTTTTATTTTTTTAAAAAAAACTTGAAACAGTTGCTCAAGATGTGCTCTGGTGCTGGCATGATTCATATTTAGCAGAGCCAGCTGCTATGACACATTCTTAGAAAGCCATCGCTTCAGTCTTAGTTTTTGCGTTTTTTGCGTTTAAAATTTAGGGGTTTGCTGTGTTAAAGTTGTACAGAAGTCACTGCTTCTTCTTTCTTCTCTGAAGACTCCAGTTGCTCTGGTGGAGGGTTATATATGAAAACTGCTGTAACAGTAAAAATGATGGAGATGACTTTGGCAATGACGCCTGCGAAAGGGAAAGAAGGAAGATTTGCAGCATTCTAACAATTTCCCTTTTGCTAATTTAGCAATTAGTGATAGCTTTCGGTTTATCGTGTTGTAGATTTATTTCACACCTCTTTGGAGATCTCAACAACAAAACCTATATTGAAGCTTTGATATTCCACACATTGATTGATTTATTGATAAGTTAAAAGGCAGCCAATTAAGATGCAGTCTACAATTGGCATTGGGCCAGCTGAGGGAGCTATAGAAAGAAGAAGAGTTTGGATTTGATATCGCGCTTAATCATAACCCAAAGGAGTCTCAAAGCGGCTAACATTCTCCTTTCCCTTCATCCCCCACAACAAACACCCTGTGAGGTGAGTGAGGCTGAGAGACTTCAAAGAAGTGTGACTGGCCAAGGTCACCCAGCAGCTGCATGTGGAGGAGCGGAGACACGAACCCGGTTCACCAGATTAGGAGTCTACCGCTCTTAACCACTACACCACACTGGCTCTCAAGAAAGAGGCAGAAATAGCGCTCTGTGTAGAGGGAGTCCTGCCAGACTGCCATGTGGAAGACTGCAAGGCCAGTGGCACAGCATATGCCGGCGCTGCCCAGGGCGGGCACATTCCTGAGGGGCACAGGGGCGCATTCCTGAGGGGCATAGAGGGTGCCCTCCAAGGCGTGGGATAGCCAGACGCGCACCCACCAATCCCGCTTCCTTCCTCTCTCCTTCCTGCTTGCCTGCCTCCTTCCCATCCTCTCCCCTGCCTGCCTGTCTCCTCCAGCCGGGAGCATGGGGCAACTGCGCACCACCCACAACAGCGCACCACCTGCCCGTGACTCCTGGCTGGAGGAGAAGGTGGGAAAGAGGCAGGCGAGCTGGAAGGGGAGAGTAAGGAACCAGCAAAGCAGCGCAGCAGGTCCCCCCGCCCCTTCCTCCAAAGGCTCTTGGTAGGCGTGTGAGTCCGAGTCGCAGGTGGGCGGAGCACCGAATGTCAACCCTGCTTAGGAATGACACCCGGAGCTCCCCCCACCCTGCACCTACCTTCCTCCCCCAGTGTGCAAGGCTGAGGCTGTGTGACCATACCAACCAGGGCAGCTGACAGATTCCAACAGTGTGCCCACAAAGTGCGAGTCTCACCATTGGGTAGCCTCCCACCCCCCATCTTGGTAAGCAGCAGTGACACCTCTGCTGGGAGGCTATTGCTGCAGCTCCACCTGACGAGGTGAGTCTGTCCTGACAAGGGATAACTTCCAGTTTCCTCTTTCACGTCTGCTGTCAGCCATTTATGGTCTCATCACTGCATTTGTAGGAAACTCACATCTGTCCATGTCTGTCACAATAACTTCCAGCAAGCATCAGGGCACGTTAGGTTGCCCCTCGCGAGCAATAAAAATAAGAAACTGCTGATCCTCAGACCATGTACAGTGGTACCTCGGGTTACATACGCTTCAGGTTACAGACTCCGCTAAGCCGGAAATAGTACCTCGGCTTAAGAACTTTGCTTCAGGATGAGAACAGAAATCGCGCGGCGGCAGCGGGAGGCCCCATTAGCTAAAGTGGTACCTCAGGTTAAGAACAGTTTCAGGTTAAGAACAGACCTCCAGAATGAATTAAGTACGTAACCAGAGGCACCACTGTACAGTGGTACCACAGGTTACATACGCTTCAGGTTACATACACTTCAGGTTACAGACTCCGCTAACCCAGAAATATTACCTCGGGTTAAGAACTTCAGAGCTTCAGGATGAGAACAAAAATCGTGCTCTGGCGGCGCGGCAGCAGCAGGAGGCCCCATTAGCTAAAGTGGTGCTTCAGGTTAAGAACAGTTTCAGGTTAAGAACGGACCTCCAGAACGAATTAAGTACGTAACCAGAGGTACCACTGTATTCAGTTTGCTTAGCATACCAGACAAATGAGAAACAAAACAGTTAATTCTAACTACAAGGTGCCTCCCCCATCCTATATCCTCACTGGAATTGTTCAGACTCGGACTATTTGGAGCACAAAGCTTTGGAGAGATACTTACTTATGCCCACTAGCATATAGGCCATTCTGTGGTTGTTATAGGTCCAACATGATCCTTTACGTCCACACTTATCTATATCCCAAAGTGTACAGGTACTGTCTATTGAAACACCAAAGAGGATTGGTCCAGGTATGCTGCCTGTAGAAAATGGAATGGTGAAAAACAATAACTGAAAATGCAAACTCAGATGCCAAAACCATGCTGTAAAAGAGAGGTGTTGTACAAATAGTGGACTTCTATAACCAATAAAGAAGGCTCTTCAAGCATTCCAGAATAATATAAATATATTTTTGCCTTTATCAAAATGCATGATTGCAAAACTTAAAGACGTAGTTTATATGTCTAAAACTATTACTAATGGCAATAGCAATGTTTTAAATAAACCCTATGCTATCAATTGACTGTCAATTTTTTTTCATATTTTAAGATTCAGATTATGATCCAGATCCTCCTGTTCTCAGTTACCTCTGCAATGTGCTCTCTCAAACAAGAACATTTATCTGTGCATTCATGCCTCCAGATCATGCCCTCTGAATGCACAGACTAGCCAGTGTCACCATATTGATGCTTTTCCTCAATCTCTAATAAGTTTTCACTTGATAAATCATCAAAATGGAAATGAAACGTAGAGCCTGGCAAAGTTCTTAACACAGAACTATCAGACAAATTTGGAACTGTTGAAGCAAGAGAGGGCAAATCCCCACACACACCAATTTTCAGTGACGGGAGACCCTCTGGGGGACCCAATCAACCGGTCAGATTTGGCTGATAAGCAGTAGTACAGATGGAAAGCCCTGGAAAAACCCAGAAAAAATGGGGGGCACTTTTCCCCCCCGGGTTGTTGTTGTTGTTGTTTTGCAAAGCTGTTTCCCCCCAGAAAAAAAATGGGGGGGGGAGTGTGTGGAATATTCAAACTATATCAAACGTTTTTTTTCATTTTTTCCAGAAAAAAAGGCTTTGGAAATAAAATGGGCAGGGGAGTATGGGAAAAACGGGGGGGGGGGTGGAAAAAACCTGGGTTTTTCCCCAACTTTTCCAGGTTTTATCCAGGCCTTCCAATGTCTATATGGGAGATAAGGATCTGTCCCACTAGTCTGTTCCATGTCTCCAACCCTGCTCCAGAGCTACAACAGAGTAACAAAGTGTGCTTCAGAGCAAAACTCCATGAGTTATTATAAGGAATCAGGAAAATATGGCAAGATTGTACTGCTTGGAGCACTATATGTGGCAGTTTATATAGACGTGTTATGGGATGTAGAAGAATATTGCTTATTTAGAAATCAACAATATTCCAGAAGCCTATTCATTTACAAGTTATTTATTACTAAGTTTTGCTCAAAAGAGACGGTGGCTAGCAACATAGAATTTAATGAAATCTAAAAATATTCAATGAAATGAGCCTTTCATGTGTATTTTAAATAAAAAATAAACACAAATCAGCAGCAATAAATTATCAGTGGTATCTCCTCCAGAGTAAATATCAACTTAAGAAAGATATGTTTTAAAATTCAGCCTGAATAAAGTTAATGATAGTGTGCATCAGCCATGTTCGAGTCACCTGTTACCTGCATTTGTACAGGTAACATCCTGATCCTTCCTTTTCCATAGATAACTATGGAGCCTCGGGGCACCTGTGATCCTTAGAACTGTGAACATTGTTCCTAGTTCCTACTTAAGTATAGAGGTTTTAGAAAACATACCCAAAATTCGTAGAAAGAGCATGTGAACCCCCATAGCAAATGATCGGTGCCTTTCTGGTACACACCTGTAAACCAAAGTTTGATTTATTGTTTAATAGAGATTTATACCATCCTTCAGCAGAAATTATGAGGATGGTTGACAGTATAAAACATGCATAGTTATCTTTAAAAATACAAATGTTAAAACAGCAGTGAGGGAGAGCACCAAAATTGGTATGAAAACCTCATCCAATTTTAAAATACATTAAGATTTGAAGTTTAAGGAAATGGCAGCAATGTAACTTTCAAATCTACTGCTTCTTCTGTTCATCTATATTTTCAAATCATGCTTCCATTTGTTACTTCTCATTTAGAAGTATGAAAACAGTTTTTGTTTTCATTCTGTAATTTTGTAGATACAATGCCTACTTAAGAAAAATGCAGTCTTTAAGAATAAACAAGAGACACAATAAAAAACAAGAAAAACAAGAAAATCAAATTCAACAATATATCTGTAAATTGTTCCATGCTGGTTTTTAAGGAAAGGAAAGGCAAAATTATTATGTGATTCTACAACGTCAAAGAACAGTTTTTGCATCGTATGAGAGTTCCAAAACACACATACAGCAAGGGATACTGTTATCCACAAAGAAGATGTTGTTATGCAATACATTGCCTACAAAATATCTTAACTGTTTTGGCTATCCAGGCTGCTGGTGTGAATTCTGGAATAGGCAAAAAAATTGCCACCATAAGCTCCAACCAATACTGATTAGTGTCCGGCCTGATATCAGCACCCAGAATCATCGGACAGCTGCCAGGGCTCTGGAAAACCCACAGTGCCTACCACTGGTGCCTAACTTGGGTCCCTGTTAAATAAATGTCCTTTTCCCAGTGCTGGGCTATAGTGCAGGAAATTAAAATGTTAGCTTCCAGTGGAGACCAAATGACTTCAAACTTGAATCCTGTTGCTGCCCACGGATGAATAAATCAACTGTGGGGGAGTCCTAGTTTAGGCAAGGGCCCACCTATTTGCCAAGGACCCTTCAAACCTGGGGAAAAACCATGTAAAAAACATTTTACATGCAGGTTACTATATATTTTATTATTATTATTATATTATTATTATTAGGAATAGTAATATTCAAGCACAGATGGACAAATCAGTCAACTTTCTGTTATCTTAGTTTCTAATTTTTCCTGTCTTAGATTTAACAGCAATTTGCACTGGAAATACCTTACGAAAATGTGTCAGCCTTTTAGTGCAAGTTTCTTTTAATATGTAATATGCAGTTTTAAAAATATATGCATGTTTGCAAGCAATTTTCCTGAGTTAATGCATTTCACATGCTATGTCCACTAATATATGCATTTATATACGCCCTTCACCCTAATACAGCCGTACCTTGGTTCTTGGACATAATCTGTCCTGGGAGTCCATTCAACTTCTGAAAAAGTTTGAAAATCAAGGCACGGCTTCCGATTGGTGGCAGGAGCTTCCTCAATTCTGGGTTTGTGGCATTTGGGAGCCAAAACTTACCAAGGCATTCACAAACCAAGGTGCGACTGTATGTGTATTTTTGGCTAGGTTGACTAGAGAACTGCATTGCAAAGTTTAGAAAATTGTGTATTTCAGGAGATGGCTGTATTTCAGTTCACACCTTGTTTCAGAAAGTATGGGTTTGGTAAGTTTGACTTTAAATGCAAACTGAATCAGATTTCTCCCCTATAAGATTCCCCCCACCCATATTCAGCTTGCTTGTGTTATTGAACTTACAGGCAACTTTCAACTTAAATAGGGGTTATGTTCCAGAGATAACACCTAAAGCCAAAATCATATATAGTCAGAACCCATTAGGTTTAATGGCTTTTTTCCCCCAGACACCCACTCCATTTCCACCCCCCCCCCTTTACCGTGTGTGTGTGTGTGTGTGTGTGTGTGTGTAAAAGGTAAATGACCTCTGGGCGACTATGGGGTTGTGGCGCTTATCTTACTTTCAGGCCAACCGTGACAGAAACCTGAGCACACAGAAACACTGTTTACCTTCCAGCCTCAGCGATACCTATTTATCTACTTGC
Organism: Podarcis vaucheri; assembly: GCF_965113315.1. Taxonomy (NCBI): domain Eukaryota; kingdom Metazoa; phylum Chordata; class Lepidosauria; order Squamata; family Lacertidae; genus Podarcis; species Podarcis vaucheri. Next base: position 40,189,891 of record NC_138749.1, read on the forward strand.
ACTGGCGTGCTTTCAAACTGCTAGGTTGGCAGGATCTGGGACTGAGAAACGGGAGCTCACCCCGTTGTGGGGATTCGAACCACCAACCTTCTGATCAGCAAGCCCAAGAGGCTCAGTGGTTTAGATCACAGTGTCACCCGCATCCCTTTTACCATACACACACACACACACACATAAATCTAAATCCACATAAGTTCTGTGTTACCTGTACTTCATCATCTGTAGACATCAACTATACTGCTAGTTATATTCATAAACAATTTTACAGATGACCACTCCACTAAAACACACATTAGTCACATAATGTATGACACTTCCTCCCTCTTAACATCATTTAAAAGGAAGTTAAATAAAGTTACAACATAGTCAATATCCTTCACCTCTACCCAGAATATCTCTGGATTGTATCCAAAGTTAGTCATGCTCAGAGTAGACTTATTAGCACTGAGTAGCACTTTGTGCAAGTGGAAGTAATTCCACTTACACAACCAGGATTTTACCCCCCCCCCCCCAATGTTCTGGGGGGTTTCCCCAATGCTTCAGAATGGGTTTGTGGAGAATAGGAAACACACATGAGGAGGAGAGCAGGGAAAGTCCCATTGGACGAGCAGAAGTCATTCTGTTGACACATTTATTTAGCTGAATACTGCCCATTGAAATGAATGGACATGTAACTTAGCTGTGTTGATTCCAGTGTGTCTACTCTGAGTATAACTTAGTTGGATGTAACCCTCTGTTCCTTTCTGAATTGTGGTAGAGAAGGAGGTCAGAGGGGGGTAAAAAGAATGAGTGGTTTTTATTTTTTTATTTTAAAAATTTAGAGAGGAAATTTATAGCATTTTGCAGTGATCAGTAAGTAGGACAGAAACAAAATGAAAACTACCTTAGAATGGCCACTGTTGTTGGTGTCACTGCCATGAACGTAAAAACAATAGTGAAGAAGAAGAAGCCAAGGAACAGAGCCAGGGATGAACAGTTTGATGCACATTTCCCAGGGGTAGCCCCATAGATGATATTCTCAATGGTAGATTTGGGATTCACAACACAGTCACAGTTGGTGAAGACCTATAAACAGTGCATATATACAAATATGAGCACAACAAATGAAGTAATCATTATTTCCAATATTAGCAATACTGAATAACAAAGTTCTTAACCAATTACAGCAGAAACAGAGAAGATGTTTCTATGGAACTGCCTTCATTTCAACAGGAAAGGGAGGACCATGAAGTCAATCCACAAATTCTGCAATGCACCTGGAGCACTGCCCTGGACATAGGGCTGGTGGAGGAGGAAATCAGGCTTAGAACCTAAGAATGTCCATGTAAGGAAGCTCACAGGAAGGAAAGTTCCCTGATCCCCAGCACCCCCGCCCATGCCCAACATTATTCAAGATGGCTTCTCACTCTTTAGGGAGTGGGGACATAACTGGCAGTTGGGGAGATGAGGGGGGTGGCAAACTTTCCTTCTACGAACTTCCTTAAGCTAACTTGCCTTATGGTCCAAGTAATACAGTGGTACTTCGGGTTACTAACAGTCCTGCTTACAAATGCTTCAGGTTACGAATTCCACAAACCCGGAAGTAGGTGTCCTGGGTTGCGAACTTTGCCCTGGAATATGGATGCAATTCGCTTCCGGGGCCACGGGAGGCCTATGTAGGGAATGTGCGCCTTGGGTTAAGAACGCTTCGGGTTAAGAACGGACTTCCGGAACGAATTAAGTTCGTAACCTGAGGTACCAATGTAATGAGAACTATCTTGCTCTGTGGAGGAGCAGATCCCTGCTTTAGTTGAAAACTATCACCATAGTTACACACATGAGGCATAGAGAGGCATGCATGAGCGGACTAGCCCCACATCCCATCCCATCCTGTCATGCCATCATATGAAAATATTTTATGTAGTGATGAGCATGGAAGAATCAAGATCTATCTGAAGTGAAGAGTTCAGATTACCAGACCAACCCCCAAAACATGCTTTAATAAATTTGTCTTGAGAAAATAACTTCTCTTGTATGCTATTCATACAAGTGTTGTACAAATGCTAATAATAATTAAGTAAATTAATGAATTAATATACATTTGAAAAGGACACGTTTGCTAAATACAGTAGTACCTCAGGTTCCAAACACCTTGGGTTACAAACACTTCAGGTTACAGACTCCGCTAACCCGGAAGTAGTACCTCGGGTTAAGAACTTTATCTCAGGATGAGAACAGAAATCGTGCGGCGGCAGCAGTGGGAGGCCCATTAGCTAAAGTGGTACCTCAAGTTAAGAACGGTTTCAGGTTAAGAACGGACCTCCGGAACGAATTAAGTTCGTAACTAGAGGTACCACTGTAAGCACTTTTAGCACCCAGAACTCAGAGGCAGACCAGTGGGCCGAATTTGGCCTGAGAAACTGTTTTTGACAAACCACACTCACCTGTACCACACAAATGTCATATGTAGCATGAGGTGTGGGGCAGGCAAAGGCGTGGCTGCAGTGGAACAACTGGAAGCTTAAAGTATGCTCCTGATTGTACCTTGGGAAGCAGGGCTTGCTTAGCAGCACTAGTCAGCTGACTGGTGTTGACAGTGCACATTCAAAGTGGCTCAGTGTAGCATCCAATCAGCTGATCTGCAGTGACAGTGAGCCCCACTGAAGTTTTTCACTTGCAAATGCGGTCTGAATGCAGACTATGCCTCCAAATAGACTTTAACCAGTGTTATCAGCTGATCAGCAGCTACAACAAGTCCCTTTGAATATGCGTCTTCATTGCCAATCAGCTGACTGTGCACCTTCAAAGGGGCTCATTCTTAGTTCCCTATCAGAGCAAGCCCCTTTGAAGCTGTCAGGTGTTATCAGGTGACTGGCAGATTTGTCAGTTGATTGGCAGGTGGCATCAGGTGATTGACAGGTCTGTCCTGCAGGGGATGGGGAAAATTAGGATCATGCCTGCCAGCCAAATTCATTTTGCCACCCTTTAGACCTAAGGTAAATTCTGCATTGTCAACCCACGATATAAAATAGCAATACCTTTGAACCGTCTTGAATAGTAACAGCAGAGGTACATCCTGCATAACATGCAGAAAAATACTGGACTCCATCTGTGCCACAGACTGGTAAATAGTTTGAACGCAAGCATCTACAGTGGGAGTTGCAAGGCGCAGTTAAGTTTGATAATGTGCCTGTCCTGAAACAGAGAGATAAAAGTCAAAGGAGCTAGGCATACACACCTTTTGGTATCTCCTAAGAACATATTCTGAACAATTAAAGAGTAAGAACATAAGATCTCTACAGGATCAGACCAAAATCTAATCTAGTCTTGCCTTGTGCACTGTGGCCAGCCATGTGCTGTCAGGAATCCCGCACGCAGACATGATATTTATCAAAATATTTATATGCCTGGTTTCAAACAAAATATCAGAGCGGTTCCTGAAAGTTAAACCTAAAATCATACGACAAAAACCATGGAAGCAGTTTTAAAATCTGAAATAAAGGGAAAGTGTAAGTTCTTTTAAAATTAGATATACCAGAGAATGAACCTGGAATGTTTTTCAAACAAGACGATGGACCTTTCCATCCAAACCCTCTGAGGACTTCAAATAGATTTAGAGCATAGAGGACAAGGTGGGACCTTGTGGGATTACACGGCACATAGTTTGGAGATGAAGTCCCTCCATGATACTTATTTATTTACCATTTTATCTAGGAAATTTATAAACTGCTTGCTCAAAAAAAGAAAAAAAAATCTCCAAATGGTGCACAGGTCAAATTATATATAAAACATTGCTAAAAGACACAAACCAGTTAAAAATATACATAAAACCATCATTAAGAACAAAGATAATATGATTAATATAATTGAAACAAATGCTAACTGAGTCATGTGCCTGGGGAGAGAGGTTTTCAGTAGGTGTCTAAACAGTGCAGTGAACCAACCTTCCAGGTAGGAGGGTTCCCAGCGCACAGCACTGGTCCAGTAAGATACCATGGTTGACAGTTTCAAAAGCCACCGAGAAATCAGTAGGGTCACATTCCTTCCGCTTCTCTTCTAACAAAAGTCATCCATCAGAACCAAGGCTGTTTCAACGCTAGACCATGGTGTTGACTGAAATGGGTCCAGAAAGTCCATTTCATCCGACTACACTTGGAGTAAGACTACCACAACTTTCTATTATTCCTTGTCCCAAAAGGAGATATTTGTCAATAGTTAATAGTTATCACAATCTTCAGTCTAGAAGCCAGAATCATATCAAAATCCATTGCTCCAATCTAGAGAACATGAACAGAAAGCTGCCTTTGGGTTGCTATATTGGATAAGCCCCCAATATGTACTGACTAATAGATGATAAGCTCCGTCAAATGTGACAGGACTAATGAACTGCTCATGAATCCCACTGTGTGTTGTGACAGCCCCGATTAGCTATCAAGTGATACATGCATAATTAGGCTCAGAACACCTAACCCTCAAGAACTAGATGCATTGGATTTTTGCTCTCATAGCAGTCTTCTTCTTCTTTGGCAATCATTCGTAGCTGAGTAAGATTGTCTTCCATAAACATGGTTTTAACAATGAATCCGTAAGTGACTGTGGAGGCCAATTCTGGATCCCACACGTCCTTCCACAGTGGGGACATAGGTTTCCGGAAGGGAATTGATCACAGTGTGGATTTGCCAAGCGTGCCCTTCTCTTAGCATGTTTCTCCCTTGCGTCCTGAGTTCAAGTGTCTTCAAAACCCATGACACCTTTGGTAAAGGTTGTTCTCCAATTGGAGCGCTTGCAGGCAAGTGTTTCCCAATTGTTGATGTTCATATTACATTTTTTAAGATTTGCCTTGAGACAGTCTTTAAACCTCTTTTGTTGACCACCAGCATTAAGCTTTCCATTTTTAAGTTCGGAATAGAGTAGTTGCTTTGGAAGATGATAATCAGGCACCCACACAACATGACCAGTCCAACGAAGTTGATGTTGACGAATCATTGCTTCAACACTGGTGATCTTTGCTTCTTCCAGTACACTGGTATTAGTTCACCTGTCTTCCCAAGTGATGTGTAAAATTTTTCGGAGACACCATTGATCGAATCTCTCAAGGAGCTGGAGAAGGTGTTTATAAGTGGTCCATGTTTCACAAGCATACAGTAAGGTTGGTAGTACAACAGCTTTGTAAACAGGCATTTTGGTTTTCCTTCAAATGTCCTGGTTCTCAAACACTCTGCACTTCAATCGGAAGAAAGCCACACTTGCAGAGCTCAGGCAATGCTGGATTTGGGCATAAATGTTGACCCTTGTGTAAAGATAACTGCCCAATTAGAAGTGATGGACATTATCTAACATTACACCATTGAGTTGGATTTGTGGCACTGCAGAGGGGTTATTTTGTACTTGTTGGTGCAGCACTTTGGTTTTTGGATGTTGAGCGATAGGCCAAACTTTTTGTAAGCTTCTGCAAATATATTTAAGATGGTTTGGAGGTCATCCTCTGAGCGTTGTCATCAGTAGTATACACACAGTATACACTCATAGCAGTATACACACAGTCAGGCCCATCTCATTGTTATTCTTTTGAACAAATACTTACCCATTATAATCTTCTGAGACACCCGCAAATGGCGTATTCCCACATATAGCAATTAAAAAGACCATATTGAATCCAAGTGCCACTGAACAAGTAAGGACGATGAACTTGAGTATGCTTTTGCAATTTAGTTTGAGCCTGGAAACTAAGATACCACTTATGATTTGACCTATTGCTGCTCCTGGGACCAACACAAGTCCTGCGGGAAAACAAGGTGACAACAGAGATTTAATTAGCATTTATTGTTAATAATAGCAGTCATCAATAGTTCCAGAAAATATAAAACAGTGAACATATAGAAATGGTACAGGCACATAAAACTTTCACAGACAGAAGCAAAAGTGGGTTATAATGCTAATCCTACCCCAACATGGCGCACAGCTACCAACATCAAGGAGGCAGGACTTATGAAGTGCATCATGTTGAGGCAAGGCTAGGCCCCGTTTCCCTTTCTACCCATGAAAGACTTACATGACTATAACGCACAAAAAGGGCTTAAGAATATCTTGAATGCTAAATAATATCTAAAACAACCGTTAAATCAGTTTATTTATTATTATAATATTTATAACCCACCATTTCCTTCAAGGAACTCAAGGTAGTGTGCATGTTCTTCCCCCTTCCCCATATTGTCACAGCAACCCTGTGGGGTAGGTTCGACCGAGAGGCAGAAGGTCACCAAAAGAGTTTCACAGTTGAGTGGGGATTTGAGCCTGGTGTCTCTCCTAGGTCCTAGTTCAGCACTCTAACCACTGCACCACCCTAGCTTGCCACTCCAAAATCCATCTTACCACATGCTTCAAATCATTTTGATTTTGTACCTATGTGGCTTGCCAGTCAACTTTTGCTGCGCATCACAGGGCCAGTGAACCTAACTGCACTGTTATGCATGAATCTAATGCCACACACAAAGAGCCAAAGGTTATATATCTTTGATCTCAACTGCACTTTCTCTTCTGGCTAGCATGCTCTCTCAGTCCCAGACTACATGTTACGCTAAGTAGGCTCCCTTTTTAAAAAGCATGCCAACTCAAAGTGTGTCTCCAGTAAAGCCTCTTTATGGTACAGCCTCATCCTAAGAGCCACACAAACATATTCTGGAAAGGTGTCGTCACATTAGGGGCAGGGGATAGAATTCTGGTCACACACATGGAAAGTGGAAAAAAAGATGACTTCTTAAAAGCTGCTGCTACTACCAATTTGTTACCAGCCTAAAATGTTCAGAAAAACTTTCCTACACCAGCACAAAAAGATGGTATGTCCCCTTTCCAATTCACTGTTTCTGTGTGGGGAAGCAAATCTGAGGAGGACATTTTCCCCTCAGTTTAGAAATATCTGAAATAACCACCTAGTCAAGACCAGTGTCTGACATACCCAGGGCTAATGCAGAAGCAATTAAATAAAGATCTAGCCAACAGGAGTTTCATACTGCTCAAGAATATAAGAACATTCTTCCCTGACCAGGCCAAAGGCTGTCAAAGTCTAGCATCTTGTTTTCCAGGTGGCCAAGTCCATGCCCAGGTGAGCCTGTAGGCATTCTTCCCAATAGTGATTCCCAGCAATCAACATTCAGAAATACTGTCTCTGACATAGAGGTATAAATAGTCATTGGGGCTAGTTTGCCTGATTCCTCTCAAAGGGATCAGTGTGCAGGGCAAGAGACATCAGCTCAGTTCCTAGCTAATTCTTACATCCCTCTCCAACATTTCTCCAATGAAAATAGGGACATCCTATTCAGGAAAAGCAGGACCTTTTGGGGTCAAATCAGAAACTGGGATGCCTTCTGTAATTCCAGGACCGTTCCTAGAAAATAGGGACACTTGGAGGGCATGTTCTTAGCCATGCACTAGGAAAACATATTTGCACAGAAATAAGCCTCACAGCGTTCAGTGGACCATATTCCCCAGTAAACCTGTTTAGAACTGCAGACTGTGTATTACTAATCCAGTTTTACTCTGCTCTTGTTATTAAACTCAAGCAGTAAAAAGGTTAAGAGCATATTCTGTAAAATAGATAAGAGAAATACATTACCCCCTAAGGTGGCTGAATAGCTAGATGTATATCCAAACTGGTTTTCTATAAATTTGGGCAAGAAAGTTGCAAAGCCAGTGGCAACACAGGCTTCCATTGAGGCAGCGAGTACAAGACACATCAGCACTGGGTTCCTCAGAAGCATCTAGGGGGAAAAGGGGAGGAATTATTTTGTGACTTCTGACATTTTCTTATATTTTCGTAATTAACAAGTTTGATAATGCAAATATTGGAACTGATATGGATTTTTGTCACCAAACTATTATTAGGAATGGATGGGTAAGTCTAATTCTGGTTTGCAGCACTTTTGTAATGTGTTCATTTTTTAAAGTCACTTCGGTCTCCTTCTTACATTATTTGGGGAGGGATTAAAAATAATGTCACTTTGAGATGGTCTAAGCCTGGGGTGCCACTGGCCTCAACGCAGGCTTCCCTTCTGTTGCAAATGGCAGTTTCCAAGCAGGGATTTCTGTTCAGACCATGGCAGGGAGAGAATGGTTAAACTCTCAGCTTGCAATCCCCCTGAAGCTACTATTTACATTTTTCAAACTGTGCGTGTTAATTGCATTCATGTTGTGTGTAACCTGGGCTTAGGGGAAGAGGTGGACACAAAACAATTCTGAGAGATAATAATCAGTGACTGTGCATTGACAAGCAGATTTACTTGTGGGTGTTGTTGCTTTAAAAAAATATGTATGTGTTGATAAACTGTATTATTCCTAGTTAAATCATTTGTCCTTTGCTTTGGGGTTATAATTCTGTTTTTTACTTTGTCCCATTTACCAAAAGTTATGAATTAAATAACGTGATCAGGCAGCCAATCTTACCTCGCACCCAACCAGAAATGAAACATGAGAACAGGGTCATGTTGTCTATGGAAGTGTTATTTGCACTTCAAGCACACAGATAGGCAATGACATGAATCTGAGGAAACTGTTCTAGATTCCTTGCTTATAATTACCCAGAGTGTCAGCAGAAAGTCTCTGAGACTCCTCCCACCATATTCAGACTGAACTTCAGCTCCAGAATGATGTGCTTCAGAAATCTTTTCGGCTCGTATTTTGTGCGTACCTGAGGCGGTGGAGGAGAAAGCTCATCAAGCATATATATATATATATATATATATATATATATATATATATATATATTAATAGAAAGGTGTGATTAACAGCTGTACCTGGCACTAGAGAACAGAAATCACAAGGAAATAAGCTGCTGTTTTTAATGTTTGACAAATTAACTTCACAAAGCTCCATATCTGGGACCATTTGGAGGCAGCCAATTTGCTTGGATGCGCACATGTGTGTATGTGATTCCTTTGTAAACTGGAGTCTGTTTCCCTCCTCCCCCATGCTGTTGAACATGTGCTGTTAAGTATAAATAGTTACAAGGAGTCCGACACTCTTATCCATCTCTGGTGTGAAAAACTCAGCACATTTAATTTCTTTTTCAACATCTCTAATTGACTCACACAAGCCTTCCTTCCTGACAACTGTGGCTGATAGGGATTGGCTTATATTCGGTCTGGTTTGTCTATTTAAAAAGCACAGCCAGGACATTTAAAAGACAGCTCTGCTTTTTAAAAGAAGAAAAGAAGAAAATCTCTTGCGGGCCAAGTCACAAAGCCATCCCCACCCCCGGCCTGCCGGCAACGAGATAACCTGTGGCAGAACAGGCTTGGGCAGAAAACTAATTGGGTTGAAAATGGCCACAACTTTATTGATTACAGGTGTAGGTGAATCATTGGCTCAGGCATTGGCTGTATATCCATTTCAGCCTCCTGCAGGAGGGCTGAAACCACTGCAGGGTCGTTCCAAGGTTATGATCTCCCCAAGATGCCAATCTATGGAGGTGGCTGTCCTAAGGTCACTGCTGGAAGCTCTATGGCCCATCTGCCCCGTGCTTGGCTTCTGGACAGAGACCTCCACCAAGCCCTTCTACCCTGAATTTGCCGCTGCATCAGAAATGGATGATGCATCACTTCACCCAAGTTTGAGGATTCCACCCATGCTTGAAAAAAGAAAAAAGAAAATCTCCTTATGTGTCAGAGGGAACTTCCCCAGTGGCCTAGCCAGGAAACTGGGTAAAGGATTGCAACCTTGGATCAAAATAGGAAAAGCCAGTCCCATGCTGCATTGGGGAACTACCGCCGCATTCTGCTAAGTGGGGCCCTGGACTTCGGCCTCAAAGTCTTACCCTGTCAGCACAACTGCAGGGATTCACGAGGGAACTCGGTATTTTGTCTGAGAGACCTAAGCTTGTGGCCATTTTCTGAGATAAGTTAGAGTAAGATGACGGTTTTCCTGCAAACAACGTCTTAGGGTCCACCTGGCCAAAATCATTATAGCCCAGGTGTTTGAGAAAAGTTTCTTCCTTTATACCTTTTTACCTTTCTAAAGGTAAACTCTGATCCCTAAAACAGTTTTATAGTTCATCTGCACCTGGCTTCCACACCTTCTTAGCCAGTGTGCAAGGAAGAGTTATGCTTTTCTCATAATTATGGGTTTTTAAAATTATTTTATAAGACATCCAAGTGATTTCTAAATATTGGGCATTCTAGCTACCAGTAACTAAAAATGCTAGATTGTGGCAGTTCTTGTTTGTTTTACACATGCATACAAATATATGAATGAATCCAAATCCCCAACGGATGATTAAAGTAGAGCAGTGCAGGTAAACGACATAGAAGTCTCAGATTTATATCTGTCTCTATCAAAAAATGAAAAATGGTGGCTTCATGATTCTGTTGGAATCCCTGCTTTCATATGTGTGTGTTGCTTTCAGTACTTCTGTAATATTACTTGTCAGATAAGCCTAGAGGAAAGCAACATAGCATGAGCTAGCACAATGGGACTTCCTGGTCCTCCTCTCCCCCTTCAGCCCACAAAGGACTGCCACATCTACTGTGGAGGATAAGGGAATATTCTGGAGCAGATTTGAGGGGGCAAGGCATTGGAAGGCAGAAGGAAAAACCCGTTGCACTCGTGGAATTTCTCATGTGCAAGTGGACAGATGTAACTCTGATCTCTCCATTGATTGCTACGAGGGCTAAAACAACTAACACAATGATTCTCAAGCACCTCACAAAATCTAGGTCACCATAAATCAGGAACACTGAAGCCATGTTTAGGCCAAGGCAGGGTATATATTCCAAGCCCCTTTCATATAGAACCTTACAGCTTCCAACTAGATATTCGAGGCCCTAACCACTCGGGATGGCACTTCTCTCCTGCTTCAGAAAATGTGTTTACCTGGCAATTGCTTTGGGAAATATGAAAATGGTGCTACCAAAAGGCACGTAGAGAAACTGCATGCAACAAACGCTACCCACCAAGCTCCAACCCAACGTGGATCTTCTGGAGTGATGTCATGTCTAGAAAGATAGTAATTTAGCAAACACAGTTTTAATACAGACATGATTAGCTGAGTCACTTTCCAGTACATTCTGCCAGGCTATTCTGCAAGATAAATTATACACCTCCAGCTTATTCATCACATACTGAGCCCTTTATGAACCAACGTAATAACAATTATATAAACAATGGTACTGCTGCCTCACCAGCTGGGGAAATTGCTATCTTTTACAGTTCTGGTTCACTAACTAAGTTTTATTTTTCTACTTCATTGATCAAAAGCAAATAAACACTAAGTTAACTAAAGAAAATGCCTCTTAACTCTGTGGCTGTTCAGACATCCTAACGCAAGTTCCCCCAAGTCCAGTTCCACATCCAGTGGGTATATTTTTTATCTGTTTGGCATAAGGCTAAAATGTAAAGTTTAGTAACATTGTTGTTGGGGGGTGTAATGGAGTTCTAGGGTAACACTATGGAAGTAAAAGGAAAGAAGAAGAAGAAGAAACCTCCTTGCCTCGGGTGACGATGGAAATCAACATAAATGTTAAGCAGCTGTCCTCCTAATACATAACCGATAGCTGGACCCATCAATGACATGGCATAACCAATTCCTGCAGAGTAGAAAGATAATAGTTTGCATTGCAAGGATCCAAAATGCATTTAGCCTAGATGCCTAAACAGGTTGATCACTTTTAGATTCCACAGAAGCCCACTGAAAGCATGCAGAGTAAATATGCAGGAGACTGGAGCTGATCCCAGGGGCGAGACCCACATACATTCAACTTATTTATATCCATTATGACATTTACACGCCTTCTTTCCTCCAAGGAGCTCAAGGTGGTATACCTGGTTCTCCCTCCTCCCCATTTTATCCTCACAAAAGGGCATCCAAATAATTTTGTTGTTGTTTAGTCGTTTAGTCGTGTCCGACTCTTCGTGACCCCATGGACCAGAGCACGCCAGGCACTCCTGTCTTCCAGTGCCTCCCACAGTTTGGTCAGACTCATGTTTGTAGCTTCGAGAACACCATCCAACCATCTCATTCTCTGTCGTCCCCTTCTCCTTGTGCCCTCCATCTTTCCCAACATCAGGGTCTTTTCCAGGGAGTCTTCTCTTCTCATGAGGTGGCCAAAGTATTGGAGCCTCAGCTTCATGATCTGTCCTTCAAGTGAGCACTCAGGGCTAATTTCCTTAAGAATGGATGCGTTTGATCTTCTTGCAGTCCATGGGACTCTCAAGAGTCTCCTCCAGTACCATAATTCAAAAGCATCAATTCTTCAGCGATCAGCCTTCTTTATGGTCCAGCTCTCGCTTCCATACATCACTACATCATCCAAATAATAATAATAATAATAATTTTTATTTATACCCTGCCCTCCCCAGCCAAGGCCTGGCTCAGGGCAGCTAACAAGCAATAATAAAAACAAGTTGAATGAATGCAACTTAAAAACAAGATTAAAATACAACATTAAAATATTGAAACATTAAAATATTAAAATGCAGCCTCATCACAGGAGGAGAAAGGAAAAAGGAAAAAGAAAGAGGGGGAGGGAATCAAATTGGCTCCAAGCCAAAGACCAGGCGGAACAACTCTGTCTTACAGGCCCTGCAGAAATCAGATCCTGCAGGGCCCTGGTCTCATGAGGCAGAGCGCTCCGCCACGCCGGAGCCAGTGTTGAAAAGGCCCTGGCTCTGATTGAAGCTAATCTAACTTCCTTAGGGCCCGGGACCACAAGGGTGTTGCTATTTATGGACCTTGAGGCTCTCCGTGGGGCATACCAGGAGAGGCGGTCCCGTAGGTAAAATGAGCTTCATGGCCAAGTGGGGATTTGAATCCCAGGTCCTAGTGCAGCATTCTAACCACTATGTCTTTTTTTTTTAGTGCGTGTTCAACCTCTTGTAGTTCTGCACACACTGGACTCCCATTGGACTCAGCAGGGCTTACATCGCTTGTAGGCGTGTATACAATTGTAAGAAAACAAACAGAAGGCACAAGAGGTACTATGGACATTCTTCCAAATATTGATGGATAATCAATATAAATGGGCATTTCTTGAAATAAATTTCAGCTAAGCTTACCTATGTAGACTGAAGACTTGTGCTTGGGGACACTGTCGTCGATGAAAGCTGTTCCCAGTGTGTAAAGAGGAGTCCCACCTGCTCCCATTATCAGCTGTCCCAGCAGGAAAACGTAGAAGTAGTTGGAGAGTTCAGTCTTTTTTAAGCCAGGTTTGCATGTGGCATTCTTAATTGCAGCCAGGTTTACTGGACAGGTATCTGGAAGTGAAAGTTTATTACATCAATGAATTTTATTTGCTTTCAGATGAATTATCATAGGTCTTCAGTTGTCCAAGGTACCACTGAACCCAAAAAATGGTGCACAATGCTGAAGAAATGTCAGGTTGCTGTCAGTGGCTCCCGGCTAGTTGCCCAGGAAAGTATAAAGACAAGGGAAAGTTTCTTACCGTCCTTTTTTATTTCAATCTTTACAGAGAGAGGCTATAGAACCCAGCCTTTTGGATAACGGCATTGTCCCAAGTGAATCTCCACCCCCCCCTTCTCTTCCACTTCCTCATTCATCATTCTCATCGTCTTTTCTATGGGTGCTGCTACATGCCCTCTGTATTTGAGCTCTTTGCTCTCCTACTGTTAAGGCTCGCTGGGGTCTGGGAGATAGAGGGTCTGGAATACTTTCTAATGACAACGTATCAGCTGAGTGCTGTTCTAGCTCTCCCATGATTTACCAGCTTTCCCCCTCATCTGCCTCTGAGCTGCCAGCCCCCTCCAACCCCTGTTGTAAATCTATTTTTGTCTTCCTCTTCCTCTTCCTCCTCCCCGGAAGGGTCAGGACAGGGAGCCGGTCTCCACCATTCCTCCTCTGCCCAGTCCCTGAGAAGAAGTAGCAAAGCAGCTTTTAAGCTGACATGGGGAGAAGATGCAGGCTGTTCAGGATAACAGTCAATGGCTGTTCAAAAATAATCATCTTGGGTAGCCCATGTGAGGACTACAACTCCCATCAACCCTAATGATTGGCTATGCTGGCTGGGGCTGATGGGAGTTGTAGGCCAGCAACATCTGGAACAGAGTGTGACACTGGAAGCGAGTGAGAATGAATCACAACAACGAAAAGTTAAATGTTAAAATGAAACTACCTTCCAACTTCTGTGCTTCGCCCACCTGCAATTTATATAATATCGCCATTAGAGATAATATCACCATTGCAGAGTGGTGGGTAAGGATTACGAAAATAATAATATCTTATGTACTTTGAACACCTTCTCACACACACAAAAGTGCTATACGTATGTTGCTGTTGTTATTATTATATGCAATTATATAGTGCATTTTTACCCATCATCATAAATAACATGACATACATGTATGAAATACCTTTCACAGAGCTGCAAAATATTCACTGTGCATAATGTCAGCACTGCTCCGTGAAGATCGCTGACTTATCTTGTGGGGATATTTTAACTTTGCTCAATTGAAAGAGTACTGTATTGATACAGCTTGGATATTCATATCCCATAACCAGTGCAGGTAAGACTACATTTTTATTGACCCAATGTGTATGGAAATATGGAAGGCAAGCTTTCAGATGGAACAAAGTTCTTCCTTGGAGAAGGGTCATAGCTCATTGGTAGGACATCGGCTTTGCATGCAGAATGTCCCAGGTTGCAGTTTTCCTGCTCGGAATCACGGAGAGCCATTGCCAGTCATTGTGGACAATACTGAACTAGCCGGACCAGCACTCTGCATAAGGAAGCTTCCAATGTTCCTAAGTTTTTCTAAGAATTATTATGGGTGCACATTAGTAGCATAGCAAGTGGAATCTGCAACAAAATTTTGCTGTGTATCCTCCTATCTAAAATGGTATTTTTCAGTCCAGCTATTCCCTCTAAGCAGGGTGTCCCATTTTGTCATGTCATTCTATGGCTATTGATATTGCTCAGTTTTTATTGAGCTGCTGTTGCTTTTTTGAGGGGAACTTATAAAGTTCTTTTTTCTGCATTCTTTCAGAATCCCTCAAGCCTGCTGCTCCTTCCCTCTTGTTTCATTATGGCCCATTTTGACTACAGTCCTTGTGGTGTTTGCCACTCACGTTCACTAGCAAAAGGAGGTATAATAATAAATGCCACTAGAGGGAGCTCCCATTTAATAAATCTGAAATATGAGAATCATCTTCTATCAAAACAGTGTTCACCTGAAGAAATGTAGCATTTTTAAAAAGAGAGAGGGAGAATACATAATTGCTTTAGACATCTTTTCCCCAAATGAAGTCACAAATTGCTGGTATCATTCATTATGTTTATTCCAATCCAAATAACTTTTTTTGTACTAGCCATTGGCCATGACAAATCTGAATTAAAAATAAATACAAGCAAAAGGGGTGTCACACCACAAATAATGGTCTCTATTTAGATTTCTGCGTCTCCCTTACAGTTCACTGCTATATTGTCCAGGGTCTTTTTTCTGATCTTTTTGGCCGCCAAGGGAAAAAAGGGAGACTTTGTGAGTCACTGAAGTGTTTACATTGCTAAGAATGTATGCCTATATCATAGCAAGCAAGAGGTAGAAAGAAAGGTCTTATATTTTAAGGGTTCCAGAGTGGAAAGGCGGGGGAAAACAGCTCTCATTGTTAAGTCTAAAGCAGACCAGCCTATGTCAAAGATGCGAAACAGTATTTGCCAATCCTCTGCATGTCCCCGCCGCCAAATACTACGGTAACTAACTAACTAACTACCGTGACTAACTTTTCTGGGAAAGAACCCCACCAAATAAGCCAAGTGAAGAAAATGGTGGGCTGTGTTAACAGAATTACAAGCCTGGTAGATGAAGGGAACGCAGTGGATGTAGCCTACCTTGATTTCAGCAAGGCATTTGACAAGGTGCCCCATGATATTCTTGTAAAGAAGCTGGTAAAATGCGGTCTTGGCTATGCTACCACTCAGTGGATTTGTAACTGGCTGACTGACCGAACCCAAAGGGTCTCATCAATGGTTCCTCTTCATCCTGGAGAAGAGTGGCTAGTGGGGTGCCACAGGGTTCTGTCTTGGGCCCGGTCTTATTCAACATCATTATCAACGACTTGGATGATGGACTCAAGGGCATCCTGATCAAATTTGCAGATGACACCAAACTGGGAGGGGTGGCTAACACCCCAGAGGACTGGATCACACTTCAAAACGACCTTGACAGATTAGAGAACTGGGCAAAAACAAACAAGATGAATTTTAACAGGGAGAAATGTAAAGTATTGCACTTGGGCAAAAAAAATGAGAGGCACAAATACAAGATGGGTGACACCTGGCTTGAGAGCAGTACATGTGAAAAGGATCTAGGAGTCTTGGTTGACCACAAACTTGACATGAGCCAACAGTGTGACGCGGCAGCTAAAAAAGCCAATGCAATTCTGGGCTGCATCAATAGGAGTATAGCATCTAGATCAAGGGAAGTAATAGTGCCACTGTATTCAGCTCTGGTCAGACCTCACCTGGAGTACTGTGTCCAGTTCTGGGCACCACAGTTCAAGAAGGACACTGACAAACTGGAACATGTCCAGAGGAGGGCAACCAAAATGGTCAAAGGCCTGGAAACGATGCCTTATGAGGAACGGCTAAGGGAGCTGGGCATGTTTAGCCTGGAGAAGAGTAAGGGGTGATATGATAGCCATGTTCAAATATATAAAAGGATGTCACATAGACGAGGGAGAAAGGTTGTTTTCTGCTGCTCCAGAGAAGCAATGGATCCAAACTACAAGAAAGAAGATTCCACCTAAACATTAGGAAGAACTTCCTGACAGTAAGAGCTGTTCGACAGTGGAATTTGCTGCCAAGGAGTGTGGTGGAGTCTCCTTCTTTGGAGGTCTTTAAGCAGAGGCTTGACAACCATATGTCAGGAGTGCTCTGATGGTGTTTCCTGCTTGGCAGGGGGTTGGACTCGATGGCCCTTGTGGTCTCTTCCAACTCTATGATTCTATGATTCTAAGTTTTTCTCTATCTCTCATGATACTAAGAGTCACAGCTGTCCATTGAAGTTGGATGCTGGAAGATTCAGAATCGGGACAAAGGTCCATCTAGTCCTGTATTCTGTTCTCAAAGTGGTTAGCCAGCTGCCTAGGAGAAGCCCACAAAGAGGGCACTCTCCCCAAGAGGCAGTGATGGGCACCAACTAGGAGGGCTTTGAAAAAGGAATAAACAATTTCATGGAGGATAAGGCTATCAGCAGCTGCTGACCACAATGGCTGTGGTCCACCTCCGCTGCTAGATATTTAGTTGATAGAGCAGAGTCATCTGCCTCTGAGTGACTGAGAATCCCACCTGCGGCGTTCACTCTTGTGCTCAGGTCCGGCTTGCAGGCTTCTGGTTGGCACCTGCTTGGCCATGGTGAGAACAGAATGCTGGATGAGATCAGCCTTAGTCTGATCCAGCAGAGCTCTCCTTATGTCCTTAGTGAGGTTGTCTTGAAGAGTGCCTGAACTCTAACCCTGCTCTGCTAACCTCATTTGTGTGGCAATTTATCCTCCTAAAAACCTTGCCAGTTTGAATGTATAATGGGGTGTCAGGGAACTGACATCGGAGCGAGAAGCGAAGGGGAGGCTCTCAGATGATGCTGGGGAAGGACCCAGCAGCAGGGGGAGAAACAGCTCAGTAGAGGGGGGAAGCCAATCAGCGCAACACCAGGGATAAAGGGGGGCAGACGGGGGAAGTGGAGAGAGGGCTCCAGGACTCTTCACTGGACATCAGTGAGGAGAGCCCAGGTCCTCCGCTGCCCACGCCTACCCTGCGCAGAAGACTCCCGCGCAGTGAGAGGAGGAGGAGACTGGGTGTCAAACAACTTTTATGCTGGAAGAGTTCAAGAAACGCCCACTGACGGATTCTGCCAGTGACTGAGGCAGCCACGGGAAAGAGGGGCTGCGCAGTTAGAAAAGTTTAACATGGGAAATTAACCGAGAAAGGCACCAGCTTACGCACGAGTAACTCATACCCATTACATGGGGGAAAGCGAGTCTGTGTCATCCGATATCAATGAAGATGAAACGTGCTTGACCACTGGGCTAAAAGATGATGCCTCAAATAGACGTATTAATTTGACTCTTCCCCATCTGAAAGTCTACTAAAGCCTCGTTCTACTGCACTTTATTTACTTTGTTTGGGGCGGCAGGTGTTCCTCAGTGACTGAAATATATGAAACCCTATTTATATCTACCATACCAACTGCCTAACACTAGCTAAGGAGCTATAACAAACTTACCCTGTGTACACACTACACCTTTAAAGCACATTTGAAGCACATTCTTTCTCTCAAAGAATTATGGGCACTGTGGTTTGTTAAGGGTTGTTGGGAATTGCAACTCTGCAAGGGGTAAACTGCACTTAGCGTAACTCTTTGAGGGAAAGAATGTGTTTTGAATATGATTTAAAGCTATGGTGTGTACACAGCCTATAGACCAGAATCTTGAATGCCAGCCATTAGATGTAGTATTTATAATTTCTTTTAGTTCATTTCAAGTATTTTTCCCCGCACTCTTCAGCCAACGAGCCTCTCAGTGGGGTAACCTGTTCTGAAACTCAATGTGGCCTCCTTCCAAGCAGCCGGTTGACTACAGAGCTGTGTTTGCAATGCTCTCTGTCAGGCACCTATTCAAAGATGTTGGATCCTTCCCTACTAGGCAACCTTTCCCAGCACTCATTAACTCCACTTATGATAAAGAGTAATGGGATTATGTTTTCTTCTGCCAGATTCTCACAGAATAAGAAGATTACAGAATTTCACGACAATCCACTTGTAAAAAGAACCAACAAGAAAATAAAGGGGAGCTAAAGAGGAGCAGCGGGAAACACCCTTATGGAGACCACTTCTTTCACAAACAATATTTCATTGCAACTGTGGGAGGTTAACTTTCATTTACATCAACAGCTTTGGTTTGCTGGTAGGCAGCCGAAAACGTAATGGTCTCTAAACTGCAAGAAGTGAGATGCTTAGATTGAAGTGGCCTATTCCGACCGTTTGGGTTTCCTTTTTTCCCTCTGTTATGGGATATAGAGGCTCCATAGCCTTGGTTAAAATGGTGGTGCTAATAATGCAATGCAATAGTACAATTATGCCATTTATATGTTATAACACTGGGACATAGCTGTCAACCTTCCCTTTTTTGCGGGAAATTCCCTTATTCCAGCGCCATTTCCTGCTGCTTCCCACTGCTATCCCAGATTGTTAGATATCCTGTAGACTGTCCCTGCTGATCCCTTATTTTTGAGGCTCCTGATGCCTTATTTTCAAATCTGAAAGTTGACATCTATGCACTGGGAGCATCTTAAAACATAACTTTAAGAATTAACTGAGACACCTTTTGTGTCAGGCTAGTCCAGGATGTTTTGCCACCTTAGGCATTCACACCGCCTGAGGTGGCCTGGCGAGTAAAGGGAGGTGGGTGGCAGTCGTGGCATTCAGGTGGGTGGGTGGGCGGGCGGAGGGCGAGTGGATCCACCACCAGTGGATGGATCTGCCACTTGAGGCAACGGGTGGGCCATCCCTGCTTTGTGTTGTCTTCTGCTCTTCATGTAGAAACTCACTACAAGTCAGCTAATGGCAGAAGATCATTTTTATTTTTGATGAGGCTTGGAAGCTCTCACAGACTAGGTATTTAACTTCTTCACCCAGGCATTACCTCTCTGAGCTGGCCTTCTGGGTCATAGCTGTTTCTCTTAAAGGTTAAAAAGAAAAGAAAAGTGGTCTCTTAAAGGACCACCATGCTAAATATTTAGGTGATAATGCATATATTACATACACCCTTAAGAATCAGAAATACGTAAAAGGGTATCTAATTTTTAAAAATTCAGCAAGTGCAAACACTGCGTGCAACACACTTAAAAAAACAAATATGCACCCATTTCTGGCATTTATTGTCTTCCAGCAGCTCTCCCTAGCCTGGGCTGCAAACTGCTTTTAGTTTTAAAAGCGAGTTTGATGAAAGGAACTACAAAAGCCAACAGGCCAGAGAGAGAGAGAGGGAGGGAAATTTAAGAGGAACAAGGAAAAGAAGGGGGAAAGCCACTAAGACAAAACCAGGCAAGTAGACAATTCAAGGGAACTCTAAGTAATAGGAGCAGATGGAGTTCACTGGAGTTAGACAAAGGTGCACATTCAGAGTCTCCCAGGCCTGTCTCTGGTTACAAAGTCCTGGGATGCAGACTCCCTGGCAGGAGAGCCTGTGGTTAATAAATACTGCTGTGTGAGAGCAGGAAACAGTGGAGTGGGTGTCATGTGTGCTCTCAACCCTGCTGTCATGCCCTCACCACCCCTACCACATGCCAAATTATAATCTGTTTACTTCATCATGAATAACTCAGAGTAGAAAGCAGTCCAAATCTCCAGAGCCTCACCCCTTCCTCTGCATAGCCCCACCTTAGGTTCACATTATTGATTATGATAGCATCATTCTATGTATTTATGTACTGTGGTGCCTCGGAAGACAAAAAGAATCCGTTCTGTGATTCTCTTCATCTAGCGGTTTTGTCGTCTTGCGAATCAAGCCCATTGACGGATTAGCGGATTAGCGCTATTAGCGCTATTAGCGGCTTTTAGCGGCTTATCGGATCAGCTGATAAGCGGCTTAGCGACTTAGAAAAAGGGCGGGGAAAGGGAAAAAAACCCACAGGAACTCGCAAGACATTTTTGTCTTGCCAAGCAAGCCCATAGGAGATTCGTTTTGCGAAGCACCTCTAAAACGGAAAACTCTTTTGTCCAGCAAGTTTTCCGTCTTGCGAGGCATTCGTCTTGCGGGGCACCACTGTATCAATCTATTCAAATACTGCTATATCCTAAAAACAACAACAAAGCGGTTCATGACTATGATACTGATATACAGTGAAAACCTCACAGCTTTCATCTAAATTGCTTGCATAAAGCTGGGCAGCATAGAAAATTTATCAGCAGGCATTTAAAGGTTGAAACAGAAGGCACCTGCTGAATCTCTACTGACAGAGCAGTCAATGGGTCTTATTTTATGAGCATGGTGGAATCCATCTATTGGCTTTTACATAAAGGTAAATTTGACACTAAGCAAAACAAGAAAACCCCATAGACAAATGTTGTTAATCTCAGGTATAAAAAGGAGGGGGTGGGAAACCGTTCGAAAACCAAGGCACGGCTTCTGAAAATTGTTCGAAAACTGGAACACTCACTTCTGAGTTTCAATCATTTGGGAGCCAATTTGTTCGCAAGGCTTTTGAGATCCCAGGTATGTCTGTATACGAAATGTATAAATTCAACTTGTGTTTCGATCGGGGGTAGGCAACCTAAGGCCCGTGGGCCGGATGCGGCCCAATCACCTTCTCAATCTGGCCCACGGATGGTCTAGGAATCAGTGTGTTTTTACATGAGTAGAATGTGTCCTTTTATTTAAAATGCATCTCTGGGTTATTTGTGGGGCCTGCCTGGTGTTTTTCCATGAGTAGAATGTGTGCTTTTATCATCTCTGGGTTATTTGTGGGGCATAGGAATTCAGTCATCCCCCCCCAAAAAAGAGAGAGAGAGAGAGAGAGAGAGAGAGAGAGAGAGAGAGAGAGAGACCAGCCCACCACATGGTCTGAGGGACAGTGGACTGGCCCATGGCTGAAAAAGATTGCTGACCCCTGGTTTAGATGATACATAGATAGATAGACACACACACACACACACACACACACACACAGTATATCCAGGATCCATAACTTCAAAATGACAATGAAAGAAACATTTAAACCATAAGAACTTACCTTCTGCTTTTTCCCCATATATATATGGTCCAGCAGTAAAATGTGGCAAGCAAAAAACAAGTGCTCCTAGTGCTAT
This sequence comes from Podarcis vaucheri, assembly GCF_965113315.1. Classification (NCBI taxonomy): domain Eukaryota; kingdom Metazoa; phylum Chordata; class Lepidosauria; order Squamata; family Lacertidae; genus Podarcis; species Podarcis vaucheri. The sequence goes on from NC_138749.1 coordinate 40,211,674, forward strand.
CAAGAAAGATGCAAAGGCCAGCCATCTTGGTTTGTGCCCTCTTTCTCCGTAGAAGGATATAAAAAGGCAGAGCAAACAGAAGGAAATGTCATAGCCAGAGGAGATTATACCAGTGAGGGAGCTGTTCAAATCATAACGCTTCTCAATGGTGGAAATGCTCACGTTTACCAGTCCGTTTACCACAATGCCTAAAAGAAAAGAGAAATAAAATCAGATAATCGAAGGATACATCGATTTATTTTTTTTAATAATGATAGCACCTTTCTACATGGGCTCCCTTGTCTCGCAAGACAGACAGATGCCACCAACAACAACACGGGCTGGGTAACGTTCTGCTCTTTATACGTCAGTATTGTTCCCCCAAAGTATTTTATTATTGTGAAATTGGTACAATGATTTGAGCCAAAATATACACAGTGAAGTAGTGGGAGCTGGGGTGTATGCGTGTGTGTTATTTATCGATTCACCATTTCAGACACTGCTTAGAAATGCAAATGATTAAGCAGTATATAAATGCCGGGGGCGGAATCGAGATAAATTGTTTTTGTTAAGTACTGCCATTCACTACAATAGGGCACGTTCACCCATATTTGTTGCCACCAATGCATTTTCGAAGCGGCACATGCCGGTACTGCCACCTCTTCCCTCCTCTGCACTACACCTTTGCCTACCGCCACTGCTGCCGGTCACTGCAGACAGTTATTCAGCCCATGGTCTGAGTTGATTTCCTATGTCATTTTTGCCATTTGCTGTGGTTGTCCTGTCACTTTAAAAGTTGCATACACCCTCTATACTTAAAGCACATCACAAATACACACCAAGAAAACAATATTGGGAGCTGTGATTTCTTAAAGAGTCCTGGGACCGATAGCTCTGTGAGGGGTAAACTATAGCTCCCGAGATTCTTTAATATTTAAATGTATGGTATGTACACAGAGCTGTCTTCAAAAACACTGCTGTCCAACTGTCCAACACCTTGGCGGATTAAAAGAAAGTTTGGACTATGACTTCAAAGCTTGCAAGCAAGAATTCTCAAATTGCATTATTCATTTGTTAAACAAATTACTTGTGCAATTAGGTCTTCATGGGCAACTACTCTATTATTTTGTATAATCAGGGTTCCCACTAAAGAATAATTAATAATCTTAAAAATTAGCAAGTTTTATTCCCTACAAAGCCCCGTAAGACCAACATGCTTTCATGCCATCTGTTCTGGAATGCAGTACAGTGGTACCTCGGGTTACAAACTTTGCCCCACGATGAGAACAGAAATTGCACACCAGCAGTGCAGCGTCAGCAGGAGGGCCCATTAGCGAAAGCGCACCTCAGGTTAAGAACGGTTTCAGGTTAAGAATGGACCTCCGGAACGAATTAAGTTTGTAACCCGAGGTACCACTGTACTGCAATGTCAGTCCAATAACATGGAAGTTTTCTCAAAAGTTCAATTGAACTCCTAATTAATTATATTACTTTTAAATGATTTTGTAAGATATATGAATATAACCATCTAACTTTGAGCCTAAAAGATCCCAAAGACTGGTCTGTAATACAACTCAGTTAAGCAGCTCTAGTATTGCAACTTTTCAGGTCAGCCTCATTCTGGTCATAAAGCTGCCCAGTTCTAAATTGTCTCTTTTGAAGTTACAGATGTAGAATTGTAAATGAATTGCAATCTCTATAAACTGCTTAGGCCAATAGGCAGATCTTGTTTTTCAGGCCCTCTGCCCACTGATGTGACACATCATGCCTTGTAGAAAGTCTTTGGCTATGTATGATTCCTGAAGCAACAAAAACGTGCCTATGCGTTGTTTGCTTTCCTAACATTTAATCTAATGTGTGGGACAAAGCTCATCCACAACCACAATGAAGAGAGGCAAGATTTGGGTTCAGCGCCCTTAAAAGCGGGAAAGAAGGTGGGAGGGACAGGGTTAAGAAACGAACCCATCCCTCAGAACAACCTCAACTCAATATGAGAGAAGGGTGGGAGACTTCAATTCGCTTCTACTTTGAGTAACACAAGGTCCCATCATCTCTGGTGTGGGTGACACTGCCTTATGGCTCCATCCCACACTGTTTCTGCTATGTCTTGCATACAGAGGTACCTCGGGTTAAGTACTTAATTCATTCCGGAGGTCCGTTCTTAACCTGAAACTGTTCTTAACCTGAAGCACCACTTTAGCTAATGGGGCCTCCTGCTGCTGCCGCGCCGCCGGAGCCTGATTTCTGTTCTCATCCTGAAGCAAAGTTCTTAAGCCGAGGTACTATTTCTGGGTTAGCGGAGTCTGTAACCTGAAGCGTATGTAACCTGAAGTGTATGTAACCCGAGGTACCACTGTATAGGAAATTGTGTGTAACAGACTGATGGAAGAAACTTTATCTTCAATCAGTCCACCTCATGTGATTTTCTGCATACAAATATTACCAGAGCGATATGGGACAGAGCCACAAGGAAGTGCAACAAAGCTGTCATTGTAACGCAAGAACTGTCCTTGTGAAATTCGATCTCTTAGCAAGAGACAGTCAGTTGCTGGTGTATACTCAATATCACATTACTACCACCTTGGAAGACTAATAAAAATTGCCAGTCGTATCTGTAAACATAGTGAAGATTGAAATCCAAACTTGTGGCTATAAAACTGGGGAGGTGGTTCTGCTGAACCCAATAGCTTTGAGTGTCCCTGAGCTCAGAGAGTCAACCTTCCTCCTGCACCTTGAACCATTGTTTTCAGCAGGTCATTCCAGGACTTGGCAGGGGAAAGTTGCGCCTGCAAAAAGTACCTTCATCTCCACAACTGTCAAAGGACACCAGAGCACTTCCTGAACTGTTTAACACATAGCACAAGAGTGTGGTAACAGGCTGGCACCATCAGCAGGCTTGGCATGGGCCTCAGGAAGACATGGTGGCACCAACACCTAAGTGACTCACACTGCTTCTGGAAGAATCTCCCTCCAGTGGGTGTATGGGTGGTGCCAGAAGGGGGGAGAGGGGACAAGCAGCTCACCCCCACATTTGCCCTCCCATTGCCGGACCTCCATTAAAATATACTTTTGTTTTACTTTATGTTAACTTCTGGGACACAACTTGCCCACTTAGAAATATGCTTTGCTATTTCTGTGGCCCCTTCCCCCCCCAAAAAAAAAAATTCTTGGTGCCATGATTGTGTGTGGGTTGCATCTTCCACTGTGTTGTGTTTGTGTCTTTGCCCCAGGCAGTGGGAGCTGCCTTGTTTTTTCTCCTTCACACTTAAACTAGGCAAGCGAGTGGAAGTTGAAAGGATTGGCCCTCTGCCCAGCCTCCCACAGGGTGTCAGTAAAGGATTAAGAGATAGTTGGTTCTCTGGCGGGTAGGGAAGTAGGTGGTGGTGGTAAGGAGACGTTATGGCCTTCTCACTAAGAGCTTTGTCCTACAGATTTCTAGTATATTTCATATGAAGAGGTATATTCTCAGATAAAGGCCTTTTTTCATTTTGTTGGTTTTAAATAGGCATGCAGCCTATTTTAAATAGGACTGCAGTCTCATTTTATTTTACAGATCACAGATGTTAAAGCCTGGATGGATTGCTGGTTAGAGTGTTGAACCAGGACCTGGGAGACCCAGGTTGAAATTCCCCCTTAGCCATTAACCGAACGGGGTAATTTTTCGCCAGTCACGATCTCTCGGCGTAAGCTACCTTGCAAGGGTGCTGTGAGGACAAATGGTGAGGGGAGAGAGCGATGTACAGTGCCATGAGTTCATTGGAGTTCATTCAGAAATGAAACAAATACATAAAGATAATACACACGTTGTCCATCCATACATTTCACAGAATCATAGAATTGTAGAGGTTGAAAGGGACTCCAAGGTCCAACCCTCTGCAATGGAGGAATATACAGCCATCCCATGTGGGGATCAAACTTGCCATCTTGGTATTTTCAGCACCTTGCTCTAACCAACCGAGCTATCCAGCATGAGGGTAACAGAGAGCTCCACCACTGGGGAGTGAGCAAGCAGCGGCCACAAGGAGCAGTTGCAGCCACCCCTCACCTGCCTGCTTCCTCTGAATAGAGGACTATAAAGAGCAGTGGCTGAGTTGCTGCAGCAGGGACAAATTGGAGCCAACTTAGCTTAGTGGGAGAACACAAAAGATCCCAGTTTCAATCTCCACATATGGAAAGAAAGAACTCGCTCTGAAACATTGGAGTTAGTGTAGGCTGGGGCAGGGGGCTAACCCACTGCCCTCCAGATATGGTTGGACCACACCTCTCATCATCCCTGACAAAACCCAGAGTGGAGTATTGGTTAAAGTGTCAGACCAGGGGCTGTGAGACCAGGGTTGAAATCTTCACTCAGCCACGTACCTCACTTGAGCCAATCGCTGCCTCTCTGCCTAACCTACCCCACAGTGCTGTTTTGCAGATTAAATGAGATGGGAGGGAGAACCCCATTTGCCACCTCTGGCTCCTTGCAGAAAAAAAGGCGAGGTATAAATGTGATGAAATAAATAAAAATAATAAAATAAATGGTCTGTGATGTCAGGGTTGGTAGGAGCTGAGAGCCCAGCAACATCTGGGTTGTTCAGTTGATTAGTGTGGTGGCAATAAAGCCAAAGTTGAAGGTTCAATTCCAATATGGGATGGCTGCATATTCCTGCATTGAAGAGGTTTGGGTTAGATGATCCCTAGCGTCTCTTCCAACTCTACAAATCTAGGTTGGCCACTCCTGGTATAGGTCACACTAAGCCTACTAGAAGGACCAGTGGCCGGATTCAGTTTGTGGTGCCCCCAAACCCTGAACCAGTGATGTGCATATAATTATAGAATCATCGAGTTGGAAGGGACCCCAAAAGTCATCTAGTGAATTTTAGTCCAACCACGTGCATTGCCAAAATCTTGCCCACAGTGAAATACGAGAGATCCCTTCAACGCACAACCTTGAAGGATACCCATGATTGGGGGGCAGGGGTGCCAACTTAAATATGGAGGGCAGGTAAACCCCACCCCGCATCACAGATCACAAGACATGGTGCACACATACCATCTGAATGGCAATGCCCATCAATAAATATTCGAGGGGTCTTGGTCCCCCAAGGAGTTGGCTCCTATGTTTGGGGAGGTGGTCAGGGTGCAGGTGGAGGAGGAACTTATAGTTTCATCAAACCATTGAATTGTACAGTTGGAAGGGACCATGGGGCTGAAACCTGAAATAATGAGTTTCATTCTCTACCAACTGAGCTATCCCAGGCATTTGATCTGAATCCTCTCCCTCCCCCCCCCTCAACTTGCACTTTCTTTTCCATCCGCCTTCCTCCACACCACCGCAACCCATGCGCCACAAGGGCGCACTTGACCACGCACGCCTTGGAAGCCTCTTGCGGGGGGAAATCTCCGTTTCCTGAGAGTGGGGGGGGGGAGAGAAAACCCCTCTGCCTTCTCCTCACCTTGGAAGATGGAGAGGAGACTGTAGAAGAGCAAGTAGCCCTTGGGGTTGTTGCAGACCTGCAGCGCGGCGGGCGCGAACCTGCCGATGCCGCAGAGGTGCTCCTCCGGGTCCAAACTGCAGGACGCGCCCAACGGCGGACGGCCGAGGCGGCCTGAGGAGAGCGCCGCCCCCTTGTGCTCGGCGCCCTCCGGGCTGGAAGGCTCGAAAGCCGGGTTGTCCACGCCATCTTCGCTCATGGCGCGCAGCCCAGGAAGGACCTGAAGCACCTGCCACCGACTTCCCCACCCACCACCGTCTCCGGAGACTCGAGGCCGCCGGGTCCCAGCAGCAGCAGCAGCCTCGGCGCGCGGAGAGAAATGGAAAGAGGACAGCAGGCGGTGTGGCAAGGAGACCGTCCCGGTTTAAGGAACCGGGAGGAGCCGCAGAAACCCGAGGATGAAACTCCCCGGGAGGTGGGGACCTCTTGGGGAGAGATGGAGAGCGCGCGTGGCTCTGCTGGAATGACCAGTTTTGTGTGCGCGCGCGTTTTCCCCCGCTCACATGGCCAAGGCGACGGTTGTCCTCGTTCGGCTCACCTGCGCGTGAGGAAAAGGCGCGCAGGGCGCAGCCTGAAGGGCAAAAGGCCACAAATAAGAACAACAGAACCACTTTCTTCCTGGTGGACGTCCCCCCCCCTCTCTCTCTCTCTCACACACACACACTGCCTTCCAAAAGTTTCAGATTCTTCAAGGAATAAAAGAAATAAAGAACAGGGAACCTGTAGGTGTCACCAACGTCCACGCTAAATGTTGCATCTCCTAAGGTGTTTTTGTTTTTGTTTAGAACTGCCACTCAGCTCCCCAGATTTCTTTCCTCATGAAACTCACAGCCCTTGCCATGTTGCCGCATCCCTAAGCAGGTGAAACGCATGTGAACATGTTGCAAACGGGTATGCGAGTATAGGCATGCCTAAGATATGTTTATTCAGCTCCTATGGAATCAATGGGCCACGGGAAAACGTAATCCAGCTTTTTAAATGAATAAATAAAGCTGCCACAAATGGCAAGCAGAATGGGTTAAAAAAAGAAGAAATTAACTATTGCAGGAGAAGGAGCCCTTCTGGAATGTCGCAAGCAGCCTGCTTGGTGACAGTTAAGAGTGGCAGTTGGTCAGGGACACCATGGCAACCAGGCTGATTTGGACCAGGAGTGAGGCTGATGCTTGAAACACAGTGAGGTAGTTTCCCTGCCCCTGCTGGTTTCAAGTCGCTTTCTTACCATGTTCAACACACCAGAGAGATGGAAGGGGCATCTTCATTTGGTTGCCCAATACTTGATTTGTTTCCTCTTGCCATTTGTGCACGTGTTGTCATCTGCGCATGTGCAACAGCTGCCTGAAATGTACGCACCTCGGCTCAACAGCTCCTTTGAGGGAAAGTACCTGAGTATTTCTCAAGAAGCCACAGGATATAGATGGATTGTGGCTAACGCCATGTGCATACAGCTGCAGACGCCAGTGGTGCGAGCACAATGGAGCCAGAGTAAACACTAATGTGCACACAGCCCAAGGCATGACATATGGGGAGCCTTTGGCGCTCAGGTGTTGCTGAACTGCAAGTGCCATCATCCCCTGGCATTGGCCATGTTTGCTAGAGCTGACAGGAGTTGTAGTTCAGAAATACCTGGAGGGTCAGAGGTTCTCGACTGCTGCAATCCACATTCCTTCTGAATATGATCATGAGATATCAATGCTGTATCACCTCTAACCTTTGGGAAGAAAGGGAGTTCAGGTTTACAATATGGCTACTTCCACTGATTTCATGTGGAATTACTGACAGAAGCAAGGAATACTGAAGCTTGCTATGTATGTGTTTCTCTCCCCCAGGGACGCGGACTTATAAAAAATATTGGGGGGAGGGGCGGGAAAGCTCATGAATAATAAATAAGCTCATGAATATGCAAATAAAGTGGCGCCGCCTCCTCGTGAGCGAATAGGGGAGAGCGTGCTGCGCCTATTAATCAGCTCCGAAGGAAATTGGGTGGAGCTTTTGCTCGGGAGGGAGGGCAGGAGGCATGCAGCCCGACCCTGTGCATTTTGGGCTGGGGGAGGGGCGGCGATGGCGCTCTGCTGGAGGGGCGCCGGAGATTATTGGGGGGGTGGAGCCCCCCCAAATGAATTTTTGAGGGGGCTCGGGCCCCCTCAAGCCCCATGGAGTCGGCGCCTATGCTCTCCCCCCTCCTTGTTATCAGATGTGTTGGATATCCACTTTGATCTAAGTGTTGGCAACTCAAATTTTAAAAAAAATTGTATCTGATCCTTCAAGTTACTAGCTCAGCTCAGCTCAGTTACTAGCATGAGACTTAATCTCAGGTGGGTTCGAGCCCCGCGTTGAGCAAAGGACTCCTCCATTGCAGGGGGTTGGACTAGATGACCCTCTTGGTCCCTTCCAACTCTACAATTCTATGTTTCTAAACATGGAAAATAGGCATAATTTGCTTGTATCACTGGTGGATGCTAGCAAAGTCTCTTGTGAGGGCTTTTTTCCTGTGGATTTTTCTTTTCTGTCTTTTGCTGTTGGTTGTTGACTTTAAATATTACATACTTATTGTATTTTTAATGGTGTTGTGCTTGTAAGCCTCCCAGGGGATAATTGTTGATTGGCAGCTGTTAATTTGTGGCCCGCTGTGACCCTTCTTGGGTTGCTTGTTAAACTGGAAAATTAAGTCTCCCACTTAGAAATGACAGACAGGTATGATCACAGTTAATGTTTAGCTTCCTATTGTTAGATCAGGAAGGGACAAGCTCTTCAGATAGGTTATCACCTCTCAACCCAGTTATATAGACACCCTGAGTTTGATAAGACAGGAAACCAACTTTTTTTTAGTCTTTGCTTTCATTTTAATCATTAAACACTCATAAAATCGGTTGCTTTCCACCATAACAACTAGGAATGTTTTCAATCTGAAAACAGACTTTCTTTCCAATACAAGAACTCTCCTCAGGACCTCCATCCTTCTCCTCTTCTCTATCACTCTCTGTCGCTGAAGTCAGGAACCCACCTACTACATCAAATGCAAAACTCACAGAAATATGAACAAATATTGCACGCAGTCTCACTGATAGGTCAGCCCCCCCACTCTCTTTCCTCTTCTCCTATATTCTTCTTTCAAGCCCAATCACAAGCCCCTTTCTCGGGGTGATCTACTCTCTTTCTCCTGTTCTAGCAATCTCCCTTTCTTTTCCTAAAGCAAGTGGTTCAAATCAATGTCCATTTTCTTTCTGAGAACACCTTCACTCATTCAGCCACAGGCTCCCCTCTCCTTCCTGTCAACATCTCTGTCGCTTCCCCCATCTTTCCCTGGGCAGTTTCACAGCATCCTCCTTTCTCCGTGGATGCTGATAGCTTCACTCCTTTGAAACGTAGCCTGTTTGGTCATGTATCGCTTATCGTAGAATCAAAGAAACATGGAATTCTAGAGTTGGAAAGGACGCCAAGGGTCATCCAGTCCAACCCCCTGCAATGCAGGGGCCTTTTGTCCAATGTGGGGCTTGAATTTACAATCCTGAGATTAAGCGTCTCATGCTCTACCAACTGAGCTACTTGTTATGAATATCTGTGTTAACTGTTTCTTCCTTGCATCATTTAAATAAATATGCTGATTCACTTTTATTACAGTAAATTGCTTGAATTATTAATTGGTGGTATTCTTTGACTTCATAAATCTTTAAACTTTCTGTTTCTGGACATGCCTTGGTCTCAGTGTCATAAGATCCTAAAATGGGTGTCATATGGTTACATATGAGAACTGCAGGCTTGCATGCAAACTACACATATAACCTTTTATTAATCGGAAGCATGGGAACTGAATATATATATGCAGGGGCAGATTTAGGTTTGATGAGGCCCTAAACTACAGAAGGTAATGGGGCCCTTTATATATCCAGCTATCCTTTGTCAACAACAAATTGTCACTGTTTTTTGTGTTGAATATATGCTATAGGGTAACATGGACATAATAGGTATCTAAAGCCATTTGCACATAACAAAATATGTATTTTATCGAAGTAATTGTTGAACTGAAATACAATTAAGAAGAAGTATATTAATAGTGAAATTGGGGGGGGGCAAGAGAGTGGAACCCTAAGCTATAGCTTGTTTAGCTTATACATAAATCCTGCACTGTATAATATATGTTTTTGCACTTGCAAACACATGCACATATATCTAGGAAGGGCTGGGGAAGGTAGTAGGTATGTGAGGGTTGTTTTCCCTTCTCTGTCCAGCCCTCTTCAGCTGTCTCTTCAGCTCATCCATCCCCATCTGCATAAAGTAGGATTAGTTCCTCTGCAGCCCAGTCCCATTCCAGAGCCTGGGGAAAGAGAAAGGGAGGCTGGGAAGGAAGAGAATGGGTTTGTTAGGACAGTGTTAACTCCTTCCCCACTTTGGCCATCCGTGGCTCCTGAAGTCTCATGTGATAAGCCAGGTCTGTATGTTCCAAGTTTTTCCTCTGCTGCTGTGGCTTTACCTGTCCTACACTTGAGGCAATATGACACAAAGGGAGGGAAAGTGGCCATGCCTAGCCCTTCCCCAAAAGCCAGACTCGTGTGGCTTAGTGGGCCTAATTTGTCCTGCAGGTTGAAGGCTTCCCTCTGCTGCTTAGGAATATCACACCCGTCCTCCGTGATTATGGATTTGTCCAATCTTTTATAAAAGTGATCTCAGGATTGAAGAACGCATCACATGGAAATATGTGTGACAAACACCTGACATTTCATTTCTGTCAGAGAAAAGCAGCATCAGGAGGGGTGTGTTTGGTGTTTTGCTTTGTTTTGCTTGCCTGGATGATCTTTCAGGATCCCTTCCAATTCTTGATTCTGAGAGTTATTGAGCCTGAAATTAGCCATGCAGGTCTGGCCCAGGTACATCATTTGTTCGAGGCACATTGTTTGCCAAATGTTTGGCCAAGCAAGGGCTGCCACTGAAACTGAATATTGGCTGGTGGTTTGAATGTTCCAGTAAGGTGCCTCCCTCCCTGTTAAGGAATGTTGTGATTCAAATGCCTGCAATCCGGGGAGAGGCTCAAGAGAGACACAGAGAACTCAGTTCTTTTCTGCAAGAACCTGGTGCCAGCTGCTTCCCTGAAGGTCTGATGTTGGAGCAGCAGGGCTTTTCTCTGTGGGGGGGGGGTTAATGCTGTAAATAAACATCACTTTTGCAAAATGCCAATATGGCTCCTGTGACCTTTTCCAATGGAAACCAAATCCAGGTAAGCACTGTTAAGAGAATTGAGGTGTGCACAGTGCTATTTCCCAGAAAAAGAGGTGCCGGAACTCACCACGAACTTCTCTCTTGTTCTCTTAGAATGGCAATGGCACTCAGCTGAGCTTCTGTGAGCTCTGGCTGAGGAAAAACCCCTGGATGTGCATAACTTGCCCAGACCCTGTGATCATCATGTGCCACCTCCATGAGAGGTCTGGGCCTTTTCTGCAGTGGCTCCCTGTTCGAGGAATGCTCTCTCCAGGGAAGCTTACCTCTTCACCCAGGCTTCTGACTGACTAACATCCTATGTTGTTTCTGCCTGGTTTGCTTTTGTTCTTATTATGTATTTTGTGTTTTTATCTTGTATTTTTATGCTGTAAATAAATAACAACCACAACAATACATGCACAGAAGATGAGGTGAATGCCCTACTCTAATGGATGAGAGTAAACATTTAACCTTATTTCTGTTTTGTTGTTTTTTAAACCTACCAGCCAGGAATGTTGTAAGGAGCAGTTCACTGCATGCATGTTTTGAACTTTGCTTTATTATCTCTGCTCCTAATCTTAAAAGCACTTTGTTATGGTTCATCCTCAGATCAGTACACGACTCCTCCAGGTGCTCAGAATCGATGAGACACCCATGGTGATAAATATGCCTGCTACATAATGTTATGCTCCACCAAAAAAAGTATATAAACAATTAGTGCTCATCCACACTTCAGCTTGCCCCGTGCCTAGAAACCATGGGTCTGAGCAGTTTTCCATTTGACCCACTCCTTTCCCAGGGAAAACCTGCTCTTTGATGCTAAATCAGAGCAACCGTCAATCTGGAGAAAACCTGAATTGCCACTTGTGCCGACTGAGCACTAAAGAGCGGTTTTCCCTGGGAGAAAGCAACAGGGCAAGAGGAAGTGTGATAAGCCCTTAGAAACCAGGATCCAGCATTTTGATAGCAATACACTACCAAAAACAGGTACTGCATACCTTAAAAGAAAAAGAAAGCTAGCAGATTTCATACGTCTCAGCTGCATAGTTTTTTGCACCCGACATATGTAATAATTGACACCAGAATTTAGAAATAAATTCAGTTAGAAACTGAACTATTGACCCCAGCTGTTGGCCCTCATCCAGCTAAAATACTCAGGCAATCCAAGGAACATTTTCTCAGGGGTAAATCCCACTGAATTCATCAAGTGGAAGGAACTGCTGAAGTGGTCAAACCAGTTTCTTTGTTATAGTAATGGGCCTAGCCAAGTCTGTTAGGCACCCATTTCTATTTCTAAAGAGCTGCTCAAGTACATATGCATTGCCATAGGAGCAGCTGGCTGGTTAGGCTCTTTCAGGAGGGAGTAGGCCTGCTTCACACAAACACAAACACACACACACACACACACAGCTGGAAGCTACATAGTCTTGCAGGTAGGAAAACAATTGCCCAGGAACTAGCCTTTTTGTTTTAGTTCTGTCAGGAGTTGGCCATTTCCCAGGGTGTCTGAAGTTGGAGGCTAGAAAGACCCAGAGAAGTGTAAGCTGCGGTCTGTGCTGAGTCCAAGGCTATGGCTTTGGGGACAGCAGCCCCAATCCTGGAAGCTTAATGGGGAAGCATGATCTTCTGGAGGGCTAATTCTGTGAGTCCTGTGCTCAGTACGTATGCGCTTATACATTTCTGTAAATAAAGCGATATGTGTTAAAGACACCATTGTTCATGTGATGGCCACTTTAAACAATAAGATCCATTGAATGAGGTGAATATTAGGAGTGCGGATTCAATCACTGATGCTAAAAACCTAAGCATACTCACTAGGTGAGTAAACTCCCAAGTGAACACAGTGAGACTTCTAAATCAACTTCCATGGCACTGCATTACACAGGGTATATAAGATCCAGTAAATGCAGTGGCGTAGCATGGGTTGTCAGCACCCGGGGCAAGGCAAGTAATTTGCACCCCCTAACCCGTGGATTTTAGCACTCAAGTGCGAGCGAGCGCCCCCCCAGATGTTGCGCCCGGTGCGGCCGCCCCCCCCCCCCCGCACCCCCCACACTATGCCACTGAGTAAATGAAACAGTTAAAGTTGTCCTTAAGGTATTCCTCCCCACACTTTTAGGCATTTTTCCAAGCACAGGCTTATGCCAATGCTTGCATGGTGCAACTCATAACTCTTCATCAATAATACTGGCTGCACCTGCTTTTCTGCAAATGAATACCTCCTCCTCCCTGCTTTTTGTCATTCTCCGCCTGCTTTCTTCTCTCCTCCTTTTAGCACTCTTGCATGCATTCTCTTTCTTCTTACCGCCTTCTCTGCCTTTTCTATCATCTCCATACTACCCATACAGATCTAAGAGATAAAAAGAGTAAAGGCACACATATCTTGAATTTCTGTTTCAAAAAGCTTCTCTCTCACACACACACACACACTCACTCACTCAGACACACACACACACACACACACCCTGGGTGGGCAGCTCAGAGTCAATGGGGAGGGGAGAAAAAAGAGGGGAACCAGATGAAGCAGGGAGGCAAAAGGACACACCACTCACCTGACCACAGGTAGCTGGCAGGGCTTCAGATGTGGAAATTGCTTCTCCATCAGCTCTCCCACCACCATTACCATAAGATCGTTCTTGCCATTTTGGGGGCAAAGATGTTATATAACTCTGCAAATTCCAACCAGTACCAAGCAAGTCAGTGCAGGCAGGGGGGAAACTTAGCAAACTGAAAGTAAAATTAGCTAGAGGATGTTTTAAAACAGCATTACATCTGCCAGTACAAATAATTCTGCAAAGCTGCTGTGTTGAAAGAGGGTGAGAGGAGAAAACAGAAAAAGTATTCCACAGATCAGTGCGATACAGAAATTGAGCCAGGGAATTTCCCTGGAATTTATATTATTTTATATTATTTTTGAAGGACAGAGGACAGCACAAATGGTCACTCAAACGTTTTAACATGTCACTGAGAGGTGACAAGAAGTTACAATATCTAGGAATATTTATTAGGTCTGAAATGAAGCACACAAACATTCTCTATACCAAACGATTCCAAGGTCTGGTTTTCACACACATACACACACACACGTCCAAAGGCTAGTACAGTGGTACCTCGGGTTACATACGCTTCAGGTTACAGACTCCGCTAACCCAGAAATCGTACCTGAACTTTGCTTCAGGATGAGAACAGAAATCGTGCGGCGGTGGCACGGAGGCAGCAGGAGGACCCATTAGCTAAAGTGGTGCTTCAGGTTAAGAACAGTTTCAGGTTAAGAACGGACCTCCAGAACGAATTAAGTACTTAACCCGAGGTACCACTGTAGATATTGTACAGCAGCAGCACCCATGGAAACTTAATGGGGAAGCACAATCTGTTGGTGTGTTAATTATGTGAGTCCTATGTTCAATATTTATGTGCTTGTACATATGTGTAAAGAAATATATGCATAAATAAAATCACATATGTTAAAGACACCACTGTCTTTAGTAACTTTCATTCCAAGGAAACCAAACCCTGGGTGAGTGCTGGGACCCCTGAAGTCTCTTGCCACTCAGACATTGGCTTGCGTGTAACAATATAATGGAACTAGATAGTATACCAAATGTGCAGTGCAAGCATAGGTACATTTACTCAAAATGTCTGCTTTCAGTGGGACCTGTTCTAGTAAGCATGCTTACAATTTCAGCCTCAAGTTCCATTCCATTCAGCATGCCTTAGTTTTGACAATTGATATCTGCTGCATCAGAATGGAGGCCAAAAGTTAGGAAGGTGATGCATCCCAGCTGAAAACAGTGGAGCTTAAGGACATGTAAGCTTCACGGTGGATTACGGCACAACAAATTTGCTGCTATCTTTAAAGAGTTGAAGAAAATATGTTTCCCCTTCAGTCAACTCTACTTGAACATTCTTTCACAAGTGAGAGGGTTCTTTGTTTAGTATGTTCAAGCAATCAAAAAAGTTCATCTGCAACTCTAATACAAGTTTAATAAGGTCAAAGTAGTTCAATGACTTTTTAACAGCAGTGCTGCTGGGACCATCTGGGTGTTTTAGAGGGATTTCCCCCATATTGCTTACTTTGTGACTAAAAGGTGTTACCCTCTCAACTTTACAGCATTTTCTGGCCAAAAACAGCTCAGGGAGTGTTTTCCCAGCAATTGCTGAGTTACTGCACAGCTCAGATGAAGGTCAGTAGCCACAGTTTCAACATCTGGTGCTGACCAACATCCAGTTAGTTAGCAGTCTGCGTCAGGTAAGTTGGTTTCCTCTGTGGTGACTTGCATTATAACAACCTGTCGCGAAGAGATTACTCAAATGCGGCTGGCTCAGAAAAGTCTCTTTCTCTGTGCAATCAACTTCCTAATAGCTGCTTCTGCAGACTCAGTATATGCATTTCACAAAATGGACCCCAACTTCTCCATTTTAAAGAGTTGCCTGTGGATTTCTAGCACATTCCATCCTTTTCTGTGTGGACAGTATGGGCTCATGTACACTTCTGTTTGCCTTGTGATTTCTAGGTATGGGAAAACTCACTGTTTACCATTGAACTGGAACAAGCATCAATCCATGGAAAACCCAATTGACATTTGTTCCAATTCAGAAGTAAACAGCGGGTTTTCCCAGGCAAAGCAGCAGGACTAAAGAAAAACCTCGTGGACCCATGCCTAGAAATTACAGGACACTTGGAATAAATTACAGCACAAAAAGAGCTATGGATGAGCCCTGTCTTATGCTGATTGTTCACTTAACATGCCCATTGGTGTGGAAGAAAAGGGTAGGTTATATAGGTTTGTAAACTGCAATCTGTTTAGTGGTTTAGTGGTGTTCCTCTAACACAGAAGTACAGTGGTACCTCACTTCTCAAACTTAATCTGTTCTGGAAATCCAAAACTAAAGCATTCCAAAACCAAGTTGTGCTTTCCCATAGAAAGTAATTCAAAATGGATTAATCCGTTCCAGACTTTTAAAAACAACCCCTAAAACAGCAATTTAACATGAATTTTACTATCTAATGAGACCAATGATCCATAAAATGAAAGCAATAATCAATGTACTGTACTATAAAATAAATAAAACAGTATTGTAGATGATAAAAATAAAAATTAATTTTTTTTCTTACCTGTACTGATGATAGTAATTGTTTGGATGGGGGGGGCCTTTTATCCATGTCCGCAGTCACACAATCAATCAATGAACAATCCATCAATGAACTGAGATCCACAAAAGTCACAAAAAAGCCTCAAAACAAAAAATGCAAAATAAATAGCAAAAACAAAAGCACCAAATATAAGCTCCAAATATCACCTCAGAACATTGCAATCGAAAATAGAAGGCTTGAATTACAATGGGGGGGCGGAAATTAGCAGCGCAACAGGAAACACTGGGGACTCAAAACAAAGCACGTTCGGCCTCTGAAAAAAGTTCGAAAACCAGAACAACACCTACTTCCGGTTTTGCAGTGTTCGGGTTCCAAGTTGTTCGTGAAATAAGCTGTTCGAAAACTGAGGTACCACTGTAGCCATTGTCGACTATTCCTGTGTAACAGATGCATAACAAGTAGAATTTCATCAGATATTGCAAAGGGGGAAAGCTGTACCTGTGAAACATGCCACACTGCCTCTTCTGCCAATCTCACAGCTTTTGAAGGGATATCATATTTATCGAGAAAGAAAGAGGAGACAACGAAAGATGGAAACCTATGCATGGGGACATTGAAAGTTAATATGTTTCTACTGAAAACCAACTTTTGGATGGGTTCCAAAATATAATTACCTTGCGAAAACAAAAACAAAAAATAGGTTGGTTATGAACAGGTTGTGTATAATTCTTTTGTCATATGCTCAACTATCTGAGAAACGAAAATCAGTCATCAGAAAATCAGGCTTAAAAAGAAGCACCCCAACATTTTAAATAGAATAACCTACTTCCAAAAAGAGAAAGACTATGATCATAATCATACAGTACTGTGTCTCATGCAAAGAGACCTTTCAAACTGTTGCATTTATGCTTGTATTCTGTAGTCACCTAACACTAAACTATAGTGAGCATCTGGCTTTATGTCTGAACCACATGACTGGGTGACTAGGACATGGATTATTTTATTTTAATGTGCTAAAGCAGAAAGTGTTCAGCTAAATGGAGGCATGATCAGCAATCAAACACTAACAGAATCAGTTTTCATTGTAGCGGGCAGGTGAGGTGGTTAGGGCATCTTAAAAACAAAAATCAAATAGCTTCTTTTCAATATTTGAAGTGACAAAAATTTCCAGCAGACCGTCCAAAGGATAAATTGCATTTGGACTTTACTGAAGCTGACAGATTTCACAGCAAATCTGAGAGGACATAACGTTAATACATGTTTTCTAGTCATGCATTATTGGGGTAACACTGTTATTTTTAACAGATACATATTTTCCACAGTACACCATATATATTGATGCATGTGGTTTCTTTATACATATATACAACCTGAGCCTATGGTGGAGGAGTTCACAGCACCAAAACCACAAGAGAGTATTCTTTCCCCCATAGCTGCAGCCTTGGATTCAGATGGAAATCAATCAATGCACGTTCTCTCTCAACCCGCCCCCTTCCAACTTGCTGCTTTGCATCTTGCTCACATTACTCCAAAACTCTTGGCTCTAAACCCTGCCTTTATCCTTCTAACCAACGTGAGTTGAGGGAGGGGCCCCCAACTACTTGCTATCTTGCACAGAGCCCCTGTCTTTGTTGTTTTAATGACCCATCACCCAGGCTACCACCTGATCAGGAAACTAGACTGTCTATCCCAAGAATTAGAAAGGGATCCAGCCATTCAGCCTAACCCCCTAAAATTGTCCTATATATATATGAAGTTACATTTATGTAACCTGAATGAGAGTCTTCACCCCATCATAGAACCCAGACACTGAGTTCCATCTCCGAGGTCCTTCTGGTGGTTCCCTTCCTGCGAGAAGTGAAATCACAGGGAACCAGGCAGAGGGCCTTCTCGGTAGTGGCACCAGCCCTGTGGAACACCCTCCCATCAGATGTCAAAGAAATTAACAACTATCTGATGTTTAGAAGACATCTGAAGGCAGCCCTGTTTAGGGAAGTTTTTAAAGACTGATGTTTTAATGTATTTTTAATATTTTGTTGGAAGCCACCCAGAGTGGCTGGGGAAACCCAGCCAGATGGGCAGGGTAGAAATAATAAATTATTATTATTATTATTATTATTATTATTATTATTATTATTATTATTATAAAACCAAATTATAGATAAAGTCAATGAAAGAACAATGCTTTCAAAGAACACTTGAATTGGGCTAATATCTTTCATTATATTGTGCGTATGACAGAGAAGACTTCTCAAAGCACTGTTTGTGATAAGGTGGGAGAAAATTGGTTAGAGAAAGAAGAAGACAGCTAATAAAGTAGAGAAGTGACAGATGGGAGATGGGGGGGAGGGAACAGTGGATATACCATAGTCAGTTTCTGACCCCTGCCCTTTCCTCCAAGGGCATGGAGCCTTGAAAAGAGTTGACAATGGGCACCCAGTAAAGCATGCTACACATTAGCCAATTCCCTCTTGCCTCTGTTTGTTCTCTGTCACTTAAGAACAGATCCTATATCAATGAAGCAGCCAGTAGATTTCCCACCTTAGAACATACTTTTGTTCACATTACAGTGGTACTTCGGGTTAAAAACTTACTGTAATTCGTTCCAGAGGTCCGTTCTTAACCTCAAACTGTTCTTAACCTGAAGCACCACTTTAGCCAATGGGGGCCTCCCGCTGCGCGATTTCTGTTCTCATCCTGAAGCAAAGTTCTTAACCCGAGGTACTATTTCTGGGTTAGCGGAGTTTGTAACCTGAAGTGTCTGTAACCCGAGGTACCACTGTACTTCCCTTAGTATCATTTAAGGACAGCAAGTTGCTTTCTATCTTTATTAGATTTCCCCCACCTCTTGCTCTCATGTGTAAATCCCATTGTGCCACTCTGTTGCATCCTCAGTTAACATGTTTGCTTCTCTCAAATCCTCCATCCCCACGCCAAACTACATTAAAAAAAAAAATACTTCTGGCTTATGTTTCCCAAGCCCCTAGCTTTTCCTTCTCTACTTCCCTATTTTCCAAGTCCAGACATAATCATTACATGGCACCCTAAGCTAAAGCTAAAAATAGTATGTTGCTAATAAATAAAACCTCATGTTCCTAGTCATTCTACCCCCCCCACCTCCCCGCTTAAGAAACCTGCAGTCTGTTTTCACTTTCCATACTACATCACTTCCCCTTCCGCATTTCTTCCCATTCATGATGAAAATGTTTGAACATTCTATACAGTTTTTCAACATGATGGGGCAAATAAACGTTGCCACATAACAGTGGGCACCTAGATAGTCTCGTTCCTCTATCCCTACCTGCCCACGGGTTAGGGGGCACAATACTTGCCTTGCCCTGGGTTCTGGCAACCCGCACTACACCCAGTGGTGTAGCGTGGGGGTGCAGGGGGGCCCGGCCGCACCGGGCGCAACATCTGGGGGTTAGGGTTAGGGGGCGCAAATCCATGGGTTAGGGGGCGCAAATCCACGGGTTAGGGGGCGCAAATTACTTGCCTTGCCCCGGGTGCTGACAACCCACGCTACGCCACTGACTACACCACTGGCTCAAGTCCCTTAAAGTTTGTCATATATTAATGGAGTGCTTGATTAGCTGGCTAGCTCATCAGCGTTTTCTTGGAATTCTCTTAGTGGTTGAGGCTAATGGAAGCATTTTGTTGCTGGTGCCACAATTGCCCAAGTCTTCCACCCTCACTGCCTTGGAACAGACACTCTTTAGCTGAGTCATGGTGTTGATAATCTGTGAGAAACTCTCTTTCCTCCATCCCCACCTTCTTTGTACTGAAGAGAAGGGTGAAATGGAAAGATGCATGAAAATACTGAAACCAAAAACTGGGTCACAAGGGGATAATCAAGTGGGAGTAGCAATGGGTTATTGAAATTTGCCTCTGCGCTGCTGGGCCATTTCACTGACACACATTCGGGGTGGGTCAGCGTTACAGCACGTGCACTAGTTCAACTTGTTATGGAGAGGGAGATTCCCTCAACTGGGCAGATCCAGCAACTCGACTAATTAGCTATTAAGCTAGAGCTGAGAATTCAGCTTGGAAGAATATGTGTCAGCTTAGGGATTTCATTATCACACAGGTGCACAGGTGTTGCAAGCTAGAACTGCCTCCATGTGGTTTTTCTATGTACACAGAGGCACAGTGTGGAAGGGGGGGTGTCACCCACAGCACAGTTTTTTTTGGGGGGGCACATTCCTTTGTGGCATCCTTCTCTCCACCTGGAGGGCGGCTCGAGAAGGACCTGCCAGCCCTGTGCCACTTTTGCAAGTTTCCCAAAGTGGCACTGATCTCGCAGTGTGCTATAAGTCCATCCCTCAAAGCAGGGTGCCACAGACTGCACTGGAAGACCAGGTGCAGCCCCACTCAACTCCACTGGACAGGGGTTTCTCTGGTAGCACACCTGACATGGCTCCTTGGCACTCTGCCCCCATGGTGTGCCACAAGCACCCTGGTATGCACACACCTGCCCTGGGTACCAGCAAGGAATGCTCCCCCACTAGCTGGAAGATCAGCATATCCATCTCAACACATCTGCAGTATCTACCACTGGCATATGCAGCACTGAAACAGAAACACTTAATGCGATGAAGAAGAACCACACAATGAAATGTGGTTAATGAAGTTAATCCAGAGGTCCTCTCATGTCAAGAAGTAACATGTAGTCCTAACTGGTTTCAAGTAGGGTGGAATGGACCATTGGGAGCTGCCTTAGACCACTGGTCCGTCTTGCTCAGTTTTGTCTACGCTGACTTGGCACTGTCTCTCCAGGGTTTCAGGCAGCCCAGCCCTTCCCAAGGAAGTCAGGGGCTGAGCCTGAGAGTTTCATATGAAAATGTATGTGATTTACCACCCAGTATCAGCCTCCTCCCTTTTGCTTCATTCAAGGAAGTGAGAGGTCAAGCAGCAACTCAACTGAGGCAGCAATTTCTAATTCTAACCTTTAAAGCCCTATACAGCCTAGGACCCTTGTACCTACGGGACCGCCTCTCCTTGTATGTCCCACGGAGGACCTTACTGTCTTTAAAGAAAAACATCTTGGAGATCCCGGGCCAAGGGAGGTTAGGCTGGCCTTGACCAGAGCCAGGACATTTTCGGCCATGGCCCCGATCTGGTGGAACGCTCTGTCTCAAGAGACTAGGGCCCTGCGGGACTTGACATCTTTCTGCAGAGCATTCAAGACAGAGCTGTTCCACCAGGCCTGTGGCCAAAGCACAGTCTGACTCCCTCCTTCGGTAATCCTCATAGAGCTCTAGCCCAATGATTGCCATTAATTTGATTCTGAGTTGATTTTAGAATGTATTTTAATTAATTGACTGTGATTTTGTGTAAGTTGTGCTATTTTTACTGTTGTTAGCCGCTCTGAGCCTGGCTTTGGCTGGGGAGGGCGGGATATAAATAAAAGTTTAATGTTATTATTATTAAAACATAATTGCCATTTGAAGAAGGCCTGAATGGCTGGGAATCCTAATTCTTACTTATTGCATTTATAGCCCATCTTTTTCTTCAAGAAGCTCAAGGTGGCGCACATGGTTCTCTCCCTCCTGGTTTAATTCCCACAGCAACCCTGGGAGGTGGTTAGGCTGAGAGGCAGTGACTGGCCCAAGGTAATCCAGTGAGCTTCATGACCAAGTGCAAATTTGAACCCCACATTCCCAGGTCCTTGTTTAATGACTACACTGGCTCTTCTCGGGTCTAGTGTCTGAAATTCTGGGCCTATTGTGTGCTGTGGCTTATAAATAAGTTAGAACAACCTTGGCAGGCATCTTAAAAAGATTTACAGTTCCAGTCTATGCCTGCTTTCCAAAGGAAACCAGAGTGATACAGATGAAACTTTATAAGAATAATTTATACCTAGTTACTAATAACCCCTACCTGGGTAATTAGGCAAACATAATACAGGAGATTCTTGCTGTAAAGTTTGTTCATTTATTCATTTTCCAGTTTACTCCTTCCTTCCTTCCTTCCTTCCTTCCTTCCTTCCTTCCTTCCTTCCTTATAGCAAGCCCCACAACTGCTCTACTCTCAGAGAAGAGAAACATAGTCTGCTTAGTTAATATACTGTAGTTTTTAGGAAATTAAAAGAAAAAATTTCAGGGCATTCTGAGGAATGGGTAGATTTGCATTAGTACCATTTTTTTAAGGAGGCCCAGTGCTTTTATAATGCATATGTATTATTTATTCATCTTACTTAAAAAAAAGAATCAGGGTTTTATTTTATTATTTAAAACAGTTGCAAAACTGCTCCTTCAATGTTCCTTTTTCTCAGCTGCAGTGATGTTACAGGCACTAACCAAGAGACACCTGCAAACTTCCTCTTTCTTCCGGAAGAATGAACCAGAATACTGCAGGCAGTGCTTGAAACATGCTAGAAACACCACAGCAAGATGATTTTTTAAAAATGTAAATAGGAACTGCTGCAGGCAATGATGACACATTCATATCACAAGGAAAATGTCACATCTGCACACAGTCCAAGACACAGGCTGGAGAACATTGCTAAAGCAATACAGAGGAGGGGTATGTATGAAAACAGCACACAGACATGATTCATCCTCACAAGTGCAGTGTGGTGAAAGGTGGGAAATGTTTTAGCTTGTTTTGAAATATTGCATTTTATAGAAACTTTTAAGCCGAGCCCTAAAACTCAAGGAAATGAGTTTTTTTAATGGGGCATTTTCATTTTTTAAAAAAAGGTGTAGGGAAAAGATCTAGGTGTTTGAGTGAACAATTTGAACATTGCTTTCCCCCCAATATGGAAAAACACTCATATTTTTGCCAGTTCAGTGCACTGAAATTGCTTTGCCTTCTAGGATTGCAGTAATCCACTGAGCATCAGTACAATTGTAGAACAATTTGTGTATGGCAAAACTGCTTCTATAAGTACAGAACAAACACATGCTTGGATCTGTTCTTGGGCAAATTCATTCGTTTTCAGTCGGACTTGTGGAAGTGAATCCATCCAGTATAATCTTGGGAACTGTGGCCCGTACAAAAAAGTTACTGCAAGTGTAGGTGGCAAAGAGACCAGGCAGACTCCACCATTAGCCAGATGTTTGGGGAGGGGAAGGAACAGTAGCAAGGAATCAGAGGAGAGGAGTGTGTGCCATGCCCTCCTGAGCCCCGAAAACTAACCTAATATCCATCTAGTTGATTGAGGGGCTCTAACGTGATGTTGTGATACTGCATGTGCAACATTATGAGGAGCCAAGTCAACAAAATGTCTTTGGCCAACCCTACAGCTCCTTCAAAATTCAAAGAATCATAGAACTGTAGAGTTGGAAGGGATATCAAGCGCCATCTAGTCCAACCCCCTGCGATGCAAGAATTACAGCTAAATATTGCGAAGATACAAAAAGGGTTTGAAAAGCAATACTTGCATTTGGTTTGAACTAATTCACACTGAGAGCTACCCCCACCCTGAGCCTTCAATTTCCACTGGTGCAAAGGAATAAAACCACAACGTTATCCTTTCTGGCAGATTTAAAGTACTCATTGGCAGGGCTGTCTTAAGCATATGCAGCGCCGGGGTGCAAAGATCCACCCGGCGCCCCCACCCCAGGTTGCCTAGTCCCAGGCGCGCAGTAGGGCAGAGCCGGCCGGCTGCCTCAGCATCTCACTGACTCGGTTGCCCCTGAACTCGCAGCGCAGAGCCACCTGCAACAGAAGAGCCCGCTAGGTGCTCTGACCAACAGGTGGGCTCTTTCCCGGACTCAACTCTCGGGCCCCGGACCCTCGGTCTGCCACCCCTGAGAGCCCGGCGCCCGGGTGCCCCACACCCCTAGCGCCTATGGGTAAGACGGCCCTCCCCGTTGGCATTGACAAGAGGAAAGGGCTGGTGAAATCAAGCTCCTCATTGGAAGAACAACAAGAGGTATTGAGCAAACTTGTTGGGTGGCTTTTATGTTCAATGTGTCTGAATGTCCAGTGACAAGCAATGCGTTTATGTGAATAATGTGCTGGCACCCTGCATTGCATAAATCAATGGCACTGTTGTAACCATCCAGCTAATATAACTTAGATAGTAAGAAGGGCAAATCAGTAAGCGGTGCAGGTCACCTCTTATAATCCTGCCCATCTGCCAATAAATTAGATCTATATCAGTAAGCATGAAAATGTCACTTTTCTGGAACAGTCTAGTAAAAGCACAGAAGGTCATGTTTAGAATGCATCTGACAAAATAGCTGTTGCCCTTATAAGAAAATTCTGTCTTTATGCATATTGTAGCTTAAGTTGCTTAAGTATTCGATGTCATGCCTCTCCTTTATTCGTTTTGCTTTTCAATCTTTGGTTCATTTTAAAACCCCTGTAGAGTTGTGTCATAAAGCACACACTATAGTATGTATGGGTTATTAGAGGAGGGGTAGCAGGGCTGAATTTAGGTTTGATGAGGCCCTAAGCTACTGAAGGTAATGGGGCCCTTTATATGTCAACTTGTCCTTTGTCATCAACAAATTGTCACTGTTTTTTGTGTTGAATATAGGCTACAGTCGTACCTCGGGTTAAGAACCTAATTTGTTCTGGAGGTCCGTTCTTATCCTGAAACTGATCTTAACCTGAAGCACCACTTTAGCTAATGGGGCCTCCTGCTGCCGCCACCGGCGCAGAATTTCCGTTCTCATCTTGAAGCAAAGTTCTTAACCCGGGGTGCTATTTCTGGGTTAGCGGAGTCTGTAACCTGAAGCGTCTGTAACCTGAAGCATCTGTAACCCAAGGTACCACTGTATATGGTAAATTATGGACCTAACAGGTATCTTAAGCCATTCGCACATGTTGCCATGCAACCAGTCCATGCAGAATGTAGGCACCCTATATATAGAAATGAGCAAACCAGTGATATTTTAGGGGGCAGGCTAGCAGGCGGGGCCCATTACTTACATCATCATAGGAGCCTACACAGTACAAAACACTGTTGCTGTGTGTAGGTTTTATTTTATTTGTTTTTATCTTATATTTTGGAAATGTACATCCAGGGTGTGTTTTTTTTCCTTTAAAGTTTTTGGGGGCCCCCAAGGGACTGGGGCCCTAAGCTATAGCTTGTTTAGCTTATATGTAAATCCAGCACTGTGGAGTAGTACCTCTGGTGGGGGACATTGTCAACATGCAACAGTGGCCACATCCTGGCAACAGCTTTGACTGACCAGCTTCACCAGGTGAGGGTAGCCTTGATGAGTTAAGGACCTCCCCTGCATGCAATGACAGGCTCTGATGGATGGATCCTATGGTGGGACCAGTGGTCAAGAAGGTAGTTTCTGCATGTGCTGTAGAGGGAAATGAGTGACAAATGGGGCTTGCAAACTGGGAAGGTGGCCTATTTAGGAGAAGGAAAACTCTGATCCTTAACCTTCTCTGCTTACGGGTTATCTTTGGGGGAAGAAAAGCTAAGGAATAAGCCCTACACAAATCCAGAGTGGAGTCCCTCAGGCAGTTGGATGGCATTTTGTATGCCTCCTTCTGGAAACTTCTGCAGCCGAGCTGGTGCTAAGCCTATTGCTCTGCTTTCCTTTAAACCACATCAGCAAGACTGAAAGGGGGGTCTTTTCTGGGCAGCCCAGAACCTCCATACACACTGCCCAGGCTTGCATCCTGGGGAGGTCACTTCAGTACAGTTAACACAGCAGTTTGACTTCACCCCTGAGGGCGCACTCCATTCTCCCTTGACTTCACCCCTGAGGGCGCACTCCATTCTCCATTGAGGCAGATGCATGCCACAACAATCTTAACTACTGAGAAATATATACATAGCTTTTGTGAAAGTCTACCCATTCTTGATAGAAGTTGTTTCCAGATGGGTGTTGATTCCTAGAAAAGAGAGACAGACCACAGAGAAAGAAAGGGCTAGAATCCACCAGAATAGCAGCACATTAAGCCATCTACCCATGAGGAAATTCCATAACTACAGTATTCCTTTCAGTTTAATAATAATAATAATAATAATAATAATAATAATAATAAATAATTTAAAAAATATATTTATACCCCACCCTCCCCAGCCAAGACCGGGCTCAGGGCGGCTAACAACCAATAATAAAAACAAGTTGATTAAAATACAATTTAAAAGATTAAGATACGAAGTTGAATTAAAAGTTGAATTTTCTGATAACTGAAAAAAATATTGGGAGAGGGCTGTGTTTTGCTCACAGTGTTGTTCAGATGTCCTGTAAAAGAGAATGAATAAAGCATGACTATTCCACAGTAAATGCCCAGTGTGGAAGCAGGTAAAAAGATTTTAAATGTAAGTCAACTGTAGTTAACCAGCTTAAATATGAGCAGGCCATTTGTGCTGTCGATTAAGTCACTAAATGCCAGATGTGGTTTAGGTAAAGATATTTACAAGGAGGGATGAAATGTGTGCCTCAACTACCTACAAGCTTACTGTGAGTAGCTGCTTCAAAAGCAAGAAAAACTGGCACCCATTGACATTTTTTAATGCACTGTTATGTTGACAAATGAATTGCATAAATGCATTCATCATCTGGATGATGCAATAGAGAATGCAGAGCCGTAAGACATTTGGGAGACAAGAGCTGTGATGAAGAGATTGTTTTTGTGAAGCAGTCTATGAGTAGGTTGAGTTGCCTCCACTGGCACAACTTGACACACCTAACGTTTAGCAATAATGTTTTATAATGTGGTTTCAAATTGGCATGCAGCAATAGCAGGACAAACTTGCCCTGTTTGACAAGTTGAAAGATATGGCACTGCTGTAAGTATGTTTGTGCAATCCACTCTCCAGGCACTTGCAACTATTCATTCATGTAGATTTAGGCAAAAGTCATTCCCCTCTTCGACTGTACAATATAATTTTGTACCTAAGTATCCAATGGGAAAAGTGAACCTTTAAAATACATGAAGCAATTTTTGCCTTCTAGTAATCCCCTTTATGAAATAGTACTGGCAGTTCAGCATAATGAGAAGCTATTTTGTAAAAGAAGAGATTAACATGTTGATATTTTCTTAACAAAGTTAACATACTTTTTGATTGTGTAAGTTTTGTCATCTTAGATACAAGTTCTTTCTTATTCTTTCTGCATATGTACCTCCAGGATCAAAAAAATGAAGACAACGGCTGCGAGAGTTCTGGTAGCACAAGGATGAAAGACTGAAGAAACCCCAACTAAAGAATCATGACAAGAAAAATTGATGGACTATGCAGAACTGGCAAAACTGATATATAAGCTACAGGACAAGGATAATTGTGACTTTAAGGATGAGTGGGAACCCTTTACAAAGTATCTGAAGACGCAACAAAGCAATCTGGACTCCTTGGCAGGTTTTGAATAAACATTCACAAACTTTTTATTGATAATAATCAGCTAAATAGTTTGTAACAACTTTGTAACATGCAGAAAACAGCATTCTTAGAGAAACCAAAGACTGGAACTGAGGGAAGTCAGGTGGGGTGGGGTGGTGGGGTGGGGTGGGAGGGGGAGGGAGGAAAAATGGGGGGGAGAACAAGGATGATATGTTGTTGGATAATATGTCTTGTTATAATTTTGAATAATTTTTTTAAAAAAAAGAAACAAAAAAAACCACACCAAAAAATGAAGTTCCTGGATACTTCAAGGCTCCCTCACACTGGCAGGTGACTAAACTTTGGCAACAAACAAACAACAGTTCAAACTACTGTATAGGAAGCCAACTTAATTTACACTGAGTTAAACTATGTGTAACTTTACCTCAGTTGCAAACTCTGTTCAGGAATGGAGCTACTCTTAAAAATGTATTTATACCACCTGTTCTGCCAGTGTAACTTCCACTGAGTTGCTAGGTCATGTGACCAAGCTGAAGATAGTTTGGAATAGGAGTATGGAAATATACATATTTTGTGTGTGTTCTGCAATTTCCATTGCCCCATCCTGCTCTTTTAGGACCCTGGCTACCCTAGCTTCAGCTCAGTGAGGGTTCCTTCAGCTGAGCTAGGATGGAGGATTTATGCTGTCATATCTTTGAGTTGGGATGAGGGACTTCAGCTGGCATGGCCCTAACCCAGCCAGAGATCCACTTATGCCAACCCCTGGAAAATCTTTGGCTTTGGGCTGCTCCCTGAAACACTCAAATATAAAAGATTGTACTTTGTTAACCTACTCTTATCTCTAATAAATTATTTCCATTTGAGAGAGAGGTCCTAAGTAGTGATTAGAATGACATGAGTAAAACAGATAACATTCATTCTTAATCTATCTTCCTGCCTAACGCCACACAGTGCTCAGGTTTGTCTTTCTCTGCCTGTTAAACTGAATCTTGTGCCATCAGAATCTTCTAGCTACAGGGAAGTGACCTCCTAATAGATGCCAAACAAAGTCTCAGATATAGCTCCTGGCTTTCTGCTGCACAGACCGCAATATATCTCTGTTGCAAGTACCAGCTTACTTCACAAAAGCCTACTTAAACAGCAGCAAGAGGAATCATATAAAAGGGAATGCAATTTTCCTTTCGTAGCATCTGTTTTGAGCATTGTTTGAAAACTGAGATTGAACTGAGCTTAACACTTACACTGGGATAGAGAACTTTTCTAGCCCAGCAGTCCAGATTGTTATCACACACACACACACACACACACACACACACACTTCTCCTGGGCCAAGTTTGACAAGTGAGCTGACACCAGGTGATTGGAAGACCCTCTCAAAGTACTATCTTGCTCTGCGCTTTGAAAGAGCCTTTGCAAACACTTTCAACCAGCTTGTCAGCAATGCCTGCAAATACTCTTTCAGTCAAGCCCTGCGCTTACCTGACCCACACTTGATATAAGGGCAGGTGTGGTAGCTTGGCAAAATGTCCTCATGGACCAAATGGGGAGGTCCCACCCCAATTTACACTATATAGGTCAGCTAGTTCTCAACTAATTTTTTTAATTGCCAGGTGTCTTTGTTGTCTGATAGACTTTTTAAAAAAATAATAATAATCTGGGATTTCGCCTCAAAGAACATGCACTGACAGGTAAACCTACTGGCAAAAAGCCAAAAACAAAACAGAAACATTGATCTGATGGCCACTTTATACAAGAAGCTCAATTGAATGAGGTGGATATTAGGAGTGCAGCCCCAGTCACTGATGCTGCAGGCCTATGCACACTTACTAGGTGAGTAAACTGCCAAGTGAATACTGTGGGACTTACTTCCGAGAAAACATGCATAGGAATCGCATCACACAGGGTATAGAAGATCTAGTAGGTGACGCAGTTAAAGTTGTCTTTAAGGTATTCCTCCCCACACACTTTTAGGCATTCTTCCAAGCACAGCTCTATGTTAATGTTTATACAGTGCAACTCATGATCATGGTGTCTCCCCTGCCAGGTAAGTATGGTAAAAAGCAGCTCAAAGCGCCAAAATACTGTCTTGCTTTTACTTTATGAAGGGGGCAGACATATCCCAGCAGCCCTGGAGGTCTTTCAAGCAAAACCCTTGGCGCAATTACTCTACGGGGCCCAAATCTGGACAGGAAATCATTGCCGCACACTTGAAACGGTCCAGTCTAAATTCTTAAGACAGATTCTAGCCGTTCCACCATGCGCACCAAATGCGGCCCTACGGCTGGAGACTGGCCTCTTCGAAACCCGAACCTGGTTAAGAACATTCAACTATTGGCTTCGCTTAAATTTAAACCCATCTGGACTACTACCTCTAGTAGCACGAGATGCTCACAGAAGTCAGTGGTCCAAAGTAGTGCATCAAAAACTACTTACATGTGGCCTCCAAGCACAGCATCTCCTGAAAATGGGTCTCCCCAAGGCAAAAACCATTATTGACCAGCGCATGAAGGATATTGAGCAGCAGAATAATCTGACCCATATTAAGAAATTTAGTGCTTGGTATGCTTATCTGCCCCCCTCCCACTTTGATTTTCAGGCACCTTATTTGTCTACCTTAACCATTCCAAAACTCAGGTGGGCCTTTACACTGGCCTGACTAAGTATGTTACCCTCAGCTGTTCTTGAAGGTAGATATCAAAAAAATTCATTCGAGAACCGGCTCTGCCCCTGTGGAGCTGGCTACGTAGAGACTGTGCCCCACGTTCTCTTGTCTTGCTCCCTATATAAAGATCTCAGGGACAAGACCATCACGCCGCTCCTATCTGCCATCCCGGGCCGCTCTTGTGAAGCCAAATTGTTCTCACTCTTAGCCAACCAGAACAGCTCGACAACAGAGAAGGTTGCCAAATTTATCGAGAGAGCAATGAGACTGAGAGCTGCTATCTGAATGACACCAGTGTCGTCACCCGGATTCCTCGCCTAGGATCTTATTACTATTATCATTATGTTTTATTATTATTATTTATTACCTCTGCCAGGTTTTAAGTACTGAGATTATTAATTTATCTGCATCTGGTTATTATTATCTTTCTCCCTGTCCTGACCATCCCTCCGAGGTTATATTTATAATCTTTCAATTTGGCTGGTCTACTTACTTAACCAACCTGGAACAATCTATCAGAGAAAAGGCCACCGCCCATGGGACAGAGGGTCATTGATGAATGATAATCCAGCTTCTACCTAGGGTTTTAGTAGGTCATAAGATTTTATGGTAACTATATTTGTAATGTATTTTTGTCGGTGTTCGTCCTTTGATGCTATGGCCTGTCAGCTACGCAAATGAAGTCTATTGATTGATTGATTGATTGATTGATTGACAGTGCAACTCATAACTCTTCATCAATAACTGATAAGCTTTGCTCTGTACAAGGGATATGAAGCACGCAAGTACTGTCTGCATCTCCTTTTCTACAAATAAATACCTCCTCCTCCGTACTTTATGTGTGACATTTATTTGGCAGGTGGGAGGGGAAGAGTTAACTGGAGTTATAAAGAGCAGGGACCACAGTCATAGAATCATAGAACTGTAGAGTTGGAAGAAGAAGAAGAAGAAGAAGAAGAAGAGTTTGGATTTGATATCCCGCCTTTCACTCCCCTTCAGGAGTCTCAAAGCGGCTAATATTCTTTCCCTTCCTCCCCCACAACAAACACTCTGTGAGGTGAGTGGGGCTGAGAGACTTCAGAGCAGTGTGACTGGCCCAAGGTCACCCAGCAGCTGCATGTGGAGGAGCGGAGACGCGAACCCGGTTCCCCAGATTATGAGACTACCGCTCTTAACCACTACACCACACTGGAAGGGAGCACACATGGGTTATTTAGTCCAACCCCCTGCAATGAAGGAATATTGTGGTTTGAACCCACGACCCTGAGATTAATAGTCTTATGCTCTACCAACTGAGCTATCTTGGCAGTCTTTGTTTGGGGGGTGGGCAAACTGATCACAGCTGTGTTAAAATCTGGTACGTCTTTATTTATTTCTAAGGGCATCTCAGAGTCAGTGGGGAGAGGAGAAAAAGGAGGGGAAGAAGAGTCAATGAGGAGAGGAGAAAAAGGAGGGGAAGAAGATGAAGGGGAGAGAAAAGGACACACCACCCACATCTCATCCTGGCCACAGTTAGCTGGCAGGCTTTCAGATGTGGCAGTTGCTCCACCAGTTGTGGCAGGATCTCCTACCCCCATTGCCATGGGATCGCTCTTACGGTTTTCTGGGTAAATATGTAATATAACCAGTGCTTTTTTTTCTGGGAGGACGCGGGGTACGCATACCCCTAAACATTCTGTGAATCTAAGTTTGGCCTTTTTGAGGAGCAGTATTTCAATATGAATAGGAAAATGAGAGTACCCCTAAATATTTTTTTAAAAGGAGGGGGGGAAGCTCTGAATATAACTGCAAATTCCAGCCAGTACCAACCAAGTCAGTGCAGGCAGAGTAAAAACTTAGCAAACTGAAAGTAAAGTTAACTAGAGGATGTTTTGAAACATCATTACATCTGCAAGTACATAGAATACTGTCAAGATGCTGGGCTGAAAGAGGGTGAGAGGAGAAAACAGAACATTATTCCACAGATGGATTTAATGTAGAAATAAAGCCATGAAATTCTCCTGATTTTTAAAAAAATTATTATTATTTTATATTATATTTGAAGCACAGAGGACAACATGAATGGTCATTCAAATATTTTAACATGTCATTGAGAGGCGACAAGATCAGAAGTTACAATATCTGGGAATATTTATTAAGTCTAAAATGAAGAATACCAAACAATCGGTATATCAAACCTTTCTCTCTCTCTCTCTCTCTCTCTCTCTCTCACACACACACACACACACACACACACCCTAGTGCCCAATGATTTAATCATATCAAGCAATCCCCTGTAATTATCCACCCTTTCTCATTTATGCAAATCTACTGTATCTCATTCAAATCATTACTGAAATTAGGAAGTACATGTTTACGTTTGCTGCAAATGGATGACTAATAAGTCTCATTTTTCCCCCCAATGGAATTTCCAGTAACTATGCTAATAAGTTTTCATCACCACAGTAAAATAAAAAATGAATAAATCCTATTTCATACTAGCAGGGAGCAGTGTGGTGGGGTCACCACTCACCTGACCTTCAGTCAGTCATACTGCTGCTTCTTACCAAGAGGTAGAGGGGGGGAGGCAAGGCAGCAGCAAGGCTGGTGTGGTGCAAACGCAGCAGCAAGAGCACCAAATTGACTCTGCCTGTGTGCTTGCACCATACTGACCTCATTGCTGCCTCGTTTGTGACTGACCACTGTCCACTACTGGCTTATACAAAAGAAAATGAATTTAGCAGATACCAACTTTTTTCTCCAATGAAGGTGTCTATTTCCCTATCTATTAAAGCATGCTGTTCTCTGTTCATTAGAACATCTCTAACTTGACGTCTAAAAACTTTGCCTTTACCTCAACAAACCCTTTCAGTACTGTTTCATTTGTTCCTTCTGCCTAGCAAATCGTTGAGGAAGTGGGTGCAGAGGGTTACGGTGGAGGAGCTGCAAGTATTTCGGGATGACACATTCTTTAGCTCTATTCCAATCTGGGTTCAGATCTGGTCATAGTAGTCAGTCGGCCTTGGTCTTTTCAGAGAGCAGGACAGTTCCCAATGGGTGAATGGAGGTTTATTATTAACTGGTAATTTAAATGCAGGCAGGCAGGCAGCCAGGACGCAGGGTTGAACAAATAAGTAATTGGTGGAAGAGTTGAAGTGGAATGGGAAAATAGTAGATAACCCGTAAGAATTTGCTGGAACCTAAAATGGGATTATAGAAGTCACATCCAGGGCCTTTTTTCAGCCGGAACTCACTGGAACTCAGTTCTGACCTCTTTCAGGTGGGCGCCATTGCCATTATAAGAGAACAAGGGAGGCATTCATGGTGAGTTCCAGCACCTCTTTTTCTAGAAAAATAGGTTGTAGGTAATATGATCCTTTAGAACTGGTAGGAATTGTGTGGGGAATTAAACTACATTTAAATTAGCAATAACTTCTATTTCTTGAATGACCAAGTTCAATTACAGTAGTTTGTTCCTCTGCGACTAGTAATAAAAGCAAACCTAGGTTCTCATGTACTGCAAGGGTCGTTGGTTGTCAATAATAAATAAAATACTTTCCATCACACTAAAATACCAGAGCAGTAGATATTGTATTTGTGACAAACACTGGTATTTAAAATACAGACGTGTGATTCAGCTACTCATTAGGCAGCAAAACCACTAATGATGCTGCAGCTTTCGTCTGCTTCGTTCCTCTGGGATCTTGTCTGCTAGGATACAAAAAGAAAAGCGAATATGTTGGCTAACTTGGAGATCCCTCCAGCTATCTGGGATAATCATTCTCAGTTAAGATTCAGAATATTTAATCACAATGTGTTTAACTTCAAGCTAAATTCTCTTCCTTCTCATTTCCCTTGGGTCAGAGATGTGAAGCCTGTAAGCCCAAAATGTATCATTTACATTTTAGATTTTCTAAAAATAACTGACTGCAGAAGAATAAAACCCAGTGCACACACCAAATATATGTAGCCTTAGGATAAAGAGTACCCTAGGCGAGGAATTCTGTCAGGGCTACCCCGGCTGCTGGTCAGCCTTGCAGGGCCACCAGGACAGTTTGTGGGGCCTGGTGCAGGTATGATGCTGGGGGTCTGCTGCTGCTGCTGCCCCCTACAATGAACCCTGTACATGTGTACAGAGCTGGGGGCTTCCTGGGATAATTAGTGCATGCATGGAATGCATGTGAAAATTCTCTTCTGCATTTCTTTCTCGGCCTGGAATCAAGCAGAATGATAGGATTGGGTTGTGTTTCTCCTGATTACCTCCACCCAATTCTAACCGCCTTCTAGCAGAGATTGACTAAGCCCCAGGATGCAGTAACAAACAGGTCTTTTAGTGGTGGCCTGCCATCTGCCTTCTCCACTTTGCTCAGCCTTCTGGGCAACTGTCCAGTTCACTCACCCCTAAGGTCAGCCCTGAGACTAGGGCTTAGTCTCTCTGTGTGTTTTGTTGGTGTATTCTTCAACAGGTCACTGATGCAATAATTGTGCATTACTGCTGGGTTTAGACAGGACCATCCACACATCATTCCACTGTGTTAGCTGTTCTGCAATGCTCCCCCAATGTTATTGCCTTTTGCCATTTGGAGAGGCAATTCTTGCGCCCTAGCGCAACAAAAGTAAGACCAAAAACAAAACCCCACCCTAGAATATCTGTGGTATAATACGGGATTCCAGCAAGAGGTTATGGGAGATGCACTTATTGGAAGCGGTATGTGTGCCCCAAGACCACTGTATATCCTCCAACAATTCTCCAATGAAAATAGGCAAGCCCAATTCAACAACAACAACAATAATAATAATAATAATAATAATAATAATAATAATAATAACAACAGCAACAACAACAACAACAACAATGTTGCAATCTTTTTGCAGTTAATTTCAATTTAAATGTTGTAATTATTTGGTTTAAATGATAATTTTAATATTTCTTGCAAACTGCCAAGAGGTTTCATTACAATCAAGCAGGACATTTATTTTTGTTTTTATTTCTGTATCGCTTTATATTTTTAATAAACATCTCAAAGTGGTTTACAGCATATTAAATAAATAAATCAATAAAACAATTGCCAGGCAATGTTCCTCTGGCCTCATGAGGAGCCTCTTTCTAGGGCTAGTGAGTCTGGGCCCGGCCAGAATTTTGTTAGATAAATAAAACAAAATAAAAAGAACAGCTGGAGGCACCCTATATGGACCAGATGTAGGTATGATACTTGTTACAAACACCTTTCCTTGGAGAAAGATCACCTCCAGGTTCTCCATGATTTCCTCCATAACAGGAATGAAGACTTGAAACATGGAATGGAGTAATTGGGCAACATAACTTAACAAGATCTACAACAAGTAATAAGCATGTTAGCAACAAGCTAATAGACACTTCCATTGTCTACCCAGTGTGGGCTATTCCACCCTGGCTCCAAGCACCAAGCCAGATCACTCAAGTAGCTTGTCATTTCCCAATCTTCTTAAAGTTGTGCTGGAGAGGCACCTGATGGTGGCATCATGGCTGGACAATAATAAATGTGATGAGTGGACACAGAGGGCTAATGGAAAAATGGAAAACCAAGAGGGAAGGGAAATGGAATGGAGTAGTTGGAACCCTGAACAGAAGAAGTCCACACTGTGTTGTGCTTTGAGCAGCATCCTCAGCAATACACAGGTGAAGTGAGGCCTTATTGGCAACCTGGACAGCTCCAAACAAGATAAGGCTGTGCAGGGAACCCCACTATCTGCCCTGTAGCCCTGATCTGTGGTCCCTGGATCAGAGTGACTTGCCCTATGCCACCTGTCCCAAACCCATCCCTGAAACAATAAGGGTTGGGGCTAAGGAATTTCTTCACCAGAGTGATACATGATGTGGTTATCTCCCACTTAGATTATTACAATGTGCTCTACATGGGGCTACCTTTGAAGGTGACTTGGAAACTACAATTAATCTGCCAGGGCGGTGACTGGGAATGGCTACCAGGACCATATAACACTACGACCCCATAGCAAATTGGCAACCAATGCACATCTCTGGTCAGAGGTGTTATATGCGACTGTGCCACAGCATTCTGCACTAACTGCAGTTCTGAATCAGGCACATTGCAGTAATCCAATCCTGCAAGTGTCCAATGCATGTCTCACTGCCGTCAAGTTTTCCCAGTTTTGACATTTGATGGTGTTTTCCTTCGTTATTTTTGGTGGCAAATGGGTTAATTGTTGGCAGAATGTTTTATTTATAAGAATGATAATGAACAGAATAAACATGATGGTTGGTATGCAGACATGACCTGCAAGTATAAATGATGACTGCATGACAAGGCAATATTGTACAGAGTGAGAAGTTTGCAGTAATAAAAGTTTCAGGAAATATTTTCTGCTGCAGAGATCATAGATCACCATTCCCAAGAGAATGAAGTGCCTGGCTTTCTGCCGTCACATTGTCAGCAGTAATGGAACAAATGTCATCCTTTCTGCTGGTGGAATACTCTCTTTTGTCTCACAGGATTTGCAATAATGCTATCCAAATAGCATCTCCTGAATTATGTCAGCGGTTCAGTGCATTATTCTGTCACTGGGTGTGTGAAATGCTAGTGCACTTAAGGAACACAAAACAGAGGAGCAACTTGCTGATTATTGATTCTGGGGAAAACGCAAAAGAGCGTGTTTGTCTCAAGCATATTATATTATTGGTATTAGTGGTATACAAGTGAGACCGGCAAACAACAAAATGTTGTAGAGCTGAGTGTCTATGCAGAATCCCAGCCAGCTAGTCACACCCTTTTCTAAAATGTTGTTGTTGTTGTTGTTGTTTAGTCATTTAATCGTGTCTGACTCTTTGTGACCCCGTCAGACACTCCTGTCTTTCACTGCCTCCTTCATTTTGGTCAAACTCATGTTGGTAGCTTCAAGAGCACTGTCCAACCATCTCGTTCTCTGTCGTCCCCTTCTCCTTGTGCCCTCCATCTTTCTCAACATCAGGGTCTTTTCCAGGGAGTCTTCTCTTCTCATGAGGTGGCCAAAATATTGGTGCCTCAGCTTCAGGATCTGTCCTTCCAGTGAGCACTCAGGGCTGATTTCCTTAAGAATGGATAGGTTTGATCTTCTTGCAGTCCATGGGACTCTCAAATGTAGTATTTTCTAAAATACTACACTCCATTCCTCTCTCCCTACTCCTGTTTTCTTGTCCTTCCCCCGAAACTGTTGGTTGACATTCTTCAGCCACTGAACATGTGTCTATTGTTACATTTGTATCCCACCTTTCCTCCAAGGAACGTTGGATGATGTACATGGTCTTTCCTCCCCCTAATTTTATCCTCACAAGAACCTAGTGAGGTGGTTAGGCTGAGAGGCAGTGACTGGCCCAAGGTCACCAAATGAGCTTCATGGCAGAGTGGGGATTTGAAACCTGATCTTCCAGGTCCCAGTCTGACCCTCTAAGCACTACACCACATTGTTTCCTACCTCTGTAGGGTTCCTTTTCCTAAACATTTTTTTTTACAAAACTTTTGGAAACCTGGGGTGTCCCATAACCTACCAACATTTCTTTACCTTGCTTTTTTGACCAGGCTAGTGGATATCCTCTCACTCCCCTCTAGTGGCCAAAGCAGGAAAGTAGTACAGTCGTACCTCGGAAGCCAAACGCCTTGCAAGTCAAATGTTTTGGCTCCCAAATGCTGCAAACCTAGAAGTTAGTGTTCTGGTTTGCAAATGTTCTTTGGAACCTGAACGTCCTTCATGGCTTCCATGGCTTCCAGTTGGCTGCAGGAGCTTCCTGCAGCCAATCGGAAGCCGTGCCTTGGTTCCCAAACATTTTGGAAGACAAACGGACTTCTGGAACGGATTCCTGGGAGCAAGAGACAGTTGTGCAAGGAACGGAGTAGGAATGCAGAATAAATTAAAAGCAGTTCTCATTTAGAGCTGGATTTATCAAATCCACACATTCTGGGAAAAATACGAGAACCAAAACACAGCCAACGATTGAAATTCGCAAATGTCCGAAATTTGCGATGCAGTTCTCCAACCAACCAATATTTACATATATTGGTGGAAAGTGTGCATAAAATTGAATACAGTTGTGAAAATAACATACAGAAATGCATTTTAGTAGAAGAAATTGTTTGCATGTTTTTATTAGTCAAAAATGATTTTTTTAGAAGAATTTTGCACTAATATGATTAAGCATTTCAGTAAGCCTACATTTAGTTGAATGATCACCCATTGTTCTGAAGACAAACCCAACAAAAGGGACATGGGGCAGTCATTTATTTTCCCATGAGCATAGAGGCAAGTTCATGCTACAGTATAAAAACAGAGCAGAATCTGCAAGGAAAAGGTAGGAGGACACTTTCACCAGGTGTTCATTAGTTTTGTGTGCCACAGGTTTCTACTAAAAAAAATAAATAAAACTATTCATGAATCAGGTCTAAAGCAGCCTTCCCCAACTTAGCCTCCTCGAGATGTTTTGGACTACAATTTCCATCAGCTCTAGCCAGCGTGGCTGTGTTGGCTGAGGCAATGGGAGTGGTAACCAGTGCTTTGTTGTTAGCTGGAGCACACCAGAACACAGTTCTGGCAACTCTCAGGTGGACACTGTTGCAGGCCAGCACTCCCCCTGCCCATTTCATGCATTTACGTACCTCTGAGAAGCCCAAAACAAACATTTCAAGTCAAAATGGAGGCTAGCCAGCTTATGCAAGTCTGCACTTTTTTTTAGATCTATGACTCCACCTATCTCCTAGCTGCACCTAACCGTGATTGGTCAAGCTACGGGGTGGGGCCCTTTCATATTTCCTTTTCTTCAATCTGTCTCCAATGTAGCAGCAGTGGGCTTTAACTTTTCCAACCACGCCTCTACCACTGACACATGCGTTTTTGTGCGAGCTGCCCTAGCCACCTACCAGAATCTAACGAAGGCAGTGGGAGTACATTTATTTGGCCTGCATCAGAGTCAGGAGCAACCCCCAAACCAGCTAGGGAGATAGCTTGCCATAGTTCTTAGCACCTTGATGGGTGGTGAACAAGGCCGTTGTCAAACCGGCATCTGTACAGGGCTGCCCTGAACTTTATGGTGAGTTCTTGCACCTATTTTTCTTTGAGCAGAGGGAACACTGGTTGTAACCCAAAATATCTGGAAGCTGCCTGGTTGGAGAAGGCTGTTCCAAGTGGTAGAATTAGGTAGATTCCAAATCATGGGTGCAACATTATATAAGAAAGAAGAGCCCTGCTGGATTGGCCCATCTAGTCTAGCACTTGTTTCCCAAAACGGCAAAAGGCCTCTGTGATGCTGTCGCCTAGCAACAGATATTCAGAGGAATGCTACCTCGGTTCCTGGAAGGAAAGAATAGCCGCCATGACTAGTTGCCTTGTTTTAGCTAGAATTTCTCCCCGTCCCAATACAATTTATATGTTTAGACAGGATAGATGAAAGCCTGAGCCGCTTTGTTTGCCACAGTCAATTGGAAACTTCAGAAACATTATGACCAGGGATTACTGATTCAATTTGCTTTCATCTCCTCAAAGGTCACCGTCTCACCGTCTCTACCTTCATAACAAAAAAAGAAGTGGGTGTAAAAGAAGTAACAGAGTGATGGGTGAATCATAGAGCTAATATGTGGGTAGGCGTAAGAGTGGGAAACTGAATCTGGGGAGTAAATGGCAGAGTTTAGAAGATTCTATAGGCCGTAACAGAGCACCATTCATGCAGGATAATTTAAGTCAGTGCATTCACTTTCTGAACCTTCCCAGCTACAACTAAAATTGCTAAATAGGTTGCTGATGATGAGAAGATTGGAAACAGCTCCTTGGTAACAAAATCATGCCACAAAGAATTAAACAAACGGCCCACTTCGAGCAAAAGCAGATGAAATCACCGCGAGTATATTGAGTGTAAAAAATAAGCCAGATACATCACAACAATGAGGCACAGACAGTTTCCTGTCTGTGAAAATAACAATCTAGAAATGACAAAGCACAGGTGCTCAGAGAAATAACAGGCAGATGAAAGGGAAACACAACCGTGTGGTTTCAAAACACTTCACTTAATTAAAACAGCAACAATTGAGCCGAACCGCATGCGGAAGATGACAATACCCAATTTGAGAAGAGAACTTCTGTACCAAAAGTGGCATGTGTCATCCTGCGGTAATGCTGGAGGGGTAAGAATGTTCTTCCTTAGAAGTCCTAGTAGCTAGGAATCTAAACTGCAATATTTGGTGAGTATCAGGCCATGACATGTGATGGCTGCAACTTTTTGTAAACTCCCTTCAACAACATGACTGATGAAGCTGTGGAGCAATTAAGTCAGTCATTTCTCACCAGTGCTATATGTCCTAAGGGACACGGGTGGCACTGTGGGTTAAACCACAGACCCTAGGACTTGCCGATCAGAAGGTCGGCGGTTTGAATCCCCACGACGGGGTGAGCTCCCGTTGCTCGGTCCCTGCTCCTGCCAACCTAGCAGTTCGAAAGCACGTCAAAGTGCAAGTAGATAAATAGGTACCGCTCCAGCGGGAAGGTAAACGGCGTTTCCATGCGCTGCTCTGGTTCGCCAGAAGCGGCTTACTCATGCTGGCCACATGACCCGGAAGCTGTACACCGGCTCCCTTGGCCAATAAAGCGAGATGAGTGCCGCAACCCCAGAGTCAGTCACGACTGGACCTAATGGTCAGGGGTCCCTTTACCTTTACTATATGTCCTATTTTTACTAGAAGCCGCAAGATGTCCTCAGTCATGCCAAGCCACTATAGCAGGAATGCCTGACCTGTGCCCAACTCCCATCAGTCTGAATCTGAGTCAGCATGGACAGTGACCAGGGATTATGGGATCTGTAGTCTAAGTTAGCCACTCCTGCACTAGTCCAACTCCCTTCATTTACTGTATTATGCTATGTATTTTTAAAGCCCTTGGTTTATCCAAGACTAAAACAAACATGCAAAAAATAAGCAGCCAGAACACCCAGATGCTATCTCACCCCACATCCTTGTGCCAGACCTTTTCACCAACTTCTCTAAAATCAGTAGATGGTGGCAGCTAACAATCGATCAGGTTATTAAGCTGTGGGTTTCATTTCAGTATCAAAGGTAGGGCATTGAGATGCCTGGGCAAATTGGTCTTCCTAGTGACTACCAAGGCATAAAGAGGAATAAGAACTCTCCGAAGGACCCCTGGGTACATCACCTGCTTATATAAGAATATAAAATGCAGGATTTCAACCTATGGATTTAACCCGAAAAGTTTAAAACAGAATACTAGTCATGGAGAAAATGATGGTTATTTTAGGACAGCTTTTCATGTGAGCCCTGAAAGCTGAAGACTGCAAACATCATGTGTGTGTTTTTAACATATGGGTAAATAAAAATGGTTTGTTTTAATCCTATGTGTCCATATCTGCATCAGAAAGCAACGTGGCAGAGCATGAAGAAATTCTAAAGTATATATATTACACACCTGGGAGGTTGGAAGCTTTGGAGGAGTGAACCCTCTATTTCATTCAGCAAAACACCAGCATGAAACACTGAGTAGGAAATGGGTTTCAGATCAGAATGCTTACGCAGTGCATAAGCCAGCCAGAGTCTGTTTTAAAAGGAACAAGAAAAGTACTGTCTGATACTGATACATAATGACAAGCAGACTTGGGACTCAGCTATACAGCTGAAAATAAAACATTCTAAGTGTGTTTTAAGTGCAATATACAATGTGACACTAGATGGCGATGGTGAGCCTTATGGAAAATTAAATGTGCTTTTAAAAAACGCTTTTTAAAAAGTGGTTTTTATATGTGTGTAGATTCCATCTTAGTAGATAAGCAAGAAATTTCAGAACACCGCAGGTACGTTTGAACAGTCATCGATATTCTGTCCAAGTCTGCATAGAATCATAGAATCATAGAGTTGGAAGAGACCACAAGGGCCATCGAGTCCAACCCCCTGCCAAGCAGGAAACACCATCAGAGCACTCCTGACATATGGTTGTCAAGCCTCTGCTTAAAGACCTCCAAAGTAGGAGACTCCACCACACTCCTTGGCAGCAAATTCCACTGTCGAACAGCTCTTACTGTCAGGAAGTTCTTCCTCATGTTTAGGTGGAATCTTCTTTCTTGTAGTTTGGATCCATTGCTCCGTGTCCGCTTCTCTGGAGCAGCAGAAAACAACCTTTCTCCCTCCTCTATGTGACATCCTTTTATATATTTGAACATGCATGTTATAGTTATAGTCATCAGAAGTATGCCCAGCTTTAGTCCGCTGCTGTTCCCCAGTT
Organism: Podarcis vaucheri; assembly: GCF_965113315.1. Lineage (NCBI taxonomy): Eukaryota > Metazoa > Chordata > Lepidosauria > Squamata > Lacertidae > Podarcis > Podarcis vaucheri. Next base: position 40,253,559 of record NC_138749.1, read on the forward strand.
GCAACTGTTTGTTTCTGAATATACAAGTCACCAAATCTCTCAGTCCCAGACTTTCTACCATGCTTTCCACTAGTCTGCCCTTGCATGGGTAAGTTCCTGATTAAATGTGGCATTATCCATCTTCTAGCAGAAATTGCCCGATCAGGTTAGATTTGTCACAGTAGTAAGTAGGACCCAGATGCTTTCGTGGGATGGTGTAAAACACTCAAATTGGACCATATTTTTACAACAACAAAAAGGCAAAAGAGTGATTCTGCTTAATTACATATTTCTTAGCCTTTTGTAAAAAAAATAAAGTAAAAAAAAAATTGAATGACAGTTTTAACTCTTACTTCCAGTTAAAGGATCACCTAATAAAAGAGAGGTTTATGCTTTGCGGAAATAAATAAAACAACAAAGTCTCTTTCCAGTTGCATGCTATTAAACACATCTGACTAAGGCGCAGACATAATTTCGGTTCTTTCACATTGCTTTATCTTGTTTAGCAGGTGTTTTAACAATTTATGATACCCTTCCTACCCCACCAAGTACAGAGAGACGGAATGTTATTGAAGTAGCTATTTTCTTGTGATTTGCTTGAAACCTACCACTACCTTTCCGGTACATCTAGATTCAGAAGCCTGGGCTTTTCAGCACAACGTTTTCCTGGTTTGTGCATTCAAACACATTATCAGTGTTTAGCAGGCGATATTAATTTGGTTTCCCAAGCTACCACATGTCAGAAGCCAATACTCCAAGATCTAATTAACTCAGCCAGTTTACTGATGCCATAGCACCAGAAACTCAATCTTCTGTACTGCGGCTTGTACTTATAAATCCAGATTGAGACTGTCGTGACTGGTTAAATTTCACAGCCTGTGAAAAGGCACAGAAGCTCCTGACAGAAAAAGCCCAGTAGACCATGGCTTGATGATTATTTGTGTTTTCTTGTTCTGTTCCTTCCTTTCTTCTTCGCTTCCTCCCTGTGTACACTTTGCAGTGGTGTGTGCATGTATGCTTTTAACTACCCAGAATTGCCTGGCTGTATCCTCAAAGAACTTTACTGCTGTCATCCGAACAGATCCGTTTAAATGTACATGCAAATTGCTCATTTGGGGAGAATGTAACAGTATGTACTCTGCTGCTGTTTCAATTACTTTTCCTAATTATGGCTTTATAGATGTGTCACACTGTTACTTGTTTTACGGATTTTAATATTGTTTCTGGTTCTTACCGTAAGGCATCCTGGGCTCCCTTTGGGAGTAAGGGCGGGGTAAAAATATGAAAAAAATAAAACAATATTACATATCACAAGCCTAATAAGCATATCACTCAGAAGTCACTATGACAGTGGAGGAGGAGGAGGAGGAGGAGGAGGAGGAGGAAGAAGAAGAAGAAGAAGAAGAAGAAGAAGAAGAAGAAGAAGAAGAGGAGGAGGAGGAGGAGGAGGAGGAGGAGGTTTGGATTTGATATCCCGCCTTTCACTCCCTTTAAGGAGTCTCAAAGCGGCTAACAATCTCCTTTTCCTTCCTCCCCCACAACAAACACTCTGTGAGGTGAGTGGGGCTGAGAGACTTCAAAGAAGTGTGACTGGCCCACGGTCACCCAGCAGCTGCATGTGGAGGAGCGGAGACTTGAACCCGGTTCCCCAGATTAAGAGACTACCGCTCTTAACCACTACTGGCTCTCACTGGAGGTAGAACACCATGGCTAGTAGCCACTGGGAGGCTTGTCCTCCATGTATATGTCTTATTCGCTTTTAAAGCTATCCAAGTTGGTAAGCATCCTTAAGGAAAGCAGGTAGTTCTATGTACACAGGTGAAAGGACATATACTACCATAAAGGAGTAACAACTCCCCTATTCATCTTTTTTTCTTAAAAGAGACAGGAGTAAATCATTTGCAATATTCAAATAGCTTCAGAACAGAAATATGATATGTATAACACCGGTCCTAAAGGATCTACATTGGCTCCCAGTATGATTCTGAGCACAATGCTGTTGCTAACCTTTAAAGTCCTAAATGGCCTCGGCCCGGTATACCTGAAGAAGCATCTCCACCTACATCGTTCACTCCAGACACTGAGATCCAGCTCTGAGCACCTTCTGGGGATTCCCTCACTGCAAAAAGTGAGGTTGCAGGGAACAAACAGAGGGCCTTCTCAGAAGTAGCACCCACCCTGTGGAATGCCCTTCCATCAGACCTCAAGGTGATAAGTTACTATAGAAATTTCAGAAGATACCTGAAGGCAGCCCTGTATAGGGAAGTTTTTTAAAAAAATGTTTAATGCTTTTATATACAGTGGTACCTTGGGTTAAGTACTTAATTCGTACCGGAGGTCCGTTCTTAACCTGAAACTGTTCTTAACCTGAAGCACCACTTTAGCTAATGGGGCCTCCTGCTGCTGCCGCGCCGCCAGAGCACGATTTCTGTTCTCATCCTGAAGCAAAGTTCTTAACCCGAGGTACTATTTCTGGGTTAGCGGAGTCTGTAACCTGAAGCGTCTGTAACCTGAAGCGTAAGTAACCCGAGGTACCACTGTATATTGGAAGCTGCCCAGAGTGGCTGGGGCGACCCAGTCAGATGAACAGGGTACAAATTATTTATTTATTTTCTTATTGATTGATTGTTTGATTTCTTCTTTTACTACTAGATTTATTTATTTTTAACAAATATACAGCACTTTTAAGACAGGGGTCTTTTTCCAGCCCTGCCTGGAGATACTGACGATTGAACCTGAAAGTTTTTGCATGCAAAACCTGCACTGTAATGCTGAGTTACAGCTCCTCCCCCTAACATCACGAGGAGTTGAGGCATTACACATACTGCCCCGCTCCATTTATTGGTCCTCCATGAGTTTTAACATCATCATCAGTCAGCATGGAAGAGGAAGCTGTTTCCCTCCACATGTGGTTGGATTTGTAGCTCCCATCAGCCCCAGAAAGCACAGACAATAACCAGCGTTGGTGGGAGATGACAATCTGTCAACGTCTGGATGGCCACAAGTTCCTTCTCCCTGATCTAGAGCTAAGGTTTTCAAACCACAATCCTTAGATCAATGAACTATTCTCTCCACAAGTGTCACGGTAGTAATCTGCCAATTGGGAGCAGTCTGAAATAGCTGCTGGTGAGTGCCAACCTTTGGTACTCCCCTTATCCAACGGGAATGTGACCACCTTCTTCTTAGGGGAAGAGAAGCAATTGGGGATTTCCTAGTTGAGTATTTAAAGCACTGCTCTTTCCCGACCCCTATATGTAAATAAAACTGAGGGTTGGACAGTGTACATGAGTGTGACCAAGCTGTGGGAGGCAGTGGAAGACAGGAGTGCCTGGCGTGCTCTGGTCCATGGGGTCACAAAGAGTCGGACACGACTAAACGACTAAACAACAACAAAATAGACTTGAACAAGGGCTACACAAAGGGTTGAACTTTCATTACTAGCCACAAGATGGCAACATATTATTAAGTCTTAAAAGGTCTTCAGGTGAAACTCACAGGCTTGGTGAATGAAACCCTACTGCCTCATTTGGAAGCGGGGAGGTTAGGTGTAACCACCACCACCCCCCTGCCAAATTCTACAAAATTTGGGAGTGCTGAATAGGAGACACAATGTTTTCAAGATTCAGTATTCACAAAGAAAGCCGGCAGAGGTTAGATCCTGACTATTTCAGACTGCCGCATATCAGAGGGGAAATTCTAAGGATCCAAATATTTGACTTGCTGTAAGTGTGGTTGGGTAGCCAGTGGCTTCCTTTCATGTGGAGTCATTAAAAATGTGGTTCCCCCCCCCCCCACATACAGGTTGAAATAGCACGGTCCATTCTGTCGCCTATATTCTCATTCCCACTTGTTTGTTTACATAAGAGCATAAGAAAAGCCTGCTGGGTCTACTCTAGCATTCTGTTTTCACAGTGCCCAACCAGCTGCCCAGGGGGAGCCCAAATGCTAGAACTGAGCACAAAAGCATTCCTCCTCCTGAAGTTTACGGCAACTGATATTCAGATGCATGAAGCCGCTCCCAGGGGAGGTAGAAAATAGCCATCAGGATTAATTGTCATATTCCCAAGAGAATGATACATATTTGTTCTGCAAATATGCAAATATATATATATGCACGCATGCACACGCACACACACAAAATTTAGATTTTTCTCTGCCTTGTTTTTCTGTTTCAGACTTTTCTCTGTTTCAATGCATGTGTTTATTTTTTATTTTTAAATTGCTTTATTTATTGTTGTAAGTTGCCACTAATAAGTTTACTAAACAAAAGTAAAATAATCATAATGCAAATGTGCAATATAAAGCATGTGTATACAGTGGTACCTCGGGTTACAGACGCTTCAGGTTACAGACTCTGCTAACCCAGAAATATTACCTCGGGTTAAGAACTTTGCTTCAGGATGAGGACAGAAATTGTGCTCCGGCGGTGTGGCGGCAGCAGGAGGCCCCATTAGCTAAAGTGGTGCTTCAGGTTAAGAACAGTTTCAGGTTAAGAACGGACCTCCAGAACAAATTAAGTACTTAACCCGAGGTACCACTGTACTGCAAATATTTAAAGCCGGCTAAATATGCATATTATAAATACACTGTAAATGTCTGCATGCTTAAAATTAAATACCATGATGCCTCCATGCACATAGTCAGCCCTGGAACTGGTTTTCAAGCAAAGAACGGATCCCTTGGTCCTTTCACAGACAATTCTGCTTCTCTACGCTGAAAGTTCCTTCTTTTCAGCAATCGAATATGGGAGGGAGTTTTTCCATTGTTGATTTTGTTAAGCCATCAGGAGTCGGAAACACTGCCAATCGACTGCAAATCACCCCTAGATATACCAGTGGATCCCAATCACCTTTCTGTCCACACCTGGTCAAGGCTGCCATTGGGAAGCTGGCTTCACTCTACTTCTCTGGATCAATAATTCTGCTTGTCTTTCAGTTCAGTGTCTTGGTCAAACCTGCAAGGGAGAGCCAGGGGCCTCTTCAGAGAGAAGAAGCTTTCATGAACAGAATCGCATGTGCTTTTAGAATATACAGGCCCTTGTTCTCATATATACTCCATATAAATTTCCACAATGGGATGTTTCCTTTAAGAATTCTGAGGTAAAGGAGCCACGTTAAGCTTAAAACAAAAACAAATCACAACAGCAAGAGAAAAAGTGGAATGGCCAGGTTTGTCCAATTCATTCACAAAATAGTTTTCCACATCTTCCGCCACAGTATGGTAGCTTTGAAAAAGTCAACTTACAATGGAAAATGCAGCCATACGTATCCAGCGTTATTCAGATGCAAATCAGAAGTAAACCCCGTGAATTCAGCTGACTTGCACAAAGGACAACCAGGTTTTTCGGCAGCCCCAAGCCAGTGTCATTGCAGAATATCACTGTTTTGAAAACAAAGAGCCCCCTTTGTATGGAATATTAGAGATTAAGCTCAGTAGAGGGCCTTCAAATTATAGGTCTTGGTGCAGCAATGAAATAGCTTAGAAGACAACCCTAAATTGGCACCTGTATGGATGGGTGGGATGTCTTATACTTTAAAAGCAATATTTGTGGCTTGATACTTAAGAGTGACCACTTGGGGTACTAGGGAATTGTCTAAGGAGACATTAGGTTTGAACAATCTGGTACGTTTTGCTGTCCAGTCACTATTATTGAGTATACATGAGACTGTTACCTTGGATAATGAGTACTCAGCTCAACTCAAACATCTGGCAACACAGAAAATAAAATGCCACCAGCTTTGAACTCCAACATACCCACATGTGAATAGATTTGGTTTTCATTTGATGCAGAATTCTTAAAACAGCCTCATTCTCGAGGAGCATATATACTAATGTGTGACTGTCAGCTAAAATGAATTAATACGTATAGGACAAAGGATCATGCACTCAATATGTACAACTGCTGAGGAAGATTAGCAGCCAAACTTAAATGCATATTCTTGCTAGGTAGCATGAGAATGGGTTAAGTCCATAGAGCTGAATTGCTGATAGGCAGCTGCTCAGACCATAGAAATACAACTGGCAGAGAGGGCTCTGTGTGATGTCATTTCCCCTTCTTTCCTGGAGCGAAATGAGCATAAAGTACTTCCTGTTCCTCTCACTCTCTTTTCTTTTGACCAGCCAGGAGGGCAGATGTGCCCTGTGCTTGCTCCAGCTCCAGGCACATGCCTAAAGCCAGTTATACTGTAAATATAAATATTTAGCCTGCACAGATTTTACTGCTGCCATTGCTGTGAACCAATGCAGTGAATTATATTTTTTAACTTACTTCCTAAGTTGTTGCCTGGTTTTGTGTTAAGCAGGGTAAGAAATAACTTCATGGGATGCTGGAATGAAGTTACATGGTTTTAGCAGAAATGTTATCAAGAACTAAGCAAAAATAGATTGTTAATGGGCCAAAGTGTAAAATTTAAGGTCAGATTGTGTTAAGATAAATTATAGAACAATCCTGGTGCAACTTGACTTCTCCGTGACCTGCAGGGAGGTGGGACCGATTCGGATGGTCCGCCCCCGCCACTTAATGGATCCAAATGGTTTCCAGAGAGTGGTAGGGGATGCTTTATCCCATGTTGATGGCCTTTCAGCTGATTCCCTGGTGGCCCACTGGAATGTGGAGTTAACCAGGGCTATTGACTGTTTGGCTCCGAAGCGCCCTCTCCGATTGCATGGAGCCTGGACAGCCCCGTGGTTTTCCACGGATCTGAGGGCAATGAAACAATCATTGAGACGGTTAGAGCGTCGGTGGCGGATGACCCATTCTGAAGCTGACCGGACAAAGGTTAGAGCTCAATGTCGAGCCTACCAAGTGGCGGTAGCGACGGCGAAGAAGACTTTCTTCACAGCCTCTATTGCATCTGCAGAAAACAGCAGCAGGAGACTTTTTCAGGTGGTCCGCAATTTAGCGGAACCACCTGCTACATCGGGGCCCACATGATCTCCTGCAATGATTTTGCAAAGTTTTTTGCAGATAAAGTCGCTCAGATTCGGGAAGAGGTAGACGCCACCGTGGGAGCAGGGCTAGAGTCCTGTCTAGTCAAATTGCGTGGGATCAATTCCAATCTGTTACCTCCGAGGATGTGGACAGGCTGCTTGGACGAGTGAAACCAACCACCTGTCTCCCTGATCCTTGCCCATCCTGGCTTATAAAAGCTAGCTGGGAAGGGCTGGGTGATGGGCTTCGTGGGGTGGTGAATGCTTCCCTCCATGAGGAAGCCTTCCCAGACCCGCTGAAAGAGGCGGTTATTAAACCGCTTCTTTAAAAACCATCTTTAGATGCGGCCACGATGGCCAACTATCGCCCAGTCTCAAATCTTCCATTCTTGGGCAAGGTGATTGAGTGAGTGGTTGCTGAACAACTCCAGGCACGCCTGGAAGAAGCGGACCATTTGGATCCCTTCCAGTCGGGATTCAGGCCTCATCACGGGACTGAAACTGCCTTGGTCGCACTGGTTGATGATCTCCGGCGGGCTAGGGACAAAGGTGAGAGCTGTTTCCTAGTTCTGCTGGATCTCTCAGCGGCGTTTGATACCATCGACCATAACATCCTTCTGGACCGTCTTGAGGGGCTGGGAGCTGGGGGTAATGTCATACAGTGGTTCCGCTCCTTCCTCCTGGACCGTGTTCAGAAAGTGGTGGTGGGGGATGAGTGTTCAGACCCCTGGGCTCTCACTTGTGGGGTGCCTCAGGGTTCTGTCCTCTCCCCAATGCTTTTCAACATCTACATGCAGCCGCTGGGAGAGATCATCAGGGGGTTTGGGCTGGGTGTTCATCAGTATGCGGATGATACCCAGCTCTACCTCTCTTTTAAATCAGAACCAGTGAAGGCGGTGACGGTCCTGTGTGAGTGTCTGGAGGCGGTTGGAGGATGGATGGCGGCAAACAGATTGAGATTGAATCCTGACAAGACAGAAGTACTGTTTCTGGGGGACAGGAGGCGGACAGGTGTGGAGGATTCCCTGGTCCTGAATGGGGTAACTGTGCCCCTGAAGGACCAGGTGCGCAGCCTGGGAGTCATTTTGGACTCACAGCTGTCCATGGAGGTACAGGTTAAATCCGTGTCCAGGGCAGCTGTGTACCAGCTCCATCTGGTACGTAGGCTGAGACCCTATTTGCCCGCGGACTGCCTCGCCAGAGTGGTGCATGCTCTGGTTATCTCCCGCTTGGACTGCTGCAATGCGCTCTACGTGGGGCTACCTTTGAAGGTGACCCAGAAACTACAACTAATCCAGAATGCAGCAGCTAGACTGGTGACTGGGAGCGGCCGCCGAGACCATATAACACGGTCTTGAAAGACCTACATTGGCTCCCAGTACGTTTCCGAGCACAATTCAAAGTGTTGGTGCTGACCTTTAAAGCCCTAAACGGCCTCGGTTCAGTATACCTGAAGGAGCGTCTCCACCCCCATCGTTCTACCCAGACACTGAGGTCCAGCACCGAGGGCCTTCTGGGAGTTTCCTCACTGCGAGAAGCCAAGTTACAGGGAACCAGGCAGAGGGCCTTCTCGGTAGTGGCGCCCTCCCTGTGGAAAGCCCTCCCACCAGATGTCAAAGAGAACAACAACTACCAGACTTTTAGAAGACACCTGAAGGCAGCCCTGTTTAGGGAAGCTTTTAATGTTTGATGTATCACAGTATTTTAATATTCGTTTGGAAGCCGCTCAGAGTGGCTGGGGAAACCCAGCCAGATGGGCGGGGTATAAATAAATTATTATTATTATTATTATTATTATTATTATTATTATTATTATTATTATTATGTGCTCAAGCAGAACCCGCAAAAGCCACGTCAGACATTAGGCTTCTGAAAAACGGTCGCAAACGCAAAGACTTACTTCTGGGTTTGCAGCGTTTGGGAGCCGATTTGCTCGACAACTAAGCCGTTCAGGAACCAAGGTACCACTGTATCTCATTCCTGTATTTCCCCAAGGCTGTCTTTAATCTCCTTTCCACAACTTTTGCTCACTCTAACTTCCTTTTTAAATGCAAGCAGAGCAATCCTAAATTGGCAGTTGAAATTCAATGGCCGAAGAAATGCCAGTTCCTAAACCCTGCTGCTCACTTCAGCAAGGGTAGAAGGTAACTTTTTCAATAATCAACTTGAATCTACCCTTCTTTTTGCTCTGTTTTTATCTACCCTGGGGAGTTGCAAGCAGAGATCTATTTGTTAGAATTGTGCACAACACCATGCACGTTTATTACTGCATTTCATGAAAATTTCTTTTTATTATCATGCTATTTATAATTGTGGCCAAATTAAGAAGTTTTCTGTATTTACAAGATAAAAACTATCATTTACATCTAATATTGGTAATAAAATGATTCCATGTGTCCTTCCTTCCTTCCTTCCTTCCTTCCTTCCTTCCTTCCTTTCTTTCTTTCTTTCTTTCTTTCTTTCTTTCTTTCTTTTCCACAGAGTTGTCTGTGCTCAGAATCAAAGTTAACTTTCGCTCCAATCCTAAGCACAGCTGATATTAAAAATGATAAGGACAATAATAACAGCAATTAAGGCTGTGGGTTTTTTCCCCCACTGTATAACATCTGTACATATGACACTTACACCCAAACTAAACACGGATGGAACCATTTTTTATCTGAACTCCATCAGTCATGCCAGAAGGAACAATACAGCCATTCTAAAACAACAAATGTTTCAAATAAATTACCTCTTGTCACCAACTGTGCAATAAATATCGTGTCACTTGATTTGCTTAACATAAAAGCAATATAATTCTCAGTGTCTGAAGTCCCAGTAGGAACACACACACAAACCCACTCCTAATTGCAATTCTCATAATCAAAGAGCTACCAGAATGCAACATTTTTATTCCATCCAGATAAAGATCAATAGGCCGATTGTTATTACTCTCTCAGACCATGATACATTATTCAAATTGAGTATTAAAATTAAATGCAAACTAACCCATTAAATAGCCTGAAAATGAATTGTGGCTTCTTTAGATTGAGCTTAGCCATGATCCTGTTGTAGTCTGCTATTGGCTTTAATTGTACCACCGAAATCCCTCTCCATCTGCCCATCAGGTAGCTGAATTCAACAAAAGCCTTCCACTGAAGACACTCCTAGCAATATAATTATCTCTTGGCAGCATATTAGCAATGTGTTAACTACCGGGCTGCCCAAGAAATTTTGCTGCTTGATGCAAAGGACAAAGGTGCCTCCTTCTCATTCCACATACAGAAGCCGACTGGACTAGCAGTTGAATATGCTGTTCAAGGGACAATGAAGGCCCTGAACACAGCTCCATCAACTAGCTGGTGTTCCCCATCTACCCCACATGTGCTATATAGAGTTAGCCAGTCGCCAGCCAATTGCCATTGCAAAGAAGAGCTGGAGAATTTCCCACCTCCCCTTCCATACACAGCTGCTGCCTGAGAAGGCCACCTCCTTATTCCTCGTGCAGCTGCACCCATTTGGGTATGGATGGAACGTGTCCATGTTCTATGCAAGTAATTTCCAACATCAAGCAGCATCGAGAATATTGTGCGCACTGTAAAGTACTTTTCCTATACCTTTTTACCTGGTCAAATATGCCTTCTTAAATTCACCCTGATAATCCGGGAGGCAGAACCAATTTTGCTATTTAGAATTATACAAAGAATGCGAAGGACAGTTGGAGAAGTTAAAAGAACAAATCCAAATATTGTAATTTAAAAACAAATAATAATGACATTGCTTAATTTTTTTTCTTTACATAGCATTGATGAGTCTTTTTGTTGGCTTCAAACAATCCCCTGAAAAATCTGAAAAGTAAATATTGGAACAGGATGAAACAGCTTAAGATCCTGAACATGAAACTAACTGATGAGAAATTGTAAAGTAAATGTAAGTTTACTATGGGGGGGGGGGGACTGCCAGCCAGGGAGACCTATTAGGTTGAGGAACAATGTTCTAAGGCAAGTGGTGGAGTCTATTCTGGCATATGCAGTTTACACTGGCCATCCTCACTCAGAAACATATTTCAATGAGACACTGCAAATGGCCAGAACTGTTAAGAGATTCAGGACAGACAAAAATAAATTCTTCTTCACACAACACGCTTGGAATTTGTCACCACAAGATATAGTGATGCCTACTACCTTGGATGGCTTTAAATGAGGACTAGACAAAGTCATGGAAAATAAGGCAATCAATTGCTACTAGTCATGATATTTAAATATTAATTCCATTATCAGAGAAGATATTGCTTCTAAATACTAGGTGATGGGGACTGAGAATGGGAGAGGGCTATTGCACTCATCTCCTACTTGTGAGTTTCCCATTGCCTTCTGGTTGGCAATTGTGAGAACAGATGCTGGAATAGATTGGTGTCTGGTTTAAGATAGCAGGGCTCTTCTTATATTCAGATGTCCTAAAAGTCTATCTGCATTGTAACTGCACATCTGGTATAGAGATTAAAACAAGGGTGGGGAATCTGTAGCTCTCCTGATGTTGCGGGGATGCAGGTGGCGCTGTGGTCTAAACCACCAAGCCTCTTAGGCTTGCTGATCAGAAGGTCACCGGTTTGAATCCCCACTATGGGGTGAGCTCCCATTGCTCTCTCCCAGCTCCTGCCAACCTAGCAGTTTGAAAGCACGCCAGTGCAAGTAGATAAATAGGCAGGAAGGTAAACGGCATTTCCGTGCTCCCATCACGGTGTTCTGTTGCGCCAGAAGCGGTTTAGTCCTGCTGGCCACATGACCCGGAAAGCTGTCTGTGAACAAACGCCAGCTCCCTCAGCCTGAAGCGAGATGGGTGCCGCAACCCCATAGTCACCTTTGACTGGACTTAACCGTCCAGGGGTCCTTTACCTTTACCTAGTGGCCCTGATGGCTGGGGCAAATAGGATATAGAGTCAAAAATCTGGAAGCCCAGAGGTTCCGCATCCCTCATCTAAACAAAGTACAAGTACTGGAAACATTACTTGGAAGACAAATATTTGATTTTGCATCGGTCTACTCTGAGTTGGATGAACATTGGCTACAACCGTCTGTACATTACAGGAACTGAGGGTGCTTCCAGATGCGTTTCATTGTGGGATTGCTGCTCCCCATGCACGCAAGATTTTTGCAGCATCCACATGATGTTGTCATCATCAAAGTAGCAGCCCATATCATCACCACCACTCCATTTATTCCAGTTTTACCTTTTCCGGGGGAAATCTGATTTAAAAACACATACACACAACCTGCTGCCAATGACAGGATAATCTGACTTTAAGAGGATTGGATCATGCAGATTCAGACACTGAGCCAAATGTTTCAGAACCAGTGTTAAACCCCCATCTGGAAGCAACTTGATTTTAGAACATCATTATCATCATCATCATTAATAATATGCTGCCCATCTGACTGGGTTGCCGCAGCCACCAGCAACAGCACAATACAACATCACTCTCTAAAAACTTCCCTGTACAGGGCTGCCTTCAGATGTCTTTTGAAAATCACATAGTTGTTTATCTGTTTGACATCCTCTGGGAGGACGTTTCACAGGGCAGGCACCACTACCGAAAAGGCATTCTGCTTAGCTCATTAAAGGGCTGCTTGGTTTGTTTCAGTGCAACTGTTTCTCTCATCTGCCTTGCTTGTGAACCTTTAATAAATGCCTTAAATCAGAAACCTGGAGGTGAGTAATGAGATTTCACTTGGGCAATCTCACCCACACTGACTTTTCTGCCAACTGAACTGCTAAGAGGAGAGCTGGCACAGGCCAGTCTCTCCTCCCTTTAAGACACCGTAAGCTTGAATTTCTATGTGTTCAGTCTATTGCAATAAAACGTGGGCGGTGATGGTGCTACTTCATTTATAAACTGTATCTTCCAGTGGTTTTACCTCGCAAGGAAGGTAGGAGCTAAAGAAACTGATTCATAACACCCTCATTCCCCAGTCAAAATCATAACCCTGAAATAAATACATCAGGGAGAAGGCTAAATGTTTGTCCGCCATATAAGCTTTTCACCCGGTGTGTGACTGGGATGAAAAGCTGCTTTCATACAAGCAATCTCACCCATCAATTGTGAGGTGATAAAGTTCCATTAAAGGATTGTATTACATTAAGGTCAATCCAAATGTGAAGGAGCTATGACAGTGATTGGAGGGATAAGGGCATACACTGGTCCTGCTCCTGTCACACAGGAGGCTTTTAGCAGGCATGGGTCCCTGCGAAGTAAAGCACTCCTACTGCAAGAGGATTCCCAAAATGTGTATTTGCTGTCACTGTGTTTTTACTTTTTTTCAAAAGACGAAGGGGAAGTATAGAGGATCTGAAGAAAAAGGAGAACTCACACAAAGGTGCTATTGGTTTTACACACGCATGCACGCACAGAGAGAGAGAGAGAGAGAGAGAGAGAGAGAGAGATTGTTCTGTATTATTATGTGTACCAGACTCCAAGTTGTAGCAGGTTCCAGGGATTTCAGCCCAATCCCTTGGATTGCTTTCCTTAGAATGAAGGTCACTGGAGACAAGAGATGGTGGAAAAATTCACTGCAAACAGAAGGAAACATCAAACTGGTCCATGATCTGATCGCCCACTCTCTTTGCAAAGTGGTCTTGCGTGTATTGACTTTCTGAGTAATTCCCAATTCCAGGAGGGGAGGGGATGTAGAGAAGTTGCGGGGGAAGGGGATTTTCCAAATATGATTCCATTTGTTTCAATACTATTTAGTCACCTACCATCATCATCAATGTTTGCTCTTCACTGTGCTAACTAGGTACTACTGAAATGTGCATGCGCTAACTTCTGTCTCATTGATTCACTGTTGAAGTGATTATGTTAACCATTAACCACCATTAACATTCATCGTTTTATTGTTAACCTTTCTCTCTCCTTTTTGGTCCCCTGTGACTTAACAAAACGCTCACAGAAAGCGTAGTCATCGTATTATGTCTTAATGTGAATCTTTGATATTTGTTAATGTAACCAGAAATGGGTTTTATGGGGGTTTTGTGAGTGTTAAAATGAAGGTCTGATGCATTTCTTTTGTAGTAACGTTATTACATTATTTATTATAACATTATAAAAAGGTAAAGGGACCCCTGACCATCAGGTCCAGTCGTGGCCAACTCTGGGGTTGTGGTGCTCATCTCGCTTTATTGGCCGAAGCCGCCAACATGACGAAGACGCTTCTGGCAAACCAGAGCAGCACACGGAAACGCCATTTGCCTTTCCGCCGGAGCGGTACCTATTTATCTACTTGCACTTTGACATGCTTTCGAACTGCTAGGTGGGCAGGAGCAGGGACCGAGCAACGGGAGCTCACCCAGTCACAGTGATTAGAACCGCCGACCTTCTGATCGGTAAGTCCTAGGCTCTATGGTTTAACCCACAGCGCCACCTGTTAACATTATAATATTATATTATAATCTGTTAACATTATAATAAATGGTTAATTATGACTTTTCACTATTGGTCCATGCAAAAATACAAACGGAGGTGGTGATGGGGTTGTTCTTTTTTCTGGGCAAAGTTTGACAATGGGTTGCGTCAGGAATCACAAGCACACCTTGCAAGCCATACTTGAACAATGTGAACTGGTTTTTTGTGGTAGCGGGGGCATATGGAGGGAAATCATAAACACACAGGGCCCTGAAATTTATCTCATTCTAGAATTAAGTGGTTTCTTTGGCGGACTGGGGGTGAAGGGAACACACTTGCCCCGCCCCTATAAAATTTATTTTACTGCCTTCTTCACCACCACTCATTTGCCACTAGTTCATCCTCAAAATCAGTACAATTTCTGAGAGGTGCTCTCTCTTGCCCGCAATCGTTTTTATATATAAATTCAGCCAATGTTAATTTTCCCAAGCCACCCTACTAGATTCCCAGCCATTAAGCAACTCTCCCTGCATTTCATTACCATTCCAGTAGTACCACTTAAAAACAATTGTTTCCAGTGGAGCCTCCACATTCTGTGGCCATCACTCTTTCTGGTCAGAACTGCAGGGGAAATATCAATGATGATTAGTGACTGAGTGTGCAATGACCAAAAGAAGAAATCTCTCTATCCTAAAATATTGACGTTGAACAAGAGTGCAAGGGAGGCCCGACTTTAGTTGTCATTCTCAAGGAAGAGTCAGTCTCTGTGCTGGGAGAAGGTGTGGGGATTTCATTTTGCAAAATACAAACCAACAATCAATGCAACGGGTCACTTATTTGCCTGACATTGTAAGTTGTTAATATGCCAGCTACCTGATAAGAAAAAAATTGACAAAGAACAGTAACTCCAGAGTGGCGAGGTCTATCACCTCTTCATCCTCACTTGAACAGACAGTAACCCTGAGGCAAGAGGCATACTTCAATAGGCAATTACCAGCTCACTGAGTTTGCAGACAGCTCTGAAATCATTGTCAAAAACATAAACAATAGCATGATTTTCAAAAAACAAAGCACTGGATCAGGAATAAGTTTTAAAAAGTGACGTGAGAAGTGAAGGGAAACCGTATGTGTGACGTGTCTGTTGAATCGTAATCCAAACCGGTACCAAAAATCAGATTACATCCCTACTGGAGACCAATGGAATATTTAGGACATAAGGTTTTATTTACACTATTCACAGGCTGCAATTAAGATGAAATCCATCATCATCATGGATTTATTAATCGCCTTCTAAACAACCATCACAAGGCAATTTACACATATTAAAAACAATTGTTTTTTTAAAAAAAAACACCAGCAAATACATTTAAAACAAGGCTGAAACCCTAACAAAGTAAGACACTCATGGTAAAGACCTATTTATACAGCTGGGAAAGCCTTTCTGATCAAAAAGGGTTCACAGCATTAGTACTCCAATGTATCTTGCTCCCCCATTGATTTGGGCAGAGGTTTCTCTAGTGTACTGGTTCCTCATGGAGAGCAAGTCCAGCCTGTGTGTCCCATGCAGGCCCATTTCAGAGGCCACCAGTGCACTGTTCCCTTTCACACAAACAAAGTCCTTGATGTCATTACCTGCAACCAGAATACGGGGGGGGGGGGTTCCCATAGTACATTCAGCTATTTCGTTTATGTGGCAACACATCACCTGTACTAAGCCATCTTTTATTTTTTATACTTTTTTATTTGATTTTAAAAAAATATAAACACACAACAAACATCAATTCAAAATCCAAACACTGAGATTCCTCTGAATCTCCTGACTCCCCCCCCCCCATCCCTTCCATAGGTCCTAGTAAAAATAATTGCAGTGGTACCTCAGGTTACATACACTTCAGGTTACAGACTCTGCTAACCCAGAAATAGTACCTCGGGTTAAGAACTTTGCTTCAGGATGAGAACAGAAATTGTGCTCTGGCCGCACGGTGGCAGCAGGAGGCCCCATTAGTTAAAGTGGTACCTTAGGTTAAGAACAGTTTCAGCTTATGAACGGACCTCCAGAATGAATTAAGAACTTAACCCAAGGTACCACTGTACAACTGCATATCAGTATTTATCCAAATATTTTTCCTTCTAAATTGTCCATAGTTTCCGTTACTTTATGTGTGATGAAAATCCTGCCAGTGTCTTAACCTGCTTACAGTGGTCTCATATATAAATTATAAACGTTTCCCATTCTTTTTTGAAGTTCTTGTATTCTTGATTTCTGAGCTTCCCAGTTATTTTTGCCATTTCAGTATAGTCTATCTCATCTTAATTTGCTATTTTTCTCTGGTTGGGGTTGACTCTTCCTTCTGTCTCTGTGCCAGTAGCATCTGTGTTGGCCATCTCTTTATTGATGGAAAGGTCCATTCTCCCAACAAAAGAGGATCTGGCAAGCTAAGCTTCTCCAACCAGTTTGTTCTCTTTTTCTGCAGAATCCAGTCTTACAGCTACAGAATCACCGGGATGGAGGAGACCATGAGAGTTCTTTAATCCAACCTTCCATTTCATTACAATATTTAAGGTATCTTAAACCTAAAAATATGTACCCACTTCTTCTTAGCGCCCATGATATTTAAGGCTTGTCAAGTACACAGAAATAATAGAACTGTAAAATTGGGAGGGACCACGGGCATCCTCTAGTGACACCTCCTGCAATACAGAAAAATATTTCACCCCATGTGGGGCTCAAACCCACAACCCAGAGATTAAGTGTCTTGTGCTCTACTGACTGAGCCATCCTCACGTTAGATGATTCTATATGAATGATTAGGTGGCTGGGTGGGATGGTGCTGCAGATTCAAAGACAGCAACAAATGTTGAGTCTAGTATGAGGAATCCTTTCTCTTCACATGCACTGTCAAAAACGTACTACTATTTTTAAGAATACCCATCTCAGATTCATTCATTCATATATGATGCGCGCTCCCAAGATTAGCTGCTCTGCAGAATGATGACACATGAATTCAACATACTAGAGAAATATAGACACTGACATCATGTTCGGGAGGAAGAGGATTGAGATGCTAGCTGGCACACGCTCGCCTTCCTTGGAAATAAATTGGCTGTCTCTTTTTCAACTTTGGACTGATCTGCTCACTCAAAACGGCATGTTTCAAATGGCAGAAGCAAATGGTATTAAATAGCAATTAAGGGTAAAATGTTCTCATTGATTGCAAATGCAATGAAGAATAAAAAAAAGATCTCAGCAACCTACAGCTATAATGTCAAGATTTAATAGAGTGGGAGGTTTCTGTTTGTTTGTTTTCCCTTCCTCTTTGGGAACATGGAAATGTGATGCAAAGGTCTCAACACAGAGAGACTTCAAAATATTTGTAGCCTTCCACAGAGGCTGGCAAATTGACCAATGTCTCGGCGAAACGTCAGATTTACAATGGATGGGTTTTTACAGTTTCCACAGACCTTGGAAAGTGTATTGGGGCGGGGGGGGGTCGTTAGGGTTGGACCATAGCTCATTAGCAAAATGCATGCTTTGCAAGCATAATGTTGCAGGTTTAATCCTTGGGATCTCTGGATAAAAGGATCAGTTCCCCAGAGTAAGGGAAGATGACTTCACTACCACCACTGAGAAAAGACAGTCCTCGGCTAGCTGGATAAATACAGGGGTCTCCCCACTTATGCATGGGGCTATGTTCCTAGGTACCATGCATATACATGAAACCGCTTATCATGGGGAACACAAAAAATCCACAAAAATCCTCCAAATTCCACCACCCCCACTACCTCCAAAACTTCCTTTCTCAAATTCCAGCTCTCCACAGGCCTCAAAGGTCAGTGCAAAGTCTCATCAGATTGTGTTTGCAAAGGCTCCTGGGATTACTAGCTGTTTCCCTGCTCTTTTTGCCCCATTTTTGCAGTTTTCCCACTTGGGGTGCCATTTTTGCCCTTTTTGAAGCCCTTTTGCAATTTAAATCAATTTATTTAATCATTTCCTGGTGCCAAAAGCATACGCGGTTGTGCGTGTGAGTGAAACGTGCATAAGTGGGGAGACTCCTGTAGTCTGACCCGATTTAAGCCGTGGTGGCTGGTGCCCACAGGACTGGCAGGGTGGCGATATGGGCGGAGCCAAAACCAATAACAGGCGGCGCCAACTAGTTGTTGTTTTGTCCCATCCTCCTCCCTACTGAGTTCTACGACAGCAGCATTAAGACCAATGAAGAGGAAGCTGGCAACCAGTGCCGCCCTCTGGACTGGATATAAGAAGATGGGCAGATGGGGACTTGTTGAAGGCAGAGAGAGGCTGGAAAGGGTAGTGCCCTATTTTCCCTAATGAACCAGCCTGCACTGGGTTCAAGGCAATTTCCTCTCCCTGTTATAATAAAAGGCAGCTTGTTCATAAGAAAAAACAACATGTTTAGCCAGAGTTTTCCTTTCCTCCAAAGGTAGCATTACCAGACACACAGGATGCTTTGCTCATAATAACACAAGCAAATTATTGAGAACAATTTGTTTAGTGGGGATCATTAGGCACTCCAAAGACAGAACTACTGTATACACAAAGGGTATGATGCCATTTTGCAGATGACTCGCAAGCTGTCCTTTACTCAAGACAAGAAATCACACAGGAAGGAACGTTTCTTTGGAGGCAGCCTTTGCAAACACACAGCTGATTTTTGTCTTAATTTATATCATCCCGCCCCTCCCCCTGCCTCCCCGTCATTGCTAAAGCTTTGCTGTCTGATAAACAGGTAGCAGAGCTCATGATTATGCCAGGAGGGATATAAAGCTATTCATGCTGTCAGAAATAATCTCCTGGAGTTTAAAGATGGTCGTTAATTTAGAGGGGGCCTGCGCTGGCACTGTTTGTCATTTTCCTACCCGGTTTGCCTTTCCTTGTCTCAGCGCCTTCCTGTGTTGTTCTGTGTACTTTTGCAACCCACAAACATGAAGAGGAGCACAGGAATTGCATGAAAGCACCCCCCCCCCTCTGCATATTCACTTGCCTGCAGATCTGCTTGCAAATAGGAGGAGCACCTACCCAGGTTTGGCTCTGGGTTTTCAAAGTGACCCTGGGCAATACACTCTTAGGGCAGCAGTAAGGATCCACCTCATGAGAAGAGAAGACTCCCTGGAAAAGACCCTGATGTTGGGAAAGATTGAGGGCACAAGGAGAAGGGGACGGCAGAGGACGAGATGGTTGGACAGTGTTCTCGAAGCTACAAACATGAGTTTGACCAAGCTGTGGGAGGTAGTAGAAGACAGGTGTGCCTGGTGTGCTCTGGTCCATGGGGTCACGAAGAGCTGGAAACAACTAAACAACAACAAGGAACTAGGTCCAGGTAAAAGGCCAGATCCTTATCTTCCTCCATTTCCTGTGGGTCAAGGTGACCCCCTGTCCAGGAAGCTTCCCACCCTCTGTAGTCCCTCTGCCATTACTGTTGTTGATGCCCATCCCTTGGCCCTGACCCTCTGGGAAAAATCTACAATGCTGTTCTGATGGAAAGGAGAATGGAGATGGAGACCTCAGCTCCTTCTCCTTGCTCCTTGCTCACTGCCAAGCACAAAGAAGAACAGTTAGTGGCAACAAGCAAGAGTAGAAGGCAGGGTAAATTTGAGACTGGCAGTGCTCCCTCTGCCATGGGCTTAGACAGGATTTTTGTTATGGGGGGGGCAGAACCTCATATTTGATTTGTATTGATTTTGATTGTTTTATGGGGACAGCTGTCCCCTGGCTACGCCCATGCCCTCTGCTGGTGTGTGAGTCTTGACATATGCCCCTTTATCAACTTGCCACTGGAGTTCCTTGCCAGTGAGTGGCAAACCATGCGATTAAACAAGTTTTGTTTTTCAGATGGTGATCAACAGGGCCTGTCAATTTAGATGGTGATCAACAGGCAATTTAGAGCAGATAAATAATAGAACAGCAGGAATAAAAGAGGAAAGCAGCTTACCTTGTTCTTGAAGGGGAAAGGAGCCATCAGTAATTAGGCATTTCTTTCTCTTCTCCTAGCTCTTACTGTCTCCTGCAGCAATGTAAATGGAATGTGGGGATAAGAGTAACTTCACTCAGGGCAGGTCCAATATATTTTGCTGCCTGAGGCAGAATAGCAAACGGTGACACACACCTTCCTGCAAGTTAAGATGCACAGTCCCCCAAGTCCAGTCCCTGTGACAGAAAATTAAATAACTAACCATTTTCTGCCCTTTCATGATACACAAAATCAGCTGCCTGAGGCAGCCGCCTGTGTCAAATGACAGGGCCAGCCCTGATTAATTGGAGATTTTCCTAATGGGAGTAATTGTGTTCTACCAGCTTGTCTAAGACACTTTGGGATGCTTGGTCTCTCCTCTGGATTTTCATATATATTTATTGACTTAAGATTTTAAAATTTTATTTGTTGCTTTCTCAGGAGAGCACGCTCGAGGCAATGTACAATTCAACACCCATATAAATACAATAGAATACTATAAAAATATAGAAATCAATAAAACAACATCAGAGCATTCAATGAAAAGCAACAGTGTTCATTCATAGTCCCAAATCTCATTTTAAAAGAGAGGATTTCATCTGCTTCCTAAATACAGTAGGAGTTTGCAAACTTGATTCAGGACAGAGTTCCGGAGGGACGGTGGAATGAATGACAGATAAAACCCTGGCCTTTGCCTCCATCAGTTAAACATCACAGATTTGATGGGACAAAGAGCAGAGCATCCCCTGCAGGTTTTAAAAACACTGTGGGGTTTATCTAGTTGATGCAGGCATGTGGCAGATGAAACTGAAGCCTGTTCAGTGTGTATCCAAAGTCCCGCACACGGGTCATTCCGTTTCAGTGCCGTTTCGGCCAACAGGTCAATTTCTCTGTGTCTGCTAGTTTCTGGATTGAAACTGCACCGAAAAATGCTTCCAGCGGGGTGCAGAGGCGAGGTGGTAGTTGCTGCATTACGAGATGGCCTCCCGCCACTAAGACTTAATAATGAATAAGGTAGGCTGAGATCAATTCATTTATTTCAGAGTCAACTATCTGCCATTCGAAATGAGCTTTAAAACAAATAAAGTGGAGTATTGATGCAGTTAACCCAAGCGTGGCTCTGTTCACTGATGTGAATCCTTTCCAATCCATTTACATAAGCACTCTCCTTTATGCCGCATCTTTGGTGTGAATTCTTGCCAATTCTCCCTGAACTGTGGGGCAAAATACTCTTTCCTCCTCCAACACCGCCACCATCCAACCACCTCCTCCTCCTACTCTATAGTGCTCAAAAGGCTCCATTTCAATTTCAGTGCACACTGTAAAAGGAAGAGATTTGGGAAGCCTTTGGTTGTTTTGCCTGCTCATACTGAACTGTCTATCGTCTCCGAAGCTTGTTAAAGAAGATTTAACATAATGAGTGGCAGCATGCTCGTTAAAACTGGGTGGGGGCTGATTGGGGGATTTGAGGCAAATGAGCGCAAAGTTTTCAGCCGCTCGCATTGCAGTCAAAGATGCTGCACAACAAATCCCCACAGGAGCCCTCCGAGTTGGCTGTGTTATTAACGAGTATGTGTGATTGGTGCAAATGAGTCATGCCGGGTTGTGGCACATTCCTGTATTCTTAAATGTCTCTTTACAGCATGTGTCAATATGGCAAGGTTATAACTACCAGACACACAGAGACCGGGACGCTGACAGGGAAGATGTTGAGAACAGCAGCGTGCTGGCAATCTAAATATTTAATATGCAGACTGTTGTTTTTTAACTCTTCCCATGAAAATATTCTCAAAACAACGTTTCGCCGCGCCGTAGCAATTTGTTCCTTTGCATGACGCTCCGTATGGGGGAAGGCAATTGTCCAATCCATTTTAAATTGGAATTGTACAGAATCAACAGTGACTTCACCTCAAAGCACTGTTGATTTAAGCAAGGCCCATTTTTGTCCTTTGATAAAATCCTGGGTTTTCCCCTTTATTTCCTAGTTGCGATTGTCTGTGTGTGTGGTTTTTTGTTTTAAAGTAGAGTGTTTAGTTGAGTTGAGCTACCCACAAATCAAAATCAAACTGAAAGGAAAATGAAATGCAACGTTCGTCTTCTTCTTTTTAAGGAGGCAGAATCAAAAGCAGACTTTGCAAGGACCTACTGTACTGTAGCAAAAAGTGATTTATGAAATATGTAGGATTCTGCAGCCAGGGGGATTGTTAAATGGGAACATTGAAAAGCTGTTATATGATATGCAAAACAGTGACATCATTGACCTCCTTCTAGCACATAGCCATGGCAGGCAATAATAGCCTCTCATAAGCTCTGTTTTTCTGCAGATTTGTGTGAGCTAAATACAATACAATTAGCCTTGGAAATTAGCTATACATGACACTGGCAAATGTTGTTCAGAAAAACTGGTCATGTTATACTCATTAAACTCTCCACTTCTTCAGCTCTTAAATTCATTATCTATACTGTAGTTTTCTGTGCAGGTCTGGAAACCTCATGAGACGATGCCCATGAAAAATTTAAGTTCCTCCGATTAGTATCTTAAATTTTAAAATAATTTCTCTCTTTTTCTCTCTCATAATGCCTAATGGAATAAACATGATTTTTAAGAAGTGACTTTAATAGGTCTATTGCTTTCATAAAGTGATCATAATACTGCAAAAGAGCAAATAAATTTGAGAAAAATATAAACATTAACATTTCATTTACTAAATTTAAAGTGAATGGCCTAGCATAAATACAGCTAAGGACTGAACTGAACTGAAAATTCATTTAGAGATTCTGTTTATATATTATTTCACTGCTTCAATACCACAAGAAATCTAGGAACCAATTTCTTTACATACATTATTCATTATGTTCGAAGTATGGAATCCTGCCAATAACACTAATAATTATCTCAGGGAAAATGTGTTTTAATGATATTTCAAACATAGCTACTTGAACTTCACATAAATCAGAGCAGTGTTAGGATTTTTGGGGGGTTGGGGAGCGGTAGATAAAATGAATAAAATCTTTCAGATGCTATGACTTTAAATTAATTTATGTTGAACACAGTGGGTACCAGATTCAGTTCTGGTTGCCATGGCAACAGACACTGAAAATTTAAACATCCAGTGGCAGGCTGAATTCTCCACAAAGAGAGTTCTTTCACATTAAAATTATATACTGGTGAGCATTAAACATATCTACATGCAAACTACTTTTTAAAAAGAATGGACTGTTCAATCATTTCTTCTAGAGAGTGAGTGTTCAGATAATGTGCTCATTTGAGCTTTAGTTTCTATTAGATTTAAAGAGCAAAGAAAAACTACCTTATAAAAAGATCAAGCAGCTAATTATCAAAAGGTAATGGAGAAGAGAATCAAAATACATAAAATGACAGCACGTTTGTAGTCGTAGTTTGATCATCAGTCTAGTTTGATGGATGAGAAAGATGCTGAGCTACATATTATTTCCATTCAAAATGAAACCAATACATTTATAGGACGTAGGTTAAATGCACAATGCTAATCTTCTCTGAATTCTGAAGCCCGATGATGCATACTAATTCCTCAGATGGTTCTTTAACAAGCTATAAAATTACTGGATTTGTGAGTGAGTGTGTTTTGAATCTATCCATGCAATTTTTGTCTCCATGCCTCGTCTGTTTCCTCAGATGCACATCTCCATTTACTCCCAGACTTGGAAATTAGAAGTAATGGATACAAGCCAAATGGTGAAGTAAGTGTGTTAGTAATTGCTATTCAAACAGTTATCAACAGATTTGGGTGCTGGGCCCATGCTATGCTGTGTTGCGGGAATTTTCTTTGCATGCTCAACACAGGAGATGACTGGGAGGAGGAAAGCTGTTTCAAATGTGGGAGATGGGATTCCGTTAACATTTGGACATGTTAATTTAAGCACTTGCCCAAATGTAAAGAGGGTCGCATTAGCATAAAACAACCTCTTTGTCTGTTTCCTTTAAAAGACCACCTCTCTGACAGCTAAAAAGCAGAGGAAGATTTGATTACGTGGATTCACAGCTGCCATTTCTGCTGCAGAAATTTCTTTTCAGGTAACAATGATACCTCGGGTTACATATGCTTCAGGTTACATATGCTTCAGGTTACAGACTCCGCTAACCCAGAAATAGTACCTCGGGTTAAGAACTTTGCTTCAGGATGAGAACAGAAATAGTGCTCCAGCGCCACGGCAGCAGCAGGAGGCCCCATTAGCTAAAGTGGTGTTTCAGGTTAAGAACAGTTTCAGGTTAAGAACGGTCCTCCGGAACGAATTAAGTACTTAACCCGAGGTACCACTGTATTTCCATGTATCCTTCTCTATTTGGTCCACTATTTGTACCAGTAAGCCAAGCAAAATACACAGCCGCCAAGCACAGGCTTGGTTTCTGATACTTTCCTGAAACAAGCTCTGATTCTAAGAGCACTTAAACCATGGTTAGCTAAACCATGGTTAGCCAACGTGTCTTATTGGTGCTAGGGAGGGTTAGCTGAGGAGTTTTAGCAAAGGAGTCTGAAGGCCTGACTATGACAAAATCAGGCCTTCTCTCTTCGCTGTGTCCCTTGTTCCTTATTGCTGTAGTCTGAGCCACAAGCCACACAGGGCTGGGCAGTATCTGGTTTTCAACATCATGATATATCACCAGTTAAACACTGCTCATTTAAATTGTTAGTGGGTTTTTTCAAGAATTAGGGGTGAAATCGAACCCAGAGCTGGCTACGGCGGAGCCAGAGCAAAGGCAGGGGCAGGAAAAAATATCCTTCCACTGCACCCAATCCAGAATGGACCTGGTTTACATTGCAATATGTTGACAGCAGGGTTGGCACAGGAGTAGCGTGTGTGGCAGCCTAGCCCCTAAACCATACAGTTTTAGGGGTTCCATCTGGCTAACAGAGGCCAACAGAACTAAGTAGGCTTGGCCAGGGGTGTCCAAACTTTCTCCAGCATGTTGGATCAGGAGTTTGCATTGCTCTGCCCACTGCTGTGGGTCATAAAGAACTAGAAACCAAGGAACAAACATCTATGCCACATTGTTCTGTATTTTGAAGTGTTGTCTGCTGTTTCACAGAACATAAAGGTGAAAAAACCCAGAGCAGAGGGAGGCTGCTAGAGTAAAGATGGTGGGCATGTGGCTCTCCAGATATTGTTAGACTTTAACCTTCATCAGTCTCAGGCTGCACAGACAATAGTTGGGGATTATGGGAGCTGTGATTATGGGATGCGGGTGGCGCTGTGGGTTAAACCACAGAGCCTAGGACTTGCCCATCAGAAGGTCGTGGTTCGAATCCCCGTGACGGGTGAGCTCCCATTGTTCGGTCCCTGCTTCTGCCAACCTAGCAGTTTGAAAGCACGTCAAAGTGCAAGTAGATAAATAGGTACCACTCTGGCGGGAAGGTAAACGGTGTTTCCATGTGCTGCTCTGGTTCACCAGAAGCGGCTTAGTCATGCTGGCCACATGACCCAGAAGCTGCACGCCGGCTCCCTCGGCCAGTAAAGTGAGATGAGTGCCGCAACCCCAGAGTCGGCCACGACTGGACCTAGTGGTCAGGGGTCCCTTTATCTTTACCTATGGGAGCTGTAGTCCAACAACATTGGGAGGGCCATATCCCTGTGCTAGAGTCAAAGCTGAGGTACAAGATCACAGAGTTTTATAATAATAATAAAAAAGCAAGCAAGAGTAGAGGACAAAATGACCCAGAAATTATGTTTCCCATGGTTTTTCATTTTTTGAATATATGAAGAAACAGCCATGTAAATTTGTTTCCCGTGACAGTGTGTTCATTTCCCCCAACACACACATGGATGTAATATCTATCAACAAAAAGCATTGGCGTTCCCTGAAATATATTGCATATGATCAGAATATACACCAATATGAGTTTCACATATTTATCCTCTTGAAGATCTAAAAACCATCCATTTTATTCTCATTATTATGCTTGCCAAAAATAAATTGTTGCTTTTCTTTTTAGTCCTACCTGATTTAGTCCCCACACCACCACACTTCACCTCCTCTCTACCTTGCCCCCTTCTCCATTGTAGTATGACAGCTAGCCTAGACCTCTGTTGCCAAATATATATGATTTGTGTTTTTCTTGTAGATAATTTACTCTTTATCTGTCTTTACAACTCATCTCAAAAGGGCCTTTCTGCATCAAGGTAATACACTTCTCAGAATCCAGTCACAATTAAGTCCCCCCAAAAGGATAATTCAGGTTTAACTCGTCAAACATTGTTGCCATCTTCACAGCCTCCTGGTTTTTGATTAATTGATCCCAAAGTTCATTTTAAGCAAAATTTCCTTTCCCTTTTCAACAGTCGAATCAGAACTTATAAAGTGCTTACACAAAAGCAGCCCCAAGTCTTGCTGAAGATACAAAACCCGTAGGTAGGCTTGTGGTGTTTGCAATTGCCCCTGAATAAACAGAGAGCAAGAGTGCATTTAGGTGTGCTGGATCTGAGTTTAGAGTAGATCTACTGAAAGCAATAGGGCTTTAATTAGCCATGACCAATTTAAATTCCACTCATTTCAATGGGCATAACTAAATCTGGCCTGCTACATGTCAGTCCATCTCTAACAGCATCATATGGTTATGAAAAGCTACTGTTTTAAGAGATAATAAAATATAAAATCTAATACTGAAACCCATTTGGGTAGTTCCAAAAAACCCACTCTCATCTTTGTCTTACACATCTTTGTTCAGGTTCAGATGATCAGAGCCAGCATATATTTGGACACAGTGGTGATTTTTGGTTTCCACATATTCAGGATTTAGGCATTCTCAGAGGATAGGCAATCACAGGAATACAAGAATCCCATAACCAGGGATTCATAAAGAGGTCAGAAGACTGAGCTGAGCAAGCTTATTATGACAATGGGATGAGAACTCTGAGATAAAACAAGAAGGTCAAAGCTGGTAAATCAATCTGAGAGCATGTAAGAAACAGGGAGGCCAGCTAGAAACAGAACCAAGAGTAAAGAAGCATCTTCAGAGACAGGGAAGTCGAGGCAAGAGCGCTCAGGAAACTGAGGTAACCATTATTATTTATTTAATTTAAAATCTATACCTCATGATGTTTCCAAATAGGAACTCAAGGCAGCTAGCGAAAACAAAAGACAACATACAATATAATTTAAATAGCACATACCAGCATTTCTAATAAAAACCATCAAACCCGTCTGTCCCCCCTGTTAATGCAGCCATGGTGTGTTGCATAGTCAACAGCTGATAATGAGAGTCTCATATTCATAGGGAGAGAGGCCCAGAAAGAAGGCAATGAGTTGTTTCTGACCTGGCAAACTTTACCCTTTTCTGTAGCTAAGAGAGACAGAGAAAAGAGTGACTGAACAGCATCAGCACAGGGAATGGGAACAGCTCCTTTAATGGGTGCCCTGTTGAAGTCTGGGGAATTTGTGTAGAAACTCAAAAGCTCCAAGTATGTTTTGTACTGAACAGAGTGGTCAGTAGCTTGTGTGGAAGCCCAAGGCTGGCTCTAGAAACATCAAAAAAAGCAGTTCAGGAAACGTGTTGTAAACCTCATAGTGGGAAATCACATTGGCAAAAGACGGGACTCCACAGCGCCATCTGGTGTCACAGTGTTATAACGCCTATAAAACGCTTTTTCGTTACTAATGTAGCTGAGTCCAACTCCCGCCCCTTGGCACCTTACATACTTTGTCATCCAGGGCTTTTGGGGAGGTGTTGAGTTGAGATATTTGATGAGACCTAATGCAATTAAAGGCCTCGGTTTGCTGCAGAGGTGCAAGTTGCTGCAACAGTTGTTTTAACTGTTTGGTTGTATTAATTTGTTTTCGCTACAATTGTAACCTCACCTACCTGGGGTAGGTTTCATTGAAACAATTAGACGCAGTTAGGACTACAGCCTTGATTATTATTTTGCAACTGTTTATATTGCTGTTTAAATATGAACATTGTAATACATCCTGCACTCCTTATCGATGAAAGGCAGACTAGAAATATTATAAATAAAAAATAAAAAACAAATAAAAAACTGGGATAATTATTTTTTAAAAAAATAATCATAAAGCGATAACAAATACACAAAAATTAAACACAGAGACGTTTCATGGCAGAGGAACTGCAGCAACAGGAAAGCTGTTAATTATTTTCCTCTGATAGAATAACATAGCTAGATACATACATACTAGAAAGATCAGGTACCCCTATGATTTACTGGGCTTTTTAAGCAAATGATTTCATAAGGGACTTGTACAAAGACAGTGATGTGCTACAGGGTGTCAACATACCAGCGTATCATTGTTCAAATCATTATTTTTAAAAGCATAATGCAAAACCTTTTGAATTAGCCTTACATCAGAATGTACTTTCAAAGTGCTGGGATAATTTTTTATAATACCTGTCATTGAAAAACAACAATCCGCATGAGTCATGGAGCTCTCGTGACAAAGTGACCATTCTGAGATGAGTGCCAGCCTTGGCATATTTTCATGCTGTTGAAGCAAAGAAATGGTGTACACTTGGAAATGTGCAAAGAAAATCCAGCCATTTCCAACAAATCTTTTATTGCGGAAATTACATCAGACCCTCCAAGCTTCCCTATTTTCCAGGGATGTCCCTGATTTAGAGAAGCTGTCCCGGTTTCTGAGTTGATCCCAGAATGTCCACCTTTTCCTTAGGATATCCCAATTTTCATTGGAGAAATGTTGGAGGGTACGGAGTTACCCAATCCCCAAGCCATCTGAAGGCAATCCTGTATAGGGAAGTTTAATGTTTTATTATATTTTGATATATGTTAGAAGCTGCCCAGAGTGGCTGGGGCAACCCAGTAAGATGTGTGGGGTATAAACAGTAAAATTATCATTATGGAATGGGATGTTGGAGGGTATGTTACAGCTGTGTATAAGGAAGAAGCTGCTGTTTCTACAGTACTTCCTTTTGGTGACTGAAGTTTAGTCAAGTCTTGGGCAGCCAATGCACAGTAAGATTATTTTAGCAGATCATTGATACTAGGAACACGGTGATTCTGTGTTTTGGATTTTGAAATCTATCACCTATTAACACTCCCCGTCTTTCACGATCCCACTTACCTGTGTGTAAACTTACACACAGTTTACACGAGTCACCAACTGACGCTCAATGTCCAAGATTCTGGGCTAAGAGTCATGGTGTGTCAGAGGGATATTGTCCTTCACATCAGTTGTGGAGTGGGGTTACAATAGAGCACACTGCTTCCGTTTGGGTGAAAAACAAAAAGCTTTTATTTATTACAAAATCAAAAAGTAGTGGCCCAGATCAATACTCTCCCAGTGATACTGGGCAGGGAAGTTTCTGCTCGCTGTTAATTTTCATGTTTTAAATGTTTTAAAATTAGTTCAAACATGTGCAAGAACTCACAACAGATTCATAAAGTGGAAATTCCAAGCATTACACACGCACTATTATTTTTCGTATGATGAATCAGCAGACTATCAGCAAGCTCAATTGATTTCTCCTCTCTATAATGCACTTTTCTATAAGCATTTAATTTTGCCATGGCATGCCAAACAGTTTCTTACCATACCTCCTTTGATGGACATTTTGTAGATTTTCAATATCTACTGAACATGATCCTAGCTTATATAATGAGATTCACTGTCGATACATGAAGTTGTTTTGAACTCTAGTCCAATATATAATTAAGCAAGTATATGCATGGAGTAAATTCTAACTCACAACATATTGTTTCATATTTTGACATCGTTTGTCAGTAGCATAGTACAATTGATGTCCTCTTTCTGTTAATGATTCTAATTATTTCATTCATATATATATACACACACACACACAATTTTTATGGACACTCAAAATTTTATCAGGACAATGTTGTTTACTGTTGTAACAATTGTTTTCTCAAAATTTATCTTATGAACCATGAAAATAAATCAAAACAGTCTTATTATTATTTAAAAAATCGTTTTCCTTCTCTTGAAATCTACCTGTGATCTGAAAAAGCCAATATAGATAAGAAACTTCAAAAAAAAATGATGGGGTGAACTTATTAACTCATACACCCATATTTTGCATGTTGAAATCAAATATTTGCTGGAAATATTTTTTCATTGGATCTCCAGGTATCAAACCAGAGATGTCCAGATCACAAACCAACTCATCATAGTTTAGCAAACTTGTCAAAGATTTCTCAAAACTGTTGAGTCATAGGCTCTGGGGTGTAGCATGGGAGGTGCCAAAGGGGCCATGACCCCGGATGCACAATTTTTGAGTGGGCACAAATCAAGCACCTCCATGCAGGTGCCCCTAGCACAGCCTAGCCCGGTGCTCCTCTCCACCTGCTAAGGGCCACATTCTCAAGTATGCTGCTACATAGGCTAGACAAAAGCTGAACCATCCACAAGACCAGTACATCATCTGCAAATCCACTGAGAAATATATTTTTAAAAAATTATGTTAAGAACCTGAACAAATTCTTCCATACTGAAAGCTGAGAAAGTATCTCTAATATGATATCAGGTCTTGAGCTGGGATGCTGGCAGGTCACCTAAGGCACCAGTTTTCACCAGGGACATTGGTTAGCAGAGAAAACTGTAGGCTAGCAGAACATTGTCCCGGGAATCAGGTGGTCCCAGATAACCAATCTCTTGCTACTGCTTGCTATGAAGCTCCTGCATCTGAGGAGGAGCCTGATGCCTGAGGAACGCCAACAGGTTATTTCTCTGTGCCCACCTGTTCTAGGCAACCAGAGCACTTGAACCAGACACCTGACCTTTGGTAATCTCTCATGTCCCAGTCTGAATAGCAACCCTGGCTTAGGTAATGCTTTCCTATCACAGTTTTATTCTAGATACATACCACCAATTGAAAAGATATGAACAAATTAAAATACAGGGGCAAAAATAGCAATGAAGGGCATCTGCATGTGCTGAAATGTAAGTGCACATTCAGTTTAGAAGATACATGGAAGAAAATCACTCATCTTTTTTTCTTTTGCCTCTATCAGTTCTCCCTGCTTTGGCAGCCACAGTATCATCCGACTTCCCCTGCCACATATTTAGAGTATGTTGTATAACTCCCAGGAAGCACAATATCTTAAGCGCATTTAGAATTCACAACACGGCCCTCGTTGAAAAGAAATATGCCTTACTGCTGGCTCCAGAAGCGAGTCTGGGAGCAGAAGGCTTCTGGAATAATTGTCAAGTCTTTTTGACTGTGTCAAATACAAATTTTATCATTTGGCCTTTTTTAATTTCACTTGTCAGAATGAAAGAGAACAGTACCTGAAGTGATCTCCCAGTATGTCAGGAGTAATGGGAAGTTTGGGACCACATGTTAGCTGCTCAAAAGAAAAAAGAAGAAGAAAGCAGAAAGAGAAATTGACGTGGGACGAATGCAAATCTGCCCTCATTTATTCTCTTTCAGCGGCGCAGGAAAGTGCAGGAAAGGCACTTCCAGTTATTTTCGCCGAGGAAAATAAAACATGTATTACAACAGGGAAAGCAGGGAGGTTAAGAAGCTGTAAGAAAAGTCGCTGCCACTGTGTCAACCCCTATCAAAAATCACTTGTGTTAAACAATCGCCTGCGATGGCGTTGGAAGGAATTTTAACTTTAACGCAGGGGAGGGAGACGTTCTGCCAGTTAAGTAAAAGGTTTACTTTTTCAGGTTGGCAACTCTATCACTCTGTTCGTACTACCAGTCAAAAGGTGATGCCATGTTAGCCTAAGAATCATTCCAACGAAAGATATATGGAAGCTAGGATTCTCGGGCATTCAGCCACCCCATTATCTTCCACTTTGTGATAGAAAACAATGGTGGCAAATATTCAGAGCAACTGCTGTATCGAGAACAGGAGTAGCCAACATGGTGCCCGCTAGATGCTATCTATGCGCTGCAATTTCCAATATCCCTGGCTGGAGCTGATGGGAGTTGTAGGTCCCTAACATCTGGTGACCCCCATGTTGACTACATTGTACTCTACTTTGGATTATTATTGTTATTATCATCTTCATCATTATTACCACACACCACCAGCAAAGGGAACTGCAACAGGAAATGGTGAGTGCCTCTCCCCGCTTCCAAGCAAGACTTGCAAACCATAAACAAGCAAAGGAGTAATCAGAAAATGGGAAATAGAGACATGATAAGAAAACAGCATGTTGCCATGGTTAAATATACAGTGGTACCTCGGGTTAAGTACTTAATTCGTTCTGGAGGTCCGTTCTTAACCTGAAACTGTTCTTAACCTGAAGCACCACTTTAGCTAATGGGGCCTCCTGCTGCTGCCGTGCCGCCAGAGCACGATTTCTGTTCTCATCCTGAAGCAAAGTTCTTAACCTGAAGCACTATTTCTGGGTTAGCGGAGTATGTAACCTGAAGCATATGTAACCTGAAGCGTATGTAACCTGAGGTACCACTGTATGATGTGCTATGGAATGAGCAAGAACATAGGATAAATATTCTGGGTTACCTGACTGCTTGTAAAGTATTATAGTCATAACTGATTAGATTCAAACGGTTGAAGGAGCAGCTGCACATTCACACAGAGAGCAGTGCAAGCTCCACTTATCCGTAGTGTGATCCCATGTTGTTGTAATATGTGTGTGAATGCCAGAATTTACTGAGTGGGGGAACCTGATCATTGCTCTCCCCTCCCAGCCATGTGACTGAGTTGAAAGGCACACCTGATTGGCTCTGACCCAGGGGCGGAGGAAGGGGGGTGCGGTGGGGACAGCACTCACTGTGAGGCCTGCAGCATGCCCAAGCTACGCCCAAATGGTCCACCCCCCGCCCCGCCCCCGTTGTAGTGTGGCTGAGTGGAAGGGGGCAGGCAGATTCCTCAGAGGCCCTGCGGAGCGTCCTTCCCCAGCTAGCCCCGCCCCACAGGCAGCTGGCCCCGCCCCTGGGTGCAGAGCACGCACGCCATCCCAGGCGCCCAATCAGCTTGCTCCACTGCTGCTCTGACCACGTAGCTTTAACATCCAAATTCGTACCACAGCAGCACAGGGGAGTAGCTTCAAAGCTGCTGTGAGCTGTACGTATGGGGCCAGCATCAACCTCTAATTTTTGCAATGGGCCACCTTAGAATGGTTGTAGTACAAATCGTGTCCTGGTTCAACAACCCTAATTAGTCTGATTCTAGACATGAATGGATTATTGATGCCACCCACGTCCCAGTGATGTGCTGACCCACAAATGAAATATTTTATTTTTCAGCACTTTTTGCACCACATTTTGTAATCCATATAAATAGCACATAATTAAATAGCAATTTATGCAGGACTGCCAAGTATAAGGACAGCTGGGATTATTAATAGAATGCTTAGCAAATAACCCAAAACTGAGACATACTGCATCTAGCTTTATGTCTACATTCTGACTGCCAGGCTTGCCAAAGCTGATGTCACTTCCAAAATACTGTGATTTATTCCTAAAGCTATATATAGCTTATAATATTTACTGGCAATGCAGCCAGAAATCTGGAGCCAGTTGCATGAGAAACAATAATGATAAATGATTTGAGAGCTGAGAGTTTATGCCAGGCATCCCCAACCTTCGGCCCTCCAGAAGTTTTGGACTACAATTCCCATCATCCCCGACCACTGGTCCTGAGGTCAATAAAACTAAGACAAACTCTATACACACTTATCTGAGAGTAGCATTGAATTCAGCGGGGCTTATTTCTAATTAGACACACATAGGAGTGCACTGTAACTCACAAGTAAGTGTGTGATCACTTCCATTCTGGGTGGCAAATAAAGAAACTAATTACTAATGGTCTTAAATGCTCCCTGGAATTTTCCTCGCAGTCTTGGGGTGCTTCCGAAATGTAGCCTTATTGGAGTTCACTGATTGGGTCTGCGTTGCTCCGGGACAGGAGGAAGGAAGTCAAAATGACACTGAGTTGGTTCAAAGAAAGAGTTTATTCTGCTCTCCGGATAGCAGAAGGCACTTGCGTGATTAGTCCATAGCAAGTCCAAAGTTTCATGCAGTATTTATATCCTCCAGGCACCCTCTCCCTCCTTCCAACCACGTCAGCCTATGTATGCAGGTTGACATCACATATGTTCCTGCTCTGGTACTCTCAGCCATAAAAGGGATTTCCTTCCTGCACTCCTGACCATAAAAGGATATTCCTGTTCCTACTCCTATCTTGAAGCAAGAGGTCACTACTTCCGAGAACATGCTCTGGCGTTAGTCCCAGACTTGGGTCTCTGCGTCATTTGTGGTCAGGACATAAGATATGTCTGTGTCTGTTCTACTGGTAAAATCAAGGCCAGTCTTGTCGTCAAACTGATAAGGGAGAGAGCTGTGTTCTTGTTTTGCATTTGCTCAACGGCTAAAGTCTATGCATTTTAGCTAAGGAGAAATGGGGATTTTGGTGCAGTTTAAAAACTGCCTGCACAGTCAGTTTTGGGGTTTGGGAAACCCATTCCTTCAGAATCTCTTACTGTGACTGAAACTCAGACATCAATGGTAGTTATAGGCATTGCTTCCTGCTGACTGATCTAGATGTAGCAATATAAATGGCTGCATGATTTTCATTTTTGAAGCTTGGCCATTACAATGTGTTATATGCAGGACCAGCATCAGTATGAAGCACCCTTGGGCCAACACCTCAAGCCCCAGTAGGACTCACCACTCTTTGTCTGGGGCTCCAATGAAGGCCAGGCAGCTGGGTGTGGGAACTACCACCATTTTATTTTCCCATTATGTGCCCGAAGTAGCATCAATCTGGGGCATTGTGTGGAATTTAAATGACAGCAACCCAGTCACTCAGCACTCATTAGAGTAGCGCGTCCTTCCAACTTACATGGGGGTTACATTCTGGGCCTCCACAGACATAAGCGAGAATTGCGTAAGTGGGGGGAACCCTCTAAAAAGCCTCTAAATGCCCATTTTTTCCTGCTCTCCAGTGATCTCTTCACATAATTCTCTTTTCAACTAGAGTTGAAGTTCTGGTGCTGGCTGGATGATGTGTGGGAAAGTGGCAGCGACAGCGGCTGCACTACAACGCGTGTCAGCTGCTAGGCAGGGAGGCTGAGCAACCTAAATAAAGCCCTGCTGCAAAGACAGGCAGCACGAGGGCATTGGATAGGCCTGGTCCGATATATATATGCTTGAAGCCTAGCCTTCTGATATTGCTTGGGGAAGCAGGCAGTACCATCTCTGCTTGCTCCTCTTCAGGTCAAATCCTGATTTCAGCTGTAGCAACTGACCTGTGGGAACCTGAACTAAAACAATTAACTCTCTAGATTTAGATTTGGTTACAGCTCCCCACATCCACCATTTGTCCCTGACAATGTACTTGGCACAATACATACTGAACTTGCCTTTTATTGAGTCAGACCATTGGTCCATCGAGCTCAGTATCACCAACACTGACTGGCAACGTCTCTCCAGGGTTTCAGGAAGAGGTCCCCTACCTGGAGATGTCAGCGGTTGAACCTGAGACCTTCTGCAAGGAAAACAAACACTCTGCCACTGAGCCTTTCTCCTATCTACTGTGGAGGTTTTAAAGGTAAAAGGTCCACTGACCATTAGGTCCAGTCGCGGACGACTCTGGGGCTGTGGCGCTCATCTCGCTTTACTGGCCAAGGGAGCTGGCGTACAGCTTCCGGGTCATGTGGCCAGCATGACTAAGCTGATTCTGGCAAACCAGAGCAGCGCATGGAAACGC
The DNA here is from genome assembly GCF_965113315.1 of Podarcis vaucheri. Lineage (NCBI taxonomy): Eukaryota > Metazoa > Chordata > Lepidosauria > Squamata > Lacertidae > Podarcis > Podarcis vaucheri. The sequence continues at coordinate 40,289,468 of NC_138749.1, forward strand.
CGTTTACCTTCCCATCGGAGTGGTACCGATTTATCCACTTGCACTTTGACATGCTTTCGAACTACTAGGTTGGCAGGAGCAAGGACCGAGCAACGGGAGCTCACCCCATCGCGGGGATTCAAACTGCCAACCTTCTGACCGGCAAGCCCTAGGCTCTATGGTTTAACCCACAGCGCCACCTGCTCCAACGCTAAAGCTTCTTACAAAATCAATATAATGCATTTTTTTTTTTTAGGCTGCTTTTTAGCCTTGGCTCAATCTAATTGTATAATATCATTTATTTCAAATGTGGTTACCTTTGGGGAAAGAAACGGCTCCAGATCTAAATATAAAAATGAGGATTAGCCAACCTGGTCTTTGAATTTCTGCCAGTATCCAGTATTATTCTGTAGCCTCTATTTTATTTAGGAAGAGAGACGCACAGAGATCTAAACCACTAAAAAAAAATATGCAATGGGCAAAGATGAAAGGGGGAAAACATTTTTTTAAAAGAAGACTAATCGTTCCTCTTAAAAGTCTAAAAATAAAATGAAGTACTGTCACAGAATGACAAAATTTGAATAGATGCTATTAAAAATAATAATCATGCTACTTGCACATGGGAAGAAAGTTTAAGACAAGAATGGGGGCATGGGAGCAAACAGTGCTGATTAAGAAGTGGGCCATTTAATTTCTTCAGGAGTATAAAACTCCAGCATGAATTAATTTACTTCACGCAGAGACCTGCTGTTTGCTCTCCTTTCCTCAATCACTGTTTACTTCATAAAATCACCACTCACCTATCTTTTTTGATTATTTAATTTCAGCAGGATTTTCCTACTGCAAGGTTGTTAGTACAGTTAAGCCTTATTCTGCACTTAATATAGAAACACGTTACTTGGGGTTGCTGCGGGAGCACCGGGAATAGTTTCAGTGTGAGACGCTGCTGTTTTAATAGTCTACCTTCTTCTTGAGCAAAGCATTGCCCTGAGTTCTAATAAGGGTCTCTGACATCTGATTTCTCTCCCTCATTCTCTCTCATCGAAACCTCCACTGCCTTCTCTTGGATTGCAACAATGTCTTCCTTCCCTCAGGTGCTCTGAATGCCATATCCCCAGCAAAATTCTTCCTAACAGCTGCAGCCTAAGGATGTACAGTCTGGCTTCCTTAGCCTTATTCCTCTAAATTGCTAAACCACGCACAGCTTCTGTGTTTGTCTTTAATTTCAGGTGCACACTGCTGAATCTGCAACTCCTGGACTGTTCATGGGCACTGAGCACAAAATTGAATCTTCTCTGGATTATTTTTTTCAGGTTATCCGCCTGGGACAGCGAACTAGTTGTCACCGGAGTCCTCCAACTTATCCTTATTTTTGATGTCTAAATTAGCTACAGAAGATGTTCACAAAGTAGGCTTCATTTGGCAAACCTGAACACAGCAACCATGCTCCCCATGTAAAAAAGCAGACACAGTATTTTAGAATTTGCTCTTTTTCTGGCTTTTCATTGGCTTTGAAGGGCATCATGGGTTAGATCATATTGTGCTCCCTTGTTAACTTATCTTGATTAGGAAACGACATTTAGGATCTAAATGTCTGCCAAAAACACAAGGAACGGTCTCGGAAGCAGGTGAATGATTTACTATTGTGTTGTGAACTGAACAAGATGGGATCTTTTTATTGCCAACATCTACCTCAGAGATGAGGATTTATGTATGATCAGGCATGGAATTGTAAGAAGATGAGCTCTGAACAGGTGACTGGGAAATAATATGACTAGGGATGCTTCCAGGTGAGGCATTTATTATGGAATGTGGTGCTCTTTGTTTACTCAGTTTTTATGGTACATGTACGCAACACTGAACTTGAGGGTGCTGTTGCACTCAGGTCTTGCTGGCAGGTTTCTCATAGGCACTTGGTGGGTTGGCCAATGTGAGAGCAGGATATTGGGCTAGATGGTCCTTTGGCCTGATAACTTATATTAAGAAATTAACATTAATTGTACAGGTATTAAAGACAGTCCCTGCCCGTAGGCTCACCATCCAATGGAGACAGCAAAAAAGGAAAACAAGCTTTCGGTCAACTTCACTTTCCTTGGCGGATAGGTACACTCCATGTTGAAAATAACTAACTAAATAAATAAATAAATAAGCCTGGAGCTGGTTCCACGTGCACAAATTACATTTATCAGAATTCAGTCCTATCCATGCTTTTTCAAAAAAATACCACTGAATTGAGTGAGGCTTGGGAGTGTTTAGTTTGTCAACTTTTGAGGCTGCATAGAATTATTTCCATCCAGACCCATGACTGTCTCATTGATATCATGCCATTTTGGAGGGAGGAACAGGAAAGAGAAAGCTGTCTTCCTTGAGCATAATTGCTGGAACCCACCTAGCATAAGACAGATGTATAAATCAAAAGAAATACAAATATTTAAAGCACTAGGCTGACACATAATGGTAAATTGTTTCCAGAAGCACTCATTACTAATGAGATTTTAGCAGCCTGATATGAGAAATTGTAGATATAGTTATATACTACTGAGATTTTATAGGAGGGTGATGCTTTGGGGGGAGAAAGAATCATTGCTGATGTATTATCTGTCTTTTCTATTGGTAATTCTCAGTGAGAACATTTGTTCTTGAACTTTAGAGATGCTTTTCCAGCAAACAACCAAAGCAATTATGATGGATGCATCTGCTTCTCTCAGAAGATGAGACTTATGAATCAAACGCCCACTTGCAAGTCATGGCATCTATACAGGAGTGTTGCTATTTGCCGGTCACTTTCCTTGGCTTATTTTCAAAAGGGAAGAATGATTTGCATAGATGTTTAAGTGCCCTTAACCTTTCATATGAAGTTACAAAGAATCTATGCAAGGAAAGCCAAACAGGAACAATACAATATATCAAAAGCTTGTTCCGAAGACTAGGTAGACATCTTTTTCTTGCCATCTGTTAGCTTCCACAACTCAGGAAGCTCTTTGAGGAAGCTGGTATAAAAATGGGGGGGGGGGTGCCCAATGAATAATTATGTGGATTAAAAGGAGCTTCTGGAGGGGTGGGGGGAATGAAATATAACTGTTTAAGTTCCATTGTGCTGTTGCTTCAGATATTTCAACCCCTAGGTTGCACTTCCTGTAAAGAATCTTAGGTAACTGTCTCTTTTAGGTAACTTTTGGTTTTTCAGTTTTTCAGCAAGATTGCCGCAACATTCACATTTCCTAATGCACACTTTAAGACAGATGGTGAGCTAAAGCAGTTTATTCAAGGGGAAGTAGTGAGGGAAATGTTACACCCAATATTGCAATCATTTACCTAGTGGAAAGCAAATTAAAATTGGTAGGTACAGTTTCTTACCATGTTGGTTTTTTTCTATTTTTTCAGACAAAGCATGCTATTTCTCCACCACTAAATTCACAGAAAGCAGTATGTTTGTCATAACTATCAAATACTCCTTTATAGGTTTGGGTTTTTTTTTTTGTCAGTGGGAGAAGTGAGAAAGCTCTGTGGGAGCTATTAAAGGAAAGGTATGAAAAAATCCAGACTGAATGCAAACATTCTTCTGAATGGACAGCCCTTCAAACTCCCAGAACTTCAAAATGCAATTGCATCTTGAAAATTACATGAGTGCATGCAATGGCAAAATGCATCAACATTTTTGAAGGTTTGCAAGGAACACAAGTCTGTCTCTTGGTTGTTCTTACATATTTGCAAGGGGCACAGTCTAACTCTCTATTGAGACCTTTCCCCCTCTGCTTTTATCTTCTTGCTGAAGGAGTTGTAGTTGCATACTATGCACAACATCAAAGCCTTTTTGCTTCTTGGCTGCTCCTCATTGGTGGGAGAGGACCCAAAGGGCTGAATAAAATGGGCCTACTATTGGGCTATAGGATTGCAACTTTAAAGAGCTTTGAATCAAGCTTCTCATATGAGCATACCTGACCTTTGATATCTTCTTCAGAGGTCCTTCTCTGAGTGACCTCACCTTCTGAAGGGTACCAGTGAGGAACACTGCCTTTTTACTGTAGCACCTCACATGAAGAAAACCCCTCCCTTGTCCCTCCATCAATCTCCCTCCTTACTGTCTTGTTATAAAAAGAATCTGAAACCTTTTCTGCTACTTTGAACACAGTCTGGTGCTGCTATTAATAGTTGGTTTCTGTTGCCAATTAGTTTCATTTGCTGTTTATGTTCTTAAAATTTTGTTGTGGTTTTCTATTAGCTGCCTCATGAATCCCTATGACTAGAAGGTGGGGAGTAAATAAATTAAAATATTGAGCTCCATTCAATTATAGTGTAAGAGGGACACAATGTAATGCAATTAATCTTCCTCTTCCTCTTTTCCTTCCTCACCATGTTTCTGTACCCTATGGGGTATCAGCCTCTCCAAAGGGTGGGAGTTTGTGAGTGGTGTGAGACATGCCGTAGAAGCCTGCAAATTGAAAGGGGGAAATCACTTGGAATTGTAGGGAGCACCAGCACAACTCCACTCGTGCAAGATTTGTGTGCCCAATTTCAAGTGATTGTTCCCTCCCACTGCCTCCCCATATAACCACACCATATGTTTGAAGCACGGGGCTTCCCCCAAAGAATCCTGGGAACTGTAGTTACTCCTCACAAAGCTACAATTCCTAGCACCCTTAACAATCTAGAGTTCCCAGGATTGCTTGGGGGAAGACATGTTATTTAAATGTTTGGTGTGGATGTGACCACAGCCCACACTGTTCAGGAACACTCTGCCCTCATTCCCTCTGGAGAGGCTTTTTTGAGTATGCAGAGGGGGAGGAATAGAAGAGAAAGATCAGTTATGGAAGCTGCCTTCTGTTTGCCAAACCATTGGGTACAACCCAAAAGAAAATATATTGGAGACAGACTTCATTCTTGCAGTGTTTGGTAGTTTTTGCTTTAAAAAAGTGCTAGAGGAAGGCCTGAGGTTAATTTAAAGCAACTTAGTTTGTCAGCTAAAAGTACTGTGTATTCCTCCTAGTATGAGTATGTTCGTGTGCATTCATTTTGTCTGATAGACATCATCTTATGTTTCATTACCATTTACAAACTAAAATGAAACTGATTCTCAAACAGTTCTTGGATTCCCTGCAGCTTTGGTTAGAAGCCAAAGAAACATATTTTTGTTTCCTCTTCCATTTGTCTTTGCCAATTGACTGAATATCTTAAACTAGATTGCTTAGGGTTTCAGGAAAGAGGTTTATAGAAATGCATATGCTGTTTATTTGTTCTGCTTAAACAGATTGTCAGTGGACATTTATCCCCTCGCTGAACAGAGGAAGGAATGCGTTGTCTAAATGTAATTCTCTTGTAATGGAATGGATGCGATTCTGCACATTGCATTTTATTGAAGCATAAATGCACTGGCTTCAGTCCAGCATCAGATATATAGCAATGGGTTGCTGCATACACATTTTCCTGGGCTGGAAAACCCCATCTAAGGCTGTGGACCCGCATCCATTTGCTCTGGCCCCAGGGCCCTCTCGCCACCAGTGTTTGAAGCCATGTACACAGGATGTTAGCCACAATCCATGACTGTGGTGCTGTGATGTTTGAGAGTTGTCAAAACTCTCACATCTATGGAAAAGGTGCAATGTGCACCACGGCATTAAATCCCCAACTGTGGCTCAGCTGAAGATACACTGGTGTAACTCGCTCATCCTGGATAAGCTAAACCTGTGGGTTATACAGGCTCATATACTAACATACTTCGGTCTAATTAATGCATGAAGGGGTTAATACCATAGAATAAGCTGTCCTGCCATGCTTAACTATGTCCACTTCCCCTCACCTTAGGAGGAACTAAGTAATCAAGCCTTTGTTCTTCCCAGTCTACCTAAGAAGCTCCATGTGTGAAGAGGTTTCAGCTGGTTGCTCCAGCTCAGACCGCATGGCTCTCACAAGCCACTCTTGAAGACCAAGATGAACAGAAACTACATGACAATTGGGTTAAGTATTGGACATATATTGGAATTAAATCTTAAATGACACTAGCGGGATTGGAAACAACTCTAACAGTAAATGGCTAGTATGTGAAAGAAATAAAATACGTGAGTATAAAGTTTATTTGATACTTACCAAAGTTGTAGAAGGAAGTCCAAGGCTCGGCAGAGCCTAAAATGAATGTATTCTTGACTTACAGATTGATTAGATTTTGTGCAACTTAAGTATTGAATTTTGTATACGTTTATTTGTATTTATGTATAACATGTATAATTACTAATAAAAATTTATCTGCACAAGCCACTCTTGAGTTCCTATACCAATAATTTAGAAACTTTCTCCATTTTTTATACTAAGCCAGGTTTTATTGCCTGTGGAGCTTTCTGAAGCTGACCTTTGGAGAATTTGTAAGAAAACCATTTTTAAAAATTTTAACATGTGGTCTTTTCCTACCCTAAGAGAAGGAAACTTTGGAACTCACTTTAAAACACATATTATAAAACACAGCCTATATTTTCGCACTTTACCTTGCTGCATATTTTATGACTTTAAATCTCTGCTGGGTTTTTCTCACCAAAGAGTACTTGCCCCAAACTTGGATCTTGGCATCCAGGAATTCTCCTTTCTATATTTTCTTTTTTTTTCCTTGAATGAGCCAAGGTCAGTGCAAGTCATCAAAAAAGGGGTGTGGTAGGTCAGGACCAGAAAGTGGGGCACTTAGCCTATTTAGCTTGGTCCCATGACCTGGCAACCTGACATAGAACACCATTTCCCCTCTGTCAGGATTAGGCAGAGTACAGCAGCCCTGCTACTGAACAGGGTTTGGATTGTGTATAATTTTACATCGGCTTAACTCACACCAGCATGCTTTCTGCCATGTTCTTGTGCAAAGGATTGCTCCCTCCGATTACAGTGATGTTCCAAGTTGCTAAGCATTAATGCTGGAGACACATGTCTTTGTAATACTGATTTACAAATATACAGGAAGAGCATAAGTGGAAGCAAACTGTCTGTGCTCCTACTGCGTAGCAGATTCACTACTTCACATAGGATCCCCATGTGACACCACCCCCAGCTCCAGCCTTCTGCTCATCTCTCACCCGCCACCATCTGTTCCCAGGCTACCAAGCAACTGTTTCTTTGTACACCCACCTACACAACTGCCCCCTTTCCTTAGCTTGGAAGTCATTTCCCTATCCTCTGGTGGCTCCCCCATTGAAAAACAAGAGATCTCTCTAGATTAATATAAATTTTAAAAATACTAATCAGTATCTCCTCCTACAAAGAGACATTGGCTGACCATTAAGGCTGATTAACAAGCAACCTCCCCAAATAAGCAATGGTGTGTAAATAGCTGCACTGTTCATAACATGATTCTGTGTTTTGTCTTTTATTATCATCTCAGAGTGTGGTCTTATCATGCGAAGTCTAAGAAAGTACCAAAGGTTAAATGTCTAGCAAATGCTTTAACTTGAACTGTGAAGCCATCTAATGCAATTTGGGGGTATTCTTCTTCCTTCTCCCCCTCCCCCCTCAAAAATGATCAGCAACTCATATTTGTCAGGGCTGTGAGCAAATGTGCTCAGAGACTGTCATGACTGTTTTCAAGGAGTGCCCCATTATGTTCCAGAACACTTGCATGCCCTTAAAAGCCAATGGAGCCGCCTTAATCATTTATTAAGGCTAGGGAAAGGGAATAAACAATAAACAATTTATAAATGAGGTTTGCTGTAATCAGCAAAATTAGCTTTTCTTAAAAGACAACTTGGTGCCTGTCTTACAGAGGAACTTAGGGTAAATTAGGCCTAATCTAACCGGTGAGATCCTGAATTATTGATCGCCAGATGGTTGGAGACTGTGGCTTTTTGACTCTCACTCAGCATATTTAAATACAAGAAAGCTTCGGAGCTGCCTAACCATAGACCTCCTCCCGTTCAGGTGGCTTTCGGAGCAGCTGTAGGTTAAGATACGGTGTACGTTTTGTGGATAACATGGGAAGAAATGGGGGGGGGAGTCAGTGGATAAGCTGGAAGTCAATACTGTTAGAGGAATTACAGTCAGGTAGCAGGCTTCCATTGCCTTCATCTTGTTACATAACCGACTCCCTACGCGGCTGTCCTCTGATACGACTTCCCTTATGCAACCTGACAGCACTGATAGGCTTGTAGTAGTAAATACATGCTGCCGAATGCTTAAGGAAATTTTATTCATATTATCATCATGTTTATTAGACTAAACGTGATGCCAGATACGTTCTCTTTCCCGGGCTGATGGGTATTAGAAGAGCGGCACAAATGTTATTCCTTCTGCCCCAAGGGACTATCCTGCAGCACACATTTGGCATCTCAGAAATTTGTTTCACATGGCTGAATGAATCCAGGCGTATTCTATAATGTGAAGCAGCAACTTGGATAACCGTTTCATTATCACGAGTCACAAACAGAAGTGGTGCTTTTCTGCTGCTCCTCACATATGGAACTGGGAGATAAAAGCAGCATTTTCCTCCATCTCCCTGGTCAAGAAAACGGACTGTCGCAGTTGCTTTGCCTAGACGTGATGCCCTCTGCAGTTCAGGAGAGTCCAGGGCCTGTAGTGCCAATGTGTTGCCCTTCAGATGTTTTGGACTTCCATCTCCCCTCAGCCCATCCTGGAATTGGGAGTATCAAAACCTCTGGAGGGCATCACATTCACTACCCCTTAGCAAGAACATAATGATTAAGAGCATAGGTTTCATGCTGAAGGTCTCTGTGTAGGCATGAACTGATGGAGAATCCTTTTGACTAAGGATTCTCGGGTCACTTCCAAACATCCTGCTTCTTGAGCATTCATCCTGATTTGTTTTCACAAAGTTTGCAGGGGAATTACAGTGGTACCTCGGGTTACAGGCGCTTCAGGTTACAGGAGCTTCAGGTTACAGACTCCGCTAACCCAGAAATAGTACCTTGGGTTAAGAACTTTGCTTCAGGATGAGAACAGAAATCGTGCGGTGGTAGCGTGGTGGCAGCGGGAGGCCCCATTAGCTAAAGTGGTACTTCAGGTTAAGAACGGTTTCAGGTTAAGAACAGACCTCCAGAACAAATTAAGTTCTTAACCTGAGGTACCACTGTAGATGCTGTCGGCAAGTTGTTGATTTTGTTCTGTGAGACCTCCGGGTATAGGGTGGTACATAAATTCAATAAAAAATAAAAATAAATAAAAATATTTTTTTTGAGGGGTGGTTATAAAACATTGCATCAAGTAAGTGTTATACTACACTTTCCAGTGCATGCCCCCCACACACTTTCCTGACTGCAAAAATAAATAAATCATGGGGGGGGGGGGACAGGTTCCCTTCACAAAAGCTCTCTGTCACTATTAATTAAACAACCTGCATTTTCCTGTATGTTACTGAATCTCACCTGAAAATAGCCAAAGTCTGGAAGTGCCCCTTGTCTCACTTCAAAGTCTTTAGGAAATACACTCTTTTGGCTTCCTTTGTTGGCTGAAAGCTTTCCCCTCCCCAAGCTGTCATTCCTTTCCTGGAGTTGAACACAGAAAGAACTTGGGATACCCCAGCAAACAACAGTCAGTACCTGGAAATATGTTGGCCCTGTTTATGAGATTCCATAAACTTAGATGATAGAATTGTAAAGTCAGAAGGGACCCTGAGGATCATCTAGTCCAACTCCCTGCAATGCAGGTATATGCACCTATCCCATAAGGGAATCGAACCTGCAGCCTTGACATTATCAGCACCATGCTCACCAACCGAGATACCCATGCACATCCCAACTTCTCAGAATCTGATGGTGAAAACGAGTTTGGCTGGTGGCTGTTGTTCTATGCTGTTCCTGTCTCTCATCCAGTCATTACACCCATGGAAAGTGGATTGGTACTTCCTACGGTTGGGCCAGGGTGCACGTAAACAGGTGTTGCAGAACATGCACCAGTTGCCCACAGGTGACATGTTTCATAAGTGAAACACCAACATAGCTGCAGAAACAATATTCCAGTATTAAATGAGGTGCTGTTCTTAACTCTGGTCTAATCAATTCCAGACAGTCTCTCTGTTACTGGTTTTCTGGTACTAATACCAGAGCTTCTCCCCCAAGTGATGACGCTCTTGACATCTGCAGGAACTCAAGACTCTTAATGATCTCCACCCTTACCTGTCATATATTTCTCAGGTCCTATGCAGGGCTATGAGATACAATTTTGCCTCTTCAACTATGTTGTCCTTGTCCCAGCATTCTTCCTGCCCTTCCAGACCTGGCCCTGAAAAGATTGTGGGCATTTTCAGCACATGAAACTTAAAACATTTAAGCACTGTATTATGTGACCATAAAACCTAATCACAGAGAAAACACAGGAGAACAATGATCGGGCTGATCATAGAATCATAGAATCATAGAGTTGGAAGAGACCACAAGGGCCATCGAGTCCAACCCCCTGCCAAGCAGGAAACACCATCAGAGCACTCCTGACATATGGTTGTCAAGCCTCTGCTTAAAGACCTCTAAAGAAGGAGACTCCACCACACTCCTTGGCAGCAAATTCCACTGTCGAACAGCTCTTACTGTCAGGAAGTTCTTCCTAATGTTTAGGTGGAATCTTCTTTCTTGTAGTTTGGATCCATTGCTCTGTGTCCGCTTCTCTGGAGCAGCAGAAAACAACCTTTCTCCCTCCTCTATGTGACATCCTTTTATATATTTGAACATGGCTATCATATCACCCCTTAACCTCCTCTTCTGCAGGCTAAACATGCCCAGCTCCCTTAGCCGTTCCTCATAAGGCATCGTTTCCAGGCCTTTGACCATTTTGGTTGCCCTCCTCTGGACACGTTCCAGTTTGTCAGTGTCCCTCTTGAATTGTGGTGCCCAGAACTGGACACAGTACTCCAGGTGTGGTCTGACCAGAGCAGAATACTGTGGCACTATTACTTCCCTTGATCTAGATGCTATACTCCTATTGATGCAGCCCAGAATTGCATTGGCTTTTTTAGCTGCCGCGTCACACTGTTGGCTCATGTCAAGTTTGTGGTCAACCAAGACTCCTAGATCCTTTTCACATGTACTGCTCTCAAGCCAGGTGTCACCCATCTTGTATTTGTGCCTCTCATTTTTTTTGCCCAAGTGCAATACTTTACATTTCTCCCTGTTAAAATTCATCTTGTTTGTTTTTGCCCAGTTCTCTAATCTGTCAAGGTCGTTTTGAAGTGTGATCCTGTCCTCTGGGGTGTTAGCCACCCCTCCCAGTTTGGTGTCATCTGCAAATTTGATCAGGATGCCCTTGAGTCCATCATCCAAGTCGTTGATAAAGATGTTGAATAAGACCGGGCCCAAGACAGAACCCTGTGGCACCCCACTAGTCACTCTTCTCCAGGATGAAGAGGAACCATTGATGAGCACCCTTTGGATGCCCCATAAAAAGTGAGTGAGCAAATCCCGGCTACTGCAAAGTAAATGCCTAATGTGGAATCACGTCTGCACTGGCCAAATTGTGCACCTTCTGTTTCCTATTCATATTAACAGCCCAGGAGAAGTCCATTTAAAGCTCATTGGTGGTAAAAACCCTTCACACACCTTTAAGCCCTATGAGATCCTGGCTTTCTCAGACATTGTTCCTTTGCATCTTTGTTGTTACCGTGCTTCCTTCTGTAAGGTCCTGGCACATCAACATCCAGATTCTACAACTGCTTCTTAGGCACACACTCACATTTTACAACCTTCTGGAAGCTTTACTGTGTCTTTTAACCAGGGGGTGGGGAAGCTGTGACCCTCCAGATGTGGGCATCCAGCTCCCACAATCATGATGGGAGGTGCAGTTCAACAACATCTGGAGAGCCACAGGTTTCCAAACATGTTCTAACCCTTTCAAGTATGTATGTAATTACCATAACCAAACACACAACATCTGCTCCCTCCACAACAAACCAATAGATCATAAGTATTGGAATAGGTTGACTCGTCAATCAAAATCCTATTGCTTTCTGTGACTTTTCTGCTCTTTGTGTTTGCTATAGTTAGGTAATCCGAGTCCTGTCAGCTGCTGAGATGCTACCCTGCTGAGGGAACAATGCCCTTAGACCTGTTTTTCTGAGTCATGAAGAAGACTGATTGGCTGTTTCTGAACATAAAAGGGCTTTCTGAGCATCTGGAAGCAGCCTTCATATTGATAAACATCCACAGAGTTGGATGGTGAGGCTGGCAGCTGGGATGTGACACAGATTGTTGGGCAGGAAGATGGGAGGACTTTTTATCTGATACGGAATGAAAAAGGGATGAGATTGGGATGATTTAAAGATCGGGGAGGAAAGAAAAAGAAATGATCTGGAGTTAAGTTTCAATATGAACAAGAATTTGTAAAATAATAATAACACGGGACTCTGCATTACTGTTGTCTTCCTGAAGATCAAACAGTGTTTGCAAATCCTATTGATTTTGATGGAATATATTTTCACATACTTTATTTTGGATTATGATCTAGGAATGTAAAAACAAAACTATTGTGAGCTGCGTTGTGCTTTCCTTCAAAGCTTTCTTTCAGCTTTAGATGGGCTACTAACAATGAATACAAATTAACAAGTAATCAGTGCAACAGATTTTCTTGGCCATTTCGATGATCAGCCCATACCCAGCTGCAAATAAAGAGAATTTAAAACAAAACAACACCTTCGGTTTATTGTACTTTCCCCTTAAACAGGAAAATGCAAAACTATCCAGGAACCTGCTTTGGGAAGTGCAAAGCAATATAAATACAGTGGTGCCCCGCAAGACGAAATTAATTCGTTCCGCAATTTTTGCCGTCTAACGAATTTTTCTTCTTGCGAAGCACGGTTTAAACGGTTTAACAAAGTCGCAAGACGTTTTTGTCTTGCGAAGCAAGCGCATAGGGGAATTCGTCTTGCGAGGCAAATCGCGAATGAAAAAACCTTTCGTCTAGCGAGTTTTTTGTCTTGCGAGGCATTCGTCTTGCGGGGCACCACTGTACAAACTGCATTCAGTATTATCTACTAGCTGTTCATAGCAAATGGGCTTTTTAAAAAAATAGATCTGTTACCTATTACACTTGCAAACAAGTTTGCTTACCCACTACAAAGTCCTACTGAACTCAGGGTGACCTACTTCGGAGTGAACATGCTTAGGCTCAGATTGTAATATGCTCTTAAAAATGAATTAGCTTTCCCTTGCCATTAACTGCTGTGTATCAACTAGAGATTCGGTGCTTGAATTGGTGGAAGCAGCTGGAGCTCCTCAACTTTACAATAAAGAAACCTGGGGCCATCCAATGAAGATGAGTGAAGACTCAGGACAGACAAAAGGAATCAGTTCCTCCATGCTGCTCATAGTTAAACTGAGTGCTTTGCTATCACAAGTTGTAGTAAAGCTTCTCCTCTTACATGAGGGGAGGTGTTGTGAGCGGGAGCCGTCCCCACATCCTGTCCAATGCCCTGCTGGTGGCTAAGGCCATGGCACAACCCCCAGTGACAACAGGGGAAGCCTTCAGTTGTATTTACATCAACAAGCTCCTCCCACTGGTTGTTAACCTTCAAATGACTCCCCGCTGTGCAGGGTGGAGTCATCCATAGGTTATTTGATCCAGTGCCTAAGCCAATACCCCTCACATGCTGTAACCAATAAAGTTGTGGCCGTATTTAGCCCATTAACCTAAATACTTGTGTCCTTGTGTCTTATTTATCCCTAAGCGGGTGGTGGGTCCTCAACTCACAATGGCTGTTAACTTGAATAGCTTTAAAAGCAGATTAGGGACAGATGTATGAAAAATAAGGTTATCAATGGCTACTAGCCATGATGGTTGTGAACCACCTCCATCCAGTACAGGAGATAAAAAAAAAAAATATCTCTAAACACCACCGTTTGCTGGGGAACATGAATGAACTGTTGTAATTGCATCCTGTTTGCAGGCTTCCCGTAAACATGTAGCTTAAAACAGGGTGCTGGAATACATGGCCTGATCCAGCCCATTGTATTCCAGTGTATTGTCTTTCTGTGCCCTAATTTAGAGAGACTCTCCCCCCATAAAATACAGTTGTACCCGTCTATCATGTGTAGAAGACTCACAAGGAGCTATTAGGCTTCTCAGGACTCTTGTGCCTTTAATCAGAAGCTTCCTCCTCCAGAAGAATTAGCTTCTTTCTCTAATTGTTGGTAATTAACTGTCAAATTGCCTCTTAATTGCCCTGCAATTAGTCAGTGGTGCTGCACTAAACAGAAAACAATAACAGGGATAGAAGCGGCAAGGCAGACAATACTCATTAAAGTTGCAGGTGTCCTTTGGTAAATGGGACGTTATTGTAAGATCTTGGCCAAAAAATTAGCTTTGCCTAATAATATAGCACTGTGTGGAATTCTGCTTTTTTTTTTCCAACTGGGGGAAAGCAATGCTCTGGCAGTGCTAAAAAGCCCCCCATTGGAACTAATACCATATACTGGGTCTCTAAACTGAATTAAGGAATAAAACACTATAAACCTCTACTTACGGTATTTTCTGAACTTAAATCTTGTGTTTATCATTATATATAGATATAGATATATAGATATATGCTATTATTATTCTGAGAAATCATTGATTTTTATAGTACCTGTTCAAAATAATTCCTGCATCTTCAACAGCCATTTATTTGTGTTCTGTTCAACCGCAGATGCATTTTTGTTTTTTAACTAGGCTCTTGCACTTTCTGCAGTTGCCTTGCAGACAGAAATCTCACATCTCCATTGCTTCAGCCTGGGAACAAAGGAAGCTGCTTCATACTGAGTCAAACCATTGCTCTATCAGCTACTGACTGGCAGGAGCTCTCTGGGTTTCCAACTGGGGACATTCGCAGCCTTACCTAGAATTGCCAGGGATTGAACCTGTATTCAAGGCCAATGTTCTGCCACAGAGCTACATCCCTTCCTCTCTATTCCAGGAAAAGCACCGTATACCCAACTTCTGGCTGCCAGGTCCAAGGGCTATACCAGAATAATGTTGTCATAATCCTCCAAGAGAACACTTTTTTCTGATTCCTCCCTAGAGCCAGCACGATAGGTTGGCATCTGAGGAGACAATGGAGAAGTGCGCCTTTGGGGGTGAGGTCAAGCTTGTTGGACAGTTGCAAAACAACAATAAACCTCTGGTTACGTGAAACATCTTCAATAAGCACACAAGGCGTAACTGGCTGCAGGTTTGAAAAACTAGTATATACTATTCATTGTACTGAATTGTAGATTTCAACAGAAGTAGCTCGTAAAGTTCAACGGAAAAAGTAGAAGACCCAGTGGATCAGTTCATTCTCTAATCAGTTTACGCATAAGGTCCATATATGTGAAAGTGTCTATTCCACCTGTCTGTTCATAGAGTCCAACCATCCACACGAAAGGTTGTTGCAGTTCCACAGAATCCTTTCTATGCTATGATACTACTATGCTATAAGATCCACTGTCCTGTGATATCATATATGTGTTTGTACTACTGATGAAGCCTAGGACGGTGAAACAAGGCTAATTTTCTGGAATTCCTTGTCTTAGACTCAGTTGCAGTGCCTGCTGTGGCTGTAGAGACCGATGCGAGAGAGACATGTTTTGTTACAGCTGGGGCAGATGAAGGTGTCCAGTTGTGCTGCTGCGGATGCACCATGGCGTGCCTTCTCACTGCTTGCCTCCCTGTGGTCATTCCTCCTTGGTCACTGCTGTGGATACACAACTTGACTGCCTGTCTCCAGGCACTGTGATCATCTGCAAGGGATTCCCACATGGCAGGGTTGTTGTTGCCAGCCTTCATGTCACATTCACAGACACCTTTGTAACACAGAGTTGCTCTGCCAATGGGCCTGGTGCCAGCTCCCCATAGAGCCCACCCTGAGGGATCGCAGCCCACCTGCAGGACTGTTCTGAGGATAAAATGTGAAGGAGCTTATAAGTCACTCTGAGCTCCTTGGAGTAAGTGGGATAGTAATAAATAATTGACTGCATGTCCATTCAAGTTTAAATAAACAGAAAAGAACAAGGTAATAGCTGCCGTAAAAGAACATAGCAGCTCTTGGTCCTCCATTCCCATTATTAAAAATGTGACTACATACTGTAGCAGCAAACTATTAGAAAACCAGGCACAGTGTTTGGAACAAAGCGTGAAGTGTAATGTGTTGCTGTTAAGCTGAGAGAGAGAGAGAACAAAAGCTAGAAAATAATTCAGGCAAAAGAAAAATCCTGAACCTATGCTTTCTTTATGCCCCTTTCACCTCAGCCATCCCTGAAGACCCATTCAAACAGATAAGCTGTGCACCATGCACTGAAGCTCGACTGATTCAGGCTATTTGAGACCAAGGGAGAAAATTAATTCCAGTATTGAGGGCCCTTGAACATCATCCTGCTTTAATTTAACTGTATTCCACAGAAACTATTTACTGTTCCCCAAAACTCTCTGCTGAGGCGAAAGCGTTAGGTCTGGGCGAGCCTTACTATTAAAGCAGCCTATAAGGAAAACCCAGGTAATCTAACCTTTTATGTTCCTACCAGCATCTGACAGCCAATTCCTCAGGTAAGTCATTTGCAGCCAGGTCCTCTGAGCTTCCTGGAACAGGAAAATTTCCGTACTTGCTGCCTTTGGAGCAGGGAGAGACATAACACAATGCTCTGTCCTTAAACCACATTGTTACCTAAGGTCCGTGGCACTTACAGGAGGTAAGGACATGCATAGGGTTAGCCCAGCATTTAGGAAGCTGTTTCGGTCTCTCAGCCTAACCCACTTCACAGGGTTATTGTGAGAGAGATAAAACCATAGAACAGTAGAGTTGGAAGGGTCTATGAGGGTCATCTAGTCCAACCCCCTGAAATGTAGGAATATTTTGCCCAACATGGGACTCAAACTCACAACTCTGAGATTAAGAGTCCCAGGGAGGAGAACAACCATATATGTCACCTTGAGCTCCTTAGAGGAAAATGGGATATAAATGTAATATAATAATAAAATATAATGGTTGTCATCTTCTCTCCCTACCAGCACCCTGTCCTTGAGCCACAGCTGTAAATATTATACACCGTCACAGAATCATAGAGATAGAAGGGACACCAAGGGTCATCTAGTCCAACCCCCTGCAATGCCAGGACAAGAGGCAGAGAAGAGGCAGTCTGTATGGGAAATGGTTACAGAGCTGCTCTGTGTTAAGGAAGGAGGGGAAGCCTAGCTGAAACAGATGGAAATTAAAATTACAGCTCTTTCCCTTTCTTTGTGTCTGTTTGATATATCATCACAGAAACTCTCATTCCTAAACATCCTTCATGGATCAGGATGAAGGTGATTATCCTGTTATTATTTGTCCGGTGCTATTTCATTATATGGCACCTTACAGAAGGTAAATTGAGCAGTGCAAATGATTCCACACTCTTACGAATGCACATTATGATATTATTATTCATGCACACGCCTCTGTGACTGACTCAGATCTCCTGCTGGGAGGCTAAGGCAATAACAGACAATGACCCGCACCTTTTGTTCGTGCACAGTCCATTGTTGATAAATCTATCGCTTGTCACGACTAGGTTCACTCAGACCTGTCTGAGTGAATCAGCTGGCACTGCAGTCTATTGATTTCCATTTGTTCGAAGGCTCCTTGACCCATAATAATCCTGGCAGGGGCCACGGGGTGACGAGAAAGAAGGAGGCAAACTTCTTACATCTGGCCTTGTCTAAAACATGGGAAGTTATTTCACTGGCATGTCCAATAAGTTTATTTCCTTGGGACATTCTGAATGCAGAATACTATAATACTGTGAGATTCCTGGATCCAGGGTTTGTGTTTCCTTTGGAAATGAGGCACAGCAGAGTCTTTAGGATATATGGTTTATTTGCACAAATATACTACCTGAGCCTACAATGGAGGGGCATCCAGCATTACACTCCAATAGGGTTTCATTTCTCCCTCTGCTTCAAAAATGGTTAGCCCCATTATGCCCTGATCCACCCCCTCTTCAGCTTTCCTCCACTTCCCATCTGAAACTATTCCTCCTGCAGCTTACATCACCCATAGCTGCAATCCTGAATCTTCTTCCTTCTCAAAAACTCTGGCATTACCTTCTACTAACTAACCAGAGCCCAGGGTTAGCTAGCTAGCACAGAATCTCTGCTTGGTTAATTGCCCATCTCACTGCCCGCTTTGTTTGAATCATAGAATTGTAGAATTGGAAGGGACACAAGAGTCATCTAGTCTCCCCCCCACACACACACAAAATGCAGGAATCTCAGCTAAAGCATCCATGACAGATAATAATAATAATAATAATAATAATAATAATAATAATAATAATAATAATAATAATAATTTATTATTTATACCCCGCCCATCTGGCTGGGCCTCCCCAGCCACTCTGGGCGGCTTCCATAAAAACCAAAAATACAATAAAATATCACACGTTAAAAACTTCCCTGAACAGGGCTGCCTTAAGATGTCTCCTGAATGTCAGGTAGTTGTTTATCGCTTTGACATCTGCTGGAAGGGCGTTCCACAGGGCGGGCGCCACTACCGAGAAGGCCCTCTGCCTGGTTCCCTGTAGCTTTGCTTCTCGCAATGAGGGAACCGCCAGAAGGCCCTCGGCGCTGGACCTCAGCGTCCGGGCAGAATGATGGGGGTGGAGACGCTCCTTCAGGTATACTGGACCGAGGCCGTTTAGGGCTTTAAAGGTCAGCACCAACACTTTGAATTGTGCTCGGAAACGTACTGGGAGCCAATGCAGGTCTTTCAAGACCGGTGTTATATGGTCATGACATGGATCATGAGCAACTCTGCCATTATCAGCCTGGCCTGGACACAGGAAGCTGCTATTAAGGGTCTGACTTCCAGTTTAACTCTCCAAGCATTGATCAAATGTTAGCACTTACTAAATCCAGGCACCCCCAGACTCTGGCACCCCAAAACCCATAACAATACTATTAAATAGCATTTGCCTTCTATGATGATGATAATGAACACTGAGTTAACACACATCCACACCATATGTTTAAAGCAGCATTATGCCACATTAACAGCCATGGCTTCCCCCCAAGAATCCTGAGAACTGTAGTTTGTTAAGGGTGCTTAGAGTTGTTAGGAGACCCCTTCTGCCCTCACAGAGCTACAGTTCTCCTAAAGGTTTATAAATCAGTCTCTGTTTTCCCAGGCAACTATAGAGATTAATTGCAATTCCCTTCACAAAGCTACAAACTACAGTTCCCAGAATTCTTTGTAGGAGTCCATGACCGTTAAAGGGGCATAATAGTGTTTTAAGCACATGGCACAGAAGTGATTTGAGTTCAAAGCAAGTCCAGTAATTCTTGAGATGCACCTTTCTGTGTATCTGTGAGCCTATCACAAAACCATGCCTTGGGCATATTATTTCCAATGGCTAGAAGATAGTTCAATCAGATTTTATCTTACAACACAAAATTCATCCATCTTTTTTGCTGATTCTCATATATTTTCAAAGGCAGATCCAATGAGAGTTGCTCTTTACAGGCTCCTCTGCTTATGCTCTTAACAGTAGATTGGAAAAGAGACATTAGCTTACCTGCATGCAATGAAATGCTTCACCTGCTGATTTCTATCTGGGTGATGAATATAAAATCTCCAATTGATGCATAAAAACAGAGGGCATCATAGAAATCCTAGATCCCTTATTACATAGCCATGATCTGCTGAGTGATTTTGGACAAGGTATCCATTCCTTTCCCACTTATTCATACAGCTTAAAGCCAGTCTGTCTACTTGTGCCTTAAATGAAGAGAGAGGGGGGAAAGAAGGGGGGGGAGATTGTCTGCAAGGTGCAATCCAGTTTGGGACCCTAGTGGGAAGAGATGGGTCTTCAATCCTTTGTCCACCACTATGGTCTTGATCTGGATCAGGGGCTCTGCACCTGCACCGGAGGAGGAAATCTTCCACTGGAATGAATGGGAGTTTTTCACCAGTGCAAATTGCAGGGGCAGCAGTCCAGTTTGGATAAGGCCCACAGCAAGGGTTAAGAGTCCTGATTCAGATTGGGATCTGGATAACCCAAACAACTCCCCCCCCCACTCCACTGGCAATATGTGCTTTTAAAAGTTAGCTTTAAAAGATAAAGAAAACAAAAAAACCTGCAGTTAAGGGCACAGATAACATAGCTAGTATAACATGCTGTCTGGCCCTTATTAAATGTGGGGTTGCCTGACAGCCTAGTTTCATTGACAAAGCAATGAAGTAAAGAGGAGACTTCCTTTTGAATAAGGGTACTTTCATGCATAAAAGTAAATGGGTTGAATTTATTGGCAGGACGACAAACCGGCTGTTTATTGCTGGAAGAACACTGGATAGAACCTGAAAGAAAAGTCTGAAGATGGAGCCTTGCTCTAGCCCATAATGCTCAGATTGCTGTACCACTGTGTAGCCACAGCTGCCCTCTTCCTTTCATATATGTTCTTAATAAGATCCACATAGGAAGGGCAAAGGGACCCCTGACCGTTAGGTCCAGTCAT
Organism: Podarcis vaucheri; assembly: GCF_965113315.1. Classification (NCBI taxonomy): domain Eukaryota; kingdom Metazoa; phylum Chordata; class Lepidosauria; order Squamata; family Lacertidae; genus Podarcis; species Podarcis vaucheri. Next base: position 40,309,853 of record NC_138749.1, read on the forward strand.
GGACGACTCTGGGGTTGTGGCGCTCATCTCGCTTTACTGGCCAAGGGAGTCGGCGTACAGCTTCCGGGTCATGTGGCCAGCATGACTAAGCCGCTTTCTGGCGAACAAGAGCAGTGCACGGAAACGCCATTTACCTTCCCACCGGAGCGGTACCTATTTATCTACTTGCACTTTGACGTGCTTTCGAACTGCTAGGTTGGCAGGAGCAGGGACCGAGCAACAGGAGCTCACCCTGTCGTGGGGATTCGAACCACCGACCTTCTGATCGGCAAGCCCTAGGCTCTGTGGTTTACCACAGCGCCACCCACATCCATACTGTGGATCAAAAATCCTGGAATATTCACGATAAATCCTCAGGATGTGAATTGTTGCACACACACTTCTTAGTTTATTTTACATGCCATAGAATGCAGCATTATTTTACATGCTGTACAAGCCGTGCTGCAGAAAGCAAGATGGGGATTACAGTGTACACCTTTTGTGTCATTAACAACTGAATTCCTAGAAGTGAGTCTTTTGACTACAAAATCCCTTTTCCAACTTGAAAAGAATCTATTACAGCCTCTTCTCCTTCTTAATCCAAATGTCTTAACAATTTCCTCCCCCCCCCCATCCCTTCTCCAGTGGTGTCTGATACTGTGCCAGCTATATTAGTTGTGGGTCTGTTTCCAAGCCCACTTTGAAGTGCTAGTGTTGACATTTAAAGCAGGGGTGAGGGATCTTTTTCAAGTCAAAGGGCTACATTCCTTAGAGGGCAGCCTTCTGGTGGGTGCCAGAGGCAAAAGTGGGTGGGGCAAGAAGGGGGAAAGTAGGCGGAGCAAGGGATGCGACTCTTATCTTTGTACAATATGCCATTTCAGCCATGCAAAAGTGAAATGTTTCTACATAGACACCTCTGTAACCACCATCCAGGCAAGCAAGCAAACGGCTTTCTCTACACATTTCAGTCATGCAGAAGCCCCTGAAAAGGATGCACATCCTGGCCATTGAGGGGAGTGGCCTGAGGAGCGGCCTGGGGAGCAGGCATGGCTCAGAGTGAATCCCGATGATGAGATGCAGAGGCCCAGAGGGTTCTCCTCCTAGACCAGTGTGACGATGCATAAGAAGGTGGGGGCTGGTAAGCCACATCAAGCAGCTTGGTGGGCCTGATTTGCACTGTAGACTTCAGGTTCATCTTCCTTGGTGTGTATTTTAAGTTAAAGAAATAAAAGGGGGGAGACAGGTGGACATTGTGGGAGTTCTCGGCAGGCCAACAAAAGCTGTGACCTGACAAGGATCCCCACACACCAGCTATATATGACAGCTCCCCACACACCAGCTATATATGACAGCTCCCCACACACCAGCTTTATATGACAGCTCCCCACACACCAGCTATATATGACAGCTCCCCACACACCAGCTATATATGACAGCTCCCCACACACCAGCTATATATGACAGCTCCCCACACACCAGCTATATATGACAGCTCATTGCAACCTTGATAAACTGGATTTTGGTGGTCCTGTCAACCCCCTGAAAGGTTACGCTTCCTGGTAGGTGGACTGTATTCCGCTTGTACCGACCCTGGTATAAAGGGTGTCCTTGAGATCTCCCTTTGCCTAAAGAGCAGAAGCCATGCTGCGGAAGGCCCTGTTTGTCTCTGCCACAAAGCAGGTAATATGAGGTAGGTAGTGGGACTTCTTTCCGTTGTGACACTTGATGCCACAAAATAAAATCTGGGTTTCTTCCATACTTGACATGTCCTCTAGATTAGCCATGCTTTGTTCGCTCCCTTTGTTTGAGGCATCTGCATGATGACATGAACAGTTTCCTTCCATGTCTTCCCTGTTCACCTTCCATTTTTTTCAGAGCTCAGAAATTTTGATTTACTTCACACAACGCAACAGCTGCACAATTTCCCCAGGTGCATCTGACAGATCACGCAGCTATTCTGGCCTATACAGACTGTTAACGGTTTATATATAGTGCTCCAGCAATTTCCTTCTCTATGCTCCTTCTCTCCTCTCTAGGAATCAACATCATCCTTTCAAAAATTGCTTTTTTATTCCATTTCTTTTCTTCCTCTCCTTCAGTTGCTGCAGGGAGTGGGGAATCGTGATTGGAAGTGCGGTAGCCTTTCTCAATATGCACCATGGTCCCCATGAAAATTGCACTACACAATATTTGGTACTAGGGAAAGGGAGGCTGATCACTTAGCTACAGAATATTATTTGGATTCCAGAAGCCTAGAAGCAGATGTGCTAATCCACTTTCAGTTTAAAGTAGAACAGCAATGATTAGGTGCTGCTAAATCGTCTATGTCTAGAAGCCAGTGGCTATGTAGTGAATATGAACTTGAAAGGTTGCCTAAATGGGGGAAAGGGCTCTCCTCCACTGACTTTTCCTATGTGTCTGCCGCGCTCCTGTGTAGCCTTTCAGCATTAAACAAATATCAGTGGAAGCTGCAATAGCCTTTCAGCATTAAACAAATATCAGTGGAAGCTGCAATAGACACATGCCCTGCCTGTGGGAATCACTTTTTATCTCCTGCTGAAGTAGAAATTAAGTTCAGGGTAGCAAGCCATACTACTGTATATAATCAATGCTAGAGTTTCCTTATCTATAATTGCAGTGCGATAATAACAATAATAATAAAACCCTCAATTTTATTTTGCATAGAATCTTTTATACCAGCTAAATCCCCAATTGCCTTTACAAAAAATAAAATAAAAATAAAAATCCCACATTGCACTCACATATTGGGAGACGCTGAGTAGGTCAAGATGCTACTTTTTATTGGATTAGCTTCCTGGCAGAAATGTGAAAGCAAGCTAATTGGATCACTATCTAAGCATCTCAAACTAACATCCTTTCTATGTCTTTGGCTTTGATGTGCTAATGAATTAGCCCTCTAGCACAGTCTAACCCACCTCCCCCTCTTCAGGGTTTCGAAAATTAGCATGCAGAGGAATAATAACGACAACAATAATAATAATAGTAAGCAGACTCTTGAAATTTCCTCCAAGTTTAGTCAATAATAGCTCAATGTATTCTAAGCATTATTAGGTGGGTGCATGCTATTTGAAATGTGGCTTTCATTCCTGCCATACAGATACCTGGCCAGCACTAGCTATTTCTTTGTTTGTAGACCACCCCATGACAAAAAGCTATCTGGTTGGCTCACAGCACTGAAAGAACATACAACAATACAGTAAGATACAGTGCAGCATCAAAGCAATGCAAGTTTATAAAGGAATCCAAGAAAACAAAATCAGCAAAGGTACAGCATGATTTAAGCAACCTGGGAAAGTTGGCATCCAGTGGACTAAGGGTCATGATTTTGAGTTAATGCTCAGCCTTGGTCAGTGCTAGGGTACAAGAAGGAAACTTGTGGTCCTGTTGACCAACAGCACTGTGATTTGCGTCGTCATTACCTTGCCCACACCATACTGTCTCTCTCCCACAAAGCAATTTTCTCCACCATTTTTCTCTCAGTGGGGGATTGTTTCCAGTCTTAGGTCCTCATTGGGAGGAGGAAAATTTCAAAGAAAAATGTAGGATGGTTCAGCTTCCCCCTTTAATATTTGGGGAAGAAGCTGACAGGACTGATGTTGTAATGGGAAATTTGGTCCTCTGTGCTTGGGGACCCTCTGTGGGTGAGGATCAGAGACACCTATTCTGCACCAACTTTCAGATTCCTGAAGCTGCAACATTGCACGAGCTAGTTTTTCATTTTGCACAGCAAAAACATAAGCAGAGTTTCTTAGACTTATATAATTGTGCACAATTTCATTGGTTGCATTTCAATTAACTGCAGAAAATTAAAGACAAACTATATATTTTTATTGTCACTATTTACTTTAAATATAGACAATAGTAGTACACAACACTGGATTGACATAATAATCATAAAACATTTTCCATTTAAAGAATTTTCAATTGATCAGTAAATAGCAGCCATGGAAGGCTATTTTGTTTTAGTGGATTAACTCTTTGCCCCACACAATAGTACTGATTTAGATCACGATTGTGGAAAACCTGCTATTTGCATTGAAATACAATCTCCCATTCACATCAAGGGGAACTTCGTTTAGAGTACAAATAATATAACTCAGTCCCCAGATCTAGACATTTAACAAGGACTGATGGATGGAGCAAACAGTTAAGGGTCTTCTTAAAATATCCTACTATGGTCCAGACTAGGGCCTTACATAATGGTTTAAGAAAACCATTCATACAATTCCTTATTGCATGAATAATGTCATGCCGACCCATGGTATCGGTTTTTATCATTTAGTTGGCTCTCCAAATGTCCCCCACCATCAGAGTTTAACAAACTAGGAAAGGCTTTGGACATGCATGATCACATCTTGCATCTGTTTAAGGGATTTTTTTTTAAAGCCACCTACAGGGTTCTGAATTACATTTGGACCCTGACACTGGGTAAGCAGATTTAACCCTTTTACCCCTGCTCTTTCCCCAATGCAAATGCCTCCTCCAATGCTACCTGACCCGTGAAAGCCTCTAGGTCTTTTAAAGAAGTATTTTTGTCTCCTGCCTTCAACTTTGAGCCTTCTAAATTCCTGAACCAAGTGAATGCAAAAAAAGAAAGCACACTGAAAAGCTACAGCTTTGCTTCCTTCCCTTATTGTGGCCTGCAGTTCATGGATTCTTTCCACCTTGGCTAGAAGCTGCTTTGTCTGTGTTAAGTTGTTTTAAGCTCTTAAGAACCAATTATTTAATCTTTATGTGGGTTTTTCCCCATCTCTGTCAACATTTCCAGTAAACTGATTCCCGATTCACATCAGTGTTTATCGTACGACATTGTAACGAGGGACAAAAGGCAACAGTTGAACAGCTCAGTGGTGAGATTCTCACTGAAGTATAAGCCATTCCCTTTTGATTCAAATGGTCTAGTGAATTCTTTAATCTTTGATATAAATCCTGGAGGGATGAGATTTCAAAGCAGAAAAGGCACCTGCTTGCATTCATCACAAAAACACAAAAGGGGAAATATCCTATTCATTTACAAATGGAGGCGTAAAACATTTCTTGATTTACTTGCTTGACGGATTCTAAATGTACGTAAGTTTGCTGAAAACCTTTTACACATGCACGCACACATAAATAACCTTTAAAATGTGATACATTAGGTGAGAGCTGGCCAATACATCTTTCTGCCTGAGAATAAGGGCAACACAGTCTTCCCACATTTGACACAAGCAAGGTGTGACATCAGTTGATGGGTGGGTGTGGTTTGAGCCAAATTGGTCCCCTTTCTGGGCCAAGATTGGCCCATGGATGAGTGCAGGAACTGTGTGTATGCATGCATACTGAAGTCTAGAAAGTACTGATTCGACTTGACAGTGGGGAAATGTAGTGACATCAGGAGCCCTTTAGTGCCACTGAGGCACTGATTTTCTGCAGTAGACTGGAAATGGGCCAGTCACTGTGGTTTCACTGTAGGGAGCCTATTTCAATGCCAAAATGCCATTGCCACAGCCAAGGCAATAGTGGGTGGTACTTTACTGTGCCAGCCATAGCAGTCCCCAAGAATATAATATGAATAGTTCCTCACAGATTTTTTTAAAATCATCTTTCATTAATGCACACATTTTAGAGGGAGGGACATTTTGTATGAATGCACTTGCACTGTAGCACGTGTGTGTGTGCATGCGCGCGCACACACACAAAACACTGCATGAGACTGTGGGGAATGTCAAGACCAAGACAACCACAGCAGCTGAAACAGAATGGAAGTTCGAAGCCATGTTGACATATGATGAAGTGTAAGCAGTCAACGCAGATTAAAATACCACTATTCAGTGAAGAGGGGGGTGAGCGAGGCTGGATCTCTTCCACAATTCCCTGAACGGTTGACCTATGGAATTTTTAAAACGTTGAAAGGACTCCATTAGTGCAGGGAAGTAATGGTGGCAGTGCAACCAGGAATCGCAGGGCAAGAAATGCAGGAAAGCGGAGTCTTCCTCAGCCACATGAGCATCTGCCTCATAGGTCACTATACTGCCTATACTGCTTTGCCAATTCTTCTGTGAAAAAGCTAGCACCAGAAATTGTGTTGGAAGTAAGAAAAATTGCTACCACTAATAGAAAAGTCAGGACAGACAGTAACCCTGTTGGATCAGGCCAGCGGTCCATTTGGACCAGAATCCTGTTCTCACAGCGGCCAACCAGATGCCTATGGGAAGACCATAATCAGGACCTGAGCGCAACAGGGCTTTTTTCAATGTATCTGTGAGGGGAATAGGGGTATCCTAACAGCACTCAGCACCCTTATCAAACTACATTTCCCATAATTCTTTGTGGGAAGCCAGGACTGTTTAAATTGCCATCACGGTGCTTTAAATGTGCAGTGCGAATGCAGCCCCAAATATTAAAATATTATTTCCTAAGCATTCTTCAGCAGAAGAATGTATTGTATCTGAAAACTGGGCTATGATTCAATCCCTCTGATCAGCAAGGGGGGGAAAAACAGGTTTTAAATGGCTGGGGCGAGTGCTATTCTGCTTTGAAGGGGGTGGATGTTTTATGTACAAAATAAATCAGCTGCTTTACTCTTTCACTCATGAAAGAGTCTATCTGTCATATTGAAGTAAAGCTGCTTCCCTTGATCCAAAGTTTGAGAAGACTTTTAAAATCTTGAGAGAGAGAGAGAGAGAGAGAGAGAGAGAGAGAGAGAGGCCAAGCCGCATGCATTTAAAGAAAAGCCGTAGAATAAATTGGAAGCGCAATGCTTGCTAAAAGTGCAGAGCAAAGTAGCAAGAGAATGGAGGCAATTAGGAGCAGAAAAGCCAAGGCAGGTGGTATAACCTGCTCCTTGCACAGTATTTGAATACTTTGCCTATAAATTTGGAGCTCAAACCTGGAAGAACAAAAGGGGAAGCAACAGTTGTCAGAAACACCATGGATGCAAAGCTTATGAATAGAGGGTCCGTGGCTCAGGATATCCTCAAGCTGGGAGTCCTATCACCACTCTAGAGCCAGGTGGGATGAGAAGGGAAGAGAAGCACTTTCATCTCTTCCAGTATCCCCTTCCCATTCATTTCTCCAGAGTCTGTCATCCCAAGGCAGCGAGGGAGTTGTTGTTGTTGTTGTTTATTGAATTTATATACTGCCCTCTACCTGGAGGACTCAGGGAGGTTCACATACAAAGATCACAGTATATAAAATAAAAATAAAAGCAATAACCCAATAATACACACACACCCCCGAAAGAGCCATATTTTATCAAGTCAACCAAAGGCCTGGTTAAAAAGGAACACTTTTGCCTGGTACCTAAAGGTATATAATGAAGGTGCCAAGCGAACTTCCCTGGGGAGAACATTCCATAGATGGGGAGCCACTGCAGAGAAGGCCCATTCTCATGTTGCCACCCTCCTGACCTCTCAGGGAGGACGCACACAAAGAAGGGCCTCAGAAGATGATCTCAGGTAGGTTTATATGGAAAGAGGCGGTCCTTGAGGTACTGCGGTCCTGAGCCATTTAAGGCTTTGTAGGTCAAAACCAGCACTTTGAATTTGGCCTGGAAACTAATCAGTAGCCGGTGCAGTTGGTATTGGTATATTGGTATAATATGCTCAGACCGTCCTGCTCCGGTGAGTCATTACATCTCCATTGGTGAAAAATAATACAAAATGCACTCCCCATGAAAAGATTGTTTTAAGTGATAAATTTTAAGTTTCAGTCATTTAACTGTGATCAACTTTCTAGCTGCATTAGAATGCATCACATCAACATGAGCTTTTTTGTGGGGGGGGGGTGTTCCTCTGGACGTAATATACTGCTGTGCCATGCTTCTCTTTGAAAACAGTTTGCCAGAGAGGGTTTTCTTGTTTCTCATTCCAGAGCTTGTGCCTGAGTGGATTTCAAAGTCTTTCATGTCATGGGGGAAGGAGAGTCTCTCTGGTCAGAAACACTTGCCACAAGTGCAAACCTTGATCATCCTTGTAAATATCACTGGGGGTTTTCTAGGTTGCCTTGAAAGATTTGTATTAAATCCTGAGCTGATGCCGGTCACATCTTGTGCAAGCTGCTATAGGCAGAATTCAAGAGGATAAGTGAGGTGAGAATTCCTTCCCTTCCTTTGATGATGGGGAAAACATGAGGCCTATTTCTAAATCAGCGACGGTGGGACTCGATATTACCGTACGTTAATTAAACACAGAGTGATTTTCTCGAAGATTATAAACGAAATGCTTCAGAAGGGGAAATGGGAATTCACAGAGTTCTAGAAAACTGAGCTCCGAGCGCCTTCTCTCTCTCTCTCCCTTCCTTAAATCCTCAGATTCCATAAAATTATGCAAGCGTGGAAGGGAGCCCCTGACATTATACAATGCTACTTTTTATTCTGAAGTCACTCCAGCTGTGAATAAAGAAGGAAGCCCCGGAGAGGTTTTTCTTTCTCATTTTTAACCTTGGCCTCCTGGTGTGCTGCCTTGAACTTTCCACAGAGTCCCCTGTTTTGTTGGATTTATTTTGTTAGATTGAATTATTTTGCTTATCTTAAAACTCCCAGTCCTTGCAGTAAGGCTTTTTGCCTATCCCCTGGCTGCTGGCCTGTTCTGGCATCCTCTTTCTTGCTTACATTATACATTTTCGACGTGTTCCCCCTCAGTGTACACTTGCACAAAATTACATTTGAATGAATTACCAGTGCAGTTTAATCCCGTAAGAATCCTGTATGCTTGGATGGTTCCCCTAATTTCGCTGTTGGTTCCTGCTTACAGAATTGCCTGGGGAAAGATCACATCCCTTTTACACTGTCTCTTCTATATGTATATACCCCCTTTGTTGTTGTTGTTGGCATCTGTCTGTATTGAGAGGCAATGGGGTGTCTCACGCCTCAGGGGTGAAGTCAAACTGCTGGAGAATCACAGCACCTGCTGTGGCTGAAGAGACTAGTAGCTCATAACTACTTCCTCCTGCATAGTTTTTGCTATGTTAGCAGCCTAAGAATTACAATTTTTCCAAGTTGCTGCCATCCCCCTTTTTTCCAGCCTAAGGCTGCAGTCCTATACACACTTAAAAAGATAAAGGACCCCTGACAGTTAAGTTGAGTCGCTTTACTGGCCAAGGGAGCCAATGTTTGTCCACAGACAGTTTTTCCAGTTCATGTGGCCAGCATGACTAAGCCGCTTCTGGCGAAACCAGAGCAGCGCACGTAAATGCCATTTACTTTCCCGCCAGAGCGGTACCTATTTATCTACTTGCACTTTGACATGCTTTCGAACTGCTAGGTTGGCAGGAGCAGGGACCGAACAACGGGAGCTCACCCCATCATGGGGATTCGAATCACCGACCTTCCAATCGGCAAGCCCTAGGCTCTGTGGTTTAGACCACAGCACCACCCGCGTCCCTTCACACACACTTACCTGGGAATTAATCTCAGTGGGCCTTAATTCTGTGGGCCTTAATTCTGCTTTGGAATACACAGTTAATTTGTTGTGGACTAAGCAAGGAACTGTCTTCCTAATACATTAGGAAACCTACAGATTTAACTTCCACCTCCCCTGGCAACAGCTACTGAGCAGGCAAGCCCAACCTTTCAATTTCAGAACACGGGAGAACATACTAAGGGTAATTCAATGTAATTACTGAAGTGGATAGAAAAAGACAGCCAAGCTTGGAAACGATAACTAAACAGCTCTCTTGTGTTTTGTTTGTTTTTGAGAATCCATGCAAGCGATTGATTTTCAAGTACTGGGTGCACATTTAGAGTATTCAGTCATTAACTTTCCAAAGTGTTGCAAATCAGAACGATCAATAACTTCTGTGAGTACTACTGGAAAATTTGATGAGGCAGGATAAGACTTTGTGGAGCACAGACTAAGCTCTGTGACAGATTTTATTGTAACCGTTAATATGAAACTGGACATAGAGGAAATAAGGCATTTTGTCAAATCTGAATGGTTTAATACTACTGATTTAGAGAGTAGTATGGTTGCATCTGAATGAAAAGACACTTACATTGCAATATATGAACATCTCACAATTTAGGAGATTGGTTCATTTAAGAGATTAGGCAGCAACTCAAGGGTTTTTAGTGAAATATAAAAACTGTTTTTTTATGGTGTTTGTTTTAACAGTCATTTCTAGCAGATGCATAATTTAAATTGGATATAAAATCATTTCTGTAAATACTGCAATTTTGTATCAAGTCATTATTATACTCACCATCTCAAGAGCCAGGTCTCTTATACCGCAGGAGCTTCCAGTCTATTCATCTGTTTTCTTTTGATCCATATCTGATCCGACTTCTCCAGAAATTCTTCAAGCATCTCAGAAATGGAATCAGCTGCCATCAGCTGCTGCCACAACTTTGCTAGTAGGAAGCAGGTGAAGCAGACAAATGATAAAAGTCATAAATGATTTCATAAATGTATGTACATGAGTTGGTTGACTCTCCGCTGAAGATGTGATCCGCCCTCCATGGGAAAAAGCATTCTGCCTGAGCATTCTGCACCTGATGCAAAACATATTCTCAGCCATGCTTGGTCTGTGATGGCTGTTTCTCACAATCAGGTTGCTACACAATATGGCAGACATCCACTGATTTCCGAGCCCACTTAGCTGACCATTTCACCCCAGTTTTGTTTCATCTACATCAGTGTTTCCCAACCTTTTTTGGGCAAAGGCACACTTGTTTCATGAAAAAAATCTCGAGGCACACCACCATTACAGCCCCGTGACATCAGCGCGCAGCGTCACGCCGGGAGGGACATGAATTGCTAGCAAATTACATAATCACCTCCTTGAGGGCTGGCTCATCTTCTCCGAAGGCAGAACCCCATTAATTAACAGCACAGACTCACACCATAGCCAAGACGAGGGGGGAAAACCTCAGTCATGCACATGTGGGGGCTAAATGAGGACGAAGACCGGGCAGAGAGCAGGGTTCAAATCACCCCACCTGGCCAGGACAATCCCTGGGTGCTCCCTTGGGCCACTCGCCTGACCCACCTCGCAGGGCTGTTGTTGTGAGGATAACATGGGGAGAACCACGCGCGCCCCCGGGAGCTCCTTGGAGGAGAAAGCGGGCGATGAATGCAATGCACGAAATATATGAGAGGCGACCAGGTTTTGCAGGTGAGGGGCCCCCACCAGCCTCCGCTTCCAACACCCGGCGCAACGACGCCGAAGTTTCCCCCCGGGCTCGGCTCGGGGAGCAGCGCTGCTCCCCCCGGCTCCCCTTCGCCCTCCCGGATCTCTCTGCCGCCCACTGGGGACCCCCCTCACCTGCCAAGTCCGGAGCGCCGGTGGAAGTTGCATGCATGCATGCAGGGCGCCGCGTTGCCATTGCATTGCACTGCACTCCATGCAACGCCTGCACGCATGCATTGTCTTGCACGCCCGCCAAGGGGTCTCCCCGCGGTCCGATGCATCCCCTCCGGCGCGGATGCAGCATTGCAAAAATAAACACACACCCCCGACGCAGCCCTACCTGGGGGGCAGCCTCCGCCTCCGCCGCTCTGCCTCCGCGGGGATCCCCGGGCACCATCCTGCCGCCCGATCTCCGTGGGGGCGCAGGCAGGCTGCGCGGGGTCTGCGTGGAAGAGCCCCTGCCCGCCCGGCCGCCGCCGCTGCGCTCATTCCATGGCCGGGAGAAGAGCGCTTCAAACAAAACGCCCGGCCCGCCAGGCCACGCTGGGAAACGTAGTTTGCGCACCCCGCGCGGGCGCGGAGCCCAAGGGCGAGGGGACTACGGATCCCGGCAGCCCCCGCGCCGGGGACGGAGGAGGAGAGGCCGGGTGCAGGGATGGAGGGACGGGTGGGCGAGCAAGTGAGTGAGTGAGTGGCAGCCGCCAAGCCTTGGCCGAGAGCCAGGAAGGGCCTCCCCGGAGGAGGAGGAGGAGGAGGGAGGCGCAGAGTGGGAGGGAGGGAGGGAGGGAACCCCAGGGGTCATCTAGTGACGGGGCCCCAATCGAAAATTTGACTTTTAAAAAAAAATCTTTCAAATTTTTTAATTTTTCCCGCGGCACACCAGGCAACATCTCGCGGCACACTAGTGTGCCGCGGAACAGTGGTTGGGAAACACTGATCTACATTTCCTTCCACTTTGTTTTAAGGCACAATCTAAAGTGCTGATTCTTACCTACAAAAAAATGCATTGTTTGGAAACAGGATATGTTCTTGCCCACCCATTGTACCCAACATTAGAGACCTTTTGGTATGCCCTACCACTGCTGGAGGAGACTCTTGAGAGTCCCATGGACTGCAAGAAGATCAAACGCATCCATTCTTAAGGAAATTAGCCCTGAGTGCTCACTGGAAGGACAGATAGTGAAGCTGAGGCTCCAATACTTTGGCCACCTCATGAGAAGAGAAGACTCCCTGGGAAAGACCCTGATGTTGGGAAAGATGGAGGGCACAAGGAGAAGGGGACGGCGGAGGACGAGATGGTTGGACAGTGTTCTCGAAGCTACGAACATGAGTCTGACCAAACTGCAGGAGGCAGTGGAAGACAGGAGTGCCTGGCGTTCTCTGGTCCATGGGGTCACGAAGAGTCGGACACAACTAAACAACAACAACACCACTTTCACAGCAATTGGTTGGGATGCGATATAGGGCCATTTCTGTTTAGGTTATGGAGATTCTGCCCTAGATAAGTTGGTCTGGCTTCCTTTCTTTTCCATGTCATAACTTTTTGTTTCACCAAGCTTTTAGTGTGCATGAAGGTTTTGTCTCCCCATTTTTAGGCTAACTTCCACATGTTATTCTCAGGAGGGTAGGAGTTAGGTTTATTGATTGGGGGTTTCTTGTGTTGTTCTACTGGGAATAGCATTAAGCAAGCTTTTTTTCTGTTTTCCACCACCAACAGCTACACCATACTCACTGGTGTGGATGGAACATAGTGGAATGAACATATGGGAAAAGTGCAATATTCCTGATAGTGTGGATACTCAATTCCGCTTGTGGCTGACAGCAGAAGAGCAATGAGTTATAATCATTTGGGAGTTACCTGTCTTAAAACAGCCTCAGTGTATGGTGACTTTTAAAGACAAGCATCTGACAAAATACTGGCAGGCAGAGCAAAAAGGCAAGTTCTTTCCATTAAGCTTGCACCGTATTTATGAGCAGATAACATTTCACCCCCAAACCAAATTAAATCATTACATTAACAATAAAATGTTCACCTGCAGGCATTCAAAGCCCATTAAGCAAGACTGAATGGGAAACGGGGCTGCCCTTTAGAGCATTTCAAACACTGTTGATACGCCACTCTGCTTGTGTGCAGTATTGATTGCTTGAGTAATGAAGGGTCTTTCCGCCTATGGAAAATTCACCAAGAATCATCCTGGTACTTTGCTCCTAGGGATAATTCTGAGCCATATGCCACTAAAGAACAAAGGAAGTGCACCACATGTGGAACAGGGAGGAGGGAAAATATTAAAAATTAAATTAAGCTTTAAAATAGAAGACTGCTCACATTGTATATGCAAAAGAGATGAGGAGAGGATTTCAAAACACAATGTTAAAAAGAACTGGATATCTTTCTTCAGATATTTGTTCCGGAATCAGGACTGCTCTTGCACACATGTTTCTCACAGTGTTGGCCATTGTAAGCATCAAAATGCCACATCATTTCTCCTTGTCATTTAATACAGGATTTTTCCTTACCGCAAAAAAAAGAAAAAAAAGAGATGCCAGTGACATACACCAAAACACGTTGCAAGTGTTGTTCATAATCACAGGGGGGCAGGTAATGTAATTTGAGTACAGTGGTACCTCGGGTTACATACGCTTCAGGTTACATACGCTTCAGGTTACAGACTCCACTAACCCAAAAATAGTACCTCGGGTTAAGAACTTTGCTTCAGGATGAGAACAGAAATTGTACTCTGGCGGTGCAGTGGCAGCAGGAGGCCCCATTAGCTAAATTGGTGCTTCAGGTTAAGAACAGTTTCAGGTTAAGAACAGACCTCCAGAACGAATTAAGTACTTAAGCTGAGGTACCACTGTACTATGAACATGCATTATTTCCACAACAAAAATGCAACCTTGAAAAATGTTTATAATTTGCTCTCAACTGAGTAACATCTACGAAAAACATAACAAGACCTCTGCTGGATCAGGCCAAAGGGTCATCTACTCCAGCATCCTGTTCTCACAGGGGCCAACAAGATGCCTATCTACAAGTAGGGCCTGAGTGCAACTGTGGTCTCCTAGCTTGTGTTTCCCAGCAACTGCATATTCTAGCAACAGAAGTAGAGCACAGCCATTGTGATTTGCAGTCACTATCATCTATCAATCTGCGCAATCCTGTCTTAAAGCCATCCAAGTTGATGGCCATCACCACATCTTGCAGGAGCAAAATCCATTATTTATTCCATTGCACTCTGTGCAATGACAGCGCTAGTTGCTGATCCATTTGTGGTATTCACCAGTCATTGGCAGATACAGTATGTGCAAATAGGGACATCACCAGTCATGAATGATCATGCACTCAGTTATTACAGAGGGGGCTCTACACTGCTTTTCACATGACGGCCCCTATTTCTACAACATGGTAGACCCTTTCAAATTCCCATCATGCAGAACCTTCTTCTCAGCCATCTTCTCATCAATAAGAACAGGAAGCCTATCAAGCAATAACTCTCACGGGAGATATAGGTACGGAAACCAACCCTCAATCAAACATAGTTCCGGCTGGAAAAAAAGCCCTGGAACCTTAGAATCACCCTCACCTTTTTAATTAATCATAACAGTAAAAGAAAACCCTACTACTCTGCAAAATTGAAGTCAATGGAGAATTTCACAGCCCAATAATAAACTGAAGGAGCAGATACTAATTATGAAGATAGTCAAAAAGAAGTCAGATGGCTTTTAATCCTGGTCTGGATACAGTATGAAGAAATGAGTGGGTGAAAAGGACTTTCAATAAGACAATATCTGATTATTTCACTACATCATTCAAAATGTAGGGTTTTTTTGTCCCAACCTTCAGTATATTGTCTTTCTAATAACCTTATGGTGGTGAACTCTGCAATATATTTTGATTAATATTGTAAGGGTATCAGGGGGTTGCTTGAGAGCAATCAGGCAAATGCCTCCCTGGTCTGTTGTAAAGCCTTGTTATTGGTGGGGGGGGGGAACCTTCACCATGCAGAGCACCAGTATTCCATGGCTCACTCATTCACTGGCGGAATCTGAGAGTGGGCTGTCCTTAAACCTTCCCCAGCAGAGTAGTTTCTTGACGCCCAGTCTGTGCTTCCACTCTCTGCGCGTAAGCCTACTGTGCAAGGAGGGCATGGGTAACGGAGGACCTCTCTCCTCCCCTCTTTGTCTTGGCACCGCCTTGCCTCCTCCGAGCCCTGCAGCTCCTCTCCACTGGAGGCGTGGTTACTCTCCTCCGCTGAGGAGGAGCTGCTTTCCACTATCTTTGGGGGCTTTTCCCCTCTCATCCCTGAGTCAATGGCAGTTCCCTGATAAATATATATTAATAAAAGTATAAATTGGACTATAGGGCTTTTTGAATGGCTGTTGTTGTTTTTTATTTGATGTTGTATTTATATGACATTTTTGAATTCAAGGTGGCTCCCAGGAACAACACAGCATTAGAACATATTTCAACACAGCATTAGATCATATTTCAAACAATATCAACAGCAGCAGCAACAAGCATATACAGAAAACCCTCAATGCCACCCAATGCCATTGAGGGAAAACCCTCAATGCCACCCAAAAGCCTGCTGCCATCCAGGCAGTCACTTCTTCTAAGTTTTCAACCACATGGCAGGCTGATCAGTCAGCCTCGCTCAACCTTGGATAGAATACACTTCCCCTACAAATCCCATCACTCTTGTCCATTGACCATGCCTTTCAGGGATTGATGGAGAGCTTCAGGTTCCTCACACCTGAACTTCAGGATAACTGTTTTTTCACTCAAGACTGTAGATGAGGAAATATCAGCTGCAGTGAAGAAAAGTCCTAAACTGATAATGTAATTTCAACTGCATGGCCTGTTGGCACCATCTTCCTGAACCACCTCCTGCTTCAATGGCTGCACTCCTTCTCAGCGACTATTCATTCAGTAGGCTGCATGACAGGAGTGTAGATTGTGTCTCTTGTCTATGGTGGGGATGATCATTACTGCAGTGGCCTAAAGGCCCTGACGAAAGAAGCATCTTTTATGTAATGCTGCAAAGCTAGGCACCAATTTTGCCCCAGGCTCATTACTTAACAAATTCAAGGGGCCTGTTGACTGGACGTTCAAACAGTATAGCATGCAATTTTCAGTCGGCTCTACCCAAAGGCAAACACACCAACGCAGGAATATATTTCTCTCTACTCATCACTACTTGTATGTGTGTATGTGTGTGTGTATGACAAAGATAATTTTCAGTTTTGGAGATTGTGCTAGAAACTACAGTGCTGCTGGTCACAATCTGAGTTCTGACAGCCAATTTTATAAATCACTTTAGCACAGAGAACATTATGACATTAAGCTAGAAATGTCACCAATTAAGCTGAGTATATGGAATGGAACTTTTTACAGTGTGATGGGAAGGGAATTGATTCTGTGCCACACTAGCAGGCTGAGTATCAAGACATGACTGGTAGAGGCACATGTTGTCCAATTAAATTGAGGCAATTCATTATGCAGTCAGTCGTGACCCCCCCACCCATTTCACACTGGGATTCCTCTTAAAGTACATTGTCTGCTTTTCATCTTACCTTTTCAGTATCTGAAACGACTACTATCTTAAACTATCTTTTTCAGGATCTAAAAACAGGATGTAAAAACTATTGGAAGCATTTCTAAAGAAGAGGGGGATATCTATTTAACAGCAAGTACATGTATTCAACTATAATGTGTAGGCCACTTTAACATGAAGTGTAGCAAAAGCCCTCAGCACTCTTTAACATCTGTGCTATTCACACCGAGGACCCATTCAAAAGTTCCATTCCATTAGGCTAACTCTCCTGGTAAGCTGAATACATGTATATTGAATAGTTCACTGAATAGAGCCATGCAGTAGGATTTTTCGGTGTCCTCGATGCAGAGTAAGTAATGTTTTCAATGGGTTGAGTCGTAACCAGTGGCTGCTAGTGGAAGAGAGAGAAGTTCTTTCTGATCCATCCTCTTTCCTGCATCCCCCCAAATACATTTCTGCACGATTTAGGGAAGGAGCAGGAGGCAGTGGCGTAGTGTAAGTTGCCAGTGCCCGGGGCAAGGCGAGGGCAGGTGGAAGGGAATGAAACAGAATATGCATGTCCATTCAACTGCCTAACAGCATCCTTGTCACCCAGGAGATCGCAGTCACAGAGATAAGATAAGAAGAGTCGTTCTGTTGTCTGGAAAGGTCACTTCCTGGTTTGCATGGAGAAGACATTTTAAATGGAGTCCAACAACAGGAGCACACAGCTGTATCGAGGCAGCGCTGGGTATTGAAATTTTGTGCCCCTAAGAATTTTGTGCCTGGGGCAACTGCCCCTGTGCCCCCCCCCCACTACACCACTGGCAGGAGGTGATATCGGAGGCTGCAGGGTAGCAGGGAAATCAAGAAGTGTCTGCCCTCGCCAGGAGTCTCTCATGGATCATTGGCCTTCCATATTCTACAGAATATATTTCTATGAATGGAAGGGCACCTTGGATCCAACACAATGGGCCCGGGAAAGAGATGTAAAATTACTAAGACATAGAAGTATGGGATCTTTCACTGTGCAGGTATTATATGACTTCTGTCAGGAATTTTTAATATACTCCAGACCTCAACAGAGAGTATAGCAGCTTCAGGCATCCGAGCCAAAAATAATTTTGGCTTATCCCCACCTGATTTCACTGGATGTAGTTCTCCTGGGGGATAACCAGTACAGTACTGTCTGTTTCTGTTCTTAAAATGTATGTGAACAATAAAAACAAGATATGGCCTCATAAATAATCCACACACATCTACAAAACATTGTTTTGCTTATGTTCTTGTGAAGGTATCCATAAGCCATGTGATATCACTGCAGTAAAATGTGACACATAGAACTTTTCTTAAGTGAAGTTTGCCCATGTTGTAAGAAAATAGGCTTCAGATAGACACTGCTTACAGAAAGCATGGATCTTCAGCTCCTCATTCATAAAGAAAGCACATCATCAAATAGAAAGAGCCTGTACACTGCCATGCATTCATTAAACGTTTGCAAGAGAAACATATATATGGGATAGCAGAGGTGTTTGAGGAGGGTAAGGCTGGCAGAAGCACAGAACCACAAATGTCTCCCTGCCACATTGCTAAATGCATTGTATAATACCTTCATTTTACCATCTGTAGCAGGTCCAGCAATTTTGTCTTGCACATCAAACCTAGTGAGTTAATCACAGCACATTTCTGTACATATATATGCATATACATATATATATATATTCTGTGATGGTCTGTTTTAGATATCATAGTTAGATATTCAGACTCCTTATATGTCTAATAGATTTTTTTTTATTTTACTTTACTGCTTGTATGTGAGGGAATTCTCTCCAAATATTTTGCTCTCCTAAAGTCCCCACCTGAAAAACCTCTTATTCTTTCAGTTATTACAACACAGCACAAATGAAAGATTCAAACCGTTTTAGAAGCAACAAGTCTGGAAGAATCAGGGATTTGGGAAGGAACAAAAAATGGGTTGTTTAAGACAGGAAGTATGACCGCCTGGAATTTTGTAAATCTCATAAATGGAGGATTGGGATTGGGCTGGGGCTCTGTTTGCTTAATACAGATCCTTTGGTGCCAAGCTCTATCTTAGTACCTTCCTTGGGAACTTTTCCAGATCAAGGTTTGCATTCCCTTCTGGGCAAATTTTCAGAGATCACATGCCAGTGAGGGCGGGGCCAGAAGCAAAAGTGGGCAGAGCAACAAATGTAAATTTCCCCTTTGTAAAACAGGCTTATTTTACACACACTCACATAGCTCTCAATCCTCCATCCAGGCAACCTAAGAATATAAGATCCCAATGACCCATCTTGTCTAGCATCCTGTTCTCACTGTGGCCAACCAGACGCCTGTAGGAATCCCATAAGCAGGACCCAAGTCCAAGAAAACTGTTGCCTCCTGCGGTTTCCAGCAACTGATATTCAGAAGGATACTGCCAGAGCACAGCCATCATGGCTGGGAGCCAATGTTATATTTATCCTCTGTGCATTTGTAGAATCCTGTTTTAAAGCAACCCACTGCTATGAGTTCCATAGCTTAACTATGCAACCAAGAGAGATTATAAGAACTGAAGAACACATTCCAGCCAAGCAAACAATCCCTGAAGATGTATGCAAAGTAGAGTCATGGGGGTAGGGATTGAATATAGGATCCCTTTTGCTAACGTTTTCATATAGCATAATGCTGCAGATGACTTAGCCTGCTTTGTATTCAGAACAATTATAAATTCCTGTTCAAAAAAGGAATGAACACTGCTGTGCTGTGTGTATGTGTAGATGAGCTTTGCCTACTGAAATTTGGAAGGGCACAAACCTGACTTTCAAGGTCATAACTAACTAAGTTTGGATGGAGGAAAGGTATAATATGCCGACTAATCAACCAATCAAAGAACAAGGGAATTATTTTGGCATAATCATACATTTGATTGAGATATCAATTACTGAAATCCCTGTGGGTCTTATTACACTCAGAATCAGCTCTGTTGTCAAAAAGTGGATCTTGGCTGGAACTTCTGCAGATGGGGTTCCTAGGAGACTGATTTAACAGGGAGAATAAAGATGAGTCACAGAACACCCAACACCATCTCTCAGCCAGCCTATGTCTGTGTTGGTTACTGAAAACCATGGGTTTGGTCCAAGGCTAGTGTTGGGGTCTGTTTACTTGGATGTTCTGGGGCTGAGAGAACATTGTCAGGTAATGCACACTACAGTCTGCATGTTTAGAAGTAGATCCTGGTTCACTTCATATATAGGATGCTTGCTTCATAAGTAGCTTAGGTCACAGGTGTCCTCTTTCTCCCAATGTGGTTTCCACCCTGTTTCAAGATCCTGTGTTTTATGCTTCCAGACTTCTGGTGCATTGGCAGAAACCTCTCTTGCTGCATCATTGCTGCGGGAATCTTTGTGTTTGGAGTTGCCCTGACACTTTGGGTGGTATGTAACTTAGCTTTGCTTAAGAGTAGACCCACTGAAATTAATGGACCTAACTTAGTCATGTTCATTAATTCCAATGAGCCTACTCTGAGTAAACCTTAGTTGAATTTGGATCCACATCTTCCTGTCCATCTCTTCATTTGCATTACCATGGTATGCCCTGTTTCAGAGAGGTGCCAACAGACATTATAGTTAGGGGTGGGGTGGGAAACACAGCCATCCTGCAAAGTTTGTGCTTCTCTGAATTTTGCAGTATGGTGCTCCAACCAAAAATGCACATGCTAGTGTAATGCATTTAAATGCATGTGTTAGTGTAAATAATGTACGAAAACACATATATGAGGGGAAATGGCTTGCAGAAATGTGTATAGTGGGAAAAACAACATACATTGTGCATTTTAGGAGAAATTCACTCTAGAATGCTGATCAATTTTCATAAGGGCTTTAAACAACGATAACAACAACAATAACAATACTAGATTCAGGTAGGTAGCTGTGTTGGTCTGACGCAGTCGAAATAAATAAAAAAATAATAATAAAGTCCAGGAGCACCTTAGAGACCAACTAAGTTTGTTCTGGATGTAAGCTTTCGTGTCCATGCACGAATACATGTATCTGAAGAAGTGTTGCACACAAAAGCTTATACCCAGAACAAACTTGCTTGGTTTCTAAGGTTCTACCAGACAATTTTTTAATAATAATACTGATGTGGAAATGTGGAGAACTGAACTTAAGATTGGAAAAATAAGAAACTGAGAGAAACTGAAACTGCCAGTTCCCCTGTCCTTGCTTATAATACTGATAAGAACTTAACATGGACATATGTATGAAGTAAAACTGGGTCTCTCTTCTTCTCTTCCCTCCCTCCAACAGCCTCTTTTTCATAAGTTTACTGTACTAATTGATTACAATGAATAATACCGTCTATTACAATATCTCCCACTGCCCCTCCCCTGCTGTTAAAATTGAAGCTTTAATGAAAGTTTGCTTTAATTATATTACCCTACCCCTGCTGTTAACCGACTGTATAATATCTTAACTGCAGCCCTCAAAATGCTCTGCATGTGCAACTCCTGGGGAACATTCCAGGGCAGCCATTGGAAATCAACTCCCCTGCATTTAGAGCTGCTGCCAAGGAGTCCTTGTAGCTCCGATGATATGAATGGGAGTTGCATGAAACCAATGCAGAACTCTGGGGTGATTTGTAAGTTACTGGCTCCCCACTTCCATCCCAAAGATAAATACAGTATGTGTTTGAAAACATGTATATGCTGTTAGGCACATTGCTTGTCTTATCTAGTGTGGCCTTGTGTCCTGCTTTATGGAGGACAGGTCTCTGTTAGAAGGGCTGTCTGGACCAAGTCTGGTCTGGAGATAAAGAATACTATGGGGTGCCCATCTCTCTGGCATATGTAAAGCAACATCTATCAGTTGTTTCAGACATCTTGCTAAGACATAGATTTGTTTAGACTTTCCCTGAACCAGAAGATCAGACTCTTGTCTTTATTTGTCTTAATTCCCCGACTTTCTGCATTTTTATGCTGCTACACTACTGTTGTTATTTTCGTATGAGTGATATTGCTTTATTGTTTGTTTTTTCTGTTACTTGGAGATTTTTAAAAGATACTTAGAAATGCTTTTAAATAAAAGAAATCAAAAAAGAAAGATTGAACAGGCCAAACACATAGGATGGCATCCAACTTCCTCATCCTGTCAACACAAGGATTTCTGCTTGTGCAGTGTGGCTGTTACCTCTTTCCTCTCCTACCCTCCACAAATCTGCTCCAGGGGGTTGGGGAAACCTACAGAATATACTTAGGGGTGGAGGGCTGATGGAGAGTGGGCGAAAGTTCCCTTGTGCAAAGGGGAAACCTTGCACTTATGGGATGAAAAAATTGTCCAGTAGCACCTTAGAGACCAACTAAGTTTGTTCTTGGTATAAGCTTTTATGTGCATGCACATTTCTTCAGAGACACTGAAACAGAAGTCACCAGACCCTTATATATAGTGGGAGGGTGGGGTGGGGGTTTTCAGGAAGGTAGTAGGAGATGGGTGATTGACTCAATGGGTATGGTAAACCTGTTGACAACTGTTAACGACTGCAATTAGTCCTACAGAAAAAAGGAAAGGGATAGTATGCAGATGATTAACATATGTAATGAGACAGGAATCCAATATCTCTATTAAGACCAGGTCCATAGTTTTCAGTTTAGTGGTAAGTGGTAATTCAGCAACTTCTCTTTCAAGTCTGCTTCTGAAATTCTGGGATGGTTATTGAGCACTATGTTGGATACAAATCATATGGTGCTTCCACAGGGGAAATTGGGTGACTGAGACAAGGGGGTAGACTTACTAGATTTTTTCTGGAAAGGAAAAGTCTAGATTTGATGAGGAAAATTTATGGGCTGTAATTACCAAGAACATTATGTAGACGTTGCAAAAAAGAAAAAGGGAAAAAAGAAAAAAGTGCTTAATGAGGAGCACCAACCTCACAATAACATCCATTTAGAAGCACCCAATGTCTGTTGTTGCAGACTTCTACAACACTGCAAACCTTCTAATGAATTCCACTTGCCTGTACTTAATATTTCACTACCTTGGCTTTGTGTGCATCCAATTATCAGCAACAGTTGATTCATGCATTTTATATAATCACTCTGGAGACATAACTGGAAAAATACATTACTTCCTAAAACTGGCAGAAAGAGGTAGGATATTTATTTACCTACCTCATAGGGATGTTGTGCTGATTAATTAGTGAATATTTGCTCAGTATTACACATCATTTAAGGGATAAGGCTCCCCCTCCTGTCCCGCTAATGTTGTCCCTTGTTCATTTTAATTGCTTTTTAAATCTGTGTGCACAGATTTAATTGTCAGGATCTCATTGCAACTGAGCTACGTTTATTTTATTTTTTAAAAAAACATGCTTTTAGCACTGGAAAGTGCATTTCTCTGAAAACTGAACACAAAAAAACCACCTTGCAAAAATGCAAGAAGCAGGTGATATAACCCATGAAGCTACACAACTGACAAACATGACCATTGAAGTCTGCAGAGTGCATGGGAAGAGAGCAACTGGAATCATCTGTGTTGCTTTCCTGGCCAGTAAGTATAGCACCAAAAAATGTTAGGTTCTTATCAAATTTGGCACAAGACCCCATCCAAAAACCTTAACTTCCCAGCCAAACCTTAAGTACTATTAACTTGGGCTGATGCAGGTTTAATTGGGTGCAAGTCCCACAGAGTCCAATGGGACTTATTCCTGGTAAGTATGCTTAGGATTGAAACCATAAAGAGGGGCAAGCTTATTTGCACCAACCTGAGAATCAATCACAACAGTGGATTAACCATATGCTTGACACCTGGAGACATTGGGCCCTTTGATGTGTGTTTGCTCTCAATTTAAAAGGAATATAATCAAGAATATGGAGAACCCGGAATGTTTCAGTCCAAAAACCAAAAGGGCAGAAACTGAGACATGAGGGAAGAACTTCCAGATCAAAATGATAATTGCACTGGCACATGTGAGTAATAGAACTGACATTTGATTTTAAGTTTAAGCATTAATTCAATGTTTAATTTATTACTTTGTGCATCTAAGCCAAACAGGTTTGCCAGGTTGTAACTGGAGATTCCCTGTGCACCTTTAAACCGTCTGCTGAATCAAGGATTGAGGTAGCCCTGGTTTCTCTCTCTTACTGTCCCCCTGCAATTCCATCTCCCACCCCCCTGCCTGCTCTGTAGCACACTCGAAACTCTGTAAGAGCAGGATAACAACCAGGAATTGAATCAGACAGGAAATCCTTATCATTCATTCAGCAGGAGGTTTAAAGTTACAGCGCCATTCTCCAGGTTGTAACATAGCAGCCCTAAGTAAGGGTCAGATTCTATTTGCATTTTCTGCACAATATGGACTGCATTGACTTTTGGTTTGCTTCCAGTACTGTGAGGGTGTCCAGATGTTAAGGGTATATTAATAGCTGTGTAGAAAAGGTGCACCTGCTCAAATGTCCTCTTCTACACAAAATGAAGGAAACGTCCCTGTTTTGCATTTGGCTCCATAAATTGTTAACAATTTGATAACTGATACGGATTTGTATATCTACAGGTTGAAGCTCGTTGGCTCTCTTAAAAATAGCAAAAATAAAAATAAAAATTGCCTGATAACCGGGGGGTGGGGGGGTGGAGCTTGGAAACAGCAGTGTACAATGCTGAAGCCTCAAGAAATTCAGGAGCATCCTCAAAGACTTCCATTCTTTATGCTGCTAGCATGTTCTCCCCCTTTATAGAGTGAAAGTTCTCCATATCTCCCCAGAGTCATCTTATGCAGATAAGATGCTCTATATAAACCGAAGGAAAAGATGAGGTTGGCAGCCTACTTAATCTTAAGAAAAGGCAATAGCTGTCAGAAATTCTATAGCGTAAAAAGTCCCTAATTTCAGATGTGCAAGGAGCCAAGGTCTGATAGCCACGTTGTTATACTGTGCAAAGTAGATAGATGGCTCCTTCCTTACGCTTGATGTGGTCTTGTCATTAATGGAAGACAATGGGCTTCATGGATAGCTGGCTATTTCAAGAATCTGAAACCTGTATGTACTAGTAGGAGCTGGGTCACCTAACCTTATAGAAAATGTGCAAGAATAGAGTGGAATTAAAAGGGATGTGATATCTGCAAGACTATGCATTTCCTAATAATATGGGTGGAGTAATAGGCAAGTCAACCACAGGCTTGCTTTTGCAACCCTGCAGTAGTTGTTCAATCTGTAAATTTGAATTTATTGTAACCGTCTTTTACAACACTCTCTCATCCAAAGGAAAACTGATCTGCATCTGTTCTATTCAGGGAAGGGAAAATATAAAATAGTACGGTGTTGGTTTTTTTAGAATTAGAGATGAAAAGGACACAATGATCACTTGGTCTAATGTTCTACTTTAAGGTATGATGCTGCCTTATTCAACAATAAGCCAATTTTCAAATTCAAAGCCCAGCATGAACTGTGGTGCCAACACTGAACGTTCATGTACATGCAGGATTCCATGCTTACTTCAGTGGAAGGCAGATATACCTGCTGTCATCCCTTGTACATGCAGAGCTACTCTCTCTGCTGGAATGAATAAATCTGAATATGCTCATTGCAGCCTCTATGCATTGCACGGTTGGACAATTACACATTAACCTGTATCTACCCAACCATATTGTTCAACCACAAACATGAATATGTAAAATGACCAGGTGAAGAGGTTTATAATAGCAGTTTGTTCATGTTTCAAGGAACAAGCCAATAATTTAGAAGGCTCTTGCATTCACTTGTAAATGTTTTCACTTAAAGCATAAGGTCTTCTTTCATGGCCAGCCTTTGTATTAAAAGAAGTTTCTCAATTACGACACTGTTATTAACTAATTTCAGAATAGAAATCCGAAGCTGTGTGCTGCTCAATCTGCCTGACCCTCAATTAAACATGCCCTGCACAGGATATTTGGCAAACCTGGATAACAGAACCAACATTGTTATAAAATGTACTTTTCCACTTGCAATGCCAAAAAACTATCCCTTGAGGTAGAAAGTGTGTTTTCTCTTGCCTCGACTGCTCAAGGAAATAGCATGTAAAAGGAACACATGCAGTCCAATTCTGTGCACATTTGCTTAGAAGTAGATTCCGCATATTTCAGTGTGGCTTATTCTCAATTTAGTGTGCTTAAAATTTCAGTAGCAGGTTCTAATCCCTTACTTGGAAGTAAACCCCGTTGAACTCAATGGGGTGTACTTCTGAATAGACCTAAATAGGATTGCATTGCTATTTTCCAGCTCTAATAGTATCTGTTTCCAGTGTCAACAGGCAAGCAGTTGTGAAATGAATTGAATTAAAATGAAGCCCTAGAGCTTGGAATTATGAAAACACTTAAATAGAAACTACGGTAAAATGTAGTGATTAGCTACCAAAGGCAAAATAATTCCATGTGTGTCATCATAATACTTTTTAAAAAAACTTAAAAATTAGTCTTTTTTGAGAGAACTCCCTTAGATTCATGACTTCTATAGCACTCAACATTTAAAACCATTTTTCTTCTTTTAATGACACTGAAATACTTGAGGTCTAAATATAATTTCTTAAACTGACACAGGAAGTGTGACAGACCCCAATTATGACAGACAATCGCCTGTATCTCTTGATTCAAAGGTGACTTGTGCTTTGTATTTACATACACATGTTCCACTGTCTACTGCAACCAACCCCTCAAAAGTGCACGGCACAGAAAGCAAGGAGTCGAGAACAAAGCAGAACCGCTGTCCTTTGATTGCTGCTCTCCTCCTTCGCCTTCCACTTTGAAATAGAAAAGATTCTGGCAGCAGTCCAGACCCCTGGCTCCTCCTGAGCTCCAGTGGTTTGTTTTGCTGCAGCTGAAGTAGCATCTGTGATGGCAGTGCACAGTGCTCACCCACACATACCTTTTGCCCCACACTGTCTAGGCACAGGCCCACACTTTCAAGCTCTGTGTTTGAACGCTTTGCATTTTTTGCCCTGCCACTTTCCCCAGGAAAACCTGCTCTTTAATGCTGAATCGGAACAAACAGCAATTTGAGTTTTCCACAGGTGGTAATGAGTGGCAAATTCAGTGGCAATGAGTGAGTTTTTGCAGGAAAAAACATCGGTGCAAAAGGGGGGGATAGTACCCTGACATGGAGCTTTAAAGTTCCTAGAAATGTGGCACAAAAGGAAGTCTGGATGAGTCCTCAGAAACCTCCAGCTTCTATGGGATCCTAACTACAGTGGTACCTCGGGTTACATACGCTTCAGGTTACATACGCTGCAGGTTACAGACTCCGCTAACCCAGAAATAGTGCTTCAGGTTAAGAACTTTGCTTCAGGATGAGAACAGAAATTGTGCTCCGGCGGCACAGCAGCAGCAGGAGGCCCCATTGGCTAAAGTGGTGCTTCAGGTTAAGAACAGTTTCAGGTTAAGTATGGACCCCCAGAACGAATTAAGTACTTAACCCAAGGTACCACTGTACAGGGTATATATTGACTGAAATTGACAACTCCCTTTCCACCCACTGCAGTGTAGAACAAATTGCTGTACCACATTGAGGGCTGTAAGTAGCTGTCAACAATAGGCCCCATGACTACCACATCTAGGTCCCAGCACAAGGGCTGCCAGTTGCACCCATTGGAATCAGCAGTAATTGGAGCCCTTAAACCAGATTCTGTGAGCTGTTGTGACTCTACACCAGCCTTTGGCAACCTGCTGCCTTTCAAGTGTTTTGGATCATAACTCCCACAGATAATAGCTGGGGAGGCAGCAGGTTTTGCAAAGGTTGCTCTACACACAGTACCTTACATGATTAGGCCTTACATGTTCCATTTCCTATTTCATAAAATATCAACAGACAATATGGTGACTGGAATGAGAGGGGAAGCCAGTAGCAGCAGCCCAAATTTGAAATAGGAGACATCTGTTGCCACCTATGCAACCTTACATGCAAGTGATATTTTATTGACATGAATGGGACTTATTACTAGATTGATAATACAACGAGCATTGTGGTGCTATATATATACGGGACATTTTAGGAACCAAGGAAATGGAGCTGTCATGGGAGGAATATGACTGGCTCCAGACTCCAGCTTCAACTGCTTCTTCTTCTTTGCATAAAACAACAGCTATATACTCAATTGTTTGTCACAAGTGTGACAAACTTTCTAGCTTTGTAGATAGGAAAACCTGATGCCAAACTGTTGGGAAAGTTGAATCGAAATTTGCAGGTGACATTTATTTTAATTGAAACTAACCTTTATATAGGGATTGATCAGCCAATCATGACGTCAATGTATTGTTATCAGTTTGTGGGTGCTAGACACCCTAGATTCCTGGATTCAGTAAATATTAGAATTTAATTGATGTTTGGAGTGTTAAAACTGGATGCCAGACATTGGATTTAGCAAGTATTAGAACAGAAGTATTAGAACATGGAAGCGAAAGGAAAGTCCAATGCTGTAAAGAAAAATATTGCATAGGAACCTGGAATGTAAGAACCATGAACCTGGGTAAGTTGGATGTGGTCAAAAATGAGATGGCAAGAATAAATATTGACATCCTGGGCATCAGTGAGCTAAAATGGACGGGAATGGGCGAATTCAGTTCGGATGACTACCATATCTACTACTGTGGGCAAGAAACCCGTAAGAGAAATGGAGTGGCCCTCATAGTCAACAAAAGAGTGGCGAAAGCTGTACTAGGATGCAGTCTCAAAAATGATAGAATGATCTCGATACGAATCCAAGGCAGACCTTTTAACATCACAGTAATCCAAGTTTATGCACCAACTACTGGTGCTGAAGAAACTGAAATTGACCAGTTCTATGAAGACTTACAAAACCTTATCGAAGTGACACCAAAGAAGGATGTTCTGCTCATTATAGGGGATTGGAATGCTAAAGTAGGGAATCAAGAGATAAAAGGAACAACTGGCAAGTTTGGCCTCGGAGATCAAAACGAAGCAGGGCAAAGGCTAATAGAGTTCTGTCAAGAGAACAAGCTGGTCATCACAAACACGCTTTTCCAACAACACAAGAGACGACTCTACACATGGACATCCCCAGATGGGCAACATCGAAATCAGATTGATTATATTCTCTGCAGCCAAAGATGGAGAAGCTCTATACAGTCAGCAAAAACAAGACCTGGAGCTGACTGTGGCTCAGATCATCAGCTCCTTATAGCAAAATTCAAGCTTAAACTGAAGAAAGTAGGAAAAACCACTGGACAGGTAAGATACAATCTAAACCAAATCCCTTATGAATACACAGTGGAAGTGAGGAACAGGTTTAAGGATTTAGATTTGCTGGACAGAGTGCCTGAAGAACTATGGATGGAGGCTCGCAACATTATACAGGAGGCAGCAACTAAAACCATCCCAATGAAAAAGAAATGCAAGAAAGCAAAGTGGCTGTCCAACGAGGCCTTACAAATAGCGGAGGAGAGAAGGCAAGCAAAATGCGAGGGAGATAGTGAAAGATACAGGAAATTGAATGCAGATTTCCAAAGAACAGCAAGGAGAGACAAGAAGGCCTTCTTAAACGAGCAATGCAAAGAAATAGAGGAAAGCAACAGAATGGGAAGAACCAGAGATCTGTTCAAGAAAATCGGAAATATGAAAGGAACATTTCGTACAAAGATTACCATAATAAAGGACAAAAGTGGTAAAGATCTAACTGAAGCAGAAGACATCAAGAAGAGGTGGCAAGAATACACAGAGGAATTATACCAGAAAGATATGGATGTCTCGTACACCCCAGGTAGTGTGGTTGCTGACCTTGAGCCAGACATCCTGGAGAGTGAAGTCAAATGGGCCTTAGAAAGCACTGCAAATAACAAGGCCAGTGGAAGTGATGGTATTCCAGCTGAACTGTTTAAAATTTTAAAAGATGATGCTGTTAAGGTGCTACACTCAATATGCCAGCAAGTTTGGAAAACTCAGCAGTGGCCAGAGGATTGGAGAAGATCAGTCTACATTCCAATCCCAAAGAAAGGCAGTGCCAAAGAATGCTCCAACTACCGCACAATTTCACTCATTTCACATGCTAGCAAGGTTATGCTTAAAATTCTACAAGGAAGGCTCAAGCAGTATGTGGACCGAGAACTCCCAGAAGTGCAAGCTGGATTTAGAAGAGGCAGAGGAACCAGAGACCAAATTGCAAACATGCGCTGGATTATGGAGAAAGCCAGAGAGTTCCAGAAAGACATCTACTTCTGCTTCATTGACTATGCAAAAGCCTTTGACTGTGTTGACCACAGCAAACTATGGCAAGTTCTTAAAGAAATGGGAGTGCCTGATCACCTCATCTGTCTCCTGCGAAATCTCTATGTGGGACAAGAAGCTACAGTTAGAACTGGATATGGAACAACTGATTGGTTCCAAATTGGGAAAGGAGTACGGCAAGGCTGTATATTGTCTCCCTGCTTATTTAACTTATATGCAGAATTCATCATGCGAAAGGCTGGGCTGGATGAATCCCAAGCCGGAATTAAGATTGCCGGAAGAAATATCAACAACCTCAGATATGCAGATGACACAACCTTGATGGCAGAAAGTGAAGAGGAATTAAAGAACCTTTTAATGAGGGTGAAAGAGGAGAGCGCAAAATATGGTCTGAAGCTCAACATCAAAAAAACGAAGATCATGGCCACTGGGCCCATCACCTCCTGGCAAATAGATGGGGAAGAAATGGAGGCAGTGGGAGATTTTACTTTCTTGGGCTCCATGATCAGTGCAGATGGTGACAGCAGTCACGAAATTAAAAGACGCCTGCTCCTTGGGAGAAAGGCGATGGCAAACCTAGACAACATCTTAAAAAGCAGAGACATCACCTTGCCAACAAAGGTCCGTATAGTAAAAGCCATGGTTTTCCCAGTAGTGATGTATGGAAGTGAGAGCTGGACCATAAAGAAGGCTGATCGCCGAAGAATTGATGCTTTTGAATTATGGTGCTGGAGGAGACTCTTGAGAGTCCCATGGACTGCAAGAAGATCAAACCTCTCCATTCTGAAGGAAATCAGCCCTGAGTGCTCACTGGAAGGACAGATCGTGAAGCTGAGGCTCCAATACTTTGGCCACCTCATGAGAAGAGAGGACTCCCTGGAAAAGACCCTGATGTTGGGAAAGATGGAGGGCACAAGGAGAAGGGGACGACAGAGAATGAGATGGTTGGATGGTGTTCTTGAAGCTACTAGCATGAGTTTGATCAAACTGCGGGAGGCAGTGGAGGACAGAAGTGCCTGGCGTGCTCTGGTCCATGGGGTCACGAAGAGTCGGACACGACTAAACGACTAAACAACAACAACAAGAACAGAAGCCAGGCCAGCTTCCTGTGTCAGGAAATCACCTGGAAGACAAGTCATTAAGAAAGACAAATGGAACAAGTCATTAGGAAAGCAAAGAGGAGACACTCTGTGCCAGATGGCAAATGGAAGGGGAGAGGCTCCTCCCTCAACTTAGAGTTTAGTTTGGAAGACAAAGTGGAGTTCAAAAGTAGAGTTTTAGAGTTGGCTGTGAGATGACCTGGGGGGGAAATGTTGCAGTTTGTAAAAGTCAGCAAGTTACAAAGAGTCAGAGCCATGGCAGGTGAATGCAAGGATGTGTGTATAGAAGAAGCAAGACCCTCTTGGAATATCAGTGCTGTGAGCCCCTCCTGCGGTGCCTCATTTTCTGAAAGGAAACACATACCTTGGGTAACTGTGCCTGCCGCCTCTGGAATCTTGCACCACATGGAGATTGGGGTGGTGTGCAACAGTGTAGTCACATATTTTATTAGGATTCAGCATCCAGTTACAATCTGTGCTTTTGTTTTCATTGTAGACATAGGTAAGAGCCAAGAATGTTTTAAACTGCAAGACAGTAACAAAAAGACGAAGTCACCCAAATGACAATAAAACAGAAGTGATTTTTGAAATATAAATATGTAAACATATGGAAATATGTATGTAGAATACAAAAGACAAGTTATCCTAGTTGGGACCACTGTATAAATAACAATGAAGTTATTCAGATAATACAGATAATGATTGATGAGCTCTCCAGGATTTTATCACATTTCATACTTCAGAAACAAATCAGAGAATGATTCATAGATGGCAGTCATTAATCCCTTTATTACCTATTTTTTTTTCTTTTAAGCTTTTTCTTTCTTTCAGGAATACGTTATTATGATTCTGCTTCATGCAACTAGGGATTTGAGTTCTACCAAGACGGTTGTTACTCCAAGAGCTGTGATCCCAAAGTGAGTAGTTTTCAGTTCATAGGCAAGAAGCAAACACATTGAAATGCATGAGCAGCAGCCATACATCTTTTTGTTTACAACTCAAGCATAACATCTAGGAGTAAACTTAAGGTTGGTGTTGGGTGATAGTCAGCATCAGTCATTGTCAGAATAGACGCCTATTCAATGTGCCTATGTTGAATATGAGTTACCATAGTTGGATACACACTGTGTTTAACTGAAGCATCTATGGTCTTTGAACAGAGTTTTTCCTAAAGGAATATTGCTCAAAATAATCTCAAATTTCCTCCAAGGTAACACTCCTAACCAGCACATTCTAAATATTTTTAGACTAAACCTTGCATTGTTATGCAGTGGACGAGCATTCAATCACATTTGAGGAATATATCAAAACATGGTTTTCAAAGCTCACTCACAATGTAATCCGTTTACACTAATGAAAGGATGAATTGCCTCAGCAAGTTACTGAGAGCTGCTGGGTGCTCAGCATTTTTTAAGACTCAATCCACTTATTTAGGAGCTTAAATGTGGATTTATGAGTTTAGATAGTGATTCATTTTCATTTTTTAAAAAAGTGTCACAGAAACCTAACTTCTGCTGCTCTACTGATACAAGTTTGTATGAACAGAACTATGTGGTTTCCTTGTATCTAGTAAAGAACAGAACCTATAATGAAATAATACATAATAATCCACAACATAAACTAAATCTGAAACTCTGGCTTTGCCAGAAATGATTATCTCATGAAATGAGTATAATTTCACCCTATGCAATGCATACTTTAAGAGATACTCTGAAAGAATACTGTAGATTGGTTCCATACTATACTTTGGAGACATCACTGCTGTAGGTACACCAGCATTACAATGGAGTTTCCTGCACCAAACATGAAAAGTACGAATGACATACATTTGTCTTTGAAGAGCTGCAAACACAACACCAAGAAGTCCAATTGGGCTTGGCCTGGGTACAGTGTTTTTTAAAAGGATGTTCACACTGCATGCATTTGCTGCAGGCAACACAAGTGCAGCACTAGCACACCACTACAATTATGCTTGCCTTATCGAGTGTGAAGCCACCTTAATATATGGCAACATACAAATGAAATTAGGTTTTTTGAGCTGTTGTGAGACCACTTGTCTTGCTACTGATCTTTGTGAGAGCTTCTGGAAGCCTCTTTAAAATCACGTACAAATTTTGCATTTGCATAATCTGCACCATGAAAAACTCACAATTTCTGACTGATTTAAGCAGAGATACTCACAACTCACAACTAGATTGGCTAACTTGATAATTATGTGGAGCTGCTGTCCTCACAAGGCATGAAAAACAGGAAAACCCATTCTTGGCTTCCTGTTGCATGGGAGATTGATGATCTCGGCCTCTGGCATCAGTGGCAGCTGGGGCCTACTGGGACTGGTAGGGTGGAAGACTGAGAGATCAACAATAAGTAAAGCCAAAACTCATGACAGACAATGCCCCTTCCGATCGTCAGGAGGAGGGGGGGTTGTGGGATCATGACCCCGCCCACTCTCGCTCTCCCGAGGCTGGCGCCAGCCTCGCGGGAGGCAGGGATTCCCCCAATTAGCATCCCCTGTGGCTGGCGGCAGGGGCGGGCCTTAGAAAGGCCACTTAAGGTCGGGGAAGCCCTCGGCTTGCCCCTTTTCACCCTGGAGACGACGCGGTTTCCCACCCACCCGCCCTTTATGTTTTGCCACTGACATTGCTATGGGCTTCGGCTGGTCGCCGCAAGGGGCCTGGTAGGAGTTTTTCCATTTGGCTAATTGGCTGGTTTTGTGAGCCACCTGGTTTTTTCGCCTACCTCGTAGCAAATCGTCACAACTCCCTCGGTTTTGGCGGTAGGCATTGGCCGGGGTATTGTTATGCAGATGAGGTTGGGGGGGAGGAACGCCATCACCTCCCCCAATGCTTGAAGGGTAGTTCGTTAAAGGACTCCGAGGGGCGACGCCTCGTCCGAAACCTACGGAGGCTAGGGCCTAAAGCGCGCCCCCGAGCGGTAACCCCTCAGGGAGCGCCTAGGGATACGCATCTCGGGTGGCTCCCCCTGTTGGTGTTTAACCCTTCCCAGTCAGACCGGATAGTCGGTTAGGGGCCAATGCCTAAAGCCAATACCCTTCATTTCCTGTAATCAATAAAGTTGTGGCCATTTTCGCCCATTAACCTAAAACGCTGTGTCCGTTGTCTTTATTTATTCCACCTGGGGGGGGGAAAATAGCCACACAAATCCAACTAATTTTAGATTTCTCCTCATCCTCCTGCTGAGTTCTACTGGGGCAAAACTGAGACAGACGAGGACGACCCTTGGGAGAGTTGTAAGTTCGAAGGACTGGTGGGGACTGGTGGAGGACAGTGAGGCTGGTGGGGCAGTTCCCTATTTACATTGTGGGCTAATGTCCACTGTGTGGAATCAAAAAAACTAAACTAATTTTATCCTCTAGTATGAGTTAGTTAGATAGTTACTTATTCAGTAGATTTGTATCCAGCTTTTGAACTGGAGTCCCCGCACAGCTTTCCTAAAATATATTAGATTAATTTAATAACTGTAGACATTAAACAAATGGGGGATGGGAGTAAGCAGCCCAACAAGTGATAGTGTCTTTGCCTACTTCCCTTTCTTTTCTGTTTCATTCTAAGAGGGCTCATATTTGTAACAACACTAGTGTGGTCTACAATATGATCTAGTTGACATTCTCCCATGAACCTCGATATAGCTCCTTGCGTCTCTCAGCAGGGCAGTTGATCTTAGGTCGTCCTTCATTGTCCAAATATACTAGAAGCATAATGTTATGAATGTGATCAAAAATGAACTGAACTGTAGCTGTCGAGAAACGTGGCATGTTCCCATTGCCAACTCTGAATAGCCTCAGCATGTTCCACGGAAACCATTGAGCATGAAGATACTAGAAGTGCAAACAATTAATTGAATGTGGAAGTTACAGTATCTGAAATTGCTTTTGTGGGTCTCCAAAACTAGGAAGATAGAAGAACTACCTCTTGGTACTGAAAAACATGTATTTTTCTTTAAGACAGTGAAGCAGCTCCTAGGGTTTTCCAGGCGTTGTTGGAATATAGCTCTCATCATTTCTTACTGTTGGCCATGCAGACTGGATCTGATGAGAGTTGGTCCAACATCATCTGGAGGGCTGCAGATTCTTTAGAAGCTTTGAGCATAGGAAAATAATAATGGAGCAGCTTTTTATAGAGTCAGGCTGCCTTGGCCAATGCTATCTGTTTGGACTGGTAGCACCTCGCTGGAATCCTGGGTGCGTTTTTAACTCAAGATTCCAATAATTAAACCAACAGCATGCCATGTACCACGAAGTTGTAACCTGCCTTAGGGCCAAGCTACACCTCACAGCAATAGTGTGTGAATTAATTTACTTCTAAATTTTTGTAGATAGAAGCTGGGGGTGGGTGGGGAAGAAAACAAAGTCAGATAATGACCACTGAGCAGATGAACACGAGCTTTCACCTTTCCCTGGTGAAATCACTTCCATGCCAGAGGAAGTAGCCTAAATATTGTCCTCATTTAAGTCCTTAGCTGCACACTGTAAGGTCCCTGGTTCATGGGTCATGCCACTACCTGTCTATATTTCTCCCTCAAGTTGCAAAGTGGAATAATCACCAACATAATTAAATATCTGTAAAAGCCCCTGAAATAAAAGTGAACAGGCTTGCCTGCAGGCTCACATTTTTTTATTTTATTTTTTAAGGAAGCACAAGGGAAGAGGACTGAGGGGAGGAAAGAAAAACTTTGAACTTGCTTGGTGAAGCTAAAAGCAACCTAGAAAGCAATTAGAGTAAAAAGAAATCTATAAAATAGGCAAGATGAAGATAAGGGTAGAAAAAATAACAGATAAAGAAAAAAACATCAAGAATGTAATGCAAAGGGGAGAAATTGGGTTTTTAGTAAGTTCTTAAAAGAGAGAGGCCTGGTGAATATATATTTTAAAAAGTGTGTGCCACACATAAAGAGCCACACAAGAGAATGCATGAAGATAAGAAATGGCACAACAGAATGGAGATTTAGAAACAAAATTAGTATTTGATAAGTAAATGAACCAATAACATAATAAAAAGGAACAAAGAGGCATAGGTAGATCAGGTATGTAGAACCTGTGCCTTTCCAGAAATTGTTCGACTCCCACTCACATTAGCCCCAGACAGCATGGCCAATGGCCAGGAATTATGGGAGGTTTTCGTCCAACAACCTCTGGAGGACCCCAGAGCCACTACCCCCAGAGTAGAAAGAAACACATGGTCATCAACTCTGCATTAACAATGCAGGAAAAACTGTATCTGCAAAAGCTCTTTCAATCCTGCTCTTAAGGAAATAGATTCTGGTCTATATGCTGCAATCCAAATCAGAGGACACAATTAGGAGGGTATTCAAGTAAATAAGTATTTATTGCCTTGTAGTACTGGAAAAGCCTAATAAATTTAGAGCACAATCCCATATATGTTTTCTGAGAAGTGAGGCCTGCTGAGTTCTATGGAACACAATGCCTGCTTAATGAGTGTAGAACTGCTGCAACCACAAATGAAAAGGGGGCAATTGACACAACAACAACATAGGACATGAGATGCATGGATAGTAGACTAAGAAACAGATTTGCATCAACTCTGAAGAATGGGTAGGTTAGAATAGGTTTATAACCTGTGGCCAAATGAACAAAATGTAGGATTACTAACATGATGGGGACTAATGAGTGGGAGTGTGTATTCCTACAAAAAAATGACACTGTTGATGTATTTCATGTCATTTCATGTCAGTTTGATTTCCTTGTGCAGCATAGATTGCAAGATCCCACTTGCAATATTCTTATTGCTTAAAATATGCTGTAACCTAATGTGTGAAGGTTGCTTGTCAGTATTTTCCCAATTTTGCGGTAAGTCAAACTGACTTCAGCCCTCAATATTTCTCAAAAAACCATAACGATAACAGACAGTGGGAGGGGGGGGGAATATCCCCCATGGGTCTGGCACTGTTGCAGGACACTGGAAGTAGAGTGTTAGAAGTGGGCCATAATTTTTCAGCCACTACCTCCTAAACTGCTCTTCACAGCAAAATTCATTTGTGAACATCACCATTTTCTTTAATGGAAAATGTATACAGAATGAGTGACCCTGGTGGTCCTTTGAATTGTTTTATTTTTAAACCACAGTCTTATAACAAGGAATTAATTAGTATGCATCATTAACTGCTGTGTTGGGTAATGGTTTAATAGCTCAGGCATACTGCTTATAGGAATCTCTGCCTCTCTGCAGCTCAATTCTTTTAGATTCTATTCTGCAGTGATCCATGTCCTTACAGGCTGTACAGGACCACACAAACTGTGACAAGTTAATAGGTCATGGTTCCAAACCAGATCTGTTCAAATGCCAAGATACAAAAAGCCAGGTTACAATGGTCCCGTCCTTAAGAGCTGCAGCAGATTTATTATAAATATACCTTCCAACATAGGCTACGTTCATGCTATCTCCACCTCATCAACACTCCACCTGATTAATTATAGTCAGAATCTATAATTCATGACAACTTGATTTCTGTGTCATTGTACATCAAAGCACTTGTTTATGTTAGCACTCCCGCTGCGTCTTTCATCTTTCTAAATCAGAATATGGGTTGTTGTTGTTTTAATTAGAAATATGAATTATAACAATTTACACTCTACCAGTGTTAGTCCATGTTGTTCAAAAAAGGAATCTCCTAAAAAGCCAGGAACTTCAATTTAATAACTCCTTAGTGATGTTACTATTTTCACTCTGTAAGCTACTAATAAAGTTACTGTGGCCATCTATTTATCTTTTCCACTTAATGAAATTACTTGCAGAAATACTGTGCAGAGAAATGGCAGGTGGTACGTGGCAAAATATAAGCAACCTTTCAGCAAGTGTGAAAATTAAAACTGGAAACAGTCAACATGCAACATCTCAATTATAGGGTTAGTCCATAGATTATCAGAGGATCACACCAAGCTTTGCATGTTTCCAATTAGGGATAGTTTTTAATTAATACTCACTATACACAGAACAATAAGGTGTGGGGATGCATGCAGGATCATTCTTATACAAATGGATCCTTGTAATCCTGGAAACTAATCCTTAGCCATAGACATTAGATGAGTGCTGTGTAAATAGCTGGTTTCCCATTTCAGGACAGCACCACAAAGAAATGGTACCTGATACTTAATCCTACCAGGAGGCAAGTCACAGTAAGATACTACTGTCTTAATATTCACGTAAGAGACAAAGCCCAACTAAGGCTACAGATTATCTTTCAGATATGTGAGCTATACAAAACAAGGAGGCTTACCTTGAGCCTTGGCTGCCCCAAGTCAGGGATCAGCCATGAAATCTGCAGACAATATCATGTATTTACATAAGGATATTCACAAAGCCTGTTCTAATAATTTCCCCAGACACAGGTATTTTTATACTGAAGTCTAGAACCTAACATGCTTTACTCTACAAATCAGGCCCTGTAGGGGATTGTAACACTTGCTGAAGATGTAGATCCAGTGTGCAGCAGATGTGAAAAAGATGAATTCCATGCTAGGGATTATTAGGAAAG
This sequence comes from Podarcis vaucheri, assembly GCF_965113315.1. Taxonomy (NCBI): domain Eukaryota; kingdom Metazoa; phylum Chordata; class Lepidosauria; order Squamata; family Lacertidae; genus Podarcis; species Podarcis vaucheri. The sequence continues at coordinate 40,348,303 of NC_138749.1, forward strand.
GAATTGAAAATAAAACTGCCACTATCATAATGCTATTATTCAAATCTATGGTGCGACTGCATTTGGAATATTGTGTACAGTCCAGGTTGCCTCCATTTGAAAAAGATATCGTAGAACTGGAAAAGGTTAAGAGAAGGGAAGCTAAAATGATCAGGGAGTGAAGCAACTTCCCTATGAAGAAAGGTCACAATATTGGGGGCTTTTTCGAGAAAGGGAGACTCTGAGGGGCATGTTACAAGTCTATAAAACTATGGAGAAAGTGAATTGAAAAAAGTTATCCCCCCATTCTCGTAGCACTAGAATTTGGAGACATGTAATACAGCTGAATGTTTAAAGATTTAGGACAGACAAAAGCAAATATTCCTTCATGCAGCTTGCATGGAACTTGGCCCTACAGGTAGCAGTGATGTTCATCAACTTGGATGGCTTAAAAAAGGATTACACAAATTCATGGAGGATATCAATGGCTACTAGCCATGATGGTTATGTTGTGCTTTCATGGTTATAGGCAGTAATGCTTCTGGATACCAGTTGCTGGAAACCACAGGTTGGGGGAGTGCTCTTGTCCTTGGTCCTGCTTTTAGGTTCCCCACAGGTGTCTGGTTGGCCACTTTGAGAATGTGACATTGGGCTAGATGGGCCATTAGCCTGACCCAGCCAGCTCTTCTTACGTTTTTTTATGTATGTTATGCAGCCAAGTAATCCACTGCCTTGCAGGACATCTTTGGGAGCATCATCATCATCATCATCATCATAATTTATTATTTATACCCCGCCCATCTGGCTGAGTTTCCCCAGCCACTCTGGGCGGCTCCCAATCAGTGTTAAAAACAGTACAGCGTTACATATTAAAAACTTCCCTGAACAGGGCTGCCTTAAGATGTCTTCTGAATGTCAGGTAGTTATTTATCTCTTTGACATCTGATGGGAGGGCGTTTCACAGGGTGGGCGCCACTACCGAGAAGGCCCTCTGCCTGGTTCCCTGTAGCCTCACTTCTCGCAATGAGGGAACCGCCAGAAGGCCCTCGGCGCTGGATCTCAGTGTCCGGGCTGAATGATGGGGGTGGAGACGCTCCTTCAGGTATACAGGACCGAGGCCGTTTAGGGCTTTAAAGGTCAGCACCAACACTTTGAATTGTGCTCGGAAATGTACTGGGAGCCAATGCAGATCTCTCAGAACCGGTGTTATGTGGTCCCGGCGGCCACTCCCAGCGGCCGCATTCTGGATTAATTGCAGTTTCCGGGTCACCTTCAAAGGTAGCCCCACGTAGAGCGCATTGCAGTAGTCCAAGCGGGAGATAATTAGAGCATGCACCACTCTGGCGAGACAGTTCACGGGCAGAAAAGGCTAAGGAGGCTAAGGAGCAAATCTTCAAAAATCCAAAGTGGAGTCCCTAAGGTGGTTGGATGGCATCTTGCATGTCTCCTTTCAGCAACCCCTGCAGCCAAGCTGGTGCCAAATGTATTGCTTTGTTGTCCTTTGGACCACATCAGAAAGGCCGAGAAGGGACTCTTGTTGTCTGGGCAGCCCAGGACCTCCATACACACTGCCCAGCCTTGCACCCCGGAGAGGTCACTTTGGTGCTGCTAACACAGCAAAAACAATGCAGGAGGCAGCAGTTATGAGTTACTGGTCTCTGCAGCCACAGCAGGTGCTGTAATTCTACAGCAGTTTGACTTCACACACCCACACCTCGAGGTGCACTCCATTGTTTCTCAAGACAGATAGATGCCAACATGTGGGCAAGTCCCTTTCACAGATAAAACTGCAGATAATACCTCAGGATTGGATACTGTGATTCATGTTAGAAACCCCTGCTAGACCCTTAGAGCTTACCATAAATTAGCTAGTACTGTATGCTTCTTTTCTTCACCTGCAGGGTGGAAGTGCAGTTAGGTGCCGCCTATTTTCACGTTTGAGTATTCCTAGTTGTCTCTTGGACTTAGCACATGGGGCTTCTAAATCTCCCTCTGAGAGAGATTAACCACTGGGATTCTAACTGTGTTTGCATGTATTATCAGAGAAAGAGGCTACAGGCTTATTTCTTCTGAAACTGCACCTGTGCAAATGTCAAAAGAACTGGGACTGACAGAATGTTTTCAGGATCCCTGCCCTCACTGCTTCATTACATTGGGTTTAACGTCAGTGAGCAATTGTTCCTATGACATTTCTCAGTGAGTGCTTACCAACGTGCAAGATGGCAATCTAGATGTTATTAATTTTAAATCCATTTTTTAAAAAATCCTCTTGTTAGGTGAGATTTTGAATCCAGTTTCTCTGCACTTGAGTAGCATGTCACAGCTACAATAATCTCTTCACTGAGTGGCAGGGTAGTATTCCTTAGCAAGTAGCTTGTCAATAAGAAGAAAAACTGTTGTTTCGCCTTGTTAAAATTTAAAAACTTGAAAGAGATTTAAAAAAACCACACCGTTAATTTTATTCCAAGGACACAACAACAGAGCTAACATCTAGAGCATCCCGAGCTCCTCTTCCCTTCATGTTGTCACAACAAATCTTCTGCCAGTGATTGATGTTGTTGCCTGCCAAGGAGCTTTTCCACTGAGAGCAATGTTCTCGCCTAGCCTCTGGTGGAGTTCATCCCCCTTCCTGGAGGCTCTCTGCAGTTGCATGGTTCAACAACAAAAAAATCTTGCCTGGAGACGAATACACCAAACTGGGATATGTTTATTTCAAGGCTTTCCCAGTGGAGAATGCCCTCAGCCCCCTAAAATGTTTAGCCTTCAACTTCCAAGTATACTAGCCACAATAACTCAGCCATCACCATGATATCCCAAAAGGATATTACATTCATAAAACAAGAGGAGAAACGATTACCCTGAAGTACTAATCTTTTCAATGTATTGCCTACAACACAAAACGACAATACCTTTGAAATTTCATTCAAAAGACAAAACTGCACCCTTTTCTCAATCCTCAAGTTCCTTTGCATGAACACCCAATAGAGAAACCCAAAAGTCCATTTTCTTCTCGCAGCCCCTCTTTAATCCAATAGATTTACTTTTGTCATTTTCCTTGTGATACTGAGCACTACTGGCATTATCTGTGACACCTCTGGGTTGAATTCTTTTAACCAGTTATTCTTCATTTATTTTCACAAAAGGAGATGAAACAATATACAAGAGCGCCCAAACTCCCTTTCTGTCCACTTTCAGGTACATCTGCTTCAGTACAGCAATTAAATATTAATTCCAGAGCAATTCCCACAAAAGTAATTAACTTTGCTTATGCAAACACTGTTTGCACACACACATATCACCGGTTTTTATAGTGTAGACCCAGAGGGCCTAAACCTTGCTAGATATCTCTAGGTATTGCTTATTTATTTCTTCTTTATTTTATAGCCCCACACACCCCGCCTCACTTTTCAAGCTGTATATAATACTGCAGTTGGCAAGCCAGCCGAAACTTAGAAGTAAAAACATGTACACATTACTGGCTTAAAATGCAGCAAGGCCATTCTTTTCTTTAGTTTGGATGAAAGCTAGCTTGGGGGTAAACAAACACATCAAAACACAGTATTTCATAAGAAACAGCACAGACACTGTATATATATGAACGGCGGCGAACTTGTATACATCACTTCCCAAACCAGCAGTGGGAGCGCACTGCTGGTTTGGGAAGAGCAGGCATCCCCAAACTTGGCACTCCAGATGCTTTGGGACTACAGTTCCCATCATCCCTAAGCACTGGTCCTGTTAGCTAGGGATGATGGGAGTTGTAGTCCCAAAACACCTGGAGTTTGGGGATGCCTGATGTAGAGTAACCAAGACCTAGGACAGCTCAGTTGGTAGACAGGGTCCTGGGCTTGGGCGAAAGATTCCTACATTGCAGGAGGTTGGACTCATGGCTCCTTCCAACTCTACAGTAATATGATTCTATGAATATAAGGAACATCTTCTGGTAAGACTGAGAGAATGTTGACTGAGAGAATGCACAACACAGTTTTGAGATGCCTTAAGAAAAACCAGGTCATTATCACTGGCATCAGCTACTACCAGTGGCATAGCGTGGGGGATGCAGGGGGGGGGGCGGCCGCAACATCTGGGGGTTAGGGTTAGGGGGCGCAAATCCATGGATTAGGGGGCACAAATTACTTGCCTTGCCCTGGGTGCTGACAACCCATGCTACGCCACTGGCTACTACAGAGATATTTACGAAATGATGAGGCTGCGGAGGCTCACCTCACCTTTACACATCTGATAATAATTTGTTGTTGTTGTTGTTTAATCGTTTAGTCGTGTCCGACTCTTCGTGACCCCATGGACCAGAGCACTCCAGGAACTTCTGTCTTCTCTGATAATAATATTTGGGGCCAACTACATTGGAGCGCAAACACCTCTTAAGAGAGGTCCAGCATGCAGAGGGGCACTCCCACAAGAAAATACTAGCTTCAAAAGAGGGATTTTCATAGAACCGTAGAGTTGGAAGCGAGCCTGAGCATCATAGCCCCCGCAACACAGGAACGGGCAACTGTTCCTCACGAGGATCGAACCTGCAACCTTGGCGTTGGCGCCACTCTCTAACCAACCAAGCTCTCCTCCATTTCCACTTTGGGCCTGGTTTACCAATGCCAATGTGGCAAAGGGCCAAGGACCACCTGAAACTTGGCAACATTCCTGCAAGGGAAGAATCTACCTGGTAAAAAGGAAGCAGCAATATTAGCACGACCCAGCCAAGCACACCAGTTGGTTACACAGTGCGAGAAGCCACGATTGGGAACTGTCACGCAGTTTTACACGAGGCCACCATGCTATACACCCTCACTTTCTATGTAGGGAATTCTGTCATTGTTGGGGGTGTGTGTGTGCATTTTTGTTATGGGGTGTGTGTGGCGGATTTGTCGTCACCTTTGAAAAGAGGCCCTAGGCTATACGGAGCAGTTCCATCTTAATAATAACAACAAAGGCCGGTCTTCTTCCCCCTCCTTATCCTCATCCTTGGGAAGAGCAGGGACACTCAGCGCACGCCGACGCCGCAGCCTTTGCCCTACTGTGTGCACTTATCTCCCTCCACCGCAAAAAAAATAAAATAAAAGGAGGGGAAAGGGGGGGGGAAAGGCCTCCTCGGAGCTCGCCGCCTTTCTGCCGCCCACGGGGGCTTTTTTCCTGTCAGGCTTCCAAGCCTGGCGCGCCTGAGCAAAACAAAAGCTTCCTCCGCTCGCGGCGCCTGGGCCGCCTCGCGTTTTGGGGTGGTGTTTTTTTTTCTTCTTCGTGAGGCGGAGCTCCGCGCGCGGGCTGTGGGAGGGCGCGAGGGCGGGCCTGGCGGGCTCCGGGGGAGGGACGGGGGGGCGGGCCGAGGCTCCTCCAGCTCCTCTCGGCGTCAGCAAGGCAGCCGCGGCCGCTTGGGCGAGTCGGTGAGGTGGGGGGGAAAAAAGAGCCTCAAGCCGTGGTCGCCGGACAACACTTGAGGCGAGCGGCCTTCGGAGTGCGGGTGAGTAGCCGGGGTGGAGTGGGGGAAAAGGGAACGGGGGGAAAAAAGGGGGGCTTCGACCTCCCTCGCCGTCGGAGTCGCTGAGGGGAGGAGAAGGAGGAGGAAGGCAAGTTGTTTCCGTCGCCTGGCCAGGGCGGACGCTCCCGCCGCCCCCGTCGGGGCACATTTCTCCTCAGCGAGGGGTCGCCCCGCGCTGCCCGCTCGCCAGCAACTCCTCCGACTTCGTTTCCCCTCTTCCCTCCTGGACTCCCGCCGAGTGTGTGGGGGGTCCCGGCTGGGCACCTGCCTCTGCCCGCCTTCCCTCCTCCGCTTTCGGCGGCGGCGTGCGCGCTGCTGCGTGTGCTTTTCCTCGCCTGCTTTTCCCCGGCAGAGAGGGAGGGATCTCAGCGGTTGCTGCTGCTGCCCCCGCTGCTGTAGCTGCAGCTTCTTGTTTTGCTGTTGAGCAACTTTTTCCTCTTCCCGCCCCGCGGTGCCTTCCTTCCTTGGACGGTGCCCGTCCGGAGGTGGCTTTTCTGGAGCCCAGCTTGGGCGCTGCCGCCGTCAGTGGGCACGTCAGGATCGGGTCTGGGCGAAAAGAGGGGCGACCCGCTCGGAGGCCGCCAAAGAGCTGGCAGCTTCCTCGGAGATTCAAGGCGTGTTTATTTATTTGTTTTGCCCATGTTGCTGCTCCATTTCCTCCTCCTGCCCTGTCTGGTGGTTATGGTTGTTTCGGGAGATGCTTTTAAAGATATTGTGTCTGGACCAGGAGGAGAGAGCGTCTGCTGCATCATCGGGCAAAGAAAAGCGGTTTCCCTTGGGAAATAATAATCCCTTTTTGGGTTCGGCTGGCGAGGGAGTTAAGGATCTCTTCAGTAGACAACAACCCCCCTCTTTTTCTTCTTCTTCGTAGGGGTTTATCGCTTGCATACACTCAGCTGTCCCTTTTCTCTATCCTTCCCTTACGCGGTCTTCTATGTTTTCTTTATTTTTTTGAAGTTTCTGACTTCACGCATTAAGATTTAATCCGTTATTTCCGACCCACTGAAGAGACAGGAGGACCAGCGTTATTGCTCACAGTATGAGTGTTTCTCTCCTTCCCCCCACAATTTGGTAAGGAAGCCGGGAAGTGAAAGGCTGTGCTTTTCTTTTCAAAGTTTCCCATGCCGCCTCCGATTAATCCTAAAACCGCTGCTGCTGTTCAAAAGACTAAAAGGCTGCTGGACGCTTTGGAGTGTATTTCATTATACACAGGGCATGCTTGTTAGTTTTTGCAAAGAATGCTATACGAAGAGAACCTTCAATCTACAAATGCACCGTAACAGCTATCTTAACTAAATTGCACAAATATTATCAACCTGTGGGGAAGTAATGCATGTGACTTTCATCATCTACCTCAGTAGTCTTCATAAACTATCACTCCTATTATTTATTGAAGTGTACCATTGTTGTGCATGGTGCTTTATGGCAGGGGCAGATTGCCTCTGGTCCTCCAGTTGTTACAGCTTGCATTATTTCTGACCATTGGCCATGCTGGCTACGGTCATTGTAGTTCAGCAACATTGGGGGGGGCATGGGTCAACCGCTCCTGCTTTACAGGATACAAGAAAACTGCTTTCTGCCCCAAAGAGCTTGCAGTTTAAAAGTCACAACAGCAGAAGCAGGGATGCTCACAGGAATAATGTGCAGTTATTTCAGTTACATGTATTTAGGCTTAAATACAATAGGGTGTGGTAATTTGAGGGCTAAATCTTTCCAGAGCCAGAACACGACTTTACTCCAGCTTCTAACATGGTACCACTTTGCATTATTTTTGTTAAGTATATCCCTTCTTTTTCTCTTCATCGCCCTCACCTACTTGTTACTCTTTTTGTCACCTCACTTTTCTTAATCTTTCCTTCTTTGTCTCTTAAGCGCAGCTGAACTCTAAACAAAATAAATGAGAGTGGGTGTTGCAGACCCACCTTTGTTGGGGGTACAGTTGAATTTGGATGCTGACCCTAGTAGTGTCAGACTCAGTGATCTATGATAAAATGCTTCTTAATATGCCACTTTCAATTTATCAGAACTGCAGTGTGTTTGGTTTCAGGCCACGCTGGGGACTACTTTTGCAATTAATGTTCATTGAAACCTTGACAAGTATAAGCTGCTGAGGGGTAGGTGTGTGGGAGGGAGGGAGAGAGAGAGAGCTTGGCCTCAAGGCAAATATACAAAATCCCTTTAAATCTATTGCCTTCATGTGTATACAAATAACTGTGGTCTTAATTCTGCAAACATGCAGACTTTTTCCATTTTTGATCGGTGTGCTACCAACTACATCAGGGTTGGAAAATTGGAATGAAGAGCAACTGAAATCATGCTAGCATTGAACAATTAGTTTCTAATTTTAAAATGTTTGATCAAGCCAAGCTTTTGTGTTTAAGAGACTAACAGCACAAATCTACCCAAAAGTTAGTCCCATTGAAGTCAAAGGGGCTTACTCGTACTGAAGGGCTAGGATTGAGGCCTAAGCAAGATTGACTCATATTAATTTCCTGGATTGAACATTACCTACTCCTAGGCTAATTGAACTTAAAAGTGTTTAAGAATTGGAGGATAACAATAATTTATACTACCTTCAGAATTAGCTTCTTTCTCACGCAAGGTGCTAGTCTCTTCTCTTCTCTTCTCTCTCTCTCTCTCTCTCTCTCTCTCTCTCTCCCCCCCCCCCCATTTTAACAGGTTGTAGAAGAGTAGAGAAGTCACAGGCTTGCTAACAGTTACTGATAATAGGGCAAGATTTTACTTATTTTTATCAAAGTTCTATGGAATGCTTTAGAATACAACTTCACAAATTTCACTGCACTACTGAAATAGTAACTTCTCAATATAAGTTATGGTTTCAGGAAGAATGGTGAATATATGGTTCCTCTTTGATAAGTAGTGCTCATCAATATTAAGCATATATATTAGTGTTTAGTGTTCGTGTTGACCTCTTGGAGCACTTAAGATTAGGGTGATTTGTTCTGGTTTTATATGACCCACAGATTTATTTATTTTTAATCTCAGAGATTATAAATCTTTGAGTAAGATTAAATAGGTACCATAAAATAAATCTGGCTAATTAGTGGGAAACTGTAGTAGAATTGGATAGTATCTGGAACTGGAATAAACATGTATTCTCCTCTGTTCACTCGTACTTGCATTTTCCTCTTTACCTGTGTTTTCTCCTGTATTGAATTATACACTGTAAACTCATTGGGCAGGAACATATTCTCTTACACTTTCCAAAGCACTATAGAGTACATCACTATAGAATATAGACAGATGAAAGTTCTGGTAGTGTTAAAACTTACATTACTTCCAAAATGTCAAAACTTCCCACAAAACCTGAACCATATTCCATATGGGTAGCTGCTTTGTATGAAGCAATTATCAGAATGGTTATGAATGTGATTGCCGTACCACTGATTGGGCTGCTTTGATGTCCAGTTTGCCAGCATTGACTTAGTACTGAGGGGAATGGAAGGAGATTCACAGGAAAGCTGATGATATTTCAGAATTTATTATGAGTCAGGTGTGAACCTATGAGGCTATCAATTGGGACAGTGGACTGGTAGAGAGTGAGGTACCTGGGAATTATAAGTCTTAAATGTGGAATATTGAAATTGATCAGCTGGCTGCACCAAAAGGAGTAGAGCAATAGGCTTTTGTGGTTTTTGGATCCTAAATAAGTGTTTGGGGGGAAGGTATGCAGAAGGCTTGAATAAGGTGCTCAGCACAGCTTTGCTGTGGACTGGGCATTTTCTGCCTTTCTTGAGACATTTCCAAATCCAGGTTGTCATGGGAGCTCTTTATTGTTTGTTTGTTCATGCTGGGACATTATCTCGCTCAGTTCATGTAGAGCAAAAAAGAGGCAACAGCGCTAGCATACAACAGGAAATAATAATCCAGGATTGCCGAAAATGGCAACATGTTATTCTTAAATCTGTGCACACCTTTTGCAAAAATAAACTGTTCCTCAGGGAGAGTATAATAACAAATCTATCTATTCTCATTTGCAATCTAAAGCATTTTAACATGAAATTACTGGCCATATAATGCTGCTCCTCCATTAGCTATGAATCTATTTGGCAGACCATGATACATCTTTCAGATAGCAACTGTATTTGGTGGGCCATTTCCTACATTATCTGGGTCTTGTGTGTTGTATGTGCCTGTTTGCCTTCTCCTCTGAACCGTTGCTCTGGCATGAGCAGAAGTACAGTTAGTAAGCTGCAAGGCAGAGGGAGTAATAGACTGCTTGGAAAGCCTGCAGCCTTTCACTGAGAAGAAATGTTATCTGACTCATTAGCTGATTCTGGCAGATCTACTTTTGAATTTACAATGCTTTCCTGAACTCCGGTGGGTGCTGTCCACCAAGAATTGCCATAGCTCAGCTTCTCTTCCTTTCTTTGGAAACAGTACATTTGAAGTATTTCAGAGTTCTCCTATTCTGAGTAATGCCATATGTTTCATAAAGGTTTAATTATCTGTATATTAAATTTGTTACTAACCAGCATAAAGTCACAAAGAGTATCCTACCACCCTTGTGTGAGCATCACAAGTAACCGGTCTTCTTTACAAGTTGGAAGCTGTAGAGGTTGGAGGGGGAGCCTCATCCTCCCAATGTTTGGACATCAGTCCCTGTCTTCTCTCAGCTCCAAGATTGGGAGGAAAACTGAGAGTTCATTATCCAGTATGTCATGCCATAGCCTGGACTAGCAAATGCCCCGCAATGCTTTCCTGTGGGAAAGACTGACTGGGCAATTATTTGGCTACTTGGAGAAGAGGTGCCTAGTGCACTGTGCTTCAGAGCAACCAAACTAACTAGAGCATACAGATCTTTTTCTACATCCGTGCTAATAGGAGGGCGGATGGGAGGGCGTTCTTGATTATTGCATCTGAGCACTCCCTACCTGTTTCTCGTAACGGGTTTCCTGGGAAGTGGGGGCAGGAACCCGCCGATTGCCCTTCTTGATTTTATTAGAAGTACAGACAACCATTTTGGAGCCCTTGATATGTAACTTATTCTCTATAAATACTTTTTCTTTGACAAAGATTTTGTGCCCATTGGTGGTGGTTGGCATAAAATTTCATCAAATTCAATTAGTTTTACTATTGTTTGCTACGGTTTTTCTAATACTTGGGTGTTTCTTGTTTTGGGCTTGGCATTCTAAACTGGAATCCTAGCTTCTTATCTATGTCTTTTTTTAAGCTGATAGTTTGCATAATATAATATACACCCTTACCATTGACTTTGGCTAGCATTATTAGCATCCCTGTTAATCAAGATGATGAATTCGACCTATTGGCTAAGCAGGTCACCTTGAGTTTAAGCAGATTCTTTTAGGCCATGCTAGTATTTTCATAAATATGTGCTAATAGGTCTATAAGACTTCTGTTTAGTATTAAACACTTAGAACTGAGTGCCACAGTGTTATAAAATCTGCATTCCACCACACACACTTTAAAACAGACTGTGTTAAGGAACTTTAGTTTGAAAGCAAATGTAATATAGATATTACAAAGTTGTTTCGTTATACCTTAACTATGGCCAGCTCTGCAAGACCTCTCTGACATCAGAGCAAAACTAAGAATGAAGTGCCTAATTCTGAGGTCATTAAATCTTCATTTGCTGCACATTTTCTGTCTGGAAGTTTTGGCTCTGAAGGCTTCTGTATTCTGAGCAATTAGTTACTCATTTTTGAAAGGTTTATTTCAGGTATTTGGAACCTGTGGCCTTCCAGATGTTGGACTACAGCTGCATTCATACCTGTTTGGCACAGATGGGATTGGAGTTTTAATAGCATATGGAGGGCTGCAAGTTCCACATGCCTGGTTTAATTATTGTAAAGTAATTTAATCTCAGGATGGCCAAGCACTACTGTGATTGTCTCACAATCCCGTTGGGATTTGGTGAGTATAGCCTAAGAGTATTCAGAAAACATTGAGGGAAGTTTTTGGTGGCTAGGCATGTTCAGAAAATCCTCATGGTTTTGTGAGCTTTACCAATTTACTCCACCACCATCCGGGATGCAAAGAGAGACTAACTAGGATAGGGAGAGAGTGCAGCTTCCTTTCCTGCTATCCCCTCCCTCTCCTAAGCCTTAAGAAAGTCAAAATAGGCTCATATTGGGGAGCAGGGGAATATAGCAGCGGGGGCGGGGGGGGGGAGAGAAATTGAAACAGCCAAATGCAAGTGACATGAAGAATATAATTTTCTTCTTCTTCTTCCTAAGGCTTGTGGGTTGGGATACAATCCAGATGGGTCCATTGCAGGAACTGAAGCACATTTGCAGCCATAACATCTGCCAGCTACTTCCAGACTTTAGGGAGGCCTTTTCTGCCTGCTCATCCTCTTTCCCCCTAACTTTGAGTCCTTGAGGACATGAAAATGCCTTAATAGATTGAGGAGGGTTGAATTGCGAGCCGGTGCAGGGCCAGTCAAGGAGGCCCTACTGTACCCGCCTCAGTTGAGCTCATCCTTTAACAATGAGCAGGTGCTTGTATTGTTATGCATCCCTGACTGAATTATTGTGACACCCTAATTTAACCTGCTCTGTTATGTGAACAATTAGGTCTGCTCAGAACAGTATGTAACTAGAAAGGCAGCAATATTTCAAACAACTCATTCCTTAGTCATCAGCTAGTTTTGCTGGAAGGAGACTTTAAGGAGGCACCAGCCTTTCCTCTTAAGATCCTGCCAGCAAGCCCTTTTACAACAGCTGCTTCCTCCATTCCCCTTCTTCCTCAGTACAGTGGTACCTCAGGTTACAAGCGCTTCGGGTTACAAATGCTTGGGGTTACAAACTCTGCTAACCCGGAAATAGTACCTTGGGTTGAGAACTTTGCCCCAGGATGAGAATGGAAATCGCGTGGCGATGGTGCAGCAGCAGCGGGAGGCCCTGTTAGCGAAAGCACACCTGAGGTTAAGAACAGTTTCGGGTTAAGAACAGACCTCCAGAATGAATTAAGTTCATAACCTGAGGTACCACTGTATTAGCATTTGGGACTAGTTTTGGCCCAAGGCTGTCAGTCGCTGATTGCTAGGCTTTTAGGTCTCATAAAAAGTGTTTTACCATATTTCGCTGTTTCTCATCCTATGGAACAAATGTGACTGCTAAGTGCTTTATGCACAATAAGTATGATTTGGTTTTCTTCAGTTTACTGAATATTTTACTGTCTCTAAAACAAAAGGTAAGGCAATAATTAGAGAGTGGAGTGATCTGTGTAGGTATCCAGCTGTGTAAATCTGTTGCTGGCCTGGCATTGTTGCTAGTCTTTGCTTGCCCTGGGGTAGTGTTCTTGCTTCTGATGTGCAAGGGTGTACAACTTCAGTCAGCTGTCAGCCTTGCAGCATCTGATTATTTCTGCCAATCTGATGTCAGTTTGAGGACGGGGAAAGTACTTACAAGAAGAAATGCTGTGACTTAAATATTACATGCTCCAGACAGGTGGAGAGGCAGTTATCTTTCAACCCCTGGAGCTCTTGTCAAGTTCCATTTTATATGGCTAACGGAGTTGCTCAACATGCATCCAGTACCTTAAAATATGCATGGGATGAATGTGTGTGAAGCTATGTTCTACAAAGGAACTCCCCTCACATGTTATATTGACATACTAGGAGGTCAAGTGGTAACAAAACAAGACTGGTCTCATGTTTTAAAAATCTAGTATATTGAACATCTGAATCCTTTGAGAGTTTGAAGTTTGACTTTTTAAAAATCCTCCAAAGTTGCAAGTATTAGTGTTTAATACAGAATATGTGCCGTATGCGGTTATCAAAATCTCACTTGACTCTGCAGTTCTGGTGCTGAGACTATGGAAAGCAGCACCAGATATGGATTTCTCAAAAATCTTACTAGCTTTGTTCTAAAGTGCATCAGACTTCTTTATCCTTTGCCAAATTTTAGATTAGATTTTTAAATCTTCAGCTCACCCTACCCATTTTATCAAACCTTTGTTGCTTGTGTACCAGTCTGCTGTCATGTGGAAGCAAATCCCTGAACCCGTTACTCGCCCGTCCTCAGTTGACGGTTTCTAATTTTATCTCTTTCTTGCGGCTATTACCATGTTAGGCTAATCATAGCTTTGCATGAAATCACAACTTTATGGCAAGAATATCCTCGCTGTTGTTAGGTTTAATGATATGATTTATTTATATATTGCTTTTTTAGGCTTCCTAGGCCTCCAAAGCAGTGAGCAGCCTATTGAACAGCATGTTAATTCAACATGTTAATACAACAAAAGGTGGCATAAAAGTACAGCAAACCAACTATTGAAACAATATATGGATATTATTATTATAAACTACTTATAAGAAAACTTTTATTTACTATAAACTCTTTAGTATAAGATGGGTGGCATTTCTTGCTGGAAGCAGTTTCTGTGCATAGTTTGTTTTCCAATACATGTTTAAAACTTCTCAGGACTATTTGTAAAAGCAGCTATTGTGTTCTCTTGCCAGTTTACACAACAACTTTATTTGCACTGCTTTTCCTTGAAGAAATTTATAATCCTCTGGATGTTGCTGGACTACGACTCCAACCATCCCTGACAGGGCAGTTTACAGTATAAAAACACAAAAATACATAACATGATAACAAAACAATCTCCCCCAACTCTCAGTTTAAAAGTCCATAGATTGGCTAATTAAACAAAGGCCTGGGAGAAGAGACATGGTTTTGCTTAGCACCTAAAGCTATGTAATGCATCAGACAAGCATTCCTGGGGAGACCATTTCACAAATGGGGAGCCTACACAGAAAAGGCCAATTCTTGTGTTGCCACGCTTTAAACCTCTTGTGGAAGAAACACATGAAGAAGGACCTCAAATAATGAGTGCATATTGGGAGACGTGGTCCTTCAAGGCAGGGGTGCACAGTACAGGCCTGTGGCTTAAGGTTTACTCCTACAAAGGTATAACCCTGTCAGTTGAATATTTCGTGATATCCAGCAAATAAAAAAAATCAAGTAGGGGATCTCCCACATCTCTTGAACCTGTCTTGATATTTGTCTGAATGCTTCAATGGTGGACCATATTGCCTTATGACCAAGTAAATCTGTAATTGTACATTTCTTTTTTCTTAACTATGAATGCTTAGTATTTGTTAGATATTATATCTCAAGTCAGCTTCAAAATGGAAGGCTGGTTCTTGACAAGGAAAAATTACTTGTGTGTTACTGGGACCAGTGTTTACAAGCAATAAAATTCATGTGGGTATTGTGCTATATTCAGGCGCAGACACTAATCTTCAGAATTTTGCTTTAACTGCAGTATTTGTCTATTGAGATTATATTTCTCTTCTGCTATTATTGGGATGTGATCATAATGTCTAAGCACATACTTCTTGGCCTTGTAGGATAAGTATTTTGCTGTTTCTCAACTGTTTTTCAACTCTGGCTATCCTTCTAAATTTTCTCTACCATTTGTGTTTCCCAAACAAATATTACTAACCTGTTTCATGATCCTTGTACACAGTGATGCATATATAGACTGTTGCTGCACTCTGTACTCCCATCAGAATCACTCCTGGGAAGGCTGGAGGGAACATGGTTTTACATGGTGGTGCATGTGTATGGCCATTCTCACTGTCAATTCTGGTTAAACCACCTGCATGTGGCCTGCTTCCCAGTGATCTCTGCATGTTGCTTTGAGGAAGAAACTGACTGTCTACATTTGTATTAAATTCTGGAAGTTGCTAAGTATAGAACACGAATGCTCAACCTGTGGTTCCACAGATGTTGTTGGACTTGCCCTTGGCATCACCATCAGCTGGGTTGGTTGGGAGTTGGAAGTCCAGCAACAACTGCAGGGTCACAGGTGAGAAACCCTAGTCTAGAGTGAAGAGATTTTTGTTTTCCATTCCAGTTAAGAAACTTTTGGAAAGGTCAGATCCCTTGAGCAGGCTGCTTAAGTCATCACCATTTTGGGTAACGTTTGAAATTTGCCAGGCGCCAGGGGCATTTTGCACCTGGTTATCAGCCACTTGCAACTAAGTGAAGATGCCCGGGTGCCAGGATGACACCTGGCATCTCCACCATCTAGGGGTGCATGCCTGGGGATCCTTGGATCTTGCCTGATTTTGGACACTAGAAACACAGCCTGTAGAATTTTATCTGTTATATTTTATCTGCACAGTCAGAATGAATTTCAGGAACCAAAAAGTTGTATTGAAAAATGCAACTTTTGAGCTGCCTGGCCCCAAAATGGCAACTAGGCATTTTGTTTTGGCAACTGTAACCCTGGTTGAAGGAGCCATTTGGCACCTAGCTTATATATCATGAGTTTCTAACAATGGGGGCAGGGCCTTCCAAGCAGTTGCATGAAAAGCTGACCATCTAGTCATATACCATTTTCTGTTAACACAGGGGTGGAATAAATTTTGAAATTCTATTATGAAAAATGCTAGTTTCCTTTGGTAGAGGGAGCAGACAAAATGGTCTGTACTTTAGGGAACAACAACAACAAAATAATAATAGCAGTAGCATAATTAAAGCATTTCAGCTGTTAAACCTGTTTGTGGATAATTGAGATTCTCCAACCTAGACAATTGCTGGGCAGGTGGCTGTTCCAGTACTGTTTGATCAGATACGTACATTATATATTTTGTTCCACTCTTTATTCAAATAACTCAAGAGTAGTGACAGAATTCCCCCCATTGTATCTTCTATCTTTTTATCTGTACCTGTAGAGAAGTAGCAGCTAACTCAGTGTGGGTCAGATCCAGCCCCTACAAACCTTTATTGGGCTCAAGATGGTCCTGACAAATTTGAATCGATATATCTTTAAATTTGCTCATTTTCATGTATAAGGATGAGATTGTGCATATTTCCTAATACATTTTAGTAGAAAGGAACCTTTTTATTTTCACAAACTTTATAAAGAGTCCACTCATTTGATTTTACTCTTGCTTTTACTCTGATTATTCAGTAGCTTGGTATTTTCTAGTGTGTTATATATTTATTTCAAAATGCCTCAGGCATTATTGAATTGAAGGGTGGTGTATTCTTAGTTGCATTTACCACATTTCTCATGTTAACATAGTTTGTTGTAATATATTGTGCATTAAAAAAATCAAGCAGGGTTACGACAGATTAAGACCATACACCATACAGGGTTACGACAGGTTAAGACCCCCAGGCATTTGTTTAATTGTGATGAGTTATCGTCACCCATATATGGCTGATGTTTTGCTGTTGTTGATGCAATTCTTGAGGTTACTGTTTTTATTAACGTAGGCCGGGGGTCCATTTTTTGGACCAAATGCTGCATTTCCTGGTCAGCAACCTTCTGAGGGACCAAGTGATGAGTACAGTGGGCTGCATCCCACCCCCACAAAAGCCAGAGATTTCTGCAACATTTCCTCACACCTTGCAAAATAAAAATAAAATGAGTTATTATGAAAATAAGAAATATACAGGCGGCGTGTGTGCGTGCCAAATATCCTCACTCAGGGTGCCATATTACTAAAATCTGCCCCTGTGGTTATATTCCAGCCAGGCAACAGTACTGGAGGACGTTGTAGACTGGGGCCAGCAAGAAACATGGTGTGGGGTGCATATGGAGGCCTAGCGTCAGGAAGGCGAACTGGTCCTGGACAGCAGGCCTGATCTTTATCTTCTACATACATGGATCCTCCTTCCCCTCAGGACTGCCCACTAGTAACTCACATAGCATGACGATGATGTTGGATTACCCAGTTTTGCCTATGTGCTTGGAAGTCAAACTGTGTAGGCAATGGCATCCCATTTTACAAACCGTGATGAGCAGCTGATTGTCAGGGCTTGCAAAGTACTGTGCAAGGGCTTTGGGGGTGCTTGCAAAACCCCTTTTGGCCTGGCCATGTCTTTATCAGCTTCACACCTGACATCATGCACGGCATCGGTTGAAGGGCAGTTGGGTGTGGCTTGGCCAAAAGGTTCTGGACAGTAGTGTGCTGGCTTAGAGATTCTTCACCTCTGGCCTAATGTGAAGAAGTGGCTGAAAATTGCATCTGAGCAGCCATTTGGGACTTGCTGACAGTTAGTTGGCTTCAGGAGGAATGTAACTCTTACCTCATGGCTGTAATTAAAAGTAGGGCCGTGAACTTAACATTCATAGTTTGCATTTGATGAATGTTTAAAGAGATCTTTCATGGAAATAGAGTAATTTCTTCCCAGTCCTAAAGTGAATAATTTCACTTGTTTTCTATTCTTAATAACAATGGGCATGTATGGGAGAATGCTGTTTTGAATGCTTACTTCCATACTGGAGGTGCCAAATCTGTTAGAGCAACTTCAAAGCTCAGTCCTGGAAACTGCTGGAGATGGAAAGAAAGACAGGGCACATACATTATGCTTGCATTCCTACTGAGTAAAATTGAGAATTGGCACTTTGGCTTACTTTTAACTATGTGCAACAGGGCATAGAATGCCTGCCAGATACAGCATATGCAGATTATACTGACTTTGTGGGTATTAATAGAGAAAAGTTGAGATAAGGTTTTGCCTGAAGCCTTCTTCCTGCTGTTTCTGAAATTCACTCCAAGAAAATTCACTCCAAATGTCAGAAAACACTTCTGGGTTGATACCAATTCTATGCGGCAATGTTGCTTCTTTATTCAAGTATCCTTAGCTGCTTAGAAAATATCTGAGACTAGTTAGTACTGTTGCCTCTGCAGCAGTTTACTTATTTTAGTAAAATCGAAGTGGATATATCTGTGCTTTTGTTCTTAGAATCATAAAATCATCAAATGGTAGAATTTAGAGTTGGAGGGGACTCTGAGGCTCATCTGGTCCTAGCCTCTGCAATGCAGGAATCTCAACTAGATCATACATGACAGATGGCCATCCAACCTCTGTTTAAAAACTTCCAAGAAAGGAGAGTCCACCACCTCTTATGGGAGTCTGTTCCACTGCCAAACAGTTCTTACTGTCAGAAAGTTCTTCCTGATGTTTAGTCGGAATCTCCTTTCTTGTAACTTGAATTCATTGGTTTAAGTCCTAGCCTCCAGAACAGGAGAAAATAAGCTCGCTCCATTCTCCATGTGATAGCTCTTAAGATATTTGAAGTTGGCTTTCATATCTTCTCTCAGTCCCCTCTGTAATAGGCTAAGCATACCAAATTTCCTCAACTGCTCCTCATAAGGCTTGGTTTCTAGACCTTTATCATCTTGGTCTCCTTCCTTTGCACACATTCTAGCATGTCAATATTCTTCTTAGATTGTGGTGCCCAGAACTGGACGTAGTACTCCATGTGTGGTCTGATCAAAGCCAAATAGACTGAGACTGGGACTTCCCTGATTTGAACACTATGCTTCTGTTGATGCAACTTAGAATAGCATTAGCTTTTTTTTGTTGTTGCTGCATCACACTATCATACTCATGTTAAGCTTGCAGTCTACTAAGGCCCCTAGATCCTTTTCACACCTACTACTGGCAAGCCAGCTGTCCTCCATCTTATATTTGTGCAGCTGGTTTTTCCTGCCTGTCCCTGTTGAAATTCATTTTGTTAGTTTTGGCCAGTTCTGCACCTATACTTAATAACCTGATTTGCAGTTTCCATTTTAAAAGAAACAGAAATATAAACAGCATCGCAACAAGAGTTGAGAATATGTTCAGATGTCCATAGAGGTTCTGCCCTAGAATTTATCCCGGGACATTTAAGGAACACGTGGTATGGTCTGCACCTCATCTTCGGTGATAATCCAGTTACAGTTCTATTTCTGGATTGTGTTACAAGCAAGTTGGTACCTCATTAAAGAGGTGCGACTTCCTCACAGTATATTACTTGTGCTGCTTGAACAGACACTTGAGCAGCACTGTCCCCTGCAATCTTGCTATTATCAAACTCTAGTAGGTGCCCTCTAGAGCTAAGTTCTCAGTCTTCAGATATATAACCCTCTTAGAAAAATACTCTCCAGCTGTGGCAGGTTTACAAATAAACAAAAATAAAGCACAGATAAACATTCTAGGTCCAAAATGTGAGCCATAGACAAGGTCAGGCAACAGAGGTTAGTCAATGTGACCTAGGAATTTCAGGTTAGATACAGCACAGCAAGGAGGAGGCCCTAGCACCAGGAGCCAGAAACTGGTATGGTTTCCACCAACTGAAAGTTCAAGAAGGATACCTTATACTCTGGCTTTCTAGACCAGGGGTCTGCAACCTTTAAGACAAAAAGAGCCACTTGGACCCGTTTCCAAAGAAGAAAAAAACTGGGAGCCGCAAAACTCGTCATTATAAAAATAACTTTTTTGTCACTTTTTATTATTATTTCTTTGTTTGACCCCTCAGAATTACTCCTCCTCATAGAAATAAACGTTAAATTAACAAGTTACCTTTTTTGTGTGTGTGTTCTTCACTCCCCTTCAAAACAGTGACCAGCGTACATGCCCCTTACAATGTAGCGGGCGGGCGGGAAGGTGACGTCGGGACGGTGCGTGACTAACGCACGCACCGCCCCCATGCGAAGTCACAGCCAGTACAGCGCCCGCCACAGTGGGGAGTGTCAGGGCGCACAATGCGCCTCCTCCCCTCACTAGTATTCGCCCCGGAGCCGCGGCAAAGGTGTAAAAGAGCCACATGCGGCTCTGGAGCTGTGGGTTGCAGACCATCCCTTGACCCAGTGTTCTAGACCATCCCTTGACCCAGCTGCTGGTAGTGAAAATGTTTCAGATTCCTTACTCATCAGATGGTCTCTTACTCATGAGCTGTGCAACTACTCTGGATCCATCGATGCATGCTATGTTGTTGCTCTTTAGCATTGACCTTGGGGACAGGGTGGCTCTACCTGCTCCTCTGACAGCTCCAAGGGTTCTTCACCAGACCTCTCCCTAGAGGGCTCTTGAAGGGGATCCTCAGCATGGGTTCCCTGCTTGCTCCTCAAAGTCCTTGACCTCTGCGGTAACCGTTTCATCCTCTGAGGACTCCTTGTCTGGTCCCAGGTTAGAGCTAGGCAAGATACCTGCTTGCAGATTTGGATAAGTAAATTCTACCTTAGCATAATGCTGTTTGGACCTAAGTATATGATTTTGGGGGAGAGGACTTTCATGAATTTTGGATATTGGAGGCTTCTAGAGAACCATGTTGTTGTTCTAGGCTGGTAGTGTTGAGGGGCGAAACTGTCTGCATGCATTTTGAAAGGCTGAAATAAAGCTTGTGAATTACATGTCTTAAAGAGTTTGTAAGTTGTAAAATAAATGGTAACTTTGCCCGCCTTTTAAAGCTTGGGATAAAGACAATGCTGTAAGACTGGTAACATTTTACACAGGTCTATGTTAATGTAAGCTGCATTGAGAAGCCTATATAGTCTTGAAGGCACTATAGGAAAATACATGGAATAAATGTTTTAAGGGACTTGCATATGATACAGCAGCTTCCTAAACCTTTGGCCAATAGCTCGTTCAGCAAGTACTTTTTGTCACAAGTGTTTTATACTTGTTGGCTTTCTTGGTCTAGTGGTTGTAGCACTTAGTGTTCTTGGGAATACCTATTTGGCTGCATAGAGGGTAGAAAAATGAAGTCTCGTATACTCTGTTTTGTGTAGCATGCTAATTAATTATATGCAATTTTTAAAAGAGTGAGTCATAAGTTAATTCATATCTCTGTACCGAACCAATGTATTTGCTCTTACTTATGAAAAGCATGCATATTCATCTTTCCAGTTGGCTACCAAAACAGGAATATATAATTTTCCCAATTAAAGTTAATTGCACAATACTGAAAACTCATTAATTCCTATCTATGGTAATACATATTGTTAATTTATATCAGAGAATCATAAAACAAGCTGGGCTGGGGGAAAGTGTGCGCATACACATGCTTGAGCACACAACTCTTTCTTTATTCTGGTTTATGCATTTGGGACTATTAATGCAATAACAATACTGTCACTGCTTGCCAACCTGTCTTCTAATAGCATGTGATTAGCATTTAGTTTTTAGATTAGCTCATACGTAAAGCTAGAACTTTTATTCTTTGTTCTTGCGTCAAAGCATTATCTATGTGCTCCTTGGAAGGTACTGTTCTTTAAGGATGAAGCTACTTTATTTATATTTGAGGACTTAATAAGAACAGCTTGTTACTTTTGAGGACTTAGAATATTCATTTGCAGGATACCATTTATGGCCACTTCTGGTCTGAAATTCATAATGTTGGAAGGATCCATGCCCATGTTTATGTGCAACTGGGGATGATTTGCACGTTAGCTTTATAAAACACTGTAATCAACCACCCCTTCCCCTCCACATTCCCCTCTAAAAGAAAGGAGCGAGCACTTTTTGCTGGTGACCTATGACTGGACATCATTTCCAAGTGCAAGTTTTCTCATCTTTCACCTAGATTGGTGTTTGCAAGCAAATTGCCCAGTCACTGCTTCAGTTGCTCTCTCACCCTGCAATGGAGCAGTTCATTTTCGATCTGTTGTCTCCAAAGCTGTTTTTGCCCAAGGCAAGTAAGAGGACACCTCTTTGCAGTAGCTTGTGAGAAGCTGTCATAATGTGCATCCCAGTCATTTGGATCCTTATCAAAACCTGCAGCACAATGTTTGAAAGACATTGGTCACCAAATGGCAATAGTCTCAGTAATTCTGACTGGGGTAGTCAATGGGGTGTTTTCTGTTTGTATAATTTTGACCATTGGTATAGTATTAAAGATCACTTCTCTGTGTGGTTTAGTTGCTTTAATGTTTTATAGTTTGGAGGAAATTATAGCTGTTTTTCATTATCAAACAGAGTTTGACATCAAGAAGTTAAAGGAAGAGAAGACACACTTTGATCTGTAGCTTTTATCAGTACAAAAGGGTCAACTTAAAACTAACATGAGCATGCAGATGACAGCTAGTTTTCCTATCAGTGCAAAGTATATACGTATATCAGAAGCAACTGTAATGAAATACACATATTCCAAAAAACGCCAATTTCCTTTCTCCCAAATGTTGCCTTGTTCTGTTGAAGGTTTAACATTCAAAATCTAACCAACCAGTTGTCAATAAGCCTGTTCTTGCATATCCCCTAAGGTTCAAAATAATAAAACAATGACAATGACTATTGTAGCACCTTCTGATTTTACACTTCACCACAAAGAGATGTTGAGATATATGTTCTAAACACAAGTTTGGGTGACTTATGATTGCTATTGAAATGGATAGATTCTTTAAAAAAATCATTCCCTGCGTTAGTTTGATGTAATCTTTCCACTTAAAATTCTTTTGGGAGAAAGAAAAAGTAGCTAATTATCGGTAATATATATAGAGAGAGCTGCTTATTACAGTAACTATTGTAGTCAATTTATAGAGAGCATAATTGATCCAATTAAACAGCCGTGCTACTGACTTGTGGCTGAAGTTCTGGAATGCTTCTGCAGCAGCTATAGAGTTGGAACTAAATAGGTACTTAGAGTCTCTGACTACCACACAATTTTATTTGTATGGCACCTTTCTATACAGTGGTGCCTCGCAAGATGAAATTAATCCGTTCCGCGAGTCTCTTCGTCTAGCGGTTTTTCCGTCTTGCGAAGCAACCCTATTAGTGGCTTAGTGTATTAGCGGTTTAGCGGCTATTAAAGGCTTAGCGGCTATTAAAGGCTTAGCGGATTAGCGGCTAAAAGGCTATTAGCGGATTAGCGGCTTAGAAAAAGGGGGGAGCGAAATAAATTGGAACACTCGCAAGACGTTTTCGTCTTGCAAAGCAAGCCCATAGGGAAAATCGTCTTGCAAAGCAGCTCAAAAACGGAAAACCCTTTCATCTAGCGGGTTTTCCGTCTTGCGAGACATTCGTCTTGCGGGGCACCACTGTAGTTCAAACCATGCTCAAGCATGGAAAAAATACATAATTACAATGTAACAAAAGTAGTCATAATAAATAAAACATCAAAAAGTACACAACAAGTATAAAACTAAAGATCAAAAATAAAGATACAAAAATTAACATCAACAACAGCAGCAAACACGTGCCCCCCCACTGCCGCCAATACCCCAGCCCAAGCATCTGCTCAGCAGCCTCAGCTTTTGTAGCTGGAGTCAGGCAGGGACCTGCCCCCTCAGGTGGTAGGAAAAGCCTGCAAGGCAGAGAGCAGGTTTTCCAGGACTCACAGCCCAGATGGTCATCTCTCTCAATAAGATTCTATTGTCTAACATCTTGCAAGATGAAAGAAAATGTACTCTTTGCTGGTCATGAAAAAGAATTTGTTTAATAAATAACATATGTGTTGGCATCTGTTGTTCCTTCTGGTTAATGTATAATATATATTTAAGTTTAAAAAGCTTTGATAAATCCGTTGCTTACGTAAAATGACAGGAGTATTTGTATCAATGTATAATGTTGGTCATGCAATAGTGAACAGTTTTTCTACTCAAGAAAGAGGAATCCTCCATTACCACTGGCTAATTTTAGTGTTTCTAACACAGAACTGATGTGGGTGGCGCTGTGGGTTAAACCACAGAGCCTAGGACTTGCCGATCAGAAGGTCGGCAGTTCGAATCCCCACGACGGGGTGAGCTCCCGTTGCTCGGTCCCAGCTCCTGCCTACCTAGCAGTTCAAAAGCACGTCAAAGTGCAAGTAGATAAATAGGTACCGCTCCGGCGGGAAGGTAAACGTGTTTCCGTGCACTGCTCTGGTTCGCCAGAAGTGGCTTAGTCATGCTGGCCACATGACCCGGAAGCTGTACGTTGGCTCCCTCAGCCAATAAAGCGAGATGAGCGCCACAACCCCAGAGTCGGTCACGACTGGACCTAATGGTCAGGGATCCCTGTATCTTTACCTAACATGGAACTAACTTGCTGGTTTTGTATTTTAGTTTAACTTTATCAAATCTGAACTGATATATGAAGTCCTGGCATGGTTGCAAATTTTAGGAATCAGTATTGATCAAGTAATTGTGTGAGCTAGCTGAACAGTGGTGGCAGGGAGAGGAACTATACAAAGACCATTTTAAAAAATCTGTTAGTAGATGGAACTACTTATTCCATCTCTTTAATGATGAATCTGAGGCCTTTTCCTAAACTGGGAATTAAGTCTGGGAACAGATGGACAAGTTCCTCCCACTTCTCAACTGTTCATTCAATATCTGACTTTTCATAAGTATGAGAGGCAGAGGAGGTATTATGAACCAGAAGACCAGTTCTGTCAGCTTTTGTGTGTTTCCATTTGTTACACATTTTTAATGAAGACTTATTTGTCTTGCCGGTCCAAAGTCTATAAAGATCTCTCTCTCATATACCCATAATGAACGCATCAGTCATTCTCTTAGTCTTAACAGAAGATGCTCCATACTTTTGACCATCTTTTCCAAGCTTGCCACACCATATCCTATATCTGTTCCAAAAAGTGTTGCATCTTTACCACTAATAAACTGCATTTCAGATAACCCAGCCTCCAGGTTGTGTTCCTGTTCATATATTCAGCCTTTATCTAATTCTGTCTTGGGTGTGTATGTATTCCTTTTCCAGCCTCTCTCAAACTGCTTGCCAGATGGTTGTTATCCTTAAGCACAGTATCTGAGCAGTCACCAAGAGGTTAAACTGCAGAGCATCTACCGCATATGATAGGTATGCTGTTTGCAGCCAGACTGGGTGGTAAACTTTAGTTACTGTTTGCATGCATTTATACATGAGCAATCATAACACAGAGCAGTTTCGGCACCAGAGGAATGGTTCATAAAATAGTGTTGGTTTTTTTATGCTCTGAATATGACTTTGATTTGAAATCATGCTCCTGCATGTTAAAAATCAGCTGCAGAAGATACCTTTTCCAAAAGAACTGGGCATACCTGTGCATGTTTTCTTAAAGAAGACATGCTGGTATCTCCACATATAATTCCCGAAATACTCTATGGCTCAAATCTTGGCATAACAAAGGAAGTCTCAACATAAGAAAAATCCTTTGTTGTGGTACATGACTGACAGGAGATCTTGTAGAAATTTTTGCTTCATAAATCTTACTATACAGGTTCCTCTTGATCATGTTACTATGTCATTTCACATTTCTCCCTCATTACCTTGAGCTTTGTCCTTTAAGTGATGTATTGCCATACACACAAGGCAACAGTTAGGTGGAAAGATAAATAATAATGTAGCAAATACAGTCTTTTGCATCCTAATTTACTAACATGTGACCTCTGAATTAATGATAATAAAGCAAATAAATAACATTTTGCAGTCTGCTTTACAACGCATAACCTCTAAATGAGTTTTTCTTTTTCGTGTTGTTCACAAATCAGTGTCCAGTTCATTTTTGTTTTTGAAGCCCTCCACATAGTAACAACTCCCCCTTCCCTTGTTTGCGTGCAAACAACAACACAGATTGGCCTAATAGAAAACGCAATTGAGGAACCCTTACAATATTTCTGCCCCCAACAGTATCATTATTTGGCTTGCATGTTACACAGAACTTGAAGATGTCAGGAGGATATCAGCAATGGATTTGGGTGATGACACTTGTTGTTGTTAAAAGTCATCTGAATTAATAGATTCAGGATTCATTGAGCGCTCTCAAATTGGTGTCGCATTCACTGCATTTCTGACAACCTTCATTTCCTACTTAGCAAATCGAAACCCAGTAGCCAGAGCCCTGGGAAGTTGTTAAAGCAATTAAAGGCTTCTGTCCCTCAGCACATTGCTTGGTTACCATGGTATCCTCTGCCTCCAAGCCTTTCCTGATGATGTCAGTATGCATAACAGGGGTTATTCACAGCATCTACGTGAAGATGATTCACCCTTTCGGAAAAATCATAAGCCCTTTCCAAAATGCTCTTCTGCTTACTGTTGTGTGAAACGTATAGGTGCAACAGGTAAGTGCTTTACTTCATATCAAATTACTTTAAAATCACAATGTGCTCTGAAGGAAAGGGCTTACCCTATTTTTCAAAAGCCTTGTACAAGCAAATAAAAAATAAGTAGGAGAGTAAGCCTAAAACAAAGGTCTGGGAAGTCCAGTGTGGCTTTTTTCCTTTCGGTAGAAAAATAAATGAGCATTCTCTGTATGAACTATTCACTTTAAGACAGTAGGTGTCGCCTTGAGTAATGTACTGTACTCCCTAAATCAAGGGCTTCAGCTTATATGAAAATTAAATATAACATCCCTTTCTATAGAAGTTATTGTGTATAAATAAAAGTATATTATTATCCTAACTTCAAATGTACTTTGCTGATATTTACAGATGTGCAGATTTCATTGTGGGAGGGGTGGGAAGCTGATGCAGCACAGCAGCCAAGAGGTATTAATTATGAGCCACAAGTCACTGGTTTAAATCTCTATTCAATTTCAGGGAAAGCTCTCTCGCTCAACCTTCTCTCATTGGCCTACTTTAGATGATGGTCATTTTACTGAAAATTATGTCTAAATTGTTTTTAGAACTTTGGATGGTGGTGGAGGAATCATGGATGAAGACACACAAATATGACACAGTACTGATGATTATATAGTGACAGTAAACGGTGGCTTCATATTTGTCTGTGGTTAATAAAAAAATTCGAATCTCAGAAAATTGCAGCAAGAGTTTATGAAGCAGATTCAATCATATTCATTTTGAACTTAGTTGGAACTCTGTTTTTTCTCTCCCATTAAAGGTGCTTACAGTAATTAGTATGTTTTGGCTAGAAAGAGAACATTATCACAGTGACTGTTGAAGGATAAGTTGGTTATTATCTTGTAGATGTTTGGGTTCAGAGTAGAAATGTTTCGGGCCTACTAATACTCTTGCCATTTCACGGTCGTCTTGATCACATTGTTTACCCTCTGTGTTTTTATATATCTGAAAATAATCCTTAGGGCATCTGAGCAAGTGGGCTCTAGTTTGTAAAATCTTATCCCTCAATAACATTAAGTTGGACTTAAAGTGTCATAAGACTCTTTATTTCAAAACTTTATATTTTGCCACAGCTCTAACGATGAAAGAAACTTGCTGAGAAAAAATAATATAATGTGACTAATATAATGCTAAAATCAGACATTTCCCCAGGTATTTTTAAGACTGATTACCAAGGTTGTATCAATTAAGTGATAAAGTCAGAAAGGGAAGCCTTTGCAGCTTATGCTTCAAATACTGTGGCTTTAACATTAGCTTCAGCGTTATTCATCTTTCAAAACAAAGCACACAGATGGGTTAGGGTTGCTTTTCATTCTAGAGCTTGTTAGCGTGGACATAGATTAAATCTTCGACTGCCTCATTAAAAATAAAAAAACCTTTCACAGCATCTGTCTTATTTCTAATAGATTTATTACTAAGAGGGAGATGTTTAGTCTTTAAAATCAATTAAGGTTCCTCGCTCATCTGCCTACTGATTCTTTAGCTCTGTGGAAAAAGGTCTTTTTCAAATTATCTTTGAAAGACTTAAGGAACTGATTCTTAACCTACAACAGATTTTAAGCTTTAAATGTCACACAAATGCCAGGAAGTCTACACATACTGTAAGGGAGATGGTTGCACACCAAATAAGTTGCTACATCAGTTCTTACATATGCATGTATTTAAGGTATTTGTGTAGTGCACTTCATACAAATAAATTTCAGGAAGTTTAAACAAAATACTTTTTTTCTTAAACCATTCCCTGCTTGAAGTGTCAGTTTTCATCAGTTCTGCACATTATGTTGGCTATGTGTAAGTGTTCATAATTGTGACTGGCAGGGGTAGAGAATTAAATACGTAGGCATCAGAGCTGGCATGTAATACCAGGTGCTATGGGTAAAACTGAAAGAACTTACATTTGTCAGCTTGTAAACTTATCCAATGTTAGTTATACTTGGAGTAGACCCAATGAAATCAGCGGAGTTAAGTAACTTAAATTCATTTATTTCAATGGCTCTACTCTCTGTGACATGTGATCAGCGTTCGAAATTCACCAGGTCATTGGCCATTTGTGACCAAGCAAAGATACCTGGGCATCAGGATGGCACCTCCACTATCTGGAGGTATTGGGGGTATGTGCTTGGAGATCCTTGGATCTTGACTGTTTCCACACACTAGAAACACATACTGTAGAATTCTGTTATATTTTATTTGCACAGTCAGAATGAATTTCAGGAACCAAAACGTATTGAAAAATACGACTTTTGAGCTGTCTGGCCTCAAAATGGCAACTAGGCATTTTGTTTTGGCAACTGTAACCCTGGTTGAAGGAGCCATTTGGCACCTAGCTTATATATCTGAGTTTCAAACACTACATTTGAGTGACGTTCAGCTAAGTTGTATTTTGCTTGGTCTGTGCCAGCTTAAAACACTAAGGCTGAAGAACTTTGATGGAGCAGAAGAGCAGGATATTGCTGGTACCTAGACGTAGGGGAAATTTCAATTATCTCTGCATCTGCTTCCCCCCTTTTATATGGGTTGTATCTGTGTGGTCCCCTTCCCTTTTATATAGGTTAATAAATAGGTACTAATACTGTTGAGTAGCTGCTCTTAATTATAATATGTAGAAATGGATCCAAAGTTTACTCATGACTAAGTTTCTCAAGTTTAACATGTTTCTATCGTTGGCGAAATATTTTTAGTGAAATGAAATTTTAATGAAATAGAAGCTGAAAGCTGATGTCAGGCTTCTTGCCGCATAGCTTGAGACCACCTTAAATTATATCTTTTTTTCTTAAAATTTGTTCTTGCTGCCCCTTTTATCTGAAAGGTATTTGGATGTATCTATTTCTCCTGGAACAAATGTTTTTCATTCTCACAAATAGTACGTGTATCAGTTTAATAGCACACATTTTACAGGTGATGGGAACCTCTCCAGTTCTTTATGAGAATGTGGAGTAGTGGCAGTTAAAGTGAATGGATTTATTTAAAGTAATTAAAACACAGATGGAGCTCATCCCTTCACCAAGTATTTGATTGGCAGATACACTGTGGTCAGTGTTTACTCTAGCTGAATACATAGGCACCATCTGCCTTCACTCTGCTTCCAGGAGGCGATGTTGGAAGAATCGTTGTGATTATCACATGAGTTAATTTTAACCTCCCATCTGAGCTTACCTCCAGCCAAGCATTCTTGACTAAGGCAAAAATAGAGATGTCAAGGTTTCCACTTTAATGAAAGATCTGCGGTTTAAAGGGATGACACCAGCATGAATTCCAGAGGGGTAGCCACGCTGGTATGGAACAACATAAATCGAGTTCTGTGGCACCTTTTAAAGAGTAACAAATATATCATTCTATAAGCTTTCATGGGCCAATAGTCATCCTTTATAAGATGCATAAGTCATTGCCTAAATAGGTAGGTTTCTATACCCTGAGGACAGAGATCCAAGAGGAAAATATATGAGGCCAAATGCCCAAGCAATGCAAGTGATAAGAATAGGTGTGGCTTCTATCACTACTAGTCAGAGCACAAATGAAGACAAGGCTCAGTCAAGTTAATACAAGCTTCTGTACTAATTTGATTGTATTATGCATCCTAATGCGACAACAGACACTATTATCACAGGCATCCTACTTTATCAAGATATAGGTTCTGGCTCAAAATCAGGTTCTCACCTCTCTTGAGAACTAGCGAGACCTTGCTTAAAATCATTTCAATGAATATAATTATAAAATTGCTACTTGACTAGATCCTTATTTGCAGTGGGTGTTTTAACTGTTTTTAGCATTGTCCCAAGTATCAGTGCTCTTCTTAGATGCACCAAGAATGTGTGTGTGCTTGTAAGCTATTAAAATAAGTATGGTAGTGGGAAGAATGGAATGAGATTCCTCCGAAAAGTTCTATGAATGATGTAATGGGAATCCTGTTTAGCCTTGTTACTCCTATGTGAAATGTGCTTTGTTCCTTATAAGTGAGTGTAAGGTTCGTCTTTCCACTGCTTAGGGGATTCTCCTATTTCCATACTAATAAAAGAAAGAAGTTATTGTCAAATTGTAAGTTGACTCCCTTTGATGGAGATTAAAGTTGAGTTGGCTGCAATTGATATTGATAGTTTGGTGGCATTTTACTGACTGACCCTGGTCCACAGATTAATGGTAGGAAGAACCAGCTGCTTTTGCCTCATTTCCATCCTGGATGGTGAAATCCACTGAGCAGATATGGATTTTGTATGATGCATTTAAAATACATTGGTGCCAGATGGTCTCAAGGAGTTGTCAGTAACTAAGAAACAATTGGATTAACAATTGTTCTCTGCTTTCTGAAATGTAGCAGTGCTAGTGCATTCAACTACAATGTATCAACTAATACATTTGAAGTAATAGTACATTGAAAAGCACATTTTCTTCTGAAGATAAATGCTAGCAGCTGACGTTGTGATATTGCTGATTGGTTGAATTCTCCCTTCCCATTGTTTAATCCTACGTGTTCCATACATGTTTGCATAGTTCGGTGCAATAACAATATTTTATTATGTACTTAAAAATGTGAATAACTTAAAAGTAGCAAATAGAACTTTCTTCAAAAGTCCAAGTATGTAGGAAATTCATAATTTTATTTTATATTGAATGCTAATTTATAGCAAAGAGCAGCCCATAAATTAACTTTCAATATAAAATGGGGCACTACCTAATGAATTGTATTTGTGTGTGAAAGTAGCAACAGCCACCTGTCCCTTGCTCCTTATTTTCTGTTTGCTTACATTTCTTCTTCCTCTTTCTTTCTTTCGTTCTTGTCTTGATGCCACAGTAGTTGCTTGAGTTGCAGATTAGGGCTTTATAAAATGTATGCCTTAGGAGTAAAGTTTAGGGCTAAATACAGATCACTTGGCAGCAAGCGGGTTGATTTTGGCAGGCATGTGTAGGGAAGCTGCTGCTATAGGAAGGAACTTTGCCAGCAGACAGGGTGCACACGCTCCTTAGGCATATAATCCTTTCTCAGTTGTCAAACTGGCATATTTACAGTCAGTGAAAATAAAACCATCACACCCATACAACACCATGCCCAGCCAGTCCAGAAAGTCATTCGAATGACAATGTGTTTTGCACACAGCCAGCTATTAAATGTTTTATTTCTTAAAGAGATGCTGCAAAGGAGGCCGAGCGATGAGCAGAGCTCAATTCCAGGTGTGGTAGTTACGATTTCTCATCAACTCTGCTCAGGAGAGGCAGGTGGATCTTCCCTGGAGTGTCCCTCTTCTTCAGCAGAAGCTGTGTAAATAATTTACAGCACAGTAAATAGTGATCACTGGAAAATATGCTGTAGATTTGGATAGGCTGGGTGGGGAGCAGAGCTTGGTTCCTTGACAGATGAAGTGCCAGCTAGAAATGTGGCCCACTACATTCAGAGATTTATCTACATAGGGCTTTATATACCACACCATTTGAGTGTCTACACAGTGCCCAGGCTGCCCTCTAACTATTAAAACCAATTATAAAATGCAATTATAACATTCCGTAAAAATAACAATGCTAAAAGAGGCATTGATGAAACAGACCTCAGATATAAAACCATCTACCCAGTAACAATAGTCTTTGTTATCTGGTGAAACACAGTGAAGGACAGAGCCAACCAAAACTCACGGGAGCAAAAGATTTCCATTGTTTGGGTGGAACCACCAAGGAGGCTTTTTCTCTTGTCCTGATCAGCTGAATCTCCACACAGTCTGAACACAGGGAACCAGATCTTACAGCATGCACTATAAAGTTGACAAGTAACATTATTTGTTACTATAGAAAAAGAAGCGGCAAGCCTTTCTTTTTGCTGTTGATTGGGAAGGTGGGTTTCTCAGCATCCTAAAAAGACAAAGGAACATTTGTTTCTACAGACAGTCAAAATTCCTCACTTCATATTAAAATGCAGGCAATGTTTATACATTTCTAGCTGAGAGATGTGTTGTGACGGGAAGAACCCATGGGGAGTAGATTTAAATGCAGCAGTTCTGTTTACTCTTTGAAATCTTCTTTATAAAATGCTCTGTGTTCTGCATTTGGATTGGTGGAGGTGGAGGAGGACAGTTTTATCTGAGAACAAAGGGTTGATAGCTGACCTCGGCCAACATCTGAGGGAAGCCTTCTTCTGAATTGCTTCTCTAGGCACCTTGCTATTCTTTTGAGATGAACAAGGGCAGCCCAACTTGCATACCAACATTTAAAACTATGTGCCGGTTCTGTGCAATGTTAAAGGAGTGAGCAGAATGTCAATAACATTTGTGAGCAAATATATACTTAGTCTCTAGACCAATTGCTCCAAACTTGGTTCTGTCCAAATGTTGTTGGACTACAAATTCTGCAATCCCTGACTATTGGCCATGTTGACAGGGGCTGATGGGAGACGGGACAACATCTAGAGGGCATCAGGTAGCGAAGCCTGATTTGGACTCTCCAGATGGGAGGCTTGATGTCCCTCTCTTACATAGTACGGAAACTTCAGATTCAGATATTGTAATAATGCACTTTGCATGGGGCCTGTCTATGAAGACTGTTGAGAAGCTTCATTTGGTTTAAAATGCAGTGACTAGGCTTTAGTCTGTTGCACGTAGGTCAGAGCATATTATTCTGTGTTTTGTTTTTTAGTAAGCCCCATTGCTTCCTATTTGCTCCTGAGCTCAAGCCAAAGTGCTGGTTCTAGCCTTTAAAACTCTAAATTGTTTAGTTCCTGTTTACATTAAAGATTGCTTGGGAACCGAGATCAACATTGGAGGTCAGTTAACAAAAGAGACTACCTTATCTGTGGCGGTTCCACTGTGTTATAAAACTCTTCCTGTTAAAATTAGTCAGGTTTCCTCCCTTTTGCCAGAAATTGAAGACTCTCTTATTTTGACTGAATTTGAATGCGTGGTGCCTAGTTTTATTGCTGCAAGTTTTAATGTGCAGGGTTTTTTTTAGTCTTGCTTGTGTAAGGTTGGTTGCACTATGTTCATTGCTGCTTTTAGAAACAGTCTGTTAACCTAGCAATCCTTTGGCCCCTGAGATGCTCTTGCCATTCTGGCACCAGTTGATAGGGCCACAAAAAGGGTGTGTGCCAGCAAAAAGGAGTAAGGGGAGTTGTTGGACCCAAAGGATCCAACACCACCAAGTCACCATGCCTCCAAACTGAAGATTAAACTACACCAAGGATCAGCGGGTATCTTCTGTGCCAACTTTTAAATGCCCACTGAAAACGTTTCCATTGTGTAGTCAGGCAATTTAGAACACACACTCTACTGCTGATGTTTGTTTTTAACTTTTTAATTACAATGGTACCTCAGGTTAAGTACTTAATTCGTTCCGGATGTCCGTTCTTAACCTGAAACGGTTCTTAACCTGAGGTACCACTTTAGCTAATGAGGCCTCCTTCTGTTGCCGCGCCGCCGGAGCAAGATTTCTTTTCTAATCCTGAAGCAAAGTTCTTAACCTGAGGTACTATTTCTGGGTTAGCGGAATCTGTAACCTGAAGCGTATGTAACCTGAAGCGTATGTAACCCGAGGTACCACTGCATTTTTTGTTTGATTTTGTTTTTATACCTATTTTAAACCACTGCAATATATTTTATATGAAGGAAATACTCATTTGCCCTCATTTTGTCCTGAGAACCCAGAAAAGATTTGCATACTTCAGCCTCTGTCTCTTCTCCTCCCCCTCCCAAATTTAGTATTGTGCACTCCTCTGGATACAGTTAGTAAAAGATTGTATAGTTACTTATCTCCTTGGCTCAGGGGTCACATAACTCTATATCCTCCAACATATCTCCAATGAAAATAGGGATGCCCTAAGGAAAAGCGGGACATTCTGGGATCAAATCAGAAACTGGGACAGCTTTTGTAAATCCAGGACCGTCCTTGGAAAATATGGACACTTGGAGGGTCAGTTGTTCATGTGATTTTAAATCAGAGAATGAACACATTACTGTGGAAACTTACAGTGCAAATACTTGGCTACGTGTGAAGAACTGTCCTACTAACTCACTATTCCCACAAGCACATAAAGAGACATGCTTTGAAGTAGGGTTGTCAAAGAAGCTCTCTTTTTGGATGGCTTGGTCAGTAGCCTATCTGTGGGTTCTTAAGAAAGGGATATTATCCAGAAATTGTTTATAGCCTGGTGGCTCATTCCTGTTGTTGTGCCCCTTTTTTGCGGTGGGGAGGAATTCCTGTAAAATTTAGCTTGTGCACTTGGATTCAGTTTCATAAAGCTTTAGAGCTTTTGTTCCTTTCTGCAGGAAGCTTGGTAGCTCTTCATTAGCACCAGTGAGAAATGTTTTCATCTTAGATTCAAGTGTTAAATGGTCTGAATGTAAACTGTAAGACAAATGGAGCTCCTACAGCTCCAGCTGTGGTATAAATAGCATTTTTCTCTCTCACTTTCAGT
This sequence comes from Podarcis vaucheri, assembly GCF_965113315.1. NCBI lineage: Eukaryota > Metazoa > Chordata > Lepidosauria > Squamata > Lacertidae > Podarcis > Podarcis vaucheri. Next base: position 40,382,926 of record NC_138749.1, read on the forward strand.
TTTGATTTTTAGGCCTTGTAAGTTCACGCAAGCAGTTTTCCGGAGAAATTCTGCCTTTATACATGGTGCTTCAGTGAGGAATAAAATGTTTTGTCCTTGTTCAAAAGAACTACTGTATGTGGTCTTTTTTCCAAAAAAACCACATAAGCGTGCCTTTTCTCTTCCTTTTGAGTACAGCTCTTGTGGGAATGAAACAATGTGAGAAAACAAAGCAAAATGTGCAACATGCTTTTTTTTTTAACCCCCAATATGCCTCTATTGAACGGGTCCAACCAGGATTTTCTAGGTCCAGTACACTGTATGTGTATTAGGCCCTCTGATCTACTCAGAAAATAGTACACAGATTTGCATATGTTTTCTTATATGCAAATTTGTGTCCTCATTTGCAGTTGGAGTGGAAGGCCCCAAAATAAAAGTGTGCCAAAAGGAAGGGGTAAACAGCAGCAATTTAGAACCTTAGGCAGACCTGTTCAGAGCTTGTCTGAGGCCCGGGGCAAGTGTATGCCCCATGGGACTGGTGTCCAAACAACTGTTTGTCACAACTCTTGATTTCACCTACTGGTTACAAGGTGGGAGCAGCCAGGCCGGTTCATGTCACAGAAATTCCTTAGATGAATACCGACATATTTTGCTTCATAAAGGAATGATCAGGGACTTCTTTTTTTATGGGCTGAAAATGGGAAATATTAATTCACGGATGTCTTGTGCCATCATTAAATTATTATTAGAGTGTGCTGTTAAGCATGGTGTGGTGCTGAAACACATAATCAAATCAAGCAAACAACATTTAAAGTTAACACATGTACCTTGTGGATGAACTATATAGATTTTATAGTCAAAATAAAAAAATTCCTTCCAGTAGCACCTTAAAGACCAACTAAGTTAGTTCTTGGTATGAGCTTTCGTGTGCATGCACACTTCTTCAGATACACATGTATCTGAAGAAGTGTGCATGCACACGAAAGCTCATACCAAGAACTAACTTAGTTGGTCTTTAAGGTGCTACTGGAAGGAATTTTTTTATTTTGACTATGGCAGACCAACACGGCTACCTATCTGTAACTGTATATATATTTTGTCTTCCTAAACTGAGTTTTCAAGTTTAAGTTATTGTGAATAAGTTTCTTTTCAAATAGTGAAACGAGACAGATTAGAAAAAACCTAAAAATTTCTAATCATGTTTACAGATACTTGAAATTCTTATAAAGATTGTTTTATATATAGCAAAAATTCCCAAACAATAAACTACCTTATCTGCAGCAAACCTTGTGAGAAATCTCGAGTGCAAACTTTTTGCACTGGCACTGGATGAAGAGGCTTCTTTTTATAGGAAGAAAATGCTTTGAATCTGCCTAGAAGCAGATTTTTTAAAACTTACAGTAAATTTTATTGGTGAGAAATTCCAGTGCATGGTGTGATCTGTATCCACATTTTCCAAGGAGAAACCTTGGCATTCTTGCTTGGGAAGGGACTGTTGCTCTAGCCCAGGCATCCCCAAACTTGGCCCTCCAGCTGTTTTGGGACTACAACTCCCATCATCCCTTGCTAACAGGACCAGTGGTCAGGGATGATGGGAGTTGTAGTCCCAAAAACAGCTGGAGGACCGAGTTTGGGGATGCCTGCTCTAGCCTGTGTACAGGGGCAACTTGCTGATGTATGAAGGATGGTATTCATTATAGCTCAGTTCTGCTGTATGAACCTGCCTAGAGCAGCTGAGCCACAGCTGAAATCATGTTTAAAGGAAACACTGAGTAGGCTTGAAAATGTGTGTGTGTGTGTGTGTGTGTGAGAGAGAGAGAGAGAGAGAGAGAGAGAGAGAGTATGCATGCCCCTAAACCACAACAATAGCATATCTGAAGGATCTCTTTATTGTGATCGAATATAATACAACTGAAGACAGTAAAAACGTCTGCATTATGTCTGCTTGTTTGCATTATCTTCAAGGACACCTTGTAATCTCAATAAGCTTCCCTTTATTGCATCCACGGATTTATGTTATGGAAGAGCAGAGGTATTGGCCCCGTGGTGTAATAAAACTATGCAGTTAATTTAATCAAGGTGCTGAAAAGTCACAGTTCTCAGGATTATATTTTGTTATGTCTTTTTACTATGGAATATTCCATCAAAATCCTGCCATTACGTATCTATAACATCTCTGTATGGCATGGAAGTGATCATCAATATGTTCCAAGCTTGCAGTCAATGACCTTAAGGCATTGCAATAGCTGTAAGAGAATAAATTATTCCTTAAACGAGAGTAATAAGTGCTAGGTGGTGGTAGAAGATTGCTTTCTGCAAAGGAAATCATGGGCAGAATACAGTAATGTCATCAGCAACCTAAAATGCAGAATGAAACAGCCATGCAAAGGGCTAGGTATGCTGAGCAAGGCAAGTTGTACAGTAAAAATGTACAAGAGTATAAACTGCTGAGTAATACACTTGGAAAGTGCAGGTCATCTCTGGCAATCCTGTTCGTGTCTACCCAGGAGTAAAGGCCCAAAGGGGCCTCTCACCCTCAAGGAAGTATGTGTAGGATTGCAGCTACAGAGGCCACTTTTCATGTTCAAGATTAGGAAGTGCAATGCATCTGAAAACATTAGAAAGGCCCCTAATGTAAAATATGGTATTAAGACTTTATGCAGGCATGGCCAAACTTGGCCTTCCAGCTATTTTGCGACTACAGTTCCCATCGTCCCTGACCTCTGGTCCTGTTAGCTAGGGATGATGAGAATTGTAGTCCCAAAACAGCTGGAGGGCCAAGTTTGGCCATGCCTGCTTTAAAGTGTTAGAAACTGTTGGAAATAGAATATAACCAAAGCCGTGCTTCTTCCTGGCTCTTGCCTTGCTAGCTCATCCTCTTGTTTTGCCTTTCCTTGTCCTCTCCCTTGTTGCCTCTTGCAGGGATTCTTTAACAGAAACCATGCATACAGACAGGACTAGCGATATAAATCTGCTGTATGATCCCTAGTGAAGACAGATGTTTTGATGAGGCAAAGTACCACATAAATCATATCTGTCCAACACAGAGCCAACTGTTTTAATTTTAAACTGTTTTATACCTTAGGAATATAGGAAATTTCCTTGCAATCAGGTCATTGGTACATCTAGAATCATAGAATCATAGAGTTGGAAGAGACCACAAGGGCCATCGAGTCCAACCCCCTGCCAAGTTCAATACTGTCAACACAGTTCAATACTGTCAACACAGACTGGCAGACTAGCTCTCCAGTGTCTCAGACAGGAGTCTTTCTAGCTCTATCCGGAGATGCTGCAAATTAAACCTGGGACCTTCTGAATACAAAACAAATGGTCTACCCCTGAGCTGCAACCCGTTTCTGTGGTGTGAATAATGTTCTGTAAAATCTAGAGAGCCAGTGTGGTTACAGCAGCCTTTCTCAGCCTTGGGTCCCCAGATGTTGTTGGACTACAACTCCCGTCATTCCTAGCTGGCAGGGCCAGTGGCTGGGATGATGGGAGTTGTAGTCCAACAAAATTCAGGGACACAAGGTTGAGAAAGGCTGTCTTAGAGTGTGGGACTAGGAGCTGGGAGACCAGGGTTCAAATCCCCACTGGACCATGAAACTCACTGGGTGACCTTGGGCTGGTTGTTGCCTCTCATCCTAACCTATCATATAGGGTTGTTGTGGGGGTTAAATGAGGAGGGTCAGAACCGTGTACATCACATTGAGCTCCTTGGAGAAAAAAGTGGGATGGAGGTGTAAGAAATAAGTAAATAAACTGTATTCTATAGAATGTGAACCAGTTGGAGTAGGGAAACTTTGCTATTCATTACTTACCGTGGAAAAATATTATGGAAATATGACAATTTGAAAATGTATGCATGCTACTTTTATAGCTTCATTTGAGGATATGAATTATAAATTTAAGATTATATGCATATATATTTTTTAATAAAAACCCCAAACAGGGTTTATTATTAGCAGTATAAAGAATGCATTGAAAGAAGGAGATGAATGGAATTTCTTTGATAATTTCCTTGGAATGTAACGTCTTCTTAACAAGTTTATTTTTGTTGCTTTTGGAAGAGATTTCAGGTTTGAGTAATCACTGTTTACAGATTGGCAGTGCTTGTGCAGACTTTTGACAGCTTTTTGGATAATTTCAATATTGCTGTCATGCTGGAATTCTTTGCCTACATTAGGTGAAACATTGCAAATATTAAACAAGATGATCCTAAATATAGACAATGAACAGCATGCCTATAATAAAAAAAGAATATAATAGTTTTAGATGCATAAAAATTTTATATGCCTATTAGCAATATTGCCTAATGCAACTGTAGACACAACTAAATATTTCTGTTATGGGATTGTGCTAGTTAGTCACAATTTTTAAAATGTACTTGCTTTTTAATTAACTGTGCATGGTCACAAGGTCAGAAATTAAATTCATGAGGATTTAAACACTAAAACAATTATCACTTGGATCCTTAAATAATTCTATTTAAGGAAATTCACAGAAGAAAAGTTTCCCATCCTCTATTTCCCACTGCAACCTTCTACACCACCACCACCACCACCCTGCAAAAAAACTAAAACCTCTCTCAGAATTGTGAGAGACCATTCTGAATACTTTGGGATGGGGTAGAGAGGGAGAAAGAGGGAATTGGAACAGTGGTGCAGTTAGGTAATTTTTGACTGGATTTAATTACCCTACAGGTGCACTTCTCAATGAGGTAATGTCCTCCAGCTCATTCTCCTGGAATTCTTCTCCAAAGTACTGTACAGATGGCACCACTGAATGAGAAACTTTCCACCCTGAGAAGTTATTGAAGCTTAGGATCTAAGCCATTGAATCCATTGCTCTTTGCAGGCCTATTTTTTTAGATTTTAGATGGAAGAATAGTTCTGTACTGAGACATCAAAATCATGACAAGTGCTCTTAACCTGTGTACCCACTGTCTAGGCAAAGGATAAAGTGAAATTCAGGATTTGTGAGAATTGTGAGTCATTGAGAGATGATGACTTGAGTTGTATAAATATAAAACTAGGTAATCCTGTTGTGGAAGATTACCAGACTAAAGTACTAAAGGTTGCACGATTTTCAGCCTTTGGGGCTCAACCTGGAGAAAATTAGACTTCAGTAAAGTGGTTGTTCGTATGCACTTAGAGAATGCTGCTGTAATTTTGTGGTTGTGTTTTCCTTCATAATTTTTTTGAGTTAAATATCAGCAATGTTGGCATGTGCCACTTAAATGTCATTATCCAGATACACGCATTAAGCTATTGTGGTACATTTATACCTCTTACATTCCAGGTACTGTAATTCATTGTGACCTTAGTTCCTTTGCTGCATCCTGTTCGCTGACTTATTACAGCCAGCTCTTCAGCGAGTATGCTTCTCGGACTTTTGATAGCAGAGGCATGCTCATTTTCTAAATGGAAAATGCTCTTAAAAGGCAAACATTTCGTGCTAACAATTTTGTCTCGATAGTGAGTGAAACCCACCTGTGGTGCAACTGAACATGTTGCAGTTCTGGACATGGCTCCTGGATGGAAAGGGGAAAAGCCAAGAACAGCAACTTATGCTAAGAGCAGGTCATTTGAGGACTTTCTCCTTCTGAACAATCCTGTCTGTCCACTGAGGTCACAGATGTCTTGCTATCCTCTTAAATAGATGGGAATACAGGAAAGGGTGTATCTTTTGTTATGGTGTCCAGTGTGTGAAAATAGCTCTTTTTCTGAAGATCGTCAGTTGATACTTAGAAAAATGAGAGAAAGCTCTCTTCTAGGCTGGGTCCTGTGTATTGCCATTCAGTGGTGTAGCGTGGGTTGCCAGTGCCTAGGGCAAGTGTTGCATCCTCTCCCCCCCCCCAGGCAGCTGGGGTGGAGGTACATGTTTTATTTAATGGAATTTGTATACTCCATTATGGGGGCAGGGCGGCGGACAACAATCACTAAGCAGTTTAATAAAACTAAAATGTCTATCAACATTATCAATAACTTGTTTTTAACTCTGACTTTTAACTTTTAAAAAAACAAAATATAAATAAAATCAGCAGTTCAGGATATGCATAATAAGAAAAAAAAGGAAATAAAATGTATGCGAACCATGCATATTGGGGTAAACACAAAAAATTCTTAGTAGGTGCAGCAAAGTTGCCTGCCTAATGTCAATTGGCGGGCAGTTCCAGAGTATAGGTGCTGTTGCACTAAAAGATTGATTCCTTACAAGTGCAGAACGAACACTATGTGGCAACAGAAAATAGGGATGCTAAGCATTATCCTGTATCTTCACCTTAGCATATGAAAGTGACCTCCTGCCCCATTGTCAATGCCCTTTCATTCCCTCTAGTGACTGACTGCTTTCCCCTTTCTGTCTGGGTTACGTACCACCTCTTTCAACCTCTTGTTTTGATCGCTGCTAAATTGGTTAATCCTATTTTCCAGACACTTTCATAGTTTAGTTTAAGCAACATGTAATCAGCTTTTCAGAAGCAAACAGCTGGCTGTGTCTCAGGAATAGAAACCAGGGTGCCCTGTTAAAAGTAAGCTGTTTTTTCTCTTGTTGCCGATTTAGTTCTGCACATTGTGTCTTAGTAGTATGGGGAGTTAATGTATCTTACCGAAGTGTGAGATGCTTATCAAATAAATTTGTTACACTATAAATGTTTTCATACAAAACTTACACAAAAGTAAAAATAAAGCTCTTCCTCTCCTCAGAAAAACTACTGTTAAAATTTACTGTGGTGCGTACCTTATGAGTTGTGTAGTATAAAACCAGTGTTGCTTGAGAAGGTAATTAATCAAGCTCTTGGTTCTGTAAGGTGAAGCAGATGACATATTTGTGCAGGCTTCAATAAATAAGTTGAAAAGCTCTGAAAAATCAAACATTATGTAACTCAGTTGCAACATAATATATAATGGAATTATTGCTCTGGCTGCTGAATGTCTCTTACTCTGCCTTCCCTGGGTTTTATTTCATTGATTTTCAATTTTCTGAAAGTTGTGTTTTTAATCTTCTAAGCAACCTGTTTGCATCCCCCATTGGCAGTTTTAAACACACTTCTTGTGGGAGGGAGTTCCACATGCTCACCACTGCCATGTGGTTCGTCTTATATGTCTGTCAGTCTGATGTGCTGTACAGTCGTACCTTGGAAGCCGAATGGAATACGTTCTGGAAGTCAATTTGACTTCCAAAATGTTTGGAAACCAAAGCGTTGCTTCTCATTGGCTGCAGGAAGCTCCTGCAGCCAATCGGAAGCCGCTGAAGCCCGTCGGACGTTCGGGTTCCAAAGAACATTTGCAAACCAGAACACTCACTTCTGGATTTGTGGCATTCAGGAGCCAAAATGTCTGGGTACCAAGGTGTTTGGGATCCAAGGTACGACTGTGGTCTGATTAGGACCTCCATGGCCAGTCTTAAAGCCTGAGCAGGCTCTTATAGGTGTGAGCTGTCTTTCAAATAATCTGCTTGGTCCATTTAGGGTTTTAGATAGCACTTTAAACTGGCCTTGGAACACATTTTCAGTCAGTGCAGCTGGTACAGAACCAGTGTTTATACACTCTGATTTCTTGCACACACACCCCTCCAAGCAATTGGGAAGCTTCTTTATGCATCTGCTGAAGTTTCCAAGCAGTCTCCAAAGGTCATCTTCAAAGATGAATCTTCTAAAGGAAATGCATAGACCTGCTATTATCTCATTTGTCTGACCACTTCTTTCCAAGCCTTATTATTTTATTTATTATACCACCCTTCATCCAAGGATTACAGTGCAGTTTACTGTATAAAAACATAGCTTAATAAAAAACAAAAGGAAAATGATAGTTTGACTACGCCAGAAAATTTGTTTTGGCTTCTGTTTAAAGAAATGTTTCCAATAGTAGCATCTGACAGTACTGCAGATTAGTAGTGAGAAAGTATATGTGGTATTAGCATTCATAGTTGTGCCTTCATGCTCTGTCTTTCCCCTTATCTTAGTCAGGAATCATTGTGTCAGACCAGCGGTTTCTTTCCCATTAGCTTTGCAGTTTGCTTTCTTGTGGCTGGTTTATTCTAATTTCTGGCGCATATTTTTATATAGAGAATTCAAAGAATACAACATAAGCACTGCCTCTCTGCAATCAGGTGCTGTGAATGTATTTCAGCATGGCAGGAATGATTCTAACAAAATGTTTGTTCTGTTCTTAACCACTTTTACTCTAGTGAAAATCTTTCCTACCCCGTGCTTTCATTGTATTATAAATGTTCACATTGGCAGTGCATTTTTATTTATTTGGTGAATTTATAGCCTACTTTTATTTATTTGGTTAATTTATAGCCTACAATTGCTCCAAAAGGGGGTTGCATTTAAAGAAAAAATAAAATGGCAATAAAGTTTCAGGAATAGCAGTTGTAGATTAAAAACTGACATTCAGCATTTAAACAATACCCGAATTATTAAAAGCTTGTCTGAAGAGAAAGGCCTTAACAATTTATTTGAAGGAGCCAGTCATCATACTGGCAGAAGGAGGCAGTTGCATCATACTGGCTAACTATTTTAGAGCTTGGGGGCCACCACAAAAAAAGACTTCTTTTGGTCATTTTTGTAATGCAAATGGAAGTTTTGTATAAAAGAAGTATACATACATATTTATTTACTATCAACAGAAGGTTAACCATGAGACAAGCTTAAAAAATACAGGAAAGTAGTTTGATACTAATAATAGATGATTAATCTAAGATTAGTGTTTTGTAAGTATGCTAGTAGTCTTTGCGGTTGTCCATGTTGATAGTAGATGTGCTATTTTAGAAAACTTTAAATATGCAAAGATAAAGCATAGCAGACATCTAGACTGCATTTTTTTTCTGTGCAAAAGTGTGTGACCCTTTAGAAGCACTTTGCCAGTAGAAAAAGTACATTTCCATTTATTTTTTGCTTCCCTTTATTATTCTCTATTTGTGTAATTTCATTGATGGTTTTTTCTTTTTATTATGGACATCTGGAGGTGTAATATCTCATGGGAATCTTGCTGCCTTGTTAATCATTATTGTGCTCTTTGTTAAATGGAGCATTTCCTGAATATTTCCTGCTGGGAAAATGGAGTAGCTTTAGCATAAGACATGGCAGGATACTTTGACTAGCTGAGCAGTCTACTACATTATCCATAACCATTTAAATGCTTTCTGTGCACTCTGGAATTCTCTGGAGGAAGGAAGTCTACAGATTTACAGCGTTCCAGTAGGTGGGAGGCATGCTTTCAAAAGCAATGTTTGTTTCATCTCCATGAATGAAACATGCATTGAATTTCAGTATGTATGTTTTGAAATGGGTAAGTAGAGATGGAAACTACGGCACACACAAAGACGTACAGTAGTCGTCCTGAAAAGAGCAGTATGTGAGAAATGAGAAGACTGGTTAAAAGACTGTTCAGGGGCAATGTCGTATTCCTGTTACATGGATATGCAAAGCTGTTAAAATGTTAAGACCTGATACAACTTGTTGAAAAGAATGCAGGTGGATGGCATCTGGGATGTTTAATTTCTTTGGGAGGTTAATTAACTTCATGCTTCGGGATCGTAATGGTATAGACATTATAGGTCTAAACTAGTCAAAATTAAGCATTTTATGTCCACACCATTGCTACCTCTGAAGTATGAAGTTGCTTACCGTATTTTTCGCCCTATAAGACGTACTTTTCCCCCTCCAAAAATGAAGGGGAAATGTGTGTGCATCTTATGGGGCGAATGCAGGCTCCTTGGCTTCAGTGATAGCAACGCGAAGCCTCCGAAGCCTGCGCTCCGGAGGCTTTGCGTTGCTTCCGCTGAAGCCAGGAGAGTCTGCTCTTTGAGGCTGGCGGTGGGGGAAAGCAGCTCTTCCCCCATGGCCAGCCCCAGAGGATGGGGGGCAACGGGAAGACGCACGACGCCTTCCCGCTACTCTCCGACCGGGTTGGAGGCTGGCGGGGGGGGGAATTCCCCCACCTCCTGCAAAAGCAGGCAAAAGCCGCACGCTCTTTAAAGGGGCTCCGCGGCTTCTGCTGGCTTTTCTAGAAGGTGGGGGAATTCCGCCACCTCCCACAAAAGCAGGGAGAAGGTCTTGGAGTAGCGCACAGGCTGCGTGCAGCCTGTCCACTGCTCCCAGAGCTGCGGGGGGGGGGATCATATTTTTTTCCTTGATTTCCCCCCCTGAAAACTAGGTGCGTCCTATGGGCCACTGCGTCCAATAGGGCAAAAAATACGGTAACTTCTGGAAGTCCCAGTTTCAGGTGGGGAGTGAAATAATCTAAAATAGAGAATAAAAACAGATGAGACTCTGCTGTTAACCTCTCATGGGCTATATCCATATTTTGTCAAGGTAATCAATTGGGAAAAGTCACTTAATTTTTGTAAGTGGTGGGGATGTGTCTATATAGTAGTACCTCGGGTTAAGAACTTAATTCGTTCCAGAGATCCGTTCATAACCTGAAACTGTTCTTAACCTGAGGTACCACTTTAGCTAATGGGGCCTCCCGCTGCCGCCACACGATTTCTGTTCTCATCCTGAAGTAAAGTTCTTAACTCAAGGTACTATTTCTGGGTTAGCGGAGTCTGTAACGTGAGGTACCACTGTACTGAAATTCTTCACAGTAAATAAATGAAGGCTTTCTGGTTTAGCTATTCAGTGTTGGATGCTGGGCATGTTTCAAGTGCCAAGAACGGAGTTTAAATTGAGACATTTGTTGTAAATCATTTGTTGACTTGGTCCAGAAGCACAGAATGAAATCTGTAGTCGTAAACTGATACTGTACTTATGTCCTGTAATGCTGGGACTATTGTTATAATTGGAATTGAGCATGATGTGCCACACATATTCCATTGTCTTAATGTTCTACATGCCTTTGGGTGTTGCTGGAGTGCTTAATCCTCAAATAAATTCTCATTTTCAGTATGTGTGCATGTTGACACAATCTACAAGACAATTCCCTCACTTTAAGACAAAGTATGTATTTTTCAAACAAGCGAAAGTCCAAGCAGTTCACCTATTGCCTACAATTAAGACAGTCACACAAATTCCCCTTCTCTAGAAGAGTCACATATGGTTTTACAAGCTTACCTAAGCAAATTCTGTCCCAGGACACAGGGGATACATGCTTCACTAACCCATCATCCTCCTGTTTTAAGCTGTCTTCATGCCAGGTTCAACAAAATATTGATGGGCTTCAAATGTTTAAATAGGTAGAATAGGAAGCACACAGGAGTTCTATGCAATCTGTTTGTGCACTGGATATGTAATATTTAAAAAGTGTTTGTGAATTTTCTATTGGGCACATAGGCTGCTTTCCTGTCAATTGTTTAGAATCTAAGGAAATAAGGGGATGACATGTAAAAAAATCTCCCATAGAAGAAACATCTAAAGCCACTTGTTGAGTCAATCCAGTCAAATCCGTAGTGTTTTACCTCGCCTGCTCCTCCACTCATCTGCAGCAAATGTTTAGTTTTTTTTTATCAATCTATCAACCAACAGCTTAAGATGTGGAAAAACACAATTCTGCAAAGTAGGAATAAATTGCAAATTGGTCCAAGCTAAACTTTGACGATGGAAAGGAAATGTGCAGCCGCTATAAAAGTGAGGTTGACTTCCAATAGGTCAAAACATTTCCCCAGCCTTTCTACTTGACCTTTTTTTCTGTCTCCCCTACTTATTTGCTGTCTTCCTGTGGAGCATCTATTCTAACCCAAAGCAAAGCTGCCGTATCAAGATGCACACATAATGAACCTAAGAACCGTGTAATCTTGTTGTTGTATCCTTTATCCTCACTTGTTCCCATTTTATTCTATTGTTCCTCAGTTTTCATTTCTAGACTGAAAGCTCTCTCTAAACAGTGCTTCCCTTAGTTGTTCAGCATAGTGCCCAAAATACTTGAGGCAATTCATAAATAATAAACAGAAATCTCTTGATGAAACTTGACCTTGCTGAGATCTGGGTGTGTTTTTTTAACACTTCTGCATTTTATGTTTGTCAATATGTTACTTTTAAATTTAGGATATCATCTTAATCACCACACATTCTCCATGTTCACTTTTCCATATTCGCAGTATTAGCTTACAAGACAAATAGTGCTGTGATTCTGATCAGCAGGCATATAATTATCAAATGTTTAATGTGAAACTATGATGCTACTCATCACAGTCTTAAAAACGTTGAACATTTCTTGGACCACAAAATGGTGGCAGGTAGAGGCAGAGTTTGGCATAACCCGTTGGCAATTACTGACATAATTTTCTATTGAGATCTAATTGGCTCAGCATGTTCCTTGGGGCAAAGTGTTTCATAGCTCAACTTTCTTCAAGCTACCGTATTTTTCGCCCTATAGGATGCACTTTTTCCCCTCCAAAAATGAAGGGGAAATCTGGGTGCTTCCTATGGGGCGAATGCAGGCTTTCGCTGAAGCTTGGAGAGCGAGAGGGGTCGGTGCGCACCGACCCCTCTCGCTATCCAGGCTTCAGGAACACATCCGCAGCCTAGGCAGCCCTGCGGGAGTTCCCGCAGGGCTGTCTAGGCTGCGGATAGCAGTCTGCTTCCCGGAGCGCCGGGCGTGCTGAAAGCAGAGTGCCCGGCGCTTCGGGAACACACCCGCAGCCTAGGCAGCCCTGCGGGAGTTCCCGCAGGGCTCCCTACGCTGCGGAGAGCAGCCCGGCACGAGGGGCGCCCTGAAGCAGAGCGCCCCTCGCGCTGGGAAGACATCCGCAGCGTGTTGGAGCCCTGCGGGCAGAATATACCTCAGAGGCGTGAGACCTTCCTTCTCCTGCTGAACATCTCTGTTGCCTAGCCATGACTTCTCAGCATGTAAGATCCCAGCATGCTGGTGCTGGCAGTGGTCCAACCAAAAGGCTATATGACATGGCTAGAGGATGGGACTGGCAAGTGGGAAACCCTGGGCAGACTGTGGTATTGAGGCCCCCTGAAAGTGTCCCATGGTGCACTGGTGGGTCCTAGCATACTGTTTGAGGAACACTGTTCTAGTTCATTGAAATTTGAACTACTATTTATTTATTTAATATTCACATTTATTTATATGCCGTTTGTTCTATAGCTGGAAGGTCAGACACTGTGTGTTTCATATACACACAGACATTTGAATTTTCTGCTAGCAAACTTTGCACTTGCTCTAAATTTTATGGAAAAAGTGGACTTTACTTAATTCTTGGTAAAAGAATATTGTGTATGATACTCGGCACTGAATACTGCCTTCTCTGAAGTAGAGGAAGAAAAGCTAGGCAATGGCTAAATGCACTTAAGCTTTCTAAGTCCTGTCACTTGAAGGCATTAGGGAGTTTGATAAACTACTTTTGATAGCATCACCTCTAGCATTCACAGTTCATGTTACAAAGAATATGTACCATACTTGTGAGAATTGTTGCATGGAGTTGTGAGGAAGGCGGAGGTGAGAGGGTCAACAAAGTTTACAATACCTTTTCTGAGATGAGTTAGAGCTTGTGAAACTCCTAATGTGCGAAAAAGCTTTAGCAAGTATTTGCTGAGAACTAATGCTGTAATGTGTTAGTCACCCATTATCTGTTTCTATTTTTGCAGGTCCTGAATGACGAGCGACATGGGTTTCTGCAGTGCCACTTGGAGTCTCTTGCACTGTGGAATGGATTGATTTTTTTCCAAAATGGAGATTTTACAGTAGGCTGGAATAAAGCACCACGGCTGTGAATTCTGCTTCTGCTCTGTCACTGGACATAGCAAAGGAAAGACTCTCTCCCCTGCCCTCCTCCCTTTCCTACCCCCCCCCCCGCTTCCAATGAAGAAAGCACAGTATCGTCTCACCTTACTGATTTAGAGCGCACCACCGTCCAGGACAGATGGTCTGTCAAAAGCTGTAGGATGCCTGTGGAGAACATCATAATGAAGTAGCAAACTGATAGCAGTGCTGCTGCCTAATTGTCAGGATCACAGCCGACAGAGCTGCACTGCCCTTTCCCTGCTTCCTTAATCGGGTCAGGAACAGCAGGGTGAACATGGCTGGCCTCGTTAACAACCTGCTAATATTGTTCCTTATTTTTCAAAACAGCTGTTTGGCTTTCAGAAGCCCACTTTCTGTCTTTAAGAGGTGGGTTGTTTATCAGTGTGCGCTGCTTAGTGTTGCCGTCTGCTTTTCCTTGATTTGTGTTGTGGGTTTAAAAGTGAAGCTTCCAGCAAAGTAAACAAAAACATTCTAAAAATATAACTGGCTTATTTTTTTATTTTTTAAAAATGTGATTATAATTGGTTTTGGTTAATACTGAAATATTCAGTGCCTTGCATCATCGTTCTTATACTGTTTTGCAATAACTTTTTTTATCTAAATTCAATGTGAGCTTGACAGGCTCTGTAGTAAGTAAGTAACTTTTTTATATACAATGTCCTTCCCATTAGTCCTTTGAAATCTCTTTTTAAAGTACATCAGGTAACTTATCAGTTGTTTGATTAGCCTTCTGGAAGATGTCTCCTTGCATTTATGGATACCTTCTTAAGCAGAAGTCTGCTTTATTTGCTCACAAGACAATATGGTTGTATGTACAGCATAGTCCCCGTAATTGCCACATCAAATATTTATCCATGGATATATTTAGTATTCACATTGCATCAAAGGCTGCTTATATCTAGCTGTCCTGAAACTAGGAGGCATGTCTAGGGTTCCCCCACTATATTTTATAGGAGGTTTTTTTCTGGATTCTCTTCCTATACAAATAATAGGGAACAAAATTTTCCGTGACTTCTTTGGTATCCATACAAAAGATGCAAATACATGTGATTAGACAATTGTTTTCAATCACAGTTCAAGAAGAGAAATGCAGGAAGTTCTTCCCCCAGGCTTATTCAGCTATGCATTGGGAGTTCTGCTGTATATTTGCATATTGAGGATTTCCCCATCTATTAATTCATTCCATAGTTTGCATGTTACAACTAACTGAAGCAATCATGAAGTGTTATCCATGAAGAGACTTCTTGGTAGTCTCCTTGTAAAGAGATCTGCATGGGCTTTTTTGTTGTAAATTGGGGGCAGCCCTGCAGACTTCCTTGGATGCATGTGTGAATTGGCATGTTACAGTGGTGCCTCGCAAGACGAAATTAATCCGTTCCGCGAGTCTCTTCGTCTAGCGGTTTTTCCGTCTTGCGAAGCAACCCTATTAGCAGATTAGCGGATTAGCGCTATTAGCGGCTTAGCGGCTATTAAAGGCTTAGCGGCTATTAAAGGATTAGCGGATTAGCGGCTAAAAGGCTATTAGCGGCTTAGCGGCTTAGAAAAAGGGGGAGCGGGGGAAAATCGGAACACTTGCAAGACATTTTCATCTTGCAAAGCAAGCCCATAGGGAAAATCGTCTTGCGAAGCAGCTCAAAAACGGAAAACCCTTTCGTATAGCGGGTTTTCCGTCTTGCGAGGCATTCGTCTTGCGGGGCACCACTGTAGTTTGGATGCTCAGTTGGCTGAAACATATCAAAGAACTTGTTTCATCAATACAACTTTCCTTCCTATCAGTACACGGTAAACTTGGGACATGTTAGCCACCATTTGACCTGGTGTATGAAATGATTGTTAATATTTTGCCAGTTCTTAATATTTCAAACTGTATTATGTAATCCACACATGGATTTCTCAAATTATTCTAGCTGCAGCGAAAGTTATTGGAGCACCTGTATGAGTTATACAAGTTGTGAAATGCATTTAAATAAAAGGTACATATTTAATATTTCTTCTTAATTTTAGGTATAAAGATTCTGCCAAGTCACATTCTAATGAATGCCTGGGCAGCAACAGGCAGCTGGTTCCTCTAAGTTTATCAGATTTTGCATTGGACATTCGCATGCCGGGGGTAACTCCTAAGCAGGTGAGAACAGAAGTCCATATGTAGATCAGCTTATAGCTTTGCTTGTAGTAATAGGAACAAAGGTAGTCATGTCACTTTATTAACAGGTGGAGATTTACAATCGGTACATCTGTCTTGTGATGACTTCAGAATGACCCTGAGTTAAGAGTGCATGGAGAGCTGGATTGTCCTGCTTGTTCTCGCTGTTGCTTAGAATGCTTAATGGCTTCTCAGATGACCATATACTAGGCCCCTGTGGAATAAATGCTTTCCTGTGATTCTCACTAACAGAATCTGTAAAGAACCAGTGACTGTTTTGAGGGAATATTAATATGAATTCTCCGGTGAAGACTTGTTAGAATTGGAGCAATGTCAACTTCATGCAGATTCGTTTTTGTGGTATCCTATCCTTAGGTTTTACACAAGTGTAGAACAACCTAAGAATGTTCTAGAAGTCTAGTCAGGGAACTGGCCTAAACTAGCTAGAGGCAAAAATAAGTTGATCTTTTAAAGGTAGATCTGAAACGATTTTAGTTGCATAAACTAAATTAGTTGTGCAGAATTTTTCCTTTTGTTCTTTGTAGAACAGTCTAAAGCTGGAGTGGCTAAACCAGTTACCATGGGTGTCTGTGCACTTGCCAGTATCTCCTATGGTGCTTAAAACGTCCCTGTACAGGGCTGCCTTCAGATGTCTTTTAAAAATCACATAGCTTTTTATTTGTTTGACATCTGTTGTGAGGGCATTCCACACGGCAGGTGCTACTACCGAAAAGGCCCTCCGCCTGGTTCTCTGTAACTTCATCTCTTGCAATGAGGAAACCACCAGAAGGCCCTCGGAGTTAGATCTCAAGAGTCTGGGCTGGACGATGTGGTTGGAGACCCTCCTTCAGGTATACAGGGCCAAAGCCGTTTAGGGCTTTAAAGGTCATATAAGATATGTCCTATAAGATACGTCCTGAAATATTTCTCCACCTGTAAAACAGTCTGTGGGATTTATGCAATTTGGTGTAAATGCCAGAATATTTATGTGGGTAAAACTTTTTAGGATTCTTTAGAAGTCTACAGGTGAATGTCTTAGTAACATTAGAAATAAGCAACTGGGAATCCCTCTGATTAACCATTTTATAAAATTACTCTCCAATATATTTAAAGTTTTTGGGGAAATTGCACACAGATGACAATAGGATTTTACTGAGGACAAAGATTTGGCCCCCTGTAAGCTAAATAAGGAACTAGAGTTTTTTCTTCTTTTTTAAGACAAAAGATTTAGAAGTAATCCCTTGTTCTTTCCCTATTGCCATGTGTATTAGTGAAATACCTTGATGCCTTACCCTAGATTAATGACACCTGATCATATATAGTCTGCAATTGAGGATAATATTTTAGGGATCTAGTGAAATAGGCTTTGGTAAAGCTCATGCCATAATAAATATGTTGGTCTTTAAGGTACCACAAGGTACTTGGCTGTGTTTTTGCTTACCAGGTCAGGCCGTTTAAATAGTTCTCTTCTTTCAGTGATGCAGTTTCAGGTGCTTCTCTACCCTAAACTTATTAGGCGCTCTACCCCAGATCCTTGAATCTCTCCTCTACAATGTTGGCAAACATACAGCGGTCAGTCTTGGAGCCTAATAACCATTTAATTGCTGACCCAGAAAGGCTTATATAAGAGTTTGTGTTTTTATGAAAATTCACTGTGAAGATGATTTTAAAAAACACACTTAGAAAAGCTAAATTGTGTATACACAATGGCAATTACATGTACATAATTTCTCTTACTTTGCATATGTTTTCCTAGTCATCATGGAGATGGGCAAAAAGCTCTACAGGATTTCAGAGTCCCTTCTAAAAAGAGATTAAATAATGTTTAGATAGAACTGCCAGTCATGAAATTAGTAGCAGCGTTAAGAGCTTCAGAAGCATTACAAGAATAGGATGTTTTGCAGCCGATGAGATGACTCAATGTTGCAGATAGCACTTGCACAAATAGAAGCTGAAACAAGTGATTTAGCTATTGGGAAGCATTTCCTGGAACTTATGATTGGAACCATCTGTTTCAGTTTCTTGGCTGTAGAGAAAGAAAACTTCAAGTAGGACTCAAGTAAAAATATTCTGTAAAAAACCTTTTCTGGAAATTAAGCCACACAAATACTTGGAATCTGCAGGTGTAGAAAAATCCATGTGCTGTCCAACTGAAAGTATCTATGGTATAGCAGGTGGGGATCCTAGCCGCTAGGCTATAAAGTCAAAAAGTATTGTACCATGGAACAGCAGCTTGGAAAGACTGTGATTTAGCTCTAGTTCGGATGTATGTTCTGCTCTACTGGCATTGATTTGTTGGGGTGTGCATAGTGGCAGCCTCAGAGGCTTAGAATAAATTCCAACGACTCTTATGCTTATGTGCAGCTCATTTCAATGAGTTTCCATTAATTTCATGTGATATCACCCATCATGGTGATCATCTTGCACAATAAGAGAAGTAAAATAATGGGAGCTTTTCCACAAATGTGTTTTCATTCTTGAATAGTTTGCAGCATGCTCACATGCTTGGAGTGGATTGTAATAGCACAGTTCAAATGTCATGTTTCTGACCCTCCAAACCAGCCCTTAGGAACAAGTTATTGCTAAATCAAGCCAGCAAACAAAGGAGAATGTGCAAACCCTTAGCTTGTGCTCAGTCCTCCAGACCATGTTTTGGAATGTGATATCTGAACTGGGCTAGTGACTTGTACTGCAGCTTCTGAAAAGTTAAAATAGCAGTAGACTAAAAGCATATTAAAACCCACATCAACTTTCTTATTGTAGGAGTGGAGAAAAACAGCCGCTGATAAGCATCTGTGGGAAGGCAATAGTTTTAACACTTTCCTCTCACCTGTGCATAGGATGTTCTAAGTGACTCTCCTATTATTTTGTTCACAGATCAGTATAACCTGATTCCTAACGCATGTATGTCCTAAAGTTTGGTATGGTAAACACTTTCTTTCATGCTAGGATTAATGTGCGTGGCAACCTTTGTAGCGTATAGGCATTCTCAGCACCACACCACTGTCATAGTTTACACGCCCCTTTTTAATAAAAAGAAGCAGCATCCTGTTGTGGAGGTTTTTCCCTACCTGCTATCATGTTCAGGCTGCTTTTGGTGATGGCATTTGTTAGGTTAATTATTCTAAAGGAATAAAAAAAGACTTCCAGGAATCTACCTTGCGTAAATTGTTTGAGAATAGCAGAGCTCTCTATGTGTGGGCAAAAAAATACTTGCACTACAGCGTGAAATAATGTAGCATTCATCTGGAATAATTCTAAGCACTGTTGGCAGGGTTCATTGTAGTATGAATACAGATGGCATATGTGCAAAAATCAGTCCTTGAAAAATTCTTCATCCGGGTTGGCTAATTAGAACAATGGGCTTTTTACATAAAGGCCTGTGATATCGTAAAGAACAAGGGCAGCCTTAAGTAATGCTTACTGGTAAGAATGGAAAAAAATATATTCTTGCATCAACCTCCTATCGCTAATTGTGCTTCAGATCTTTGCTGTTCAAAGCTCGGCATTTGCATTTTACATTTTGAATCTTGCTCAAATGTATAATACAGAGGCTATCTTTTACCCTCTGTACAGAGCTACTCAAAGTGATATCAAGGAAATGGGATGGTGAATAACAGAAGAACATGCATCACTGGAAAATGAATCCTTTCATAACTATTTAATTTATATGGAGGCAGTACATGAAAATGGCTGCTGTCATTTAAATTGTTCATAAGCGTGACTTGCTATTCAGGACTTATGAAAAAAAGCAGACTCGACTGGCTGCAGCCTCTAAGTGACAGGATAAATCAGTACAGGATAAATCTGCCTACTTCTGCTAAGTCACCAAAATCATGCCCAAATTAATCCTCTTTGTCCCCAAACCTGTAACCTCTCATTGACCAAAGATCAATGTAATGATATTTTGCATGGGCATGTTTGAATCTAGAGCTCCAAGCCTCCACTATGACCTTTATATATATATATATATTATTGCAAATTTATCAGCTTTCACATGCATAAGCAACCATAAGACCAGAAGCTTTGAACTTGGAAAGGTTTAATCTTTTTATTAGTTTTAATGCATTTAGTATGGGGGAAAATGAATGAACAACACTTTCACACTGAATGCTTGGGAAGGAAAGTAGGAGAAAGGCAATTTAAGTAGTTCATTATTTTCTTTCAGTGATTGGAAAGTATTTAGGAACTCATCAGGCAAGTGTGTTAAAGAATAAGGTGATTCACTTTGTGTATTTGCAAGTGCTGCCAAGCCATTAATGTCTGAGCTTGCATATGTTTGCTTGCAGACTAATATATGAAATAATGACAGAAGATTGCAGAGCAATTGACATTTTCAGTGCTCGTCTATTTTTGTTTATTAATAGAAGTATAGCCATTAGTGTAGATGACTATCAAACACTGACAGCTTGAAAGATAAAGAGCAATGGGTCTTGTACAGTCATTAAAGTTCTTTCTCTGTGTGAATTATTTACTTTGAAGTGATGAAGTCGGCAGAATTAGAGTGTCCTGTATTATTAGGAAATTATCCCATTATTTGGGGATTTGTAACTTGCTTCAGAATCCTCTGCAGATCTAGAGAGTGGAAATTTTAAAATCTTTTGATTAAATGTCTTGTTTTTGAGGGGGAAATAGTGCTACACACTGCCCCAATCTCTGAGCGGTGTGAGATTCCAGGTTTGCTCGCGCTTACTTAGGGTTTGTGTTTCCTTTGGAAATGAGGCACAGTGGAGACCAGCAAGGTGTTATATATAATATGTTTCATTTTAGTGCTAGTCATTTAAGCAAATCTCAAAGTCCACCATAAGTGTATTTTTGTTTAATCAGTGATCCAGTTTGAATGTAATGGTAAACATTGGGTTATAGATACACGCATGTGCCTAAGGTTTGTGTGTTTTTCCTTCTTGCCTCGTCCAATGCAGTCACAAAGAAGAGATTGGAACTTACCAGTTAATGACTGTCTATTGTTACATCCCATCCCTGCCTACTCTGTGATTAATCTTAAATATAGATAGAGAAAACAAGGGAACTTTGTAAACTATGGTTTAAAGTTGGCTTATTTCAACCAGCCACAAGACTTATCACTGTCTGTCTGGGTTCAGACATAACATTTCACTGTGGTTAGCTTAAAACAGAAATAGAAGCTTCCAAACTCTTCCTCACTAGAGGGGGAGAGGGCTGTGGTTCCTGAGCTCTCTGTGATTGGTCTCATGACAATGAACTATGATCTGTCATTGTATCCAGATTGTCCGTCACTGGTGGCAAAGAAATTTTAGGAAACTTGTTTAATATGTTAAATTTCTGGAAAAAAATGGCAAGTGTATTTGCTGCTTCTGCTTCTTCTTCTGCTGCTGCTGCTTCTAATAATAATAATAATAATAATAATAATACTCTTGCACATTTTCCAGTTCAAAACTTTATTAATTCTTGCAGTCCATGGGGAGTTGAATGGGACTTGACATTATAGTGCAACGGAAAGAGGCAAAGTTGTAACATATGTAGAAGATAAGCTTGCTGTGGTAATACAGTACCAGAATATAGAACTGGAACCTGCAGAACAAATAAGAACTTCATTTTGGGGAGGCATTGAGATCCTTTGGTCCTCCACATGTTGTTGAGCTACAACTCCCACCAGCCTTAGCAAGCACAGATGAAGGGAGTTATAGTTTAGCAACATCTGGAGGGCCAAAGGTTTAAGGGAAAATTTTCTCTGATTTATTCTGTTTCACATATATAGTTCCTCAGTTCCAAATGCCTTGTATTGTATATAGGATGACCTACACAAACAGTTGTCTTGCTTCATGTTTAATATTTCTGCAAAAATTTGGAAGGGCAAATACATATGGCTGGAATTCAATTATTTTGTGTCTTCTTAAAAAAAAGGCATTTGAATTGTGGACTTCAGCTCCATTGTCTCTTAAAAAGCTTTGGCTTTTGAAACAGTAGCAACTTGCAGCCACGAAATTAGCACAGGCACTTGTAAAACGTGGGTCATGCTGGCCCTACACATCTTGCATTTCACGGCATTGTGTGACTGCTGGGACTTGTGAAGTAACTGATGTCTGTACAGGGTTGTCATGTTCCAATTTGCGCTGAAGACGATTACAAATGTGTGTCTCAGCCGACTTTCCGTTGCTTACTTCTAAGGGAAACATTCTCTTGATTAACTTTCATTAATGTTAATTGAAGTGAGGAGCATACAGACACAGTTATGGATTTCCATTCTTGGTATTCTCTATACCCAGAGTGAACTACTTAATTATGTTTAATATTGTATGAGAACAAGGGTATGGTATGGGGAGGATGTGTGACTTGGGAATATGTCCTGTACCTTGAAGTAATATTGATTTGATTATTCCCCCCCGCCCCCCTGGTATTATCCAAGTGCATATCTGTAGAGAGATTTAGCAAGGGCTTAGAAGTGCATTCGGGGCAAAATCCAGCATGGCTTTGTCTTGCTCCCTTTCATTTCCAGGGAAATGCTTACACGAGGAACTTCCTTGTTAATTACTCACTTTTAATGTACTTCTCTGCTGCCCCCTGTCCCCGGCAGCCCACACAATAAAATCAGAATGTGCTGTATAGTTTCCTTGATTTGCTTGGCACTAGAGGATACAGTTCCTGTGTTCCATTGCAATAGCCCCAGAGTACAGCTATAGCACAAAATGACTACTGCAGGCTGTACATTTGTCTCTTAGCCTGGAAGCTGTTGTTGAGTGTGTGTATTAATTCCTCAGTAGCTGACTCACCAATGTGCTCCTGGCATCCAAGAACTATATGTAGAAGAGCATTGAGGACCCAGCTTACCTATTTTAGCCATTTTCTGATTAATATAGTAAGTTTGCTTTGTGTAAATTCTTATCCTAGCCAGAAATGCATGCCCTCTAGAAATACTGATTATCTAATATATGATCTAATATAGAAGTAAAAAGTATGTTATAGCTAGTTTATCATTAGTTTATCATATAGGCATACTTCTACTCTAAAAGTTATTTTAGCTGTTTTCAAGGTCACCTGTTGCAAGAAATGTATACATATATGGAAGGTGAACTGTTTGTGAAATTAGCAAATTTTGACTTTTTTTGGGGGGAAATATGCCTGATGTCTTTTCCCCTGTTGTGTCATTCCAGTCTGATACCTACCTTTGCATGTCTGTCCGTTTACCAGTGGAGGAGGAAGCCTACGTAGGTGAGTACCACCTGAGTGTCAGAAAATCATGGACAGAATTGGTGAAAGGCTTGTGTTGCTTCCCCTGTAGCTTAATTTCCCCCCCCCATCAGAATTCCTGTAATACATTCATCATGTCTAATGCAGAAGCAAAACTAGAGGGAACCACTTAAGGTGGGGATAACAAACTGTATCTGGAGAGACTCGTGAGTAATAGTACTTAAGGAGCTTCATGTAGATGCCTCTGGCAGCTGGGCTGTAGTGCTCCCATTTGTAAAGTATTGGCTTTCTGTCTGTGGCTGGATACTTAATTCCACTCCATTGCACAAGCTGTTTATTTACCTGCTGGTACGGGCTGTAAATCTCTTTGCACTTACAATAAGCGCTAGGTACAGTAAGATCTTACCTGTTTGCAAAATGTACTTGCTTTATGTTGAGGCGTGGATGAGATGACAGGCAAATGACAGGCCCTACCACAACACTATATCAATGTTTAATTTAAGTAAGTAGGCCACTGAAGTAAGCACCATCTGTTTAGTGTGTTCACTCCGTAATGTTCATTTTTTATTCCATTCTGCTTGCCAACAGTTACCTTCACTAGTAAGTGTAAATAGTAGAATGGAAATTTACAATGAAAGGGTAGAACCTAGAAAATCGTCACTTGTTTTCAAAGAGATTAGTTAGCTCTTAACACATTCTAACTGTGTGTATGTGTATTAGGTAGCTGATGAGTGATAAAGGTTTGGCTTTTTCCATATGCGTTGAAAATGCGATTAGGAAACCACTACCATTGTATCACTGTCATATTGCCATTGGCTTAAGGCAGCCTTGCCCAACCTGGTGCCCCCTAGAACTTGGGGACTACATCTCCCATGAGCCCCAGCCAGCATGGCCATTAGGTAGAGATCATAGGCTTTGTAGTTCCAAAACATCCGGAGGACACCAGCTTGGAAAAGGCTGAGCTAAGGTAAGGAGAGTGCACTTTTCAAAGGACATGACATCTCTACTTTCAGCTGACGTGATTTGGGGACATCTTTATTTGGTGTGATATTTAGTAATTATATTACTGTGTTCTGGTTTGGGGGCTCTGAAGAGCGTAATTTAGGTCATAGGCAGCCTTTAGAATTTATGCTTTGTAAATCAAAGGTTCAGTTTGAGTTCCCATAGTAAGGCACTGAAGGATTAAAGAAAACAAGAGATGCCAGAAAAATGTAGTGGGCATGCGCCTAGAAATTACCTTTGAGGCTCATGAAGCTCACTGCAAGGAATAGGCAGGCTATAAAAAGTCCCAAATTTTTTTCTGGCTTTGACATAAGAATTTCCAGCCCTTCCCTTGTCTAACACCCAGATCCCCTTCCCAAACTTTCCCCTTTTTATTTAAAAGCCTCAGCTATATTGGCCAACATGCAGTGCATTGTCTGTGAAATAAGAGGAGAAAGATCTGCCTCTTCATCTTGTCCTTGTCCAAGGTGCTGCTGAACACATCAGGATGGCAAATCCCAGCAGTTCCTTGGAGCTGTAGTTTTTGCTAGGGCTACCACCTTTGCAGAATTGCTTTTGGGATAACACTTGTATCCAAAACTACTTCCTTTTGCTTTCCTTCCTGGATAAGGCTCATGTAAACCCCTGAGGACCCCCCCCCCATGGTATAGGGTGGTATATTATTATTATTATTATTATTATTATTATTAGGCAGTTTCTTGTGAGTATAGGTAGTTTTCCTGTGTCTTGTATTAGGGATGATTTAATATTATCCAATCATTCTTGATGCAGATATGGGGCAGAATTAGCAATTCTATTTCCAGTTGGAAGGATGGAATTCCAGAGTAGTACTTTATGTAGAGATATAGTGAGTAGCAGCTGTGGGTGGCTGCCTTTGGGCCCCTGGGAGCCTTTAATGATCTGATTTTAATCATTATTTTCATGACACAGAAGCAGTTCTCTCATAGCACATAATTTGGGACTTCTGCGCCCGTTGATTTTTTTATTATTACTTGGATCTTGTAAGATAATTTATTCTATCCAAGTATTTAAGCAATTGTGTGTTTAGAGTTTCTGTTAATTAAAACACTGCAGCAATTATTCTTTAGGGTATATACTGTGTTTAATTTATGATATGTCTACTGTTCTGTGAACTGCTATTTATAAAGACAAAATCGGCATGAAATACATTGTACAGTATTGTTCTTTGGGCTTATTTATAGGCTGGAAACAGTCCTATTAAGATCTAGTTAAAAAGGTAAGGTAAAGGTACCCCTGCCCGAACGGGCCAGTCTTGACAGACTGTGGGGTTTGTGCGCCCATCTCACATTTATTGGCCGGGGGCCAGCGCTGTCCGGGGACACTTCCGGGTCACGTGGCCAGCGTGACATCGCTGCTCTGGCGAGCCAGAGCCGCACACGGAACGCCGTTTACCTTCCCGCTGGTAAGCGGTACCTATTTATCTACTTGCACCCGGGGGTGCTTTCGAACTGCTAGGTGGGCAGGCGCTGGGACCGAGCAGCGGGAGCGCACCCCGCCGCGGGGATTCGAACCGCCGACCTTTCGATCGGCAAGCCCTAGGTGTTGAGGCTTTAGCCCACAGCGCCACCCGCGTCCCTAAGATCTAGTTAGGGCTAAGCAAATGGGTCCTTGAGGACAACTACTGTTCTTAACATCTTTTGTAAGGAGTGCACTATCTGAACATTACATTACAAATTAAATTTACTGAAGAATTTAGTTAGAGAGAAAAGGAAAATACAAAATGTTCATATCATAGTAAATAGTTACTTGCAAATATATAGAGAATGCTGGCAGTAAGAAATTTCAGGTTGTACAATAGTGGGACTCTCTATATTTTTCATGCCACCTGGTCCAAACCAGAAGTCACAGTAGAATAGGCCCTTCGGTGTTGAGGCGCACAATCTCTTCCAAATAACCCTGTGTTTTTTAAGGCATTCATTTTTTAAAAAACAATGACTAGTTTTACAATCCCATGCACACTTAGTAAAAAGTAAGCCTGTTAAAATTAATGGGTTTTATTTCTCAGTGAATGTATTTATGATCAGGTTAGATGTATGTTGCTTATTAATATAATTTTAAAATACCGCAGAAGAAACTATTTTAAATGCTTTCATGCTTGTTGAATCATAAACAATGTATAGATTGCTTCTGTCCAAAAATGTCTCCTCAGAGGTAAACTGAGCTGGACTAAAGTTATTTCATTCCATATATATAAAAGTGTGGTTATATAGTAGACTTTCCTCACATAAGCAGGCATTAAGCTTTGAGTATGTGAATGCAGAAGTCTTTTTAGTGGTGTATAAGATATCAAACTTTCTGGTTAATCTCCGAAGGTATTACTTTATTAGCTTGACAAATAGACATGAAAAGTTATCTAAAGAGAAGGTGATTTCCCAGCAAAGCAAAAACTGAAATAAAAGCACACAAAGGATGCACCAGAACGTCAGTATGTGCCATTGAAATTGGATATCTCCAACATGTTTTGAATCCAGTGTGCAACATCCAGTAGTCACATCCTGCCACTGGAACGAACCTCTGGTTCAACATGGCTCTCCTTTTCTATCTTTTCCTTCGCTCGCCCTATGAAGTGTGTAGGGTTGACGAAGTCCCATTGCACAAGCTGAAGTCCTACTTGTACAACATTGGATTTTGTCTGTACATTTTGCTAACCAGATACATTTTGTTAGTTGCTACGGGTAGGCTGTAACTTCACATACTTACTGATGAAATAAATGTAGTTGCTGGTCATAATAAGATATGTCTAGCATTTGATTGTCCAGTGTACAGCCTTTCACTTAGAGGTCATTTTATTAGATGTGTAACACTGTCCATTCCAAGCCTGGAAGATAGCCATACATCTAACTAGCAATAGTAAGCTCCTTGGTAGGATTTTTTTAAAAAAGCATAATACAGTATTTGACCTTTCCCCTCAAAGTTTTTCTGCTGCACAATGAGACTGAATATGTGTAAAATATATAGAGGTGAGCAGCGGGGAGATATAAGTGTTTTCCCCCTTCCTTTTGTGCTTCTGAAAAATTAATATTTTCCCATCTAGTCTTTTAAATGTTTGATTATATGGGCAAATAGCAAAGCAAGAGAAGTATTTGCTGTATTGTGCAGGGTTTGATACAATCTGCTCTTTACTATTGAACTCTGCTGATAGCTAAAGGGTATACTACCGACACTTAGAAGAATTGTGTCTGACAGCAAGCCACTCAGCCAGGAAATTTATCTGTCATTCTCCTTCCCTTATTTTCCACGCATATGGCCAACCAGTAAATAAATGTGGTTTCCCCCCCTTACTGACTGATGGTAAGCCACCATTTGTCAAACAGTTTCATACAAACAAGATAGAGGCCCTATTATAATCTGAAAAGTGGATGGAAATAATTTGATGATATATTGCATTTTTATTGCTTTACTTGACTCCATAGCTGCAGGATTGTTACAATAGAAATCTTTATTGCTTGGTGATACTACCTTTTGAGGAAAACCCATCTAAGTTAGTAAGTGTTTATACATTTATGCCTTTGGTGGCTAATGATATATGGTCAATTTTGTAACATGTGAAAATGATTCAAGTTGCCTGATCTGCAATGTGTGATTTGCAGAAAAATAGGACTCAAATAAATGAACAATAGTTGGAAAGAATTCGCCTTATTGTTGGAAGTATACAAGCTTTTTTACTACTGCATTGAGAGAGAGAGAAAGAGAGAGAGAGTCCCATTTTTATCCTGTGTACAAATAACTAAACTATTAATGTACTGTGAGCCTTAAGATTTGCCAATCTTAATGGCAAAGCAAAAAAGCATTGTAGCATTTAGTTGCAAGAAAGGAGATTCCATCTAAACATCAGGAAGAACTTTCTGATGGTAAGAGTTGTTCATCTGTGGAATGGACTCCCTCGGAAGGTGGTGGACTCTCCGTCATTGGAAGTTGTTAAGCAGAGTTGGATGGCCATCTGTCATGGATGTTTTAGTAGAGGGTCCTGCACTGCAGGGGGTTGGACTAGATGACCCTTGGGATCCCTTCCAGCTCTACAGGTCTACAATTCAATTATTCTGTAAGATATTGTCAGGGAACTGCCATCAGTTCAGCAGGGAGAGAGGAAAAGCCGGATGGATTACAGAGAGCCCCCAAAGATCGTGGAAAGCAGCTCCTCCTCTGTGGGGGAGAGTAACCACACCTCCAATGGAGAGGAGCTGCAGGGTTCGGAGGACAGACTGGGCGTCAAGAAATTACTTTGCTGGGGAAAGTTTAAGCCCCACCCACTCACAGATTCTGCCAGTGAATGAGCCAGCCACGGGAGAGTGGCGCTCTGGACAGATAAAGTTTATTTGCATCAAAAGCAAGGCTTCACAGCCGAGCAGGGAGGTATTTGCCTGCTTGTTCTCGAGCAACCCCTTGGAACCCTTACAGATATGAAACCAAATTTCCAGCTCCTCCACCCCACCCTTCCACAATGTTACAATGCTTCTTTTCCTAGTAGCTAGAAAATGCATATGAAATTTCAACAAATTTTACCAGCATAGTGGTTTCTAGAATAGTGAGTAGGTTTGGCTGTAGTTTAAGGGGGGTGGGTGGGATGAAGGGAGGGTTTTTTAAAAAACAAACTGTAGAAGAGGACCCTGAATTAGTCACATTATATTTCACTACATTGGGAGATACGTAGAACACTGATAAATAAATACATATAGAGTGATATCCAGTGGTGTGTGAGAGTTTCACTTGCACTGTGGGACTTCCCTTGCCTATCCCCCCACCCCCACTGGCAGCCCCCCAGTCATCCCAAAAATCTGACTTGCATTAAAATATTCCATCAAATTATACTGTCTGGAAGATGGTCTTTTAAAAGGCAATGGGAATACAAATGTACCCCTGTAATGGACTAATCTAAAGTTGAGGGAGCTTATGACAGGAGTGGCTCAACATTGTCCTTACACATAATGCTAATATATAATTTCTCTTGTGGATGAAATACATTTTAATATTTAACATTCTTTGCCACCCTTTGAAGTCTTTTGGTCTTATAGTGCTGTCAGTAAACATCACAGTTAGTGAGAGCAATTGGAAAATGATTTTGTAGCATCTTCAGTGGATTGTAAAACTCCAGCTGTCATTGTAGAATTGAGTCTACCCTATTAATGTATTCATCTCTTTTCTTCCCCCCACCCCTGGAATATTCCTTTGTTCTGCTAAACTTCAAAATGCAAAACCGGGGGTGCAATTGTAAAGTACCAGATCTCCTGTGGTCCTACTCCTACTGTGCCATTAGAATTAAAATGATACACCTCAAGAATCTGCCCTGCTGCTTCCTAGTTAAAGAAACTTAAAATGCTCTCTATCACTGAAGAGTAAAACTATTGATAAAGCTACTCTTGTTTACCACCTTCAAATGTACTCCTCCCTTCTTCTTTCTTCTCTTTTTTTGGTGGCAGGATCATCTGTGAGACTTGAGTTTCATCTACAGTAGAAACTAAAAACCATACTCCTTGGAGTTATGTTGTTTACAGTAGTTGTTAAAATGTCTTTGTGTATTTCTTCTTCCCCTTTTATATTTAATTATTGGTTAAATGTACATATTAATCTACATTTTTGGACTTCATTGTTTAGTAAGATCCAGAAAATTATTAAAGAGTCCCTGGACAGGACCTCACAACTCTATCTCCTAAATTTCTTTTTATATCAGAATAAAGGTGTAAGTGGAGATCCCCCCAAAAGGCCTTAATTGGACATTTATTAATGGCAGCGTACTTCACAATCCCCAAACAATGGAAGGATATGCATGTTATTTCAATTACTTTTTCTTATCAAAATGTTTGGTACATAGCCTATAAGGAAATGCTTGCACACAAACTTAGAGCCTTACATGGTGTTTCTAAAATCAATAAGTTCATTAAAATTTTGTTTGCTTTTATAAAACACACACACACAGAAAGAAAATGATGTTAATCCCCTCAATCCCAATATACTTCCATTTAGAATTTGGAATAATTATTAGACTTACTAGCTTCCTTTTTGCCTTTGAAATATTATTTTGATATAATGATCTTTTTGCCTCATTACTGAAAAGTTACTTTTGTATGAAAATTGCATATGAGTACTGCCATCTCTTGGAGCAGTGAATGTTTGGAGGGGAGGAACTTGAGTAGGGTATTATGGTATGTTATCATAGTTGTATATTTTACCCGCAATGAAAAACAATAATGATTTCTTTAAAATGTACATCTTAATTAGTGTGTAACAAAAGCATAAGAAAAACTTAAACCAATTTTTTTAAAAAGTATCATGGCCAATAAGGCATATTTGCCTGTTTTAGAAGTAAAATTGAGAGAGCTGAAACACAACTTGAGATATTAGCACTTCATCCTTGCTGCGATTTTTTATTTCTATTCCTGCTGTGTCGTTATAATGAGCACAGCAGCCCACAGTGTATCTCCATTTGCTGTTGCATGAATGAAAGAGAGCAAATAAGTGTCCTCATGCAACTTAATGTAGAAGCATAAAATGTACTGAGAAAAAGACATACTTAAGTATCACTTTTGTCTTTCAGTTGACTTCAAACCTCATGCTAGCATGGACACTGTCCATCATATGCTGCTCTTTGGATGCAACAATCCATCTTCAGATGAAGATTACTGGTAAGGAGCACAGGGTTGTTTTCATGACATTGGCTTCATTTGCTACCTGTGTCAGAAGGGAATGACGTATGGTTGGGACGGGGTGTAGAAGGCTTGATGAATGCATGGTGGGTATGGTGTTTTCAAAAACGTTCATTCTGTCGTTTCTGCAATTTGGGTTGCAGATTTTAATCAATAGATGTATCAAAGCAGGCCTAGTTGATCTGTGACTTCTCTGATAAATTGAAGGAAACATGAAAATGTATAATTAAAAAAGCAAAACTACCACTCTTTGGTAGGAGAGATGCCCATTTGGATCCTCCTTTCCACCCCCACGCATATTACTGTAGTACACTAGAGTAAAAACAGCCATAGTAAAGCTGATGTTGATTGCGATTTGTCCTCACACATTTTAAACTTTCCCCTAAACATTCACTAAAACTTAGTTGATTGATTTACTGTTCAAACTGATGAAAGGTTGTAGCCCCCAATAAAAACTGTAACCTCAGTGCTTCATAATGGGAAGCAAGTTGCAAATTTCTACGTCTTCATACTCATCAATAAGATGTTGCTATTAATAAATCAGAAGCAGCTCTGAAATACCTTTTAAATTTTGATTGGGTCATTAATATTTGAAAAGGACAGTCTATAAAACAAGTAACCAGAAATGCTAACTTGGCCCCAAAGAGTTATGAAATCGGAAAGGTGTTCTGTTCATCTATTACTGAAAAATAGTTCATGTTTAATTGAATTTTATACTGGAGTCCATGTGCTCATTTAAATATTCTTACACAATCTTACACAATCCTACTATTTTGTAATTGGTAAACTTACCTTGGATAGGTAAGTTTACCAGTTTACTAGTAAGTTTACGCATAGCCTTGATTTTTGCTTTGTCCGTTTCACAGGTTTATTTCCTCCATGTAGGTTTATTTGCAGCATAGAGGTTGTATGATTTGCACATCATGGAAAGCTTGGATTCCTGGCTTATTGTAAGAAGAATCCTTGTGTGCACAGCCCACATCTGTGAGCAAGTTATCTAGGAGGGTGGCATATGAACCCAGCATCCTGGTTTGTGCTCTCAAACTAACTTCTAACCCTGGCTTATGAACCTGGCTTGCTGGGAGCAACAAACCAGGATGCCAGGTTTGCACATCATGGGAAGCCAAGCTAAATTCAGACATCCTGGTTTCTTTTTACCTGCTTGCAGAAAAGGAGGAGGTGAAGCAGGAGTGAACAGGCTGCATTGTTAATTTACAGTAGAAAACTGTGACATTCATGGGCTTCACAATTACTATTAGTTTTTGCCAGTTGCAATCACCCCACCTCTTTCCCTGCCCTATCTTTTGCCTTCACACTCCATGTGTTTTCTACTACACCAAGGTTATGCCAAGTTCTCCCTTCTCACATAGTGTACTCTTGTGCCCCAGTGGACACGAGACATTTATAGCCATGCTAGCAACTACTGGTAGCACTCTGGAAACTACTATGAAATTACCCAGATTCGTTTTGTTCAGTCCCAGAATACAAAGATTGGTCTGCTTCACAGTTTGAAAGCATCTGCTCTAAACAAAAGGAGAGATTTGCACAATCCTAGCCGTGTCTACTCAGTAGTAAGCCCTGTTGAAATCAATGAGACTTGCTCCCAGGTAAATTGAATCAGGGTTACAGCTTTAATCTCTCTGATTTTGAAGACTAAAGTCTGTTTCATACACTACTGAAGTGTCAAAGTTGATTCTTCCACGTGGCTGGATCCCAGAACTTTCCAAAAGCATTTGAATGAAAGACTTACGGTGAACATAACTGTGTCCGTGTCTACTGTACCATGGGACAGTAGCTCTGAGATGAGCTTTCCAGCTGATCTATTTATCTAATGTGATTCCTTCACCCAAACATGACTGGAGCAGTGTGGGGACCAGGAAATAACTGCATTTTATTAATGAATAACTTCATTCCATATTGTAAATGACAGTAGGAAAGTTGCATCTTCAACATTTCCTTGAAACTGCAGATAGGTTTTCTCCTTCCATTTTATCTGTGGAGGTCTGTTGCTGTTAAATTGAGATCCCAAATGTGCTGCTTCTTTTTTAGTGTTTTGTGAATGTTCCTAAGAAAAAGTGTGAAAAAGCTGCTATAGTAGTTCTCCTAGACATTCTACCTATGTGGAAAAAATAAAAACAAATTTGATGAATGACTGTGATTACTGAATCTCATTTAAATGCAACTCTACCTAATTCACACACACACAAACACACACACACACACACAGAGAGAGAGAGAGAGAGAGAGAAACATAGTCATTCTTCAAAATTAACACATCTGTGAATTTTGCAATGCAGTTCTCCAGCCATATAATGTTTACAGAAATGCATATACTAATGTAAAGTATGCATATAATATATCTATTAGTAAAAAACACAAGAAAAATGATGTGTAAAAATGTGTATGGGGGAAATTGCATACAAATGTCAATGTTGAATTGATTTCTATTAGACACCCTATATCAAAGAAAATTCTACTTCTGCATTTCAGCCACTTCTGAGGGAGGAGTAGTAGCAGGGCAGGACCTATGGGAGGAAATGACCCTTTTACACCGGTCCTAAGGCTTATAGGTCTTCCAATGTCTTTGAAGTATTTATTTATTTTCTTGCCTTTATATCACTCCTTTCTTTTGACATGAAAACCAAGGTGAGTGATATATGTTGCAATGGAATTGCAGATTGGGAATTGCAATGGAATTCAGATTGGGACCAGAAATGCACCAGCAGCTATTGAAGCTGAAATAGTAGCGGGGCGATGTGCTTCCCCCCAAAAATCTCACTCTGTTTAAAACTGTTGCTGCTGCTTTTTCCACTAATTGAAGTTTCTGGATGATTTCCAAAGGCAGCCCCATGTCAGTCCAGTAGTCTATCTTGATTTACCTCTCCACCAGAAACTTTGCACAGCACTCTATTATAAGCTTTTTGTACAGGTAGTTCTAATTCTCTTCTCCTCCCCACTCCCCAACTGATCAATTTGAGCTTGCGACAGTGCCTTTTTCACTAAAGCTCATTAAAGGAAAATCCTACCATTATCTCTCTCTTGGCAGACAGGGCATGGTATAAGTGAGCCCACTGTGACTGGCAGCATTATGTAGGGTTCAAAGTACTTCTGATGACAACATGGTTTATCCTATGGGGATTATCCAGTTTGGTTGGTTAACTGGTTTAGATAATACTAAACCTGATAAACCAATGATTTGACTTGCTATAAAATTGCTTCCTATGTTGCATGTGGATAGGTTTTTTATTTTAAAAATTGAATTGCTGGAACAGAAGTTAATTACTTTCATTATTTGGAGGCATAGCATTGTAACTCATTTTGGAAATTTCTTTCCAAAGAACTTCACTATAAATATATTGGAAGCAGCTACTGACATAGCTGAAAAAGTTGTCTCTCTCCCCAACTAACTAAGAATGTATTTATTACTTTCTGAAAAGAGATAAAATCAAGGTTATCTTCTATATGGTCAGCCCAAGGGGAAATGCCAAGCTTTTTCTAGTGGGAAGAAGCAATGTTCAGTCTAATTAACCTTGTGATTCTAAGGGCTAGATTCTTGTGGTTTCAAAAATAGATCTTCAACCACGCTCATCATGCCATGGTATATATGAAGAAGAGAATAACTGATGCAAATGTCACATGGAATGATAGATATTTCATAGTGTGGGGATTAGTTTAAATATTAAGAATTATACTTGAATACAGGAACATATTGTTGGAAATCAAGCCTTTATCGGGAGAAACTGGCAACTCTCCCAGGCACCCGGCTTGGTCTCCTGTTGACCTCCCTGGCTGCATTCCCCAGCAAGAGCCAGGCTAGGTCTCGATAGGCGATTCTTCCCAAACATGAGAAGAACACACCCCCTCCCTCCTGCTCCCCCGGCAGGGAAAGGAGATAGACAGAAATGTATTTACATGCCTTTATTTCTGTCTTTGCAGCATTACAGAAAACATGTCTGTACTCTTCAAACTCCAGCAGTCAAGTGACAAAGACTTCCTGTACTTCCTGTACATACACAAGAGGAAATTCTCAAATTACACTCTGAGCAAATTCCAGTGCATTGCCCTGTTAACTGACTGTCCCACTGTTTCCCATGGACAGTCCCAACATTCCCATCATGTTTTGTTTTCAAGCTACCATTTCGCAGCTGCATTTCTTCTATATCGTAACACATATATCATATTATAATAAATCTTGCATAGTCTTCAAGTCAAAATACAGGGTCTCTAAGGGTTTTTCTTTGTTTCTTTTCTTCTGTGGGTGACTTTTGCAATCTAAATTAAGACACAAGCTTTCAGGACCATTTTCTGCGCAAAAACCACTCTAATGGTTCTTGAGTCCCTGTGGATGGACACAAAATTTCAGGATGACAAAATTCTAAGCCAGGGAATTTCATGTTTGCAGCAGATTTTAACATTCAGCTGCCCGAGAAACTATTCCACCCACAGTAGATGCTCATTTGTATGGGAGCTTCTGAACATAGCAACCTTCCTTAACTGGCTGCCATGAGCCCTCAGCATTGTTGTCATTTGACATGGGGCGGTAGACTAGGACTCAGGAGGAAGACGGGACTGAACCTGAATTGGAGAAGGAGGGATCTCCCCTTTCCACCCCAGCTGCAGTCTCTTTGGAAGGGGATCAGGGTTGCTAGCTCTCTCCTCCAACCTTCCTGAAGATCAGAGAGCCTCAATACAGGTTGGGAAGGGCTTTGATCAGCTGAGGAGGAGGCTGAAGCAGAGGCGGCAGCAACTGAAGAGTGTAGCCTTGTCACCTAGAATCAAATGCCACCTTCACAGGTGGAAGCTCACATACTCATGGAGTGCATGCTTGCAATCTTGGTATTCCTGTAAGGCAAGGGAATATTGTGATCGAGCACTCCATGCCTTGTCTTTAAAAGCTGGTGGGAGGTGCGGGGAAACTTGTTGGTGCATCTTCATTGCTTGAACATCTGAATTGTGACTTCTGAGTGCTGTGTCTGCTGCTGACCCTATACTGTTAGTTCCCTGAATAAATAACTTTTCTTTATGTACAAGTATGAGCCTCTGTCTGTGCGTGTTGGGCAGGAGCCAGGATAGTGGCTGGTTTAGGGGGATATCTGATATGTGCTGTTACATTCCATTTTTAACACCAGTATTGGACTGTGCTGCCTAAGCCCTTAATCAAACAGCAGCAGGTTGCACACACAGAGAGAGCTATGTGTGAAGATTCTGTGTGCTTGCCTGTAAGCTAGCATGGCATAGTGGTTGGAATATCCTGCTAGGGCCAAGGAGATCTAGATTCCAATTCCATAAAGCTCGCTGGATAATATTGGGCTGAATACAATCTCTCAGGCTAACCTACCTTAGATAGTGGTTGTGAAGATAAAATGGGACTATGTAGACCGCCTTAAGTTCCATGGATGTAAATGCAATAAGTAAAATATTGACTGCCAAAGAGATGAGTGCTGGTAAAATCCTGGAGGGAGCAGGCTCAAAAGGTAGTGTAAATTTTAGAAGAGGAGTTAAAAACACATTGAGAAGCATGATTACAAAGGGCATTCTTAGCCTGAATGTAGTGTTTGTGGTGGAGAATAATGTTAACTGCTTAATGTTCCTAAAATGAGAGAGATGCTCAAGCCAAAATAAAAAGACTTCCCGCTGTGTGTTTGTTTCAGGGACTGTGATGGAGGAACATGCACGGACACATCTAATATTTTGTATGCTTGGGCAAGAAATGCACCACCAACAAGACTACCAAAAGGTATGAGATCTTTCACACTATGACATTCCAAATGAGCATATGGTAGTAAGGATGGACATAAAATGTTTTCTTTGTGTCTCTTTGTGTGCGTATGTGTGTGTCTGTGTGTTAACTTGTAGTGATTTAAGTGCAATGCTCTGTATGTCTCTACTCATGGTTATTATTACTTTCCTTGGGAAGAATGGTGTTGTTCCTCTGGGTGAACTACTGCAAAAGGCTGTGCGTATTTTGGTAGCTTCCCCAGCTTTTTAATATGGAACTGAACAAATGTAATTCCACAGCAAACTTGTCTGCTGCCTTCTTATTACAGAGGAAACTTTTATGGTTTGTGAATGATGGATTGTTGGTGAAATCTATTTGGTTTGCAGCAGGATTCTGTCAAGATGATTCTTTTATCTTGTATTACACCAAGTAAAGTTCTGTGTTCCATATTCCCACCAACAGTGAACTAGGCCACTGTTGTAAAAAAAGAAAAAGAAAAAGAAAAGACATAAAACTTGAGATATCTGGTCTGTCTGCTTCTATTTGCTCTTCTAGCTTTTCATAGCCAGAATGAATGCATAACTCTCAGTTCCAGTGTTATATATCCCTTGAAGGGTACTTGAGGAATGATTCCCCTAGCAGAATACATGTGAAAAACGTTACTTGTGCTCTCTCTGTTTTAAAGTTATCAAGGATAATAACTTGTCATCTTCAGTTAATATGAACATTGTGGGATTTCAATTTAAGTTAAATATTACCCACTGTTATTATTTTACTAGACTATCGAAAATACACAAGCATACAATTTATTGAATTTCCACTTGTTGCTTTTTATTTCATGTTAAGGTGTTGGATTCAAAGTGGGAGGAGAAGAAGGCAGCAAATATTTTGTACTCCAAGTGCATTATGGAGATGTTAGTGCATTCAAAGGTATGTATGGTCTTTGGATATGTTAATGTGATGATATGTGTAATAGCTATACTATAATAAGTCTGCAACTTACATGATGTCTATGTTCCGGGGATCACGCCTTAAGCCAAAATCATATATAGTCCAAACACATTGGGTGCATTGGGATTGCCAAAGTATTTTTTCTTGGATGCCTGCCCCTTCCACCCTCTTTTTATTTTATTGTTTGCTAAGCGTGTAAAGCAAACTGTGCAAAAGTCAAATGAATGTAAATTGCGGGCTTATGTATATTTATATATTTGCACTGAACATTGCCATATTCTCGTGGCTGCAGACAGATGGTACTGCCAACTATAGGATGATGAGAGGCAGCCCAGGTAAGCTATAGAGGGTCATCCAGAACAGACTGCAGCAGCAGCCATCCTGCTCCACTGGCTGCACTAACTACCAGCCCTGGGACCCCTTGCCCCACGTCCCCTCCCCACCAGCTGTCATGGGAATTTGCTGTTGGCCCTGCCAATTAAGATGAAAAGCTGGCCCAGGTGAGGCCAGCTTTTACTGCAGGAGCAGTATTAGCACGTAGTGGAGGAAGGCACCTACTGCCTGGAGATTGTCCGCTGCTGCCAATTAGGATGAAGTCAGACTTGGTAAGGAAATGGATTGATCCCCAGGCCAGTTGCCAGATCTGGTCACCTTACTCCTCCCAGGCTGATGGGTCATCCTGCTTGGTTGCAACAGTTGCATGGGGTGGAAAGCAGAAGGTCTAAGCAGTTAGAATGGGGCAGGAAGGGGTTGTTGAGTAGCTCAACCCCCCCACCCCCAGTAAAAAAAATAAAACTAAAGTGAGAAAATGGCTAGTTATTGAGACAAGTTACAATAACAGTGGCAGCTTAAGTGTGTTCTAAATAATTTTAAATAATTTGGAGGTCGTCTGATTTGAAACTGACTATGTAATCAGGAAATTCAAATAGTGTAAACATCATTGTCACTACCTCTTCCTTCTCTGAACTTACTGTTATGGAAGGTAGTATGCATGGTTCCCAGTAGGTCAATGGCAGCATCTCTTTGAGTGTGTAGAAGCTGTTTCTTGAATTTTGCATATATTGTGCATTAAAAAAAATTATTCCCAGCAGTTTGTTAATGTAAAACTCATAGGTGTGACATCATTCCATTTGTACTCATTTCAATAGCGATTTATCTTGTGTTCTGACCTTTTAATTTTTAGCAAGTAAAAATAGTTTCCAGTTTAGGAACACCTGTCTGATAATGGCAGCAACCTACCAAGCCCTGTTGCTGGCCAGTGGAGGCCCCCATCAAAAGGAAGTTAAATTGCACTGTAATAGAGCTTGGTAGATTTCCCTCTCCCCATCAAGCTTCTGTATAAAGGCCAAGTTTGCACTGCCATGG
Source organism: Podarcis vaucheri (assembly GCF_965113315.1). NCBI lineage: Eukaryota > Metazoa > Chordata > Lepidosauria > Squamata > Lacertidae > Podarcis > Podarcis vaucheri. Next base: position 40,421,608 of record NC_138749.1, read on the forward strand.
CTACAGCATAATCTTTTAACATTTTGTTTCTTGGCCCATTATTCTTTGCTGCAAAGTCTGTGAACCTTGTGCATTACATACCATTTACAGTACATAGGATTTCTTCCTTCCACCATAATCAACATAATAATTCCAGTTTGGAGGATATACATTGCTTTATTCTTGAACTGCCCCAAATGCACAAACAGTTAAGGGGGGGGGTATCCCCTGGCAAGTGATTTCAGCAAGCTGTCTTCATGGAGTTATCCTTATTGCTCTATTTAGCAATATCCCTACCCAGCATCAATTACACTATTTTCTAGAAATCTGACAAAATTTAAATTCCTGATGCATAACAAATTATTTTGTGTTCATCAGTCTTTTTAATATAACTTACATTGGTTCCAATGCTTAAAAAAATTTAAGCTGCAAAAAAGAATATGTTCTTTTGTATAAGGATATCTTTTGACCATATTAAATTGGTAGTTTCTATTTTCCAGTTACATTCATGGCTTTACAGTCATCCTGTTTTCCAAAAAAAGTTAAGATGCTCATCTACACATGGTTTTTGCATAGAATTTCATGTAGTGGAATGCAAAGTTTAAGATTAATTTTTTATCTAGCCAGCTTTCATTTTCATAGTTGTAAAATATATTTAAGAGAACTTATTCAAGTACTTGCACTGCATTTCAGTCATAGCAATCATATTCCCTAGTTTCAAAATTATTTGGTTATATTTCTTAACACTGGACAAATTTATAGTAATTTTCATTTGTACCATTTTACAAACTAGGCAAAAGTGGAAACTTTGTGTTTCATGCTTCCATATTTTTGAGCTACACTCCTGGAACAATAAGCCTTATCTTAGGGTATTTCGACTTCGTAAACCTTTTAATGTATCTTCTGAGTGGCAGTTACCATTTATTTTTCTCACTGATCAAAGAATTAGAAGCTGATATGCATATCACAGTGGATTTTGCTATATACACTCTGCAATCCAGAAGTGCTATTAAACCACACTAGTAAGCACAGCTTCTTGTTTGATCTCTGTTGGAAGCTCTGCATAGAAAATCAGCTTTGAAAGAAACCTCCTTCTGAGGTGGGATGAATGCATTTTCCTCTCATTGCCACAGGGCAAATGGAAGCTAATAATTTATTTGTCCTGGAGCAATGTGTACTTGCTCTCTAGCTGAAATGCAAAATCAAAGGAATTATCCTAGGCTGAGTGGCAAATAGGGAAGATGATTTTTAAGATGGGATGTAAGGATTGCATTGTGTCTTCGCAATCTTCTTAGCTGATGCAGCACTTGCCAAAAAAAGCAAATGTTATGATCCCATTTCTTCCAGCTTATCAAACCTGCTGAGTAGAGAGCTCGTTAGACATGACCATTTTGGGAAGTGGGTGTCTAAAGTGATGGAAAGTAGGCCCTTATGTTGGGAGATTCTGCCAGTGTGAAAGGGAATTTTTGTTGATACATCATAAATATTTAACACAGGGACAACCGTGGTGTTCGCAAAAATGAAAGACATGGCAGTTGATCTCACATGCAAGGCTGAAGCCTAGCCCAGATTTTGCTTTTGCTTTAGCACAGCAAGCAAATTTTCTGAAGTTCACAATGATGTGTGAGTTTAGAGAGAGCACAATTTTCCTTGGGTTTTTGCTTGTGATGTCTAGCTTATTCATAGAGTGCTTTTTAGTAACTCCAGATATAAAGGCAGCCGTACTAGCCGACTTGCCCTGAGTGCTACAGCATAGTAGTCTAATGACTTTGAATAAAGTAGAAACTGCTTGACCCCATTTTGAGCAAAATGAGTCTGCCCCAAATGGGTTGAAACAGAAGTTGTTCAAGCAAATATTTTCTGCATTCAGCTTCAACTTTGCCATATTTGTTAGTTCTCAGTAATTCTGCTATGTATATAAACACAATTTTGCATTTCATTTAACATAAAAATATGTGCAACACGTCTTCAGGATTTTTTCTTTTTTCCTTTGCATGTATACCCGTTTTTAGAAAAATCCTCCTGTTTGGTTGGGTGTGGATTTCATAAAAGCCCTAATATCCTAAAGGACACATCAAAAACAAATAGCTGAAATATACAATAGTGAGTTTCAAAAATGTTGTATCTGAGGAAGTGCCATGCAAGTCTTCTTCAGTCTAAAGCTTCTTCTCTGACTAGTGACATTTGCTGCTTCTGGTGACCACCATCCATGGTTGATTGGAATTGGAAGTTGTTGCTGTTGCTGTTGCTGTTGCTGCTGCTGCTGTTGATGATGACTATGCCCCATCTTTTTCCTTGACAGGGACTCCAGGATGCTTACAAATAAAATAAAATAGAAACACAGCTAAAATAATAACGGGGAAACAATCACTTGTTACCTTCCACAGATTGCAAACCGTTGGTGTGACATCTCTGGGTGTAAAATGAAAGCAGTCCACAAGATTATTTGAGGAATAACGAGATTGTAAAGTTCTCGACTTTTTTTGTTTTTTGTTTTTTAAGAGCACTGCTTTTCCACATATCTCTGTAGTGAATGAAACTCCTTAGTGATTCATCTTCCCTCCTGATTTGTTTCCCTGTACTTCCCTCAACTCACCTCACAACTCTCCCAGTGTTGGGTGAAACATCTTTCAGCATTCAATATGAAAGGAGAAAGGAAATTAAAAAACAGGGGGTCCACAGTACTTTGCAAACTTGGAACCATTGGGCTAGATAATTTATTTGTTTAGCAGAAAACTACTGACCTGTTATACATCCAAACATTCAAAAACAAGAAGTTTTGCATGCAAAAGAAAAATGTTCAACATTTGTTGTTGGATGCTTTGAATGTCTAACATAGACACTATGGGCTGTATCCAGTGTTCTTTGCCTGCCAGTTGCAATGACTTTTGCACTAGCAGAAGGTGAGTTTTAATGTTGCAGAGGAATCCATTGCAACTGTTGTGCTAGCAGAAACCTGTTTGCTCAGCAGATCAAAGTTACCAGCAACCAACTTAAGTGCTCTCTTGCGCAACAGTGTTCCAGCTGATGCAAAACATTTTTGCCAGCAGAACAAATATACTTTAGCTTAGCACTGCATTGGATATAGGCCTTTGTGGCAATAAAAATATTTTGCACCAGGAAGAAATATGTCTTCTAATGTTTTGCCTCCCTGCTTAAAATATATTACTTGATTTTCAGCACGAAAAATAATAATCCTATTTGGTTTTCAAAATATAATTACCAACTTTCAAACGTCTGTAGTACAGTATATAACATGCATTCTTCATTTTATTTCAACACTGAAAGAGAATTTGATGCAAATGTGTCACCGGCACAGCAGAGTGACTTTGTTATGTGTATAGCTTGTCTAATAAGAAAATGTTATGCAGAAAGCATTTAATAATCACACTCATGTATTAACCGGAAAAATGCCAATGCTTCTACTTAACATCAATTTATATGTTTTGTGCAGATAAACACAAAGACTGTTCTGGTGTAACTTTACATCTGACTAATCAAAAGTAAGTATATTTCCAACATCTTTCATGTCAGTTCCCCGCCCCCCCTAAAATCTTCTTTTGAAGAGATCAATATGAACTTTGTCAGAAAATTTATGAGAAGAACAAAACCTTATGTTGACCCTGGTGTATGCTGAAGCATATTCTTAAGGGTTTGAGTTTGTGTGTGTGTGTGTTTAAAGAGACTAATTAACATCTTCACATTTACTTCAGACTATATTCGATTCTTAAAATTGAGAAAAGGCAAGTTGGACTAAGTGAGATAAACAACTAGTTGACTTTCATGTCTTGGTAAATCAAATGTTTCCTATATAATGTGTAGCTGCCCAGAATATTTCCAGAAAGTCTTGTATATCACTCCTTTTTTCCTCTTCATATTTGATTTTTAAAAGTTTGGATCTATCCATCTCTGTTTTTCCCTTGACAAACCCAACTTCATACTGGTGTTGTTTATTTCATTCCTCAGATCCCAATTTCTTTGAAGTTGAAAGTTAGCTTGCTTCCCCTTTCCTTCCCCCCACTAAATTTCACATCATATGAACCTTTTATGTGCTCATCACATCTCCTTTGCCCAACTGATTACTTCAACTACTGAAAGGATCACTCTGACCTGAATCATGCATTCAACCAAGGGTGGAACTGCAATAGCTTTGGTGAAGAATCAGCTGAAACCTTTCCCTCTAGTATGCACTGAGCCCTCTCACTAGTGCCTTTTTGAGATTTCTTTCTCCACCCCCCAGAAAAATCCGTGAAGCAGCCCTCCACATAGATAGGTACTGAGAAAGAGGCTTGGGGCTAAAACAGATTATAAATGTGTGACTATCCTATATAGAAGGATCTGGCAACTTCTGTTTCAGTGTATCTGAAGAAGTGTGCATGCACACGAAAGCTCATACCAAGAACTAACTTAGTTGGTCTTTAAGGTGCTACTGGAAGGAATTTTTTTATTTTGACTATGGCAGACCAACACGGCTACCTATCTATAAATGTGTGGTCATATTTAAAATATTTTTTAAAAGATAAGCTTTTCAGTTGTTGGGGATGTGCCCAATCAGCACCAGAAATGTTGCATCTTAACCCTTTCAAAGTTTTGGAGATCCACACTTTGCACACTAAAGGAGAAACAGGAGTAACTATGTCTGTTTTTCTGTGCAACATCTCTTAGTGCAGAGGTTTTCAACCTTTTTGAGTCTACAGCTCCGTTGACCAACTACATTCTTTCTGTGGCTCCCCTGTGGGGTCAGAAGCCTAGCTATGCCACCCCTTGCCTGCAGAGCTGGCAGCCCCTCACCCCTTTTTGAACACCCTCCCTTGTGGAGTATTCCCTCAGCCTCCTTTCCTCATCCCTCCCCTTGGGAGTCCTCCAGGCAGCAGTCACTGCCACCCCCAGTCTCTATGCCGCTGCCCCGACCTTCCAGGACTCCTACTTGTCCATCCACTCCCAACAGGCTGGTGGACTGGCTGGGCTCCCTCACCTACTTTCTTGCTTACTCCAAGGCCACCACAGCTCCTGGCAACCAGCACCTGCTGGCCAGCCCAAGAGAGACCATTCACCTAGGGAGCTTGTAGCCAGGGCTGCTGCAACAAACAGCCACAGAAGCCTTTGGGGGCCAGAAATGTGAGAGGGCATCAGAGGAGGGAAGAATGGAAAGAGGGACAGAGGCCAATGTTGCCCACAACGTCCCTATCATTCAAGGCACCCCAAGATGTCATGGCACACTGTATGAAAACCACTGCTCAGTGTAACATTTTTTTTACTTAACAAAATTTATATTATGCATGATTGTAAGAAAAGCTCTGTATAAGTCTCCGTACAATGGATAAATATGTAGTACAGTGGTGCCCCGCAAGACGAACGCCTCGCAAGATGGAAAACCCGCTAGACGAAAGGGTTTTCCGTTTTGGAGGCGCTTCGCAAAACGAATTTCCCTATGGGTTTCCTTCGCAAGACGAAAGCCCATAAGGAAATCTCCGGGACAGCGGGGAAGCGCAGCGCGTCTTCCCCACTGTCCTCGGACCTCCTCCGAAGGCTGGCGGTGGGGCGGAAAGCCCTTCTCCCCGCACCAGCCTTCGGAAGGCTCCTCCGAAGGCTGGCGGTGGGGAGAAAAGCCCTTCTCCCCGCGCCAGCCTTCGGAAGGCTGTCCTGAAGACTTGCGGTGGGAGGAGGGTTTTCCTTCCCACCGGCAACATTCAGAATGCTGTTCTGAATGTTGGCGGGAGGAAAAACCCTCCTCCCACCGCAAGCCCCGGGAACAGAGGAGAAGCACTGCGCCCCTTCCCCTCTGTTCCCGCACCTGTCCTGAAGGCTTGCGGTGGGGAGAAAAGCCCTTCTCCGCACCGCCAGCCTGGCAAGCAGTTTCCATAGGAACGCATTAATTGATTTTCAATGCATTCCTATGGGAAACCGTGCTTCGCAAGACGAAAAACTCGCAAGAAGAAAAAACTTGCGAAACGAATTAATTTCGTCTTGCGAGGCACCACTGTATCCTACTAATCTGCATGGGGTGTGTGTGTGTGTATTTGAATTTGAAAAGTGCTGTTTCAGTTCAGCTATTTTATTTTAGAAGGAGCCATATAATAAGTGATTGAATATATTTGATTTGAATTTCTCTCTCCTTCCCACCCCACTTTCTTTTTTAAAGGCAGCCTATGATTGCTGGCATGTATCTTATGATGTCCATGGATACTGTTATACCACCAGGGGAGAAAGGTGATTACAACAACTCCCTCCTCCCACTAATATGTGCAACATTTTCACTGTAGGATAGAAATTCATAGGAAATGTGTTATAAAACCTTTGATTAATACTGGAAGTAGTAATGTAACTTGTATATCCATTTCAATATGTAGCAAATTATAAGCATATTTTATTATTAGACACACCAGCAGTACAATTTAGGAAAACAGATATCATTTCTTTTAGACTAATAAATTTTGAAAGCATTTCTTTTGATTTTTATTAAGCACAAACTCCTTTTAAACCAGTAGTAGTAAGTCTACTTTTTCCAACGTTTGAAATGAAGTGTGTATATATAGAGGAACTGCACGTTTCTATATTTAGATAAATATATATTTCTATTTTTGTTTCTGAATTTAATGTGTCCTGGAATGTATATTGCTGATAGAAGTTTTTGCTTGAATACTTTTTGTATGTGTGTGTTTGTGCATGTGGTAAAGCTGTTCCAAGATGGCGTAGCATGCATCTTTAATTATTACTGAAACATGATCATCATTTTAATATAGCAAATGAATAACAGCTTGGAACATCTTTTTTTTTTCAACTACTCTTAGATTAGTATCCAAATTCCACTTACACTTGGGAATTTGAAAACTATGCTTTATTGTTTATGTGGATGGGTCTTGGGTAGCATTCTCTCTCTTCCCCCTGCCCCACACCCTTGTAGGTATGAGTAGGAGGTTGGAAGCTTTGCTTCTTTTAATGGACCACAGTTCAATGTTATATCTGAACCCAAAACTCTTTGGGTTTGCTGTGTTTTATTATTGAAATGAGCTGGTTCATAAACCAAGTAATAAAATAAGTTTAAGACTACGCCTTTCTGAATTCTACTGTTAGCTAAAACCGGAAGTGAAAGCTTCTGATTTCATCATGGACACACCTAAGGAGAAGAGAGGTGAACACAAGCCTCAGGCTCATTCATGTAATGCAGCCATTGTGGTCTTTCGTGATCCCAGTGTTAGACCATTATCTAATTAAGAATTTTCTCATAAAATTGTTGGGGAACACTTGTTTGGTGTTTTCTTATGTGCGTTTGCCACAAAATATTTGTTTGAAATGATCTGTTGTGCCCCACTCAGATTTCCCTGTATACTCCAGTACACATGGGAATCTGCCACATGTTTCGTATATAAGGAAACAGCTGTACCATGTATGTGAACTGATGCACACACAACATTGTCCCAGTAGAACAGTTCTTAAGAGCAATGTATCAGTGAAAGACTATATGCCCATACTAATTTTTAGATGAATGAGTAGAGTCAGTAATTTCGCACACTACATTTCACATTGATGTACTTCTAATTAGATGGTTTGAGTTTTTAATTGCAACAATAGTTCCAACTAGCTGCTTCAACTTCAGTATGTACCTGCTCTTTCCCCTGATTTCCTTATTTATCTCTTATGACAGCGGTTAATGCAGATATTGCTTGCAGTTATAAAATGTACCCAATGCACGTGTTTGCCTACAGAGTACACACGCATCATTTAGGTAAGCCTTTTCATTTATTGATAATTGTCTTTTCAATCTGGTTTTGCTGTAATCCATATTAACTCATAATGTCTGAATTGAATTATATAGTGTCAAAACTTGTCAATCAATTTAAATCTGAAGAACAACAGAAAAGCCTTGTATAAGCATGTTTTATACATCCAGTTCCAAGCTTATACAACGCATAAAGTGGCTAAGGCAAGGTTGGGAAATGTGGCTGATGAAATGTGTTGTTGCTCTCCAACTGGCATCCAGTCTGTATGCCCAGTGGTCCAGAATGATGAGAACTGTAGTTCAAGAAAAACTGAAAGGTTGTAAATTCCCCATCCTTGGCCTAAAGGCATGTGATTTAAAGGTGAGTGGGGTTTTTTCTGGGGGGGGGGGGAATAAACTGAGAATTTGGGGCAGAGGAAAACAGCACACTCAAAGCAGATTTTATGAAACTAATGTGAGCTCAAAGCCAGCCATTAAGAATAGTATCAACTGTTTTTGCAAGATTTTTTGCTTCTTTGAGAGAATTGAGTTGGACAGTTGTTGAGCACCTTCTTAAAAACAGTTATAAAGTGAGGCTCATGCCTTAATTTAATCCTTGTCATTCACACACACACACACACACACACACACACACACACACACCTTCATGATGTCCATTTATATATAGACAATTTTTTTTCCCAAAGGAAGGAGCATTGTTAACACACATTATGAATAAATGTGTGTTGCACCACATCACATGATGTCAGCTATGTTTTCAGCAGTTTGAAAGCTGGGTGTGCTTTGGGGGGAAATGGTCTGGCAGGCCGAACTAAACCCCTTGGTAGAGTGGCCCATGTCTGACATATGTTTGGGTGATAAATAACATAAAGCACTCAAGCATCTTAAAGTTTTTAATTGTTTAAAAACACAACCAGCAAACCAACTTTTTATAGAATCTTTGAATTTATTTGATGAAATGGAAGTAGCATAACTGTAACAATCTGGGGGAAAAATAATTATCTTGCTAAACATGTGATACTTATACCCTTATAATTTTATATTTCAGGAAAAGTAGTAAGTGGATATAGAGTTAGAGATGGTCAGTGGATGCTGATTGGCAGGCAGAGTCCTCAGTTGCCACAGGTATGTTGGGCTGATGTTTGGGTGGCTAGGGTTAATATGGAGAAGCTGTAAGGTCTAAATCCCTTTCATTGTGTTTCTGATATTAGGTTCTTGAAATTTAAATGGACACTTGAATTTGCAGTTTAAGCTTGGAAAGACTGAAATTTCACACATTACATGAATTCCTTGGGGTTTAGGAAGCTTTTAAGATTTTTTTAAATGGACAAAAGTGTTACTTGTATGGGGCCATTTCAGCAATCAGTAGCCCATCTAGTTACTGGCCAGAGTCTGGCAGCTGGACTGAGTAGTCAGAACATAGCTTTTTGTTTATAATTTTTAGACTGCTTAATATAATCACAATCCAAAATGGGGTTTATGTAAAAACAGAATAAAAATAAAGCAACAAAATAGAGATGCTTATGATTTACTGCAACAACTTAAGCATTGCAAAACACTCTGCGGTAAAATAAAACTTGTGACCTATTGAAAGTCATAGAATTGAAGAGTTGGAAGGTCATCCAGCTAACCCAACTCCCTGCAATGCAGAAATATTTCACCCAACATGGGGCTTGAGCCCACAGCCATGAGATTAACTATCCAAGGGGTTCAAGTAAAGTATTTTTATCCAAAAAAGGTGTAGAGGTTATAATTATTAGACTTGTCATCAGATTCCTCTAATACAGTATTATGTTGCTTTTAGGTCGAGTTGTTGCAATCAATCATATGCATCTCTAGTGAATGAGATCATGATTTGCTGTATTGTTTTGGTGCAAACGTATGTCAGATCAGCTACTAAAATTAGCGTGACATGGCCATTTTTCATGCTTGCAGTATCCCTTTTCCTTTTGCAATATAGAAAGGAATGTGATGAGAGACCCAAGATTATTCTTAAAATGAAAGCCCATTGTTGAAGGCAGAGAAACTTCAATCAGTTGCCACAGAATCCAACACTGACAATAACATTACAGTGTTTCTGTTTATCATAATTTTAATAGTTTGTCATATTGTTATCAAATGCAGATGCGATGCGATGATTTCTTAATCTAGGTTTCTCTTGCAAGATGCCTGGATGCCTGCATGAGCTTCACCCTTGCTTGAAAGAAGAGCAGTCTCACCTCTCTGAGCTGCTGTGTGTCTCCTAAGGAAGATTTGTGTTTTAAATGTGTTGCATGCTAGGCATTGTAGAACTCTCCTGCATTGTAAAACAATAACCAGTGGCTATTTATCTTGCCAGTAAGTCAGGCTTATGAAGTTCAGCAGACTCCATGGCAACCAAGATGACCACTATGATTCATCTTGTCATCAAATGAAAATCAGTGAATCAGATGAAAATCAGTGGAAATATAGAGAGTGCCTCTCTAGGCAAGCTCAAAATACAGAATGGCATCTCTCATTGCTGGAAAGAGCACTGGATATTTTGACTGACTGTGAATGCTTAATGTAGCCACCTTGATTTCATGGCTGCAGTCTGCAATGGAGTGTGCATATTTTCAGGGGGTGCACTTTACTATTATTTTTTAATCTCCTATTTGAATATGTTCTCTCAGAACCCTCCAAATGAACCCATATTTGAAAAGTAGCATTGCTTAATGAAGCATTTATAAAGGGACATCAATAAAAATAATTGTGTGTACACAGGAACTCTTGAAAGATCTCTTGATACACTTAAGTAAGTAAAATTAAATGAGTAAAGCCTGAGTGGTTAAACTGTGACCTTCAGATGTTGTTTGATGATGATGATGATGATGAAAATGACAACTCCCTTCATCCCTGACCATTGACAATACTGGCTGTGGCTGCTGGGAACCTGAGGTTAGCCACCCCTGAAGTAAGCAAGTTCACAGCACACATGGATTGCAGCCATGATTCCCCAAAAAAATGAGTGAGAGGAAAAACACTTCTAATCTGAAATGCTTGAACTATTTTGTTTTCTTTCCCAGGCATTCTACCCTGTAGAAAACCCTGTTGAAATTAAGTACGGAGATACTCTAGCAGCAAGATGCCTGTTTACTGGGGAAGGCAGGTCTTCAAAAACATTCATAGGGTATGTGTGTCTATACTTTAAAGATCTCAGTGTTTTTAGTGGCACTCCAGAATGACCTGCGGAATATATTGTGTTAGTGTGTTCTTATTATTATAAACTGGAAAGAGAAGGTTGCTGTCTTCCATTTCTAAGGAAAATGGCATGTAACCCTTTCTCTTTTTCAGTTCAGCACTCTTAATGTAGTCAAAGACCTGGTTATCCAATGGAAGCCTACTGACTGTCAGTGTAGAAAATACTGAGCAAGATGGACCAATGATCTTCCCTGATGTAAGGCTACTTCCTAAGCATTAAATGGCAGTTCTGCTAGGGATTATGATAAAGTTATTCATTTACCAAGAATAAATTTCTCCAAGCAGTATGCATCTAGCATTGATGAAAGTCCTGTATCTAAAGTACAATTACTTGAGCCTTGTTTCTGTGGTTACCTAGACCGACATGAGGATTATGAACTCCACATTCTTAAAATTTAAATATTTATAATCTGGACTTTTCATAAAGTATATCATGGTGGTTAACAGCATACAAATATAATAAAAAGTCCATAAATATCCATAAAGCATAATTTAAAGCATCAATAAAATATCAGTAGATAGTAGCTGGTTAAAAAGAGAAAACTGTATTGTGAAGTCATGTCTAAACAGTATAGTTTTCAGAACACAGCTGAAAGAAGGCAAAGACTGTTCCTGCCAAACCTCTGCTGTCAGGGAATTCCATAGGGCAGGGCCTGCCACATCAAGGGCTTGGTCCCTAGTAAAGGGCAACCAAACATTGGGGTGCCGGGAACCATCAGAAGTGACCCATGAGAGAATCTCAGTGATCAAGGTGGAGCAGATGGCTTTTGAAGATACTTTGGACCCAAGACGTGTAAGGCTTTGTGTGTTAACCCCGGCAGCAAATTGGCAGACGGTGGAGAGCATTCTGTTAGAAAGACAGCCAGACTGCTGCAGGCAACTAAGCTGCTGCTTGTTATTCCCCATTTTTTAAAAAAGAGAGAAACCCCTCAGCCACACCTTGTATTTAAAAGCCAACCCCTTGGAAACATTATTTTCCCCTTCCCCACATTTCATGTTCCCTTATGGTTTCATGTCTCCTCAAGATTGACTTGATATCCAGGGGCGTTTTCACCCACCCTTAGAAAATGCTGAAAAAGCGTTACACTACTTCCTAAAGTGTAAAACTATTGTCATAAGAATCATAGAGTTGGAAGGGACTACAATGGTCATCTAATCCAATCCCCTGCAATGCAGGAATATGCATCTCTCCCATACAGGAATCAAACCTTGGTGTCATCAACACCACGGCCTTATTCATGTCTAAATTGTCTGCTTCATTTTCTGGGTATTCCTGTAGATCCAGAATGAGGAGCCTTCCCTCCCTCCCAGCCTGGGGGGCTGTATTTTCCTCAGGGTCAACCTTCTGTGGGCCAAGGCAAAAAGTGGGTGGAGCAGTCGATGTGACTCTTCCAATCTCATACAATAATCTCCATTCCATATATGTAAAAACCGGAGCTTTCTGCATATGCACATCTCGTTGAAGTAAACATTCCAGCTGTGCAAAATCACTCAAAGAGGTCATGGAACAGGGCCTGGAGAGAGTCATAAGGGCCAGATAGAGAGATGTGGAGGGCCACATCCAGTTCATGGCCCTGAGGTCCCCCACCCCTGCTAAATTAAACAAGCCATCGTGACCCATTCCTTTCTCGCCCAAAGGAAAGGAATTAAGTTCTTCTCGGAGGCAGGGGAAAGACTTGTTGCTCCACTAATTCCTGTCATCTTACTAACAACAAAAACAAACTAAACAGATTAATCTTCCAGAGGTGTGCTATGTCAAAAACCTTGACAGTGTTTTGATACTATTGAGATATGTAAATGGGTTAGATCACTCCTCTATTGCACTTGAGTGCTTTGCTTATATACTAAAGAGGTGGGTATCTAAATCACATGTTGACGGGTTACACTCAATAAAATAAAAAGAAGCTTTAAACAATTTTTTTCAAGCAGCTTTCTATGGTGGGCAAGAGATTCCACATTTTCAAAGGCTGAAATATCCATTCACGTTTGGGAAGGTCTGGTCTCTTTCATTTCTCCTCCCCCCCCCCCCGACAACAAACTGATGCCGTTATTGTTGCCATGGTGAATAAATGAATGCTGCATGATGCCACAAAGAAAAGTCATCATTGACGTCTTTGCTGCTTCCACCTAGTCCACCCCCACACCAGCTTGATGGTGAAAGCTAATTAAAAGAGCGGGAGACACCTTATTGCAGGCCACTTGCTGTTTTTTGAGTCTGTCTGTCAGGAGCCTGGCACTGCCCAGTGAATTGATAAGAACTGCTGGAGGATATTGCAATTGTCTCTCAAAATAGAACATATCGACATACCAAATGCTAGAGAACTTTATTGTATTACCTAGATTTTAAATAGGTTACTACTATCGCTTTCAAGTCTATAGATAATTCTTACTTGTTAGATTTCTGCCTAAAGTAAGTCCGCCCTGACGCTTTTCTGAAAAGCAGCATTTAAGTTGTTGGTATGTCAGTTTGTATGTGTATCTTTTTGTTTTGTATTCTGGGGTCTGCAGCATCTTTTAATCTAAATGGAAGATGCTGCACTTAGTGTCCCATGACATAATGAAGCTAAATTTTTAACTTGGATGTATACTCTGTGGCCTGGCAGGCAGGGAGGAGGGGGCCAATGAGGAGCATTAAATAGAAGAGTCCTAAATTAAAACTCTAAATTATTGATGACTTGTAAATGGAATACATCATCTGGGCAGAGTGTGTGTGTGTGTGTGTGTGTGTCTGCGGAATCTTCAGGAAGGAAAGAAATAGTTTATTCTGCTGTGTTCCCTGTTAGTGATCCTCTTGCATGCAGTCCACCAAGCACTGAGGGAGTTTGTGAAATGCATCCACCAAAAAAGCCATTGAAATTGATGAGGTTTTGCAGCAGTGGGGGGGGGGCTTGGGGGTCTGTATTCACACCTGAGGAGTTGGGAGGTAAACTAGGGAGCTCATTGCAGGTTCAAAATTCTAACTGTTCTTAATTTCTAGCATGGTTGATCAAAACTATGCAGACTGGTGTATATAAATGCTAAGCAATCGGCTGGAGATAATGGCCTTTATGTCAGAGGTCTTAATGCATTTTTTATGTGAAATGTTTAAAGTGTACTGTGGTCTAACCTTTTATCATTTGGGCAGTGGCGGTGGTAATTTTCGGTCTCTCCCATGCGATTTAATACCAGCCTCTACAAGTGTGTTTCATCCTGTGGCTGAAACTACTCGTATGTCTTTCTCCATTGTATTTTGCTATAGGGGCACAGCTAGTGATGAAATGTGCAATTTCTACATTATGTATTACATGGAAGCCAAACATGCAGTCTCATACAAGACTTGTACAAGGAACATAGACCCAGAGATGTTCAAAAACATACCACAGGAGGCAAACATTCCCATTCCAGTCAAGCCTGATATGACCATGGTCCATGGACATCATGAAGGTATGTTTTTTAGTTTTTAAAAATTAATTGATAATATTAATGGAGAAAGAATGGTATGGTTGAACGAAAGGGTAGTTGCATGGAAACTGACCAAACAAATAGACATAGATTTAAGTATTGCATTCCTGAGAGCCAGATTGGTGAATCTTGTTCAGCCCGAGAGTAACCCCCCCTCCCTTCTAGGCCATTTTCCAAGGTGGGTGGAGACTGAGGCCAGAGTGGGTGGAGCAACAGATGCAATTTTTACCTTTGTATAATAGACTAGTTTCTATCCACACACCTCTCTATCTATCCAAACAAGGTGTGAAGCTGGATGAGTTAAGGGGTGTGGCCTGGGAAAATCTCCAGGGGGCTGTTGCATAGGTGGACCTTGATCCCTGCACACATGCCCTGCTTGCATTACATCAAATTCCACACATGGTCTCTTGAGGCATATGCCACCAAAGCAATTTCCATGCTCCTTCTGGGGAACTTTCTCTTAATTCTTTAACACTAAACTATGTTCTATTGAAACAGGCCAGTATCAGAAACCATAGTTTGAGCTTGGCTTGTTGCAATAAACTATGATTTAAACTAAACACGGTGACCCAGTTCATAACCAGGAAATGGATGCTTCCAATGTCCTCCTTGCAGCCATGTCAGAGGGCCAGGGATCAGAAAATAACTAATATCCTGCTCTAGCCTATTGCTGAAAGGAAGAGTTTTGCTTGGTGAATCTGGTCTCCTTGCACTTCATTCCTTTGGCCAGAATTGGGTGATAAAAGCAACTGCAAAATCCTCACATTAGTTCCCTCAGTTCACTACTGTTGGCTTGTGTGCTCACAAACTTCCCCCTGTGAATCATAAAAGACTAAATGACCAAGCAGCCTATGTGCATGTGTAGACTGAACAGTACATAGGAGCAAACACGGTCTAGGGGCCATGGGGGCTTCAGCCACCCATAAAATATTTGAGGGGTCCGGGGGCCCCAAAAGTTGATTGGCACTGCCATGCAAATGGTTTGTGCACCACATCATGTGATTGATTATGTGGAGCAGGGCTTACCTGGGCCCTCACAATATTTTATTCAATTTGTAACCGCTGGAGCAGTAGACTATGTTAAATGAAGCTGTGCATTTATATCAGAAAATAAATTGTTGGATTGTACTGACTCCTTGCAATTAATCTGAGTTACAAAAGCTAGTATGTATATGTGCAGGTATCTGAATTCTATTAACTTCTCTTTTAGCTTTTCGATTTCTTTCTTAGATCATTGGATTTCCTCCTTTCTTTTTTTCAGAAGCCAAAAGTGGAGATACAGTTTCTGTTATGCAACAGCCAAAAAGAGATGAGGAGGAGGTTTTAGACCAGGGTACGTATAATACTGGTTTCATAAAATAGATTTCAAAAATGTTTCAAATAGTGGTGATAATTGCATTCTTTGTATTGAGATTTATCAAAATACTTGTAGCTGTTCAACAACTAGCATTTAAATCATCCATACCATTGCATTGCTGCTCCTTGCATAATCATTCAAGAGGAAATAGTCAATTACTGGTCCCTAACCTTGCAGGTAAACTCATTAGTACAGTTTAATCTCATTTGATTT
This sequence comes from Podarcis vaucheri, assembly GCF_965113315.1. Classification (NCBI taxonomy): domain Eukaryota; kingdom Metazoa; phylum Chordata; class Lepidosauria; order Squamata; family Lacertidae; genus Podarcis; species Podarcis vaucheri. Next base: position 40,437,537 of record NC_138749.1, read on the forward strand.
TCTTGTTCACAGATAAATTTGCTTAATACAATTGTCATTTATTTGTGTGCTGTATTGGGTTAGTAGGGTTTAGAAATGCAGATGATTAATTAAATGGTGTATAAATGTCTTCAATAAATAAAGAGTGTTCTTCCTGGAAGAAGAAAAAAGAGAGGTTTTTAGTTTTAATTCTTGATTATATATGAAAAATATTAATTACTTATTTTGTTGGAGTTTTGTAACATAATGACCATTTTCAGTTTGACCCACTCATGTACAGAAGGAAGCATCTTAATGTGCAAAGAATTATCCCTGTGCTTTAATATTAACATGTAAGGAGATGTGGAATGGATTCTAGTCCTTCTTTGTTGCATTTTAATACTGTATATATACAAAATGTGTGTAACTGTATGCATACAGGTCTACAAACACTTTATTATGTCTCACAAGCCCAATGGGATGTTGTTATGGCTGAACCTTTCAGGATACCATTACCTAAGGTTGTATCCAACAAAGTGATCCTGTTAGCACAAATATTTTTGTTTGACTGTTTAAGGACTCATTCTAAAGCTGCAATCTCAAGCCTTCTGTTTTACTGTCTTTGCACATGCACCACTTTGTAAGCCAAATAGTGGAGTTAAATAATTGAAAGAGCCTTGCATCTAAATTAGTAGTCTCATCAGCATTGCTGTTAAGCGGGGTGTATTTATTTCATCCAATTTTTGCAGATAGAGAATCAAGACTGAGAGAATGTCTGATTCCATGGTTGAGCTGCATTTTGAATCGCAACATTTCCACATATCCAAATATGTGGAAGAATTGCTAGGTTTAATCTTGCAATTCAAATATTTAAGATTGATTTAAATTTTACACACCTATTCCTCTGAAACGACTTCTGTGGATTTGAAGAGGATCTTGCATGACAATTGTCAAGTTTAGCGATCCCTGATTAATCTGGATGGTACTCATTCTGGGTTAACTAGTGAGATATGTAATGATTTAACACGGTGGTTCGGAAGCATTTTTTAATCACCGAAACACTTATTCTGCTTTGCCGATTTTAACTTGTCTTGTAAAAACATCCTCCAAACAGAAGCTGCAGTACAGCTTTGTTTAATAACAAATCTCTACTTGGTGTGTATGTGTGAGCGTGTGTGTGTATATATCTCTAACATGTTTCTATGGAAACAGGTTCTTTAGCTTTTGTTGGTCAAAAAAGAAATCAAACCTCTTTAAGAATGAGTGAGAGTTTCTGTAATTTTAACAGGTTCATTTAAATTCTCATACACCATTTTTTTCTTGCTGACTTTAATTGCGGTAGTTCCAGCTAATACAAGTTTTAATTGCTGAAAGAATTAAAACCAATTCTAGGACTGGTTCTGGGTGGTTAATCATTAAGGTGTCCTTTTAAAGTTATTAATGTCTCTGTGTACCAATACATTTTCCTAAATTATGAGTGAAGTGCTGGATAATGAATTGCTTTTAAATTTTGTATTGACAATGAATCTCCTTAGTTTCCAGCTTTTATTTCTTCCTCCTTATTGTCCAGTTGGGCTACATTCTTGTATTCATTCTCCTTCAAAAATTGTGTGAGGTAGGTCATTGCTGTTCTTCTCCATGATGGGGGACTGAAATGTGAACCTTTGTTTATAGTCATAAAAGGAGTGTTGTGACTAAGCCTGGGAGTCGGATTGAGGTCTAAACTGTTTTGTGCCATGTGGAGCTTGAAAAATGTATTTGTATTAAACAATATAGCTACTTACATATAACTGAAACACTGGTTCTGGAAGACAAATGGCCTTGGGCACAATGGTGATGTGAAGTTGTATTCTTTATGAAAACTGAGAAAACATACTCAAACTTAGTTGGATTAAGGTGGAATTGTAGCATTAGTTTGGGGGCTATGGGTTTCTGAAAGCTTGTGTAACCAACTTATTCTGAAATAAATACTTAAAAAATGGTTGTCTTATTGGTACAGTGGTAACCTCGGGTTAAGTACTTAATTCATTCTGGAGGTTCGTAATTAACCTGAAACTGTTCTTAACCTGAAGGACCACTTTAGCTAATGGGGCCTCCCGCTGCCGCGCTGTTGGAGCATGATTTCTGTTCTCAACCTGAAGCAGCGTTCTTAACCCGAGGTACTATTTCTGGGTTAGCAGAGTCTGTAACCTGAAGCATATGTAACCTGAGGTACCATTGTATGTTAAACACCCCATTTTCCTCTCCTCACTGTACAGCTTTGGTCTGTTTTTTGCATTACTGAAGTAAAGTTGTCTGCATTTAGTGTACAAGCCTTTGAGCTGCTATTTTATCACCCAGGAATCTACTTCATCATCCCTGGATGAGACTTCATATTCTATCTTTTCAGTGTCGGAGGAGTGGGTTGTATATGTAGTTCTCGATGAGAAGTTGAGATTGCCACAGCGCCAGAGTGCCTAAGGCTTCAAGCAATGCAGAATCAGCTGTTTTAAAGTGCCCATACAAAAAACAGTGTGATATCTAAACAAATGAAATGTTTTCCTCTTGAGATATTTCTGTTCTGCCATTTGGACGAGTTCAGTGACAGAACTGAGAAAATATAGCAATAATATCAGAAAGGTGTTGAAGGATATAAATAAATGAGAGGGTTGTTTAATTCATCTCATTTGGTATTATTTATCATTTAAACTTATTATCAGTCACAAGCCTTCTTTAGGCAGGAAATAATAACATTAAAAAACCTCTGTATGGAAAAGTTATAGATAAAAGCAGCTGGCAAACCCACTTCAGTAGCAACATCAAATTACATTAAAAGCTGGGGGGTGGGGGTGGGAGAGGCATTTACGTTGTTTCCTAAAAATCTGAAATGCAGGAATTTTTTGCCCAAAGTGGGGCTCAAATTGATGACTCATGTTCTACTGAGTTATCCCTCAGGTAATGGAAGTTCCTGAGATGAAACACCCTGACCAAAACAACCCTGTCTTTTGCTGCTGCCCATTTCACCATTTGGGCTTCAGACTTGGCCTTCATCAGCGGAAGCCGCATTTCACTCCTATTAGCTGCAGAGGTACAATAGGGGATAGTAGTCGCTCATACTTGGTTTATACCCTAAATGAGTGTAAGCCCTCAATATGCCTTCACAGTAGGAAACTCGGCTCTGTTTGGGGATGGATAGGGGCCATTTAAAATTAGTAAATTTTGATGTATTTGAACCGGGGGTTAGACAGAGTCGTGAAGGATAAAGGTATCCGTGGCTGCTAGTAATGTGAATGCATGTGTATACTAGTTGCTACGAATCAGGAGTGGCACAGAGTTACTGTACTTACATCCTGTTCATGGGCTTCCCAAAGGCATCTGGCTGGCCACTGTGATGGTCCTTTGGTCTAATCAAGTAGGACTCATCTTATGTTCTTAAGCTTATTCTTTGACACTGAGACACATGGTGCCATTGGGTATTATTGCTCTTTGGGAGACAGGAATGATAATGATGATGATGATGATAATGATAATAATAATAATAATAATAATAATAATAATAATAATAATAATAATAATTTATTTATAGCCCGCCTATCTGGCTGGGTTTCCCCAGCCACTCTGGGCAGCTCCCAACAGAATATTAAACCCTTTATCTCAGAGTCATGGCTCTCACTTGCACAAAACAGCTTTGAAATAACAGGAATGTAAGGTGGATTATCGTTTTGCTGGCTTTTGCAATAATGATGCCAGAAGGGAAGTTTGCATACATACAGCATGATATGTCGACAGCTGTTTGATTTTCTCCCCCCCCCCCATGCCACACCCTTCATACTTGAGTTTATTTGGGAGGTAATTCCTCATGAATGTTTGGTTGGGTACCCAAGTAGAAGATATAGACACATCACCTACAAAGGGTGCTTAGGCATACAGGAATTGGATTAATCCCTTGTAAGAGGAAAGGTATATGTCATAACTGATTTTAAAATACAGCTGGAAGGATGGCGACAGTGGTTGTGCTGTGTTTTTTGTAACAGTAGAAAGCATCTGATAAGAGTTGACCATAAATGCAGTAGTATGTAGTTGAAGAAAAGCAACATTAAGGATGTTTTATCAAGCATGTTAGTGGGGATGGCTTAACACATTATGTTCAGCTCCAATTTGCTTTGTTCATTTCACCAAAATTGGCCCTATTAACTCTGATAATTATTTTCTGACAGGGGATTTCACTGGGGACATTCCCCTTCCAAAGGCTGAAATTGGAAATTTAGCTGGAACCGTTGAGCCAGGACTGTTTATAAACATGACAGACTCTCTTAGGGTCATTTTGAAAAGACTTAATTTCCCCCCTTGCTGAGTTCTTAAAATTGCATTTTCCGTGAGAGTCCTGAAGCCTTAGCTTACCATTTACGTTTATTATTGCTTTAATGTGAAACATTTAAGAAGATTTTATGACATGGTTCCATAAATGTATTTTTTAAAGAAGTCTAAATAATTGAAATCCTTAACCTTTTAATTCATTATCCTCTCAGTCTAATGGAAATACTTGTGAGCCAGCATATTTGCGGAAGTTAATGGTTGTGTCACCAAGGCGGGGATATTTATTTACGGACTGTTTACAGCCACCAATCCAAAACAGAAAGAAAGAAGGAAGCATAAAGTGATAAAGGACCCCTTTCCTCCAGTGCAGAGGTTGAATAGATCATTTGAGGTATTTATATTCCTCTTGCTAACCGAAGAGCTCAAGGTGAATTAGGTTATTTTTAATATACAACAGAACAGAGAAGAGTTGTTAGGAACAGGCACAGATGTGTACAAGTCCCCCTTCTCAACACAGGATATTCCAGCTGCTGCAGCAGCACTGAGCCACAGCAGATCTTCAAGGAAGCAATTGCTTCCTCACCCAGGATGCTTCTTCTGATGTCTCTTGTTGTTTCTGGCTCATGGTTGCTGACACAAGAGGCACTGGAGGAAGCAAATGCAAGTCTCCCTTAGTCCTTAGATCAGCCTTTCCCAACTTGATGCCTTCCTGTTGGTTTTGGACTACAATTCTCATCAGCCCCAGCCAGCATAGTCAGTAGTCAAGAAAGATGGAAGTTGTAGTCCAACACAGCTGAAGGGCACCAGATTAGGAAGGTTGCTTTAGGTCAGGCTTCCTCAACCTCGGCCCTCCAGATGTTTTTGGCCTACAACTCCCATGATCCCTAGCTAGCAGGACCAGTGGTCAGGGGTGATGGGAATTGTAGTCTCAAAACATCTGGAGGGCCGAGGTTGAGGAAGCCTGCTTTAGGTGTTCAAGCTGCCACTTGCCTTCTGAGTCTCTGCTCTGCAGGGACTCAATAAGAAGAAATTATCTGGTCTGGAAATGGCTACCAGCCCCTTGTAGGGCAGGGCTCCCTCCCTCAGGCTGCCACTGTGGATATGCCTTGCAGTTTTGGCTCTTGGTGGCAAGATGCAAATTAGAATAAGATGTAGCACAACTGAACACATGTCCAGCTGCCGACAATTGCTGGCTCTTAACAAAATTGTTGAGTAGAACAATATGTTCCTGATGGCTTGCGCTGACGCTGGCCGCACATAAAACCTGCAGACGGCGAAGAGCTTGTTGCTGCTGCTTTGTAAGCAAGTGTGTTTACATCAGCAACAAATTGGATCCCGTTCAAATCGACCCAGCTAGTTTTAAGTGATGTGTAATGAGTGAATGAATACCTCCCTTTCCTCCTTTCTTTTGAATTTTCTTCTTTCAGGCTTCTACCAGACCTTGCTTTCTTATTTTATTTATATGTCATATACTCTAGTGTGCTTCAACAGTTGTAAGCTGCCCTGCTTTGATAACAGTAATCTTCAGATTGCAAATGGAAGAGTGTGTGGTGCACATCTGGAGTGCTCAAGTGGAGTATTCTACTGTATCTTCTTTAGTTACGATTGTACTCAAATGGGATAAAAGGACCTAGATCTAGCAAACCTTGTGCTTGCATCACAGTATTAGCTATTCTTTCCTTAATTCTGGATGCACATTCTGAATATGTTTGATATGCTTATCATTTCTGAAATAGCTGAATTAACAAAGTTGTCGTTCTTCTGACTTTTTTATTTTAAAAAACCCACAATATTCATATTCAACACACAGGAAACAGACTCAAGTGAAACCAGGCAACATGGGAAATGGGGGCGGGGAGGAATCCTTCCTGGCAGTCTTCATATAAACATGATGCAATTTTCTAGCACAGACAATCTAGCTAACAACACTGGTTGGGGGGGGAAGCATATTGGCTAGGTATGGAACTTTCAATAACACAGATAATGTATAAACCAGAATGTTAGGCATCTGATATAACTAAAGATATAAAAAAAATATGTCAGTTTGATAGTCTATCAAACATTTCTGTGGGAGAATTTACCAATCTGTAATTTTTCCTCCATTTCCTGGCTAATGCAGTTCCAAAAAGCATACAGTAGGGGAAAACACACAACCACAATTGCAACTGGTTCACTTCCAGATTGTATTAACATTCTGTAGAATCTAGTGAAAAACTGAATATATTTCCTTTCAAACTGGTTTCACTTCTGAATTTCTGCTTCCTGTAAATGGAAGGCTATTAGTAGCAAATTTCAGAGGAGGTAAGTACACCAGTGTTCCGATGCTAAATAATGCTAAAATAATCCTTCCTAAAGTTATGTTTTGCCCCCCATGGACAGCCTTCCAGAGGCAAGGGGCCTCATTTGCCTGGGTTCTGAAATGCCTTGTCAAAAAAAGGCATTGTTGTGTAAATTTAAGGACTGCAACAGCCTGTGATTTATGTCAAGAGTTCCTGAGCAGCCAGAAGTTTTGAACCAAGTTGGCTTTTAGGAATAACTTCCTATTTCTTCTCTTTGTCAAGCTCGCAACAAAATCTTGCAGTCTGTCCACCTCCTCTGTCTCTTTCTCTTACCTGTTGTTTTTTTCTCTTTCTCTCTCTTTTTCTCTGTGCAGGTGATTTCTATTCACTCATTTCCAAGCTGCTAGGAGAAAGGGAAGATGTTGTTCATGTGCACAAGTATAACCCTACAGAAAAGGCAGAATCAGATCTTGTAGCAGAGATTGCTAATGTAGTCCAGAAGAAGGATCTTGGTTGGCCTGATGCCAGAGAGTTTTCCAATAAAGATGAAAGGGCCAATGCCATTCTTGTCAGAGACAGAATCCACAAATTCCACAGATTAGAATCCACCCTGAGGCCACCAGAGAACAGGCACCTTGCTTTGCAGCCACCTAAACCTGGCAGTGGGAACTGGGAAAAAGAACGTGCAGGAGGTGGGTTAGGGTTGTGTCTTTTTATTTTAAAATGTTACCATGTCCAATACTATAAACTACTCTGTACATTAGCAAAATTGGAAGAGAACATCAAATGATTTTTTAAGATAAAATTGAAGTTGTACATCACGTTCCTTTCTTACATCAGATGTTCCGATGAAAAATTCATTTTGTTCAACATAAGAGTCAGTAATCACTGAAGCAATGCTCACATTATCCTTCCCATTTGTGGCAAAGGTTTAGTAAGTTTTGTTTCATGTGTATGTTGTCTGCTGTACAGTTTAGTGCTATGTATTATGTGACAGATTTATTTGATACATTATTGTATTTCATACTTTATTTCTAAAAGAAAAGACTAATTTAGCATCAGAAGTTTTATTTTTGGTATATAAACAGAAAACCTGAGCTGGAATTATTTGTTACATTTTTCTAAACTGAGTAATCCAACTTGAACATGGTAAATTCAATTATTTGACTTTGTTTTTCTTACTGTGCAGCTGGCTTTATTACACACTCTCCTGTGAGGGTAGTTATGCCCTCTGTATTTTTCAGCTTGAATGCCTTGTTGACTAGTAACAATATGTTATGTGCATTTATATTATATTTTCCATTGTGTTTCTCTCTTTCTAAGTATGAAACATTATAGTTACTTCTTAAGTAATTTTCTAGAAACATAGAACTGGGATAGGCAATGATGGCATGGAAATAACTACTCATGCGGTAGTTGTATGAGTCATGCAACATCAGTGGAAGGAATTTAATGACATTGCAGCTCTTCTTTCCTAATAATAAGATTTGTACTGATTCTTTCCCTTTCCCCAAATAAGGGACAAAGAGCCGCAATTCATGCAAATACTTTTGTCCAAGGATATGCTGTTTGTATAAGTAGACCCCCCTTATGAGCAATTATTTGGCAATTGCAATGGCTCAATTCAGACATCATACCTAATAACAGTTTGTACTAACCATAGCTGAAAACCCAAACCATGGTTCAGAACTGTTTGTCTGCACCAGCTCTGCCATTTTCATACCGCTCATCTTAACACATTCACTCTGTGTTGTAACAACTTATGAAGACAGAGAAGTGGATGTAATTGTGGTTTATTGATTCAGACACCATGCCAAGCACACAGCTTGCAAACCATTATGAAACCATGATTTCTTAGTTTTTCAGCCAGAAAACCAGAATATGGTTTTCCAATTCATGCATTGTGCCAAACTATAGCTTAAGCATTATAAACCATGGTTTGGCATAACGTCTTGAGTTGAGCCAATATATGTGTTGTCTTTTTTAGTTTGAGAGAATTTCAGCCAAGATTCACGGCACAGGACAGTGACACTTGCCAAATGTATTGTTCCTTGCAGCTTTAAATGATTCACAATCTTCCTGGTTCTGATTTTCTATTTGAAACATTAGTGTGGAATTCTTCCTGTTAACCTGGTGTTAATGTAGGCTGTTTTAAATGACCACCAAACCTTTGGTACACTGTGGGTGTTTAATAAGGTATCTGTGAAATTGCTTGCCTGTTTTTGCTGCTGTTGACAGAGGAGAAAAGAGGGGCAGTGCTTTTGACTGCAAATTTCTACATGCTTATCTGAGAATAAGTCCCATTGAATTCAGTGGGGCTGACCTCTGGTTTAATAGGCATAGGACTGTGCAGACAATTCTTATTTACTATGGGCTGTTTTCTCTGTTCTACCAACAAGCAGCCAACAAAATACTTGATAAATATAATTTAAGCCACAGTGGGTATGTTCCACTTCCACTATCAGAGACAGTATGCCTCTGAATACCAGTTGCTTGGAATTGCAGTTGGCCAGAGTGCTGTTGTGCCCGTGTCCTGCTTGCAAGCTCCCCACAGGTATCTGCTGGCCACTGAGAGAACAGGGTGCTAAACTAGATGGACCATTAGCCTGATCTAGAAGGCTGTTCTTGCGGGAAAAGTGGTTTTCAGATTTAATTATGCTGGTGAATGCTAGTGGAGTGAACAAAATACTGGCTTTTCTGTCGTAGTATTGAAGAATGCTGATTACAGTAAGATATCTCCTCTGTGTGTTTGGAGAGGGGAATATTTCATTGGAAGCTATAAAAGCAATATTTGTGCTAGGACTATTAGAGTAATTCCATAATAGATTTTGCTTTTGGTTTAGAATGTTTTTTCCTTACTTATGATTATCATCAATCCACCTATCTATTATTTATACCTTTTGCTGTACAAATCCACAGAGCTGAGCAGTAAAGGGTTTGTCAAATAATACAGGACTAGAGTTGTGCAAAAAGAAAAAGAAAAACCCTAAGAATTATACAGTATTTAGAAGCTTTATGCAAATTTATATGAAATTATGGCAATTCAAATCAGCTTAATTGTCTAGGTTGACAGACTAGATTCTTTATTAGCCGTTATCACCCCACAAATATAGTGCGAAATGATATATTTTTTGAAAGGTATGTATGACAAATGGTGTTAATACTATGAATATGCTGAGGTCTCTTGTGTGTGTTTTCCCCCCACCTCTCAGAGAGAAGATGGCCAGACTAGATACTCAACAGTAAACAATTACAAGGATGATTTATGCTAAATTTGCTTACTTGGCAATAACCCATTCAAATCAGTGGGACTTACTTCCAAGTAAACATTCATAGATCACGTGTTTGGTGTTTGGTCCTTACAGTAATCCTACATTTTATTGGAACTGTATGTCCCAAGAGTAACAGCTTCAAGCAAGTCAGTAATTTAAAATCTCTTACAGTATCCTAAAATATCCTGTGTTAGGCAAATCCTAAAGTTGCTTGGAGTTTCATTAAGTAAATAAAAAAAGTGGCAACGATGACTACTACTACTACTACTACTAATAATAATAATAATAATAATTGTGCATAAATAGAAGTGGGCCACTGCACTCACTTCTGACTACATGCTTGGAATTGGCTTGTAGGTTACATAATATTAAATGCATGTAAATATATGTTTTATAAAGCACCTGCTGTTTACCAGGTGTTGTACACAGATTAAAGACAAAACACACTATTACAATCAAAAATAGATTATACAAAAGGGAAAGGGTATGGGGGGGAGAGAGAAAAGCAGAAAACTCAAGCACTAATTATTAAAATTGCAAAGTTCTTATAATGCCCTACATGGATTGAGTTCAGGGGCAGGAGGCGCCAAGTGACAGCTGATCATTCAGCCAAGCTCATGAAATAGCCTTTCTTGGTCCACCTCTCACTCTGCTTCAGCCAGGAGTATTATAAATGACAAATTTGAAGGTTGGAAATACTGCTATTCATAGCATAAACCACAAAGCAGGAGTTTCTGTATTGGAAGCTACATGCACGCTTCTAAAGGGAGAAAGTGTTTCATGGTTCTAGATGCTGCTGCTGATCATAAATATATTTTTTTCTAAGGCTTCTTTTTTGTACAGTTGTACCTTGGATCCTAAACACCTTGGTACTCGGACATTTTGGCTCCCAAACGCCGCAAACCCAGAAGTGACTGTTCCAGTTTGCAAATGTTCTTTGGAACCCGAACATCCAACGTGGCTTCTTGCAGCCAATCCGAAGCTGCACTTTGGTTTCCGAACGTTTTGGAAGTTGAACGGACTGTATTGTTATAGGAACACATTGTAACTATTATATTGCATGCAAATATGTTGCTTGGAGCTTGTTTGATTCTATCTTTAGCCATTGAATTATTTACTTATCTAATATTTTTATATCAACGTGTAAACCTTATTCTCCTTTTCCAGATTTAAACATAGAAGAAGTAGTTGATTGGCCTGGAATAAACCTCAAACTCGGGCAGGTTTCTGGGCTGGCCTTGGATTCTAACAGTAACCTGGTCATCTTCCACAGGGGCGATCATGTATGGGATGCAAAGTAAGCAAGCACTCGTAAGCCTAAAAGTATATGTTCTTCAGTGCCTCTGTATGTGTCTCTTATCTCCCCACTCTATACTGGCTTCCTCTGTGAGGCAAGCAAGATAGCAGTTTTTCCATATAGGCTGGACAATAGTGTCTTGCACGTGGGATGCGGATGGCACTCTGGTCTAAACCACTGAGCCTCTTGGGCTTGCCGATTGGAAGGTCGCAGTTCAAATCCCCATGATGGGATGAGCTCCCATTGCTCTGTCCCAGCGCCTGGCAACCTAGCAAATAGAAAGCACGCCAGGGCAAGTAGATAAATAGGTATCACTGAGGTGGGAAGGTAAACAGTGTTTCCGTGTGCTCTGGTTTCCGTCACGGTGTTCCGTTGTGCCAGAAGTGGTTTAGTCATGCTGACCCCATGACCCGGAAAGCTAACTGTGGACAAACGCCGGCTCCTGAAAGCGAGATGAGCACCACAACACCATAGTCACCTTTGACTGGACTTAACCGTCCAGGGGTCCTTTACCTTTACCTAGTGTTTTGCATTTCCTGGTTGATTTTAAATTGTATATCAGTAAACTAATTCCAAACTAAGCCTGGTCATTCCTTACGGCTTTAATATAATGAAGAACCATGCAAAAGTTGCTCCAGGAACCTGTGTGTTTGGTATAAGGGTGATTTGACTCAGGGTTACAAGCCTGCCCTAGCGTCTCGAAGAATGGAGGAGTGGCCATTTATCCTAGATTCTCTAAGCTAGAATCCTAGCGGGTAGTATTGAGCTGTTTTACCCAAAGCAGAACCATTGAAATGAATGGACCTAGCTTAGTCACATTCATTCATTTCAGCGGGTCTATCCTTAGAGATATTTAGTTGAATACTACTCTACTAGTGTAACTTGGTATTGGTAGCAACTGGATGGGACTTATTTAGCCTGCAGTCTCCCATCTTGGAGCCAACCTCCTGACTGCAATATCCCATCTATTTTTGCTCATCCCCTTACTTTCTTCATGTACCATCTTGCCTGATGAAGAGTTCTGAAAGTTGAAAGTTTGCCACAATTTTTATTTCCTTGCTTATAAAACATTTATGCTGCTTTATGTAATAAAACTCTAAACAGTTTACGCAGAAAACAATAAAAAGCAACATCGATATCAGTTCGTATAAAATGACAAACAGTAGCATCCCTAAAAACTAAGGCAAAAACTTTATATCACAGATAAAACTGAGCAGTGTACAAAACAATTTAAAATGGATAGAATTAAAATGAATTACTTGAGGGAATACAATTTGTGGAGATTTGGTTGGTCCTAATAATGGTATAGCTCAATTGTGAATTTTGGAGTTTTCCCCCATTATTAACCCTTATGGGTACCTTTGCTTTATTTGATATTTAAGTTACTGAAGAAAATTTGAATAAGGCATCTGCATACAAGTACACATTACTAATAACAGGAAGCTTTTAGAATCAGGAAAATGTTAATTATTTAAAGGAGCGGATTTCACCAAATATTTCCTTTTATTTTGTGATAATAGGCCTCTATTATCAAGCTTGCCTAAATATATGCACATAACCATAAAATTAATGCAAAGTTATTAATTGGGTGTAATGTTCTTTACCAATCATAAATGTGCTCAATTATCAGCCTTAGGAACTCTCTTCATTCTTTCTGGTTGATTGCTTCCCCATCATACAACAAGGAAAGAGGCAAACAAATTATCAGGGCTTCAGGCACTGCACAGAATGCTAGCAATGTATTAATAATACATGCAGATAAAAGCTGCATATCCCTACAAGCAAATGCAGCAGACTGCTTGGGAACTTTAGGCAGTTTAATCTTGTGCTGTAGAACACTTAAGTGCAAGATCTAGAGATGTGTGTCTGTTTCCTGTACTCCCCCAGCTTTCCCAAATTTGCAGAGAACTTGAGGTTTGGCAGAAGGGGTGCATAAATCACCATCTTTGAGTATGTATGATTTTTTTGGGATGGTCTCTGCTTGGGTGGTGAAGAAGCAGATTCAAGGGAGTTATGCCAAATAACTCTAGCAGGTGTTCAGATGTCTCAAGTCTGCTTTTAGTCTGGAAATTACCTTTGCATTTATGTTATCTATCTTGAAAACCATCTGGAAGCTTTGTTCTTGCAAGTTCCAGTGTAAGATTTGGATTTCCCCTTATTGAATACAATGTCTCTTGAACTTCTCTATGGTTCTTTTAGCACATGATGCTAAGCCAAAACATGGCCGTGTGTGAGCTCACGTGTGTGGGTTCTTGGAGCAAAAATCGCAGCCACTTGCTGCTCTTCCTGGAGCTAAGACATGGTTTGGCTTAGCATTACAGTGGTGCCCCGCGAGACGAATGCCTCGCAAGACGGAAAACTCGCTAGACGAAAGAGTTTTCCGTTTTGGAGGTGCTTCACAAAACAAATCTCCTATGGGCTTGCTTCGCAAGACGAAAATGTCTTGCGAGTTCCTGCGGTTTTTTCCCCTTCCCCCCCTTTTTCTAAGCCGCTAAGCCGCTTATCAGCTGGTCCGATAAGCTGATAAGCCGCTAAAAGCCGCTAATAGCGCTAATAGCGCTAATCCTCTAATCCGTCAATGGGCTTGCTTCACAAGACAAAAAAACCGCTAGACGAAGAGAATCACAGAACGGATTCTTTTCGTCTTGCGAGGCACCACTGTAACCTGTGAGTCTAGGTTTGGACATATCTCACCCCAAACAAACCACTAGCCGTCAGCCAACCTTTCCTTTCCTCACCCACCCCATTCCAGAGAGGTATCAGCTCTTCGAAATATATGCTAATATTGTTAATCGGTTCACACACAGCTTCAGTAGACTTAGATCTAGGAGCCTTGAGATTTGTTCCTGTCTTTGCCATGGTCTCATCATTCTTATTCCCAGGCCTCATTCCTTAGAAAGGAATAGTAAAAATGGGAATGTGGCCTGGCTCCTATGGGAGAGAGAGAAAGAGGAATTGCAAAACCTTCAAAAGAAGTAGTAGCTTGATTGTGTGTAAAAACTGCCATAGGTCAGTACTTAAGGACCTTATGGATTTATATGAATATGATAGTCATCAAAGAAGATGAGTTTATTATCATTTAATTGCCACTTACTGCTTACTCCTGCCTACTGCTTCATTTCTTCATGGGAAATAGCTATATTTTTAAGAGCCTACCATGCTAGGGAAATAAGAATGCAGAGCATAAGCAATGAATATTGCAGCACTTTATAATCTTCTTTAAATCTGCATTGTTGGATATCCTTTGTTGTGTGTGAATACTCAGGTTTTGGATATTTGAAAGTAATCCTGAAAACTGCTATTAAAACACAGGAGTAGTTCCTAAAGCATATTATTCAAGAAACCAATCCAACAGTAGTCTAACTTTTTAAGATGCACCTACTACTGTTGCTCACCCTTGTGATCATTCCCAATGTCCATTGCTGGTGGCCTGACCATGAAATCACAAGACTCCAAAACAGGGGTCAGCAAACTTTTTCAGCAGGGGAGTCCACTGTCCCTCAGACCTTGTGGGGGGCCAGACTATATTTTGAAAATAAAATAAAAATGAATGAATTCCTATGCCCCACAAATAACCCAGAGATGCATTTTAAATAAAAGCACATATTCTACTCATGTAAAATTATCGTTGTTAGCCGCCCTGAGCCCGGCTTCACCGGGGAGGGCGGGATATAAATAAAATTTATATTTATATTTATATTTATTATTAAAAACACCAGGCAGGCCCTACAAATAACCCAGAGATGCATTTTAAATAAAAGGGCACATTCTACTCATGTAAAACCACGCTGATTCCTGGACTGTCCGCAGGCCGGATTGAGAAGGTGATTGGGCCAGATCCGGCAGATCCAGGCCCCGGGCCCTAGTTTGCCTACCCATGTTTGTCCAAAACGATCACTTGTTGTTTTTAACTGCACTTCTGTGCAGTATTAATAAATGGTAACTGTTCTGGAAAGCCTGAGGTTACAAAAAACCAGATAAAAGGTATTTGCAACAATATTCACTAAGTGCATGATGGATATTTTTAATTAAAAAGTGCTGCAGATTTCATGTGCAAATAATTTTAATAAAGAAATCAATGTACTAATCAATGAAGTACAACCAGTTGCGTGGCCTGCCACTTTTCTTAATTGAAAGCTATAGCATAAATATTTTATGCGGGGTTTATTCTTTTTGTTGTTGCAATGTACAGGGTTAATAATTTGGTTTGCAGACTCATCTAAAGTCATAAAGCATGACTCCTGTTTTTAAAAAATCAATCCCTATAAGCACTTAGAAGCCAGTTAAATAAATAAACGTGCAGAAAAAATATATAGCTCCCAGATTTTGGATGAGAATTGAATTACAATTTTACATGTAATTAGATTAAATGCTATTTACTTTCATGGGCATAGTCAGTTAACACTGTTTCAATCAATGCTAAGCACTTATGCTGGAATGCTTATAAAGGCTTCTTGCACTGATGGAGAAGTATAGCTAATAATTTCTCATTGGGATAACAGTATGAGTGCCTTATACTTATGTAAATGGCTCACAATGAGCCTACTGTGAATTTCAAAATTATTGATACTTTAATTCTCTGCGTAAAATAGACTGCGGGGGGGGGGGGGACGACGACAAAAACTCGAGCTCATTTTGTTGTGTCAACTGTCTGTATAAAATAATCAAGTACAGCAGCAGTGGCAGACCACTCTCCCTTCCCTTGCATTTTTCCTCCTTCCAACATACACACCTGATTTCGGTGGTGGCATCTGCAGTGGTTTGCTTATTTATTTTAAAGCCAGATATATATATAAGCAGCAGTGCTTAGAGAGATCACTGAGAGTGGGGATATTCTCCCAAGTGCTCAGGAAGCATTACATTTCCCCAAATTTGGTCTTAGGAAACACTGGAGCATATAGGAACACTTCCTGTTTCATGAGCACCTTAGATCTGCAGCCTGCTCTGGAGCCACTCAGAGCTCACTATTATCCAATCTTACAACATCTTTCCTGTTCCTACTTGCTATGTTAATGGTGCACTTGAGGCTGCAGCAGTGAACTCATGTGAGCATACCTCCTGGAAATGAAATGCACAGTCCAGAAGAAGAGGCCGTGTGCAGTAAGATTCTTGCTTCTTTGTTTGGGAAAGGAGGAGAAGGAGGGAAAACCTCCTTTAATGTGCTACACCCTGCGGGAATTGCTGTTTCTTTGTTTTTAGATAGCAAGCTATATTATTAAGACACACATATGGTATGGCAATGTGTGTGCGCCTGTGTGAGTGGAGAACCCACATTTGTGCCACACCTGTTACTGGCATCCACCCAAAGATTCTGAAACATCTGATTGATTACCTTGTATATTGATCAGTTTTTTCTTTTCTCTGTAGTTCATTTGACAATGGATACATTTATCAACAAAAAGGACTTGGGCCCATTAAAGAGAGCACTATTCTTGTACTAGATCCCAATAGTTCAGCAGTTCTTCATTCCACGGGAAGAAATCTGTAAGTCTTTCTTACTTTTTAAATTCTTATGTTTGCCTTCCTTGTGCTGAATAAGTTCCTCACTTCATTGCAATCTATCTCTATCTCTATCTCTATCTCTATCTCTATCTCTATCTCTATCTCTATCTCTATCTCTATCTCTATCTCTCTACTGTTTTCAAACATTATAAACTTTCCCAGTGTCTGGAAATAATTTATGCCCCTTCCTATCTGCTCACTGTTTAATGACCCAAATGAACCCAACTCAGATAGAAAGCAAATATTCTGTCCTCAAGAGGCAGAAAGACCAAAAAGGTGTGTTGTGCTTTCCTATTAGAATGGCAGGATAAATGGGAGAAAATAATACCTGCCCCAAGCTGGAAAGTAAGATACTAAACACCTACTCTCTGGTTTGGCTATAAAGTGTTTGTATGTATAGTTCTGCTTTTATCATGAAATGAAGCGTGGGATTGAAACCCTCCCAACAGTCTGTTGCTTGAAGACCCTTTTCCATAGCTGCTTTACTTCTGGTAACATAAAAGCAGTAGAGCATGGGGCTCTCGCCAACCCCATCCCATCTCATGGTCTCATTTATAGATAAATGTTGATGCAGTCCCCACTTTGTAGCCAGACTAGTGAGTGCATATTTAGTAGACACTTGATCCAAGTTATCCTTCCTTGGGCAAATGCAGATACATCTAACTAAGGTTGGTGTCTCAAAACTAGCCTTAACTGCATTTTTAGCCATTTTGGCATTACAGCAAAAATAGTGCCATATTTTCCATGGAATAACTGTGGACATGTAGGTGGCATTTATCTTCTGGAGCCGGATAGTCTTGGTGTTTGCCGCTTTTGTTTAATCTTTCTAAGTGTGTGCTTGGATGTGTGGATTTTGAGTGCTTCTCATCTGCAGAAAAGCATTTTTGAAAAGTCTTGAGGGGTGCTGCCTGCTGAGCAACTCATATGAAATGTACTTGGATAGGAATAATTTGTTGGGATGAGGAGCTTGAGATGTGTCACTAACTTCCTCCTCTGTGTGTCAAAAAGGGTCTCAGAATATCAGATCCTCTGCTTCATTATTATTATTTTTACTATTTATAAACAAGCATATTATAATAAAGATAGAATTATTGGTACGCTATAGAATGCCAAAGAAAACTGAGCTTTGAACCTACATAGTGCAAACATGGAGATTTTCCTGTCTCCCTTCCTGCTCTTCCCAAAGAAGCCTTTTTGAAGAGTTAACAGCACAGAATACATACAGTGGGAAATGATCCCAAATCTAGCAAAACAACCTTGAGAAAAGGCTACCTTTCACTGGCAGCACACTCCATTTTCTGTTCAGTTCTGAGGAGAAGCAGGAAAGTCTGACCCCCCATGAGCCACACAAAATGTGCCACCAGTCTGTATGTTATCTAAGTGTATATGTAGTATCAATTTTCTGCAAAGTTTGGCTAATATGCCTATTAATGTTAATATGCTGTTTACCTTAACTATAAAACTATGATGCTATGCGAAACTGCTTTTACTTACTAACATTTCAACCTTGATTGTATTTGAGACCCACGTCTTTCCTCCCAGCAAAGTAACATATAAAATGACCACTAAACCTGAAAATAATGCCCAGGCGAAATTATATCACTCATCACAAATTACACGGCACATTTAATCCAGTAGGTGCCCAAGGCGTCCACGCAGCCATGTTCATCACTGTCATTAGAATGGCTGTGAATGTACTGAGGTGTTGTATTTTCCTGAGTGCAGTACTTATGTTTTACTGTTAAAAAATTTGATACCCCCAAACAACAGCGCTACCATGTGGGAAGATGCATGGTATGGAGTACAAATACAAAATCGGCACACAATAAAATCTTTAAAAAAGAACTTATTCTTTCCTTTAAGGACACAACAGTGGCTTTTAAAAATTTGGACCAGGAAACATTGGACAGGGGGATCGAAAGCCGTCTGTCTCTTCCCATGTTCATGTCGAGGGCTCTTCACTCCTCAACAGGAGAAGAGAACAAAATTTAGAGTGTGTACACACAAACAACAACATGGAGTATTTCAAAACTGGCCCCTGGGTGAAGGTTAGGATGAAAGTCAATAGTAGCACCAAATTAAACCATTTACTCAGGAATGACAGGATAATGCAGCCCGAAAAATAACAGGCATTCAGGGTTCCAGTAAATTCGGATAAGAAGATTTCCTTTATATAAACATCAATCCAGGTGTTTGTATGGTGACTAAACAGAACAAATTATCCTACCTTGTTTCCCTGTTGCTTAATGTAGTTTTCCTTTATTTTGTTTTCAGGTTTTATTTACCACATGGCTTGAGCATAGATCATAATGGTAACTATTGGGTGACAGATGTAGCTCTTCATCAGGTATGCACAACTAGCTTCCAGAATTACCGTACTAACTGTGTGACTCTGAATTTAGCTAGCTTCTCTTGTTAACAACTTGACAGCATGATTCTTCTCAGACTTGGAGGGATATTTGCCAAATGTTCAACTGCTTCATTTAGCACAACGGCCATGGATTGACATGCAGAAACGCTACTGAATTAACGTTGTTACATGCCTGATGATGGATTTCTTTATTGGGTTCATGAATATTAATATATATGCTACTGTTCTCTGGAGAAAGACATTTTCTAGAGGACAGGCCTACGATGTAATCTGCAGCGGGTTGTGCAGGTCTACCTATAATATATGATTAAATGACCTGGAACTTTTTGCCCTTTTATATTGCTAGGTATTCAAACTGGCATCGAATGGTGCAGAATCTCCTCTGTTGTCTTTCGGGAGGGCTTTCCAACCTGGGAGCGACAAAAACCACTTCTGCCAACCCACGGATGTGGCAGTAGATCCAGTTACTGGCAATATTTACGTATCCGATGGCTACTGCAATAGTCGCATTGTCCAGTTCTCTCCAAATGGAATGTTTGTCATGCAGTGGGGAGAAGGTACTGAATAGGAAGCTGTTGATTCAATTAGTAAACCCACTATTTCCCTATATAGCTTATGGTGCCACACAAATGACACCGCCTAGAAGTTTGGGTACACCTTAAGTCTCTATGAAAACAATTAGACTTAAGTGCCTATGAATGTGCCTAATGTTACCGTGTACAGTTCCGGGAGTCCTTTCGACTCCCAGAACCAAGCTTCCGATTGGCTTCAGGAGCTTCCTGCACTCAATCAGAAGTTACGTTGGACGTTTGGCTTCCAAAAAATGTTCGCAAACCAGAACTCTCACTTCCAGGTTTGTGGCGTTTGGGAGCCGATTTGTTTGGCTATGTTTGACTACCAAGGTACCACTGTACATCTGTTTAGCTTCTTGTGGAGAAATTTCAAAGTCCTCCTCTTACCAGGTTTTGTTGCATGAAATTCAGCTATTAACACCCGGCATTGTGAATAGGATGCTTAATGCTTTCAGTGCACAGTTTGAAATCTAATATGTTTGGATGATAAACCATTTCAGTGTACAGTTTCTTGTTAGCTTAAAATATCAGGATTTCTCATTGTAAGTAGTGAGCAGTTGGACTTTAACCGGATGTTTTCTCCTTTCAGAGAGTTCTCTTGGACAAAGTAAACCTGGCCACTTCAGCATCCCCCACAGCTTAACACTGGTGTCTGATTTTGGTCAACTCTGTGTAGCAGACAGAGAAAATGGTCGGATCCAGTGTTTTAAGCCAGAAACAGGCGAATTTATTAAAGAAATCAGGCACCCACTGTTTGGAAGAGAAGTATTTGCAGTTGCATATGCCCCAGGTAATAACTTAAAAAACAACAGCACCTAATGTCATGTATAATAGACCTGCTTTTTTTTCCTTAAGTGATAGCAGAAGTAGTATTCTTAACGTAGCATATTATTAAAATAATAAATGTACTTAATTTGAAGGATTGAAAGTTCCACCAGCTCCTTTTTAAGCCTCTGTGGCAATCTTTTTGTGGTCCCAGGCTGCAATTTGAAAGCAGCAGTTATCTAACTTGACCACGGTTTTATAAAAACTGGAGCTAGGGTAGGAAACTTGAGCCTTCTCAAGTTTAAATACTTTTCTCAGGTTTAATTACAGAAATGTCTTAGCCTACTTGTACAATAAAAATCCACTTGCACACCGCAAGTTCCAGTTTCTTTCCCCTCCTTCCAGTCCATGTCTACCCCTAGAGAAGATTTTGGGGGTGTGCAAGAGGGATAATTTTAGAAGTTTTAAAATTATATTGTTTTAAGATCTGTTTTCCACCCTGGGCTCCTTTGGGAGGAAGAGCGGGATATAAATTGAATAAACAGTGGTGCTGGTGGTCATGGTAATGGTTGTATATGCCCACTCATGCTATGTTTGATCTCACCCTTTTTATATGAGATTTTTAAACCTGTTCTCTGTCTCACTATCATAAACGGTAATAGCTGCCAATATCTAAATGTTAAAGGCAGAAATAAATGTGCCTCCTCTGAGACAAATGTTTTTTAAATACATACCACCTTCTTCATCGGCGGCTGCAGATTCAAAAGCTATTTCAAGTGTCATTAGAGAGAACACAAAAATATTTCTACACCAGTAGAGGAAGAAATTAGAAATTTTAACGTGAGAAAAGAATGCTGGGTATTAAACCTCTTAATTAAAAATTGAAGCATAAAGGAAGAGATAAAATTTAAAGGGCAAATATTACAATACAAAAGTACAATATTGTTTAGATAATATTCGGTACTGAAAAGTTTGCAATAATTTAATGAGCAGTGTGAACATAATTGTAGTATTTGAGGAGAGGAACAGAAATATACACTAAAACTGTTTTTTTAGAATCATATTTCAGCTTTGTACATATGTTCTGTTGCACCTTGTTCAGCCATACAGCATTGCTAAATTTCCCCGAAAAGAGAAACCTGCTAGCAAACCATTCACTGTGGGAAGGGGGTACCCCAAAATTTATTCACAGAGGAAGCTCAGTGTGACTTGGAAATGTCATGATTTGCACTCTTCACACCTTTTTCTACTTCAAAATGCATCTATAGGGCAAATAACTGCTTTGAGATGTGTTTTGGATCAGAACTACTGTGTGGGAACAAAGAATTAGATCCTGTTCCCCCAGAGTATCACCCCTCCTCTAAATGGGTCTCCCTTCCCACAGCTGATGTTTGTACTAGGAAAGGATGCTGGGAATTCCATGACAGGTGTAGTTGGTCTCTGTAGTTTGTAACAGAGAAAAGCACTCCTGTCCTGGAGCCAGTTCTCAGCCCAGAAGACTGTAATTACAAGACTGTCATTGCGTACGAAAACAGAATAGAGTCTGCCTAAATATGCTGGTAGTGGCAATGTTTTCTCTTTAGGGAGAACTTTTTCAATTGAGGAAAATATCTCTGTTGGAGAGGCAAGTAGAAATCTAGTAATTAGAAGATAGCTGTAAATGAATGTTCAAAGGTGTGAAAAAGCTAGGAACAAGAGTCACAGCTTCTGGTACATTACACAAAATACTTTACAAACAGGTGTAAGTCCTTGTTCACAAATCATATATAACTAAACCATAGTCTAAAATCGTTGTTGTTGTTGCTTTAATTGACTTATTTGTTGCACACTACAAAAAGGTTGAAAGCCAAATGGCACAGTATGTAAAACAATACATTTCAGTAAAACCATTCTGATAACAAATTCAGCGAAAAAACAGTGAAAACATCAGCAGAAGGAATATATCATCAAATGCCTAGAAAGATATATGGTTTACAATAGTTTATTGTGCCATATAAACCTAAAGATAGAAAACTAAAATAAGAACATTAGCAAGTGAACGTCTTGGTTATTGTAAGATACACTAGAGAGAAATGATAACTACTGAATGTCTGGAAGAATCTGTAACAAGTCTTTAAATATATACCCATAGTTTTTTCTGGACTGATCTTTAAAAAATGGCCTATCAATCATTTTACTGGAAAAATGCACTGTGATCATTCTGGTCCTCTTAATGTTCAATGGTGTGTCTTTAATTATTATGGCTCAAACTCAGGTCATGTCTGCATAGGCTCTCTGGTGCCCTGCTTGGAGCAGGAGAAGTGGTTTCTTGTGCTCCTATTTTTAGTGCTGAAAACTTTTAAAGGCTGGCTGCCCAAATACCATGACTATACTAGATATGGATTATGGCTTGGATCCTCAGTAGCGTAATTGGGCAAGATAACTTTTCCATCCACTTATATAAGGCACCTCTGATTTTTTGTGCCCCCCCCCGCTCTCAGCAGTTCTCTGCACCCCATGATTCACACTTACTGTGTGTTCCCCAACCTCATACAGTCGTACCTCAGAAGTCGAACAGAATCCATTCCAGAAGTCTGTTCAACTTCCAAAACGTTTGGAAACCAAGGCACTGCTTCCTAGTGGCTGCAGGAAGCTCTTGCAGCCAATCAGAAGCCATGGAAGCTGCGTCAGACATTTGTGTTCCAAAGAACACCTACTTCCGTGTTTGCGGTGTTCTGGAGCCAAAACGTTTGACTTGCAAGGAGTTCGGGATTCAAGGTACGACTGTATAGAGCAAAGTTCTTCAACCTCTGCACTCCAGATGTTTTGAGACTACAATTCCCATCATCCCTGACCACTGGTCCTGCTAGCTAGGGATCATGGGAGTTGGAGGCCAAAAACATCTGGAGGGCCGAGGTTGAGGAAGCCTGGTATAGAGAGTATTGAAGGGAGTGCAGAGGGCTGGAGAGGGAAGGAGGAAACAGGAAAGCTGCCTTGCAGAAATTCTCTTCTCATGCTATTTATGACCCGTAGCAAAGTGACTGACGGGTGGGGTATATATTTGAATAATGATCAATGAAAATATTCCAAGAGTCAGCTTAAAAGACAAGAGAGAGTCTGGAGTGCTAACTTCATTTGATTTCTCATGCATTTATTTTTCATTATATTTCCCTTTCCCCAATTGATTCTAATTCAGAGGACTGCCAGTTGCTTCCTAGCAGTCATGGCTGAAAAGTTGCATCTGTTGTTTTGGGGATTCTTGAGTCCATCCTCACTATTAGAATGACTATTTCCAAAGTCTACATGAGCTGCTGCATGCTTGCAAATAAACCACTAACTGGCTCTTTGAGTCAGCATTATTGTGCTTAAGACTGGGTTGTAATAAAAAGGAAGACTATAAGCCCCAAACAGATCACGGGAGAACAAATGTGTCTTTGCAGGTGGTCTGCTGTTTGCAGTTAATGGAAAGCTGTACCCTGGAGACACGGTGCCCGTGCAAGCATTCGTGATGAACTTTTCAACTGGAGAAATCATTGACACTTTCATTCCACTTAGAAAGGTAACACGTCGTGAAGCATCACTTGGTTTTATTAAAAATGCATGAACACTCGTTTCTTTTTCTCCCCCTTCCACGTCTTCTGCACATTTCAAACTTCTAGCATGTTTTTTTTTTTTGCAAATTAC
Source organism: Podarcis vaucheri (assembly GCF_965113315.1). Classification (NCBI taxonomy): domain Eukaryota; kingdom Metazoa; phylum Chordata; class Lepidosauria; order Squamata; family Lacertidae; genus Podarcis; species Podarcis vaucheri. The sequence goes on from NC_138749.1 coordinate 40,461,512, forward strand.
CTAGCAGGTGGAACTAAATTATTCTTCCTAGTTAAATTTTGGATGTTGTGTTGTAAGGCTGTAGTTAACGATCTGTCTCCTAAAAAAGATAGTTTAGGATCCTGATGCCTGGATCAGAGAAGCACCTACCAGCTTATTCACTGGCCATTGACAGTGAGTTCAAGGACATCACCGCCTGGTTTGGAAGTGATGCTAAGCTATACATATTGTGCCACAGGAACAAGCCTCAGACTTGCACTCTCTTCCTTCCTCCTCCTCCTCCTGTGGTGCAGCTACTTGCTGGCTTTGACTCTGAAATAAGATGTGCATATGGGTGAATTAAATACTGACCTTGCCATGAGTGTTGCCTCTCACCTAAGCTTGAGGCAAGCCACCTTCTCGTAAAGCTCTGCATGAACTTTCATGCAATCTATCATGCATTGCCTTACTAATTAAAAGAGGAGAAGGAGGGGGATTTTCCAAAGGGCAAGACGGATGAGGATGAGGACAAAAGCTTATTGGTGACCACAGGAGGGAACGGGAGCCATGTCTGGCTGGCTTGCATTTTGAATATGCAGTGGAAATGTAAATATGGATTGAATTTACTTGCACTCTTCATGGTCACCAGCAATATGTTTAATCTATGTGGATCTTGCTTCCTCAGAAAATAGTGGTAGCCAACAATAAAACAGCACTGGGGCAGTGGGGGGGGGAGCATGCTAGTATTGTATCTTTTCCCCTTAATCATTATGTTGTAAATGATCAGTTTAACCTAAGCCATTAGTTACATAAGATGCTTCCTGAAATATGCAGAACTGGATTCAGTCACAGCTGGGATACTGGGCTAATTACAAAATTACACCGAAAGGGCTTCAATTCTAAGTGAGCAATAAAACGAACAAGCCCCAATTGCAAAGCAAGTTGAGAGCATTCTTGGTTGCTGAGTAAGAAGGCTGGTCCTTTTCAGATTTTCTTAGTGATCTCTGTTGCTTTGGAATTTGAAATTTCCATGAAATGAATCTGAAAGAGAGTGAATTTAAGCTGCCTGCTGACAAAGGGCCTACATTAATAGGAACCAGTGTCTGTTGAGGGATCAATAAGCTTCTGTGGTCAGAGAGATGTGAAGGGTTTTTAAAAGGGGAGGGAACTTTAAAGTAAGAGAATGCCCCAAGAGAGAGAGAGAGAGAGAGAGAGAGAGAGAGAGAGAGAAGCCATCTGTGTGAGAGTTTCACTCCTGGGTCCCAGTTCTGCTTTGCAAGGCTAGCAGAGCATTCATGAAAGTATTTGGAAACTTGAGTTTTACATCATGCTGCTGGATCTTGTTTTGTGTTTGAGTTGATCTTATCACTGTGTTGTTGTTGATTTTTAGTTTTTTTAATATTGTGTAATGTCACCTCGAGGGTTTAGACTGAGTTGAAAAACAGTATAAAAACTGATTAATAAGAAGAATAGCTGAATTCTAGTTGAAATTGGTTCTCAAGTAGCCCTCTACTAAAGAAGTAAATCTGCAAAATACCACTGTGAACCAAGCTGAAATGATTTCCCCTCCTTTATTTTCCACAAGGCAAGCTAGCTTTAAATTGTGCCACACACAGTTTCTAACTCGGAAGTTACTTGGCACACAGCGGCTTATTGCTTCATATGAAAAGTCCTTTTATTTAATTAGGCTGGAGTCAAAAATAGACAGGGTTGAAATATGATTTGTTCAGCCACATAAAGGAAAGAGGAGCCAAGTCACTGCATTATTATTTGTTTTCCCTTTCCCATTTCTTTCCACTTCTAAGTTGTCTGAAACTGCCACCATGCATGTGATGTCAGCATGCCACTGGATTAAAATTAATTAGTACTCTGGGATAGCTGTCTAATTTGAAAACTTAAAGCCAATGTCAGATTAAATTCCCTCCCAACCCCCGCAGCATTTTAATTTCTGGTTATTTAGAATGGAAATCAGCATTGCTTGTTAAAATCTACATTTGATCAGTTTTAAAGTAAGGATGCAGGTTCCAGTATAATCTAAGATACTTCGCAGTGTTGTGTGTCCTTTCTACTAGTGGCTGGTGTTATCCCTGCTAGGCACAGAGAGAGTTGGTGCAGGGAGAGATTTTATTGTTGAGAAATGGGGAACATGAGCTCTCCAGATGTTGTTCAACTCCAATTCCCATCAGTCACTGCCAGATTAGCCAGTGGGCAGGGATGATTATTATTTGGAGTCTAGCAACATCTGGCGAACCACAGGTTCCCCGTCACTGGTCTGTATGAACAGGGCCAGCCCACCGTGAGGCAAGGTGAGGCAACTGCCTCAGGCAGCAGATCCCACGGTCCATCTTTCTTCCTCATGGTTCCTGTTGTAGATCTTCCCTGACCCCCTTCTTCATTGGTGGGGAAGGGCATGCCATTTTGGGGTCCGCCTCTGTGCTGAAATGTCTTGGGCCAGCCCTGTATACTGATTATCATTTTAGCGTTTATGTAGCACTTCGTACATGCAGTAATCTTAAGCATCATGATTAGCTTACCAGAGATTGACAGGGCAAAATAATGCAGCAGGGCAATGTTGTTTGAATCCTGATGGGTTGTCTGTTGCCATGTAGTTTTGTAGTGAAAAGACTTCACCACAAACCTGCAAATCATATTGCTGTACAATAAGACACCTCTGCTCCATCATTGGACTTTGTGCACCCCTTCACATATTAACAAAGCTTAAAAAATTTCCTGAGTTTAATTCTACATCTAATTGTTGAACAAACGGCTCTAAATGAGCTTTTGTGATGATCTCAAATTTTAATTCTTTGGCTCTTTACATTGACAGAATTTTGAGATGCCACATGACATTGTTGCTTCCGACGACAGAACAGTGTATGTTGGTGACGCTCACGCCAACACAGTGTGGAAATTTGCATCCCCAGAAAGTAAGTTGTGTTTGCCTTCAATCATTTCAAGCATTATTTTCAGGCACATACTTAATCAACAACCCTGCTTTCTTAATCCCTGTTTTAAGAGCATTTCTGCAGCAAGATTTCATAAAAAGGGTTGGACGTATTTTCCAAATTCCAAAAAAGAGACTGGAATTCTGTGTTTCTAGTTTAGCCCAAGGAGACAGCCTATTTTGGCTATACCATGAGCAGTGATGTGTTTTCTAGGAAATTTTGAATCAGAAAATTTTCTGATGCTTGAAATTGATTGTGATCTGATTTAGTCTGTTTATCTGATTTGTATTAGTGAACAAAATTAAGAGTACTTGTGTTAATTTTATGTGCTGAATATTTGCAGCATTTGTATATCATCATCATC